>NC_141685.1:2028608087-2029208087 GCF_964263255.1 Lissotriton vulgaris
TACAGCAACTTTGACACTCACCCCCCAACCCATGAACTCCATCCACTCCAGAGCTCCCACAGGCCCGTGCCCGCACCACATCTACAACCTTTGAGGGGAGGCACTCTGCTGCATCCTCACAGAAAGCATCAGCTGCTCCATCACCACAGCCATCGTTCCAGACACCTGGAGGCATGTGTAGGTCAAGCCCCTCCTGAAGAAATCCTCCACCAACCCCAACAAACTCAAGAACTACCACTCCATCTGGCTTCTCACCTTCCCTACCAAAGTCAGGGGGGAAAAGCCATCAA
Organism: Lissotriton vulgaris; assembly: GCF_964263255.1. Taxonomy (NCBI): domain Eukaryota; kingdom Metazoa; phylum Chordata; class Amphibia; order Caudata; family Salamandridae; genus Lissotriton; species Lissotriton vulgaris. The sequence goes on from NC_141685.1 coordinate 2,028,608,378, forward strand.
CTGCCAGCTCAGACGACCTCGAAAGAAACCACCTGCTTGACCCCCTCTCATTCTGGCTTCTGGCCTAACCATAGCACTGAGTGTGCCCTGATTGCAGTCACAGACAACATCAGATGCCTCCTCAACCTAATGCGGAACAGCTGCCTACATCGACTTCTCTGAAGCCTTCAACAGTCTCCCACCACATTCTCATCACCAGACTGCACCGCATTGGCGTCCAAGGCAATACACTCGGCTGGACCTACTCCTTCCTCTGCAGCCGAACACAGAGGGTCCACCTACCACCCTTCTCTGCACCTAAAGACCTCTGCAGCGTCCCTCAGGGCTTTCCCCCCCCCCCCCCCCCCCGCACCCCCCCCCCCCCCCACCTCCGCCAGGCCACTCACTCAACCTTGGAACCGTCCTGGACAGCCAACTGACCATGAAGCAGACCAACACTGTCTCCTCTGCTTGCTTCCACTCCCTCTGCATGCTCCTCAAGATCTTCAGATGGGTCTCCGTCTCAACAAAGACAATCACCCAGGCCCTTGTCTCCAGCTCCTAGACTACGGCAACACACTACGCTGCAACCTCCAAACCACTCCTGAACTGCCTCCAGAACATTCAGAATAGAGCAGCAAGGCTCATCTTTGACAGCGTCACCCCCTACCCCAGAAGAAAGAGCAACTCTTCTCGTCTCTGGGCACTCCACTGGGTCACCATTCGGGCAAAAATATGGCTCACACGCCTAGAAAGCACTCCACAAATCTGAACCCGCCTACATCAAAAACCACCTGATGTTCCAGCAACCGACCACCCTCTGCCTCGCAACCCTCAAAGAAGCTGCAGTGGTCGCTCAGTCTCCTACTTCCCACCCCTTCACATCACACCTACGCCCACCCCTTCACACCACACCTACGCACCACCCCTTCACTGGAGGACTTCTACCATCAAGCCCATTGGGCCATGGCTCTCAGAACCCCAGTGCCTGGAGACACCCCGGCATTCTGATATCTGCAACACACCCAATTCTCTCATTACTCCCCTACTCTTCCTCACTTCATTACCACCACAGCCATCCACCCCCGGACCCTAACACGTTTACATGGCTTCTTTAAGTTGTAACAATGTTAATATTGGCTGGTCCTCATGGAGCATATCCCCACAAAGAGAGAAGTTTGTGGTAGCCAAACCAAATGGAAGTGGCAGTAGTAGTGCCTTGTCAGTTCCACATCGTTCCCAAACTGCTACAGCCACCATTTGTGGCAATTATTGTGCAGGAAGGAAAACTGACATCAAGCACCTGCTATGAGTTTTCAAATGAATCGACGACACCGTCAGTACGTAGTCAACTACTGGAATGTTTCACCGGCAGAACTCCGTTGTTGGTCTCCAGTTTCTTCCCAGAGCTAAATAATTTGTATGTCCACTGATTATGGACATCTGGTAGAACAAGCATTTGCAATGCAATAGATCTCACATTAGGGAAGTGTGAGCTATTGGTATTGTAAATGAGACATTTATTTAATGTGTTGGCTTTGAAAATATATAAATAGCATTATTATTCACAAAGCCAATAGCTTACACTTTCCTAATGAGTCCTATTGGCTATGGCAATGCTTGTTGGTAGCAAGCAAGGACAGTGCTGTTGAGTGATGATGTGGTGGTGTCCAGGAGTGATGGGGTGGTGTCCTGGAGTGATGGGGTGGTGTCACCGGGTGATGTGGTGGTGCCCCCGGGTGATGTGGTGGTGTCCCCAAGTGGTGCGGTGGTGTCCCCGGGTGGTGCCCCCGGGTGATGTGGTGGTGTCCCCGGGTGGTGCCCCCGAGTGATGTGGTGGTGTACCTGAGTGGTGCCCCTGCAGTGATGTGGTGGTGCCCCTGCAGTGATGTGGTGGTGCCCCTGCAGTGATGCCCCTGAGTGATGTGGTGGTGTCCCCGAGTGATGTGGTGGTGCGAGGGTGAGGGTCCAAAGTAAATGGTGGCAGGGCAGACATCATAAGACAGAGAGAAGAGACTGCGTGGTGACTGCGTTGGTCAGTTTCAGATACAGGAGGGGCAGAGTCAGCACAGTCTGCGAGGGATCAACGTGTCTAAAGGCAATGCATAGCGGATGTAGCATTGCAGCTAGCAAGTCGAGTGTTTTCTAGCTAAGTGTCCCTAGAGAGATGGCAACACAGCAACAGCATTTGAGGAGCAAGGCTACTGTAAACCAGCACGGTAGGCTTTCACTTTAGTCCAGAAACAAGCTCTCGGCATTGCTGTGGCGGGGGAGCAGGAGCGTATTCCTTTGAAGTCTGATGCAGGGGAGCGGCAGCCTTTGATGTCTGATGCCGAGGCACAGACAAATGGTAGTGCGCGATGTGCACGTGGGAGGGCGGAGGAGCGGCAGCCTTTGAAGTCTGATGCAGAGGCAAAGACAAATGGTGGTGTTATGTGGCTGGCGATGGTGTGCACGTGCATAGATCACATGAACTGTATTTGATCCGCAGCCGTTTTGTTACACTTTTCTTTTCCGCTTACTATAATCTCGCTGGAGCAATGTGCAAGCGCATTGGCTCAAGCGAGACCTAAAAAGGAGTGACTGAGGCTTTAGAACTGTTTTCAAGAGTGAGTTGGTGAAGGCCAGTGTTCCAGAACACCTCAGCTTACCCAGGCATGTGTTATGATTTGATAGCAGAAGAAGGGAGAGAAGAGGGAGCCTATTCTGCCCCTCCCTGGTGGTACTGTAACTCCATAGCTTCTGCTATCTTCGGAACCACTTACCTCAGTAGAACTAGCTCTGGAGATTGGGTATCCTGCTTTTATGATGTAAGAGACCAATCCCTGTCTGCATTCAGAATTTGGTGGATTTTAATTTAGACCCAGAGTAAATTTTTTTCACAGGTTACATAAGATCCAATCTACTGCACCCCAATTCTCCAACAAATTTGTGAACATCAAAGTGTGCACTCTACTTTTAGGAGAGCCTGTTCAAATGTGTTTGGTGCTGAATGGCCATGGTAGGGCAGTGCAGATAGCCAGAATGGTCATGGTGGGGCAGTGCAGATAGCTTAAACAGGCTCTCCTAAAAGTAGAGTGCACACTTTGATCACAAATTTGTTGGAGAATTGGGGTGCAGTAGATTGGATCTTATGTAACCTGTGAAAAGAATTTACTCTGGGTCTAAATTAAAATCCATCAAATTCTGAATGCAGACAGGGATTTGTCTCTTACATCGTAAAAGCAGGATACCCAATCTCCAGAGCTATTTCTACTGAGGTATGAATATAGACACAAATGGACTCTCTAGCATTTCACCATATCTAGGTTATGTTTCAACCAGTTAATGGTGCAATACCAGTAACTGAGCACTGCTGAATATTCTGAAAGTCGAAAGATAATTGTTTAGAGATTCACAGTGATGTTCTCTTTTTTCCAGGACTCCTACAGAAAACAAGTTGTAATTGATGGCGAAACATGTCTTTTAGACATTCTCGACACAGCAGGTCAAGAAGAGTACAGTGCAATGAGAGACCAGTATATGCGAACAGGAGAGGGTTTTCTTTGTGTGTTTGCCATAAACAATACTAAATCATTTGAAGATATTCATCACTATAGGTGGGCGTTATTTTTTATTTTTATTTTTTTCTGATATCCTTTTGTTATATCTTTTTTCTGAATATGAAAATTGAAGCATTAACGCCTTTTTTCTTTTATTTCCTACAGAGAACAAATAAAGAGAGTTAAGGATTCTGAAGATGTCCCCATGGTCTTAGTAGGAAACAAATGTGACTTGCCTTCAAGAACAGTAGATACCAAACAAGCTCAGGACTTGGCACGAAGTTATGGCATTCCATTCATTGAAACGTCAGCAAAGACGAGACAGGTAAGAGAAAGCAGAGAGCCCGTGAATCCATACACCTGTTTGAGGAGAAGCAGAAGAGGTCAGAGTTAAGTGTAACCGTTCATTTAAACCTTTTTTTAAATTATGCAACAAGTCTAGTGGAATTTAAAATATAAAGCCAATTGTGGAGAGTACCCCCCACCCCATTTACTGCCGTCCCCTTACCCCCCCACCCCAAGCGCTTTCCGAGTCCTGATAAGAGGATTTGAACTTTGGGTGTGAAAAACATGGAATTAAGTAAGCAGAACCCCTCAAAATTCACTAGTGAGATGCACCACACGCTGGGTAGTGAGTACAACAAAGTCAATACTAGGACACATTTTCTTATATCTGCTATCCTTTTTTCTGCCATCTTCATGGACTTTGGATACTCCTCGCCTCCAAAGAATCCAAATTGAGTTTTTAAAACTTTATTTTTCACTACTATTTATGTTTAGTTTCATACTTTTTTTCTCTTTTTAAGTTCAAGTGGTTTAGCCGAACAGTTTAATTTTCTGGCCCTAAATGTATTATGGCAGCCTAAATGGCATTTGACAATGAGATGTGGCAATTATCTAGATTCTTGTTCACGAGTGCCTGGTCAATTAGCAGCTATGCCACTCTGTGTAGAGCCCTAGCCCACCCACAGTCTTACGATATCATTTCTTACTTCGCTTTTATCATAATTCTAATTTGTTAGTAAACATGGTGGTTATTTGATAACCGTCTGATTAAGAACAATGGAAAAGGTACACCAGAAGTAAAGATTAAGAAAACCTAGTTTTCCAGTCACAAAAGGTTTGCTTTAATTTGGACCGTTTTAAATGTTTAGAAAGTCACTATTTGGCTTTTTTTTAATACATGTTTTAATACTGACATTGCTATCTGCTTACTCAAATTTATGGTGGTTCTAGACACTTCAAATCTACAATGATGCTTGATAATGTCTTATTTCTTTTTAAAACCTCGCTCTGCTCTGCCCTGCATTGCAAGAGCCACCGAATAATGTCTGGAAAAATAAATCTCTTAACATAGAAACTGTATTTTTTCAAATGTTCCTTATGGTCATTGTGTGTTTATTAAATTACATAATCTTGTGGTGGATTACATTTTATGGACTTGCACTGCACGGCCTATGATTTTGGTGATGGTTACCATTTCCCTCCTCCTCTCTGCATTGCTAAAACAATCTCTTCCAGTTGATGGTGGTTGAGATTAAATTCTTAAATCAAATGATCATGGCCAAAAAATAAAATGATCATTCGTGTGCTTGACCTGCTGTAACACCTTCATTCTTAATTTTACTCTTAGTAAATGTAATCACGATGGGGTGAAGGCGGGGACAAACAAAGATAACCACACTACTTCTGATTTGTGTAAAGGCTTTGGAAGATCATCTTCAGTTTGGAAGCTGTATATAGGAATTGTGTCTGTTTTTATTTTAATTTATTTTTTATTTACAAATCTAACTTACATTTTGTTAAGCCACTTATTTTTCCTCTAAGCTAACAAAGCCAGAAACCTTGAAATAAATTGTATTTGGCTCAACCTAGCATTATGGCAAATGGACTTACTTGTATTCATTTTGAAGTTTAAGACAAATTTGAAAGTCTGCAAAATCTTGGATTTTTATTTTGCTCTTATGACGTCCTAGCATGGTATTGTGGCCTAAGTGTTAAATCCAAATTTTTTTTTTAAAGAAAGACCTGTGTTTTCCGCACATTAAGAAAACAATGACTCAAAGGTTTGAAACAGTTTTAAACAAGGCAGTCTGGCTGGGAAAGGTGAACCTGAAAACCTGCTGTGCCAAAATAATCATTTGCAGGTGATCCACAAAGGCCACAAAGTGTCACCCACTGCCAGTGGACTTAATATTATAAAGAAGAAGAAGACCCGGTCACTCGTTTATTGGTTCTGCTCAATTTTTATTTAGGGCAGAATCTTGCACTCAGGTGTTTAATCCTTATGTGCAACCTGTATATTTTTTATAGAAATTCAAACAAAGTAAATACAATGATTTTTACAGATCCTATGACTGTCCGAAGAATTACTTGCTGTCCTGCACTAGAACACATATATTTACAAGCTCAAATTGCACATCACTTAGAAAGACAACAAAGGATTACACATTTAAATAATTTTACACAAGACAAACATTTGAGAAAAAATGACTTATTAAGGTTGAAAGTACCCTGTCCACATACTTTCTGTCAGGCCACTAAAAATAAATGTTTTTTCTTTCTTTTGGCCTGATAGCGCAAGAGGCAACTAGTACAATCAGTGTTCAATGTATTTATCAAAACACAAGAGCCTTATGCGCAATAAGACAAACATTCGGTTTTAAGACGAATGAAGGTCAGGAGCCTGTAAGCCGACGCGTTTCTGAGCCGGTCTATGTACTTGGCAGGCTCGTCCTCAGGGCTTCGGGGCTGGGTACCTACATGAATACAAGTATAGGGCATGATAAGTTTTTGACCCTCTTTTAAGCGTCACCAAAGCTGTTCAGCTGACGTTATTGTTACCTTTTTGTTGTGCAGTCTCTATTAACTGATCATCTGATCGATTTCTTTTAGGGGACTCCTTAGGTTCTGTAATGGAAACAGTAACATGGTATGTTTCCAAAGGTTCTGATCTTACATTAATTGTTTGTTCTCATCATGTTTTGCACTCACGTGTTTTACAGCCGAGGCGTTTTCTAGCAGGTTATCGATCTCCTTTTTAAGCGGTGATTGACGCTGGCGCTATAAAGTCAACAGGCACATATTTAGCAATATGAAATTATCTTGGTTGTCAGTACAGACATTTAGCGCTAGTACACTGGCAGCGGGTCATTCGGCACTTACTTTTTATGCGTTCAGTGGGCGCGGAGCGCCTTGTTTCTTTAAAGTGGGACGCCACCTCTTGTTGGTTTGTAACCTTCGGCGCTGAAAGTTTAAGCGGATGGGGTGTTTTAGTGACTCGTTGTGTGAGATTTTGAGATTTTCACTATTTTAACCGTTCAGTTTCCACAAATAAAGATAAAGCACCTACTTGCACGGTGTAAACGTCGGGCCTGTGTTGAAAGGGGCGTCGCTCGATTTCAAGTTTGTTTACGATGGATGCGGTTAGCGCTGCAATCAATTAATAAGGCGGGAATTAGAATTACGATTTTAGAAAGTTGTTAAAGCGTTTCTTACTTTGCGCATGTATTCGTTTACCTGTGGATTAGTCGCTAGACGCTGCTGTTTACTCCAGAGTTCCTCAGATGAGAGAAAGGCTGAAAAAACGCGAGGGTTTGATGTTTTTTTATATCACACGGTGCTTCTGGGACATGTAGTCCAAGAATTTCAGGATTAATTATTGAGGGGTGGTCTGTGCCGCCTGCGGCCCAGTTATTGGTTTTGGCTTTCTGTAGGTTCGTTCAGTCCATCATTCACGCAGTCATATTTCAGAATTAGATATGCCTCCCTTTTTGCCAATAATACTTCTACACTGCCTCCTCTTGCGGGGACTTGGATCTTTGATAATACTGACCACTTTAATTCTTTCTCAGTGTGGCCTAAATCAATGCAATGTTGGACCATTGGGGCATTTAGGACTTTTTGTTTGATCCTAGATCTGTGTTGGGTCAGTCTTTGTGACACTGTTTGTGTAGTTTTCCCTATGTAAAGTTTGTCACAAGGACAAATGATTACATAAACCACATTCTTACTCTTACAGTTTGTGAATTCCACGTGGGTCCATTTCACATTATGGTGTTCAAATGTGGTACCTTCAATGGTATTTGTGCACGAGATGCAATTACCACACTTGTGGTGTCCTTTGACCGGGTCTAATTTCCACAATGTGGGTAAATCGCTTTTGGGTCGCTGGGTACCCAAATCCGCTCGGATTATTTGTTGCCCTATGTTCTTACTCTTTTTCAGGGCAAATAGAGGTTTTGGAAACGGTATGTCCAAATTCGATAACAAATGCCAATTTTTTAGTACTATGGCCTTGAATTTATTAGTTAGTGGTCCGTACGTGGTTACACAGACTAACTGTTCCAACGGTTTCTTATCCTTCTTTGTCAACAGTGCTTCCCTTGGCGTGAACCATGCTCGTTTGGTGGCATGTTTCAACATCTTTCTAGGATATCCCCGTTTGGACAATTGGTCACAATGTTTCAGCATGTATCATGTAGTCCTCTTTCCTTGAACAATTACGTCTGATTCGTAATAGTTGGCTATACGGTAAGTTTGCTTTCAGACTTTTGGGGTGGAAGCTGTCGTAGTGTAGAATTGTGTTTTTGTCAGTTTGTTTACGGTGAAGGGTGGTGGCTAATTCTCCTTCCTGATGGAATACTTCTACATCAAGAAAAGTTAAGCGGGTGTTACTGCTACTCATACTGAACTTTATATCAGGATGTCTATTGTTCAGCCACTCATGAAACTCTTTTAGTTGTTCCTCAGTTCCTCTCCACTGACACCAGATGTCATCGATATAGCGATACCATCTTAAGATGTGTATGCCATAAGGGTTTTGATGGTAAATGAAACGCTCTTCATACAGTGCCATGAAGAGCACCGCCATTTCTGGGGCATAAGGACACCCCATGGCGGTGCCCTTCACTTGCATGTAGAAGGTGTCCATGAATCTGAAGTAGTTGCGTTTGAGTGCCAGGCTTGCCAATTCAATGATAAATTGGGTTGGAACTCTATGGGGTCTAGGCCGGGTTTCAAGAAAAAATTCAATAGCTTCTAATCCCTCTTCCTGGGTGATTTGTGTGTACAAGGAGTTAACGTCAAAAGTGACCATTAACTCTTCCTTATCATCAAATGGTGTGGTTTCTATTTTTGTGATGAAGTCAGTCGTGTCTTTTATGTATGATTTGACATCACACATGAATGGTTTTAGGAACACGTCGACGTATTTGGCTAATGGTTCCAAAATCGAATCGCACCCGGAGACAATTGGTCTTCCGGGTGGATGTGATAAATTTTTATGAACTTTGGGCAAGAAATAAATTACCGGAGTTCGGGGATTTCGCTTGCTCAAATAATCGTATTCCTTCGGACCTACAATTCCATCGTCGAATCCCTGTTTTAATCTTACTTGAATTTCATTTTGAATTGTAAAAGTTGGGTCCTCTGTTAGCTTCCTGTACCATTCTGTGTTGCCTATCTGTCTGTTAGCCTCATCAATGTATTTTTCTTTTTGCCACAGGACTAGGGCGCCCCCCTTGTCGGCCGGCTTGACCACTATAGTTGTGTCAGTGCTGAGTTGTCTGATGGCTGATTGTTGTTCTTTTGTTATATTTCTCTTGAAATAGTTCTTTTGTTTTCCTAACTGCGTGAGTGATGACTGAACGACCTGTTCGAATGCCAAGATTTGTTTTGGTATCATTTGGGATGTGGGAGTGTAAGTAGACTTATTGGACAAATTAGAAGGTTCTGGAGTTCGATTGTTCTCTTTGTCATGGAAGAAAGCCTTTAATCGTACTTTTCTGAACAGATCTTGTGCTTCAATTTTTAAATTGACTATCTGTGTTGACAGTGGGGACAAATTTGATGCCAAGTTCTAAGACTGCTCGTTCATGCGTGGTTAGTATTTTGGGTGAGAGGTTAATTATAGAAGACTCTTCTATTGTTTGAAGTAGTTTTTGTTTCGGGTTCTCATATCCCATGTTTGTTGTGGGGGTTTGAACCTGACTCTGCCTCTCCCTTCTCCTTTCTCTAAAAAAGGATTTTGACGTTTTGATGTACCTTCTCTTGGATCAGATTCCCCTGAAGCTTCAGAGGAAGAGCTTTCAGAGAATGTTAGGAAGCGATTTTTTGATCTTCCTTGATATTGTGACAAGGCACGACGGGATTCTTGTTGTGTATAATAGTCTTCTCTTAAGTAGGGGTATACTGTTTCTATGTTGAACGATTTAAGGTCTTTCTCAAATTTACTCACTCTGTAATTGATTGTATTGTCTTTGAATGTTTGTAGATCTTTCTCTATTTTTTCCAAAAGGTCCTTCGCTTCCTGGCTACTATGGTTGTCATTAATAGCTTTAGTTAAGGCGTCTATTTCCTCCTTTTCCTTAGCACAAATTCTTTGGGCCGTTTCGGACAGTCATAGTATCTGTAAAAATCATTGTATTTACTTTGTTTGAATTTCTATAAAAAATATACAGGTTGCACATAAGGATTAAACACCTGAGTGCAAGATTCTGCCCTAAATAAAAATTGAGCAGAACCAATAAACGAGTGACCGGGTCTTCTTCTTCTTTATAATTGTAATTGTCCTACCCGGCCACATTCTTTGGACAAAACCCCCCTGGTAACAGAGTGGACTTAATATAGCATCAAGTCATGTAAACGTTTGTGACATGGTAGCTCCGAATCTTCGACACATTTGAATAATGCAAGTAATGTGAACTGGAGACCTTTGCTGTTTCACATAGTCATGCTCAACTGATTATGTGCGCAAAGTTTGGTTATTCCCCAACTGAACAGCTAAATCTGTAAGATCATTGAGTGAGAACTCGCTCCAGTTGGAAGACTCAGCTGCCTTCCTACAGCTAATGCACACCAGTGGTACTGTAAGCTACTGTGTCCATTAACCACTTACATTGGTATCCATCTGTAGGATTATAGGACCTACCAGAAGATGATTCATGTCCTTTGAGAGACAATATATGACCAACAACCAAAATTAGCTCAATAGATTGATTGTGAAACATTGGAGAGGTGGTGGTGGACAACTTGGTAGTGTTGAACACGTTTTTTCACTTCATTTTGCTCTGACATCTTAAATCAACGGCTGGCGTTACAGATCTATATTACAATGGTTCCAGGAGAGCCTTCTTGGAGGCTAGGCAACAAAGGTATGCTAGCACCTTTTACATAATAGATAGATAGATAGATGGATAGTTGAAAGGGCCAACTGACCTATTTGAAGGGACTAAACCCTAAATAAGCTTGCTGGCTGTTTAGGATCCTGTGATTTGAAACTCGGCACCGGGAACACAGATTCTTACTTGTTCAAGGCATGTTTGCTGCCCCTTTTTATTACGGACTTTGCTTGACCCTTTTTGGACGTACCCTCACACTTTACAGATCCTATGAATAACCTTGGCTTTACATAAAACCTTACATTTGCAGTTTTGTCAAGAATGGTTGATTTTCAATTCATCAACTTTGCATGGTTTTCTGGTCATAAGTTAGTGGTAAGGTAAAAGGACTTGTGAATCCAAAGCCAGACTATTCGAATTATCTTGACCAGAGCCTCCCAAAAACAAAGCTAAGCTGATCGGAGAAGCTACAAATTAGGGCTTATTTATTCGTTTCCAGTTCCCTTTTAGGCCACAGTGCACCTTATAAATAAGTCATTAAAATTAAAGAGATGAAAAAAACCAGTGATAGTGGCATCCATTGCATATAGGTCATGGAGGAGTAGTGTCAATTCTGAAGTATATGGTGGTCATGCTGTTGTAAATGCAGTAGCCCTTAGCATTGACATGCAGATGCCAAGAGGCCCTTCCAGGAGGGACATCGAGGTATGAACGTTGCTCTCTTCCCTAAAGTGAAAAGATGACCTGGTTTAGCCCAGCACACAGCATACATATGCTTCAGCTACTGCTTTTCCTGGATGTAAGGAAATTCATAGTCTCAAAGAACTGAGTTATTCGGATCTGAAGGAATGAACTTGTCCTCTAAGCTCTCTGGGTATGGACGAACCTGATGCTTGCCTCCTATTGGAGTCATGGACCATGTGAATGCTTCCTTGTGTTTTAAAAGCGAACTGAAGTGTTAATTGACCATGGTTTTAGGTTTTCTTTTGGGACTTTAGCTAAGTAATAAAAGTATGAGCCGTGTTGCCTCATTCCAGCACTCTAAAAATCGGGCATCGTGGCACCCTTTCAAGAAAAATTCATGAGATTCAAATTTTCATTCAAATAACAGACAGAAGAAAATTAGGAATCAGGCACATGCTTAATATAAGAAAATCTGTTTCTTGACAGTGTACAAAATTGTTAGTCATTTAGTAGAATATCCCTGAAAAAGGGCATACAGAGAATTTTCTACTATTGCGAGTAAGCAAGCTTTCACAGAAGATAGCAATACTTCAAGCTGGAAATTCTCTACAGCAATAACTGTTATGTTAGATTAGTTAGAGCAGCAGAACAAATTACAGTTGGCAAAGCCAAGTCTTGAGCCATTTCCTAAAGGTAAGAAGGTTCCGAACCTATTTAAGGTTGATGGGGAGGCAGTTCCAAAGACGGGAGGCGAAAGCCTGGAAAGACCGGCCACCAATCCTGGCAAGGGAGACCTTCGGAACAGGGATGAGAAGTTGAGAGGAGGATCTCGGAGTAAGTTGGGGAATGTAGTGGGGAAATCTTAGTCCAAGGTAAGGAGTTCCAATCTGATTAAAAGCTTTAAAAACCAAAGTTAAAGCTTTAAATTGAATTCTCTTCTGAATAGGCAGCCAGTGTAGGGACGACAGCAAAGGGGATACAGGAGTCCTCGGTGCTGCCAGAAAAATCGGGCTGGCCTCCGAATTATGGATCACCTGCAGGCGAGCAATTGGGTAGCTGGGAGGTCCCAGGTACAGAGTTAGCGTAGTCAGGCGTGAGGTGACCAAGGCCTGGACTATGGTTTTTCTGTGAGGGACAGATGGCAGAGGCAAATAATTCCGTAACATTCTTAAAATCCCAAAACCGGTCCCAGCAACAGATTGGATCTGGGGTTTCATAGAAAGCGTAGCATCCAGTCTAACTCAGAGGTTCCTATAACCGTAGCTACAGAAGAGCTAGGGGGAGATAGATGCTGCGGCCACCAGCTAATCCAAGTCTCACAGGGGCGGTGGCCGAAAAAGTTTATCTCCGACTTATCTGGATTACATTTCATCTGATTTTCCTTTAGCCACGAAAAAAACCTGAGACCAGCCTTGATTGCCAGACCTTCAGACTGTGCCCCTGTCTCACACGTGAACAGCAGTTGGGTATCGTCGGCATACAATATAAATTTAGCCCTGTGTTCAGCCAAAAGTGCAATAGGGCCCAGATATAGGTTAAATAGAATTGGGCTTAAAATAGATCCCTGCGGGACCCCAACATTCATAGGAGGAATATCAGCCGAAAAAGAGGGGGACCATATAGTCTAGTGGCGATTCCTGAGAAAAGACCTAATCCATCTAAAGGCCGTGCTACTGACACAACCCTCTGCTAGTCTTTGCACCACTCTATTATGGGGGGGACGGTGTCAAAGGCCGCAGAGAGGTCCAACAGCACCAAGACTGCATATCCACCTTTATCAAGTGTGGCTTTTATAGTTTCAGTCACTTCTAAAAGGCCTGATTCCGTCTGAAATTTGCCCTAAAACCTGACTGACTGGGGTGCAGCAGGTGATTGGTCTCAATGTGTTTGGTAATAATGGAGTTGACATATTTCTCCAAAACCTTGGAGAAAAAAAGAAGCAAAGATATGCGTCTGTAATTACCAGCTACCTCAGGGTCTGCGGATGTTTTTTTAGCGAAGGAAGAATTTTAGCATGTTTCCAACACAAAGGCATATATTTCTTTCCTGCAAGGAGGAGTTAAGGATCCGATTCACAGTGGGATTGATCACCTCAGCAATGGCTGACAATACCTTGGCCGGACAGGGATCCCCCTGGAAAGCCTGACTTTAAGGACTTCATAATCCTTAATGATTGGTGCATAGGGATATCGGGGAACTGCGTGAAGGAGTAAATTAATGTTATCTCACCCCTTTGGGAGAGCTTGCTCCATTACTGGGGCCAATGGCTGCAATTCAAGTCTTGTATTGTATTGGAGGCCATCATATTAGCCCATTCACTAGTGGGAACGAATGGGCGTCTAATAGCTGCCAGTGAAGAAAATGTTTTGACCATATTAAAAAGTTCCTTACTTTTATTGCCAGCCTGGTTAATTTTGGTAGAGAAGAGTTTTTTGCCATCACGAATTTTCTGATCATGATCTTTTTTGGGCCGCCCTAAAAATGTTATCGTGGACCGTATACTTTGGTCGCCATATTCTTTCTAATTGTTTACAAGCACTTTTGCTTTTCCTAAGAGCTTCGGTATACCAAGAAGTAGAGGCGTGATTCTCCTTGGCCAATCTCAAAGTGGGAGGGGCAAGTTCAGAGGTTCTAGTAAGCAGCCATTACTCCAAGGAGTACACATCACTTTCAAGGTTCCCACAACTAGGGATGGGAGGAGTCCGCAAATCTCTTTGCATTGCCTCATGGGTAATCGGATTAAGCGGTCTAAAACTACTCACCCGGATCTTTTCCTATAATCGGGGATTATTAAGTTCCCTGGGGACGCTGAAGTTTATCAAGTAATGGTCAGACCAGGTAAGGGGGAGGGGGGCCTCGACTTCTATCAATTTAGAAGAAAAAATCAGGTCTAATGTATGGCCCCTCTCGTGCGCGAGTAGATGGACGAAAGGGGATAAATTAAGTATATCAAAGGATTCCCGTAGTTTAAGAGCCTCTGGGTCGGAGAGATTATCCATGTGTAAGTTAAAATCGCCAAGGACCAAACTAGGACTGTAGAGCAGCGTCCGTTTTGTAGCCAGTGTGAGCAAAACAACTAGTCCGTGACTCCATGGAGTTTTATGCTGGTACAGTCTGCCATGTTTAGATGTCCATCAGTCCTGTATCAGAGCATACTCCATCAGAGAGCTAGAGAGACGCTAAAGAAAATAAAGAGAATTTTAGGCCGTTGGGCCATTGGGAAAGCGCAGAAAGTAGAAGTTTGAAGAGACTGAGTCCCCAAGGTAGTTTTAATAAGTAACCAGTCTCCTCTTTATGGCACCTGGGTGTCAGAGTCCGCATTTTGTGTATTAAAAATGATCTTTGCATTAACAAGTTTTAGTTCACTAAAGTTCCAATATCCTGTTTTATCTATTAATTTCATTGCACTATGAAGTTCTAATGTACAAATTCTACGAAAATTCTTCATAAGCGGTCCAATTTGGTCTCTTTCTTGAAATTATGCTAGTGCTAAAGTTATACTTTCTTACATAGTGCAAACCACGTTGGCAATGTATTTTGGAAATAAACCACTCAAGACCACTGTTGGTATTGTTGCTGATTGGTCTATATAATATAGACATCCTAAACTTTCGTAACCACTTGTTTGTGATGTTGAGGGCACATGAGCACTCCACTTTGTCAGAGCGTGGTTTTCTATTGAGGTGGCCATTCCAAAAAACTAAACTGTAGACTACTTGCCACTGTTTGATTTATTTTTTTAATTCAAGCAAGTGGTGAAGGTATTAGCAAATGTTCTCCTGCATTTCGAGAGTCTGTGAGAAGACACCACTACTGAAAACGAAATATATTATGAAAAGTTGCCAAACTGAACATGTTCTATCGCCTTCATTCTCCTTACAATAAATGACACTAATTCTGTTTTGCCCTTGGCTCGTCCCGTCATATTTCGTAATGAAACAAACTTTAAAGAGTTATGTTTTACAATGCAGAGAGTGGAGGATGCTTTTTATACATTGGTGAGAGAAATTCGGCAATACAGATTGAAAAAAATCTGCAAAGAAGAAAAGACCCCTGGATGCGTGAAAATAAAAAAATGCATTATAATGTAGCCAGGTAAGTTCTGCAAGGTACTCAAAATACAGAATTCAACAATTGTCAAACTTATTCAATCTGGATATGTCTGTGAAGCTGCACCATTTCCCTAATATACTATGAGCATGTATGTCACTAGACTTGGAGCAAGTCTTTTTTTGCGAGAGTAGAATGGAAGGAAATAATTCAAATGGGTGCATTTCCAAGTTCGATGAAAGAAGAATTTTGCTCGAGTCAGGGTGCAATAAGATTCCACTTCCATACATTATATTCTCTCACCAGGGACTCTGCAAATTTGCCTTTTCCCCACCTTGTCTACACACCACCTCCGAATTGTAAAGTTTATTTGTCTAGTGGGGGCAGAAAGTCCGTTTGAAATTTCTCCAGTACCTATCAGATTGGTCCCAGGTTTCCTTCCCAATTCCAGCGTGATCTACCGCTCTGTGAAATGTGGCCTCCTGTTTAGGGTCTAATAAACATCTCACTAGTGTGGGTTGAAACCAGCCCTGGAGAGAGCACTATTGTCTGTGGTTCTTGCATGGGATCTACCGCTCTGTGAAATGTGGCCTCCTGTTTAGGATCCAATAAACATCTCACTAGGGTTTCCCTCCCTGACCGTGTTACGGCCCAGCCTCAACCCTCGCAGGCCTTGTGCGAATCTTAATTCATTTTTTATAGACAATCTCCATCATCAAAAACAATATCCCCCCCCCCCCCTTTCCTGTCCCATGTCAGTGTCCTCCCTCCTCAAAATCCTTGCTGTCTGCACGAATTCCCTCCTATCTCCCCAGATGTATTCTTCTCTATACTGCAGACAGTTAGCTCCGGCTCCCCCCATGACTGCGGCCCCCCCCCCCCAAATTTTAAGGGACGCTTTCATGGCCTGCCCAGGTCCTCCTCTTGACTTGCTTAACCGCTCTCTCGCTACAGGCTCTGTCCCCGATGCTTTCAAAAAAGCAGTGGTAGTACCCATTCTAAAAAAAAAAGGATCTGACCCTACTGTCTTGGGGAATTACCGACCCATTTCCCTTCTCCCCTATCTGGGGAAGGTACTGGAGACCTATGTCACCCGCTGCCTGAGCGCCTTCATCAAGAACTCATTTTCTCGACAACCTGCAGGCAGGCTTCAGACCGGCCCATTCTACGGAGGCAGTGGTGGTAGCGGTCATGGACGCATTGAGACAGGGGGCGGACAAGAACTTGGCCCAGGCCTTAGTGTTAGACCTCTCGGCCGCTTTCGACACGGTCGATCATGTCATCTTGATTGACCGTGTCAGAAATGCGGGTATTCAGGGCCTTGCCCTGTCATGGATTGGGTCTTTCCTTCAACACCGCTCCCAATCGGTCCAGCTGTCCACTTTCTCTACCCCCCAAATCTCACTTTCCTGTGGTGTCCCCCAGGGTTCCGCTTTGTCCCCTCTTATTCAATCTATACATGCAGCCCCTTCTAGCCTCTCTTCGTCACTCCTCTGTTACTATCTTCAACTACGCAGATGATCTGCAACTAATCTTTCCCATCGACTCTTCCCCTCTCTCTTGCTCTAATTTTCAATCTATAATGCTCACCATCTACGAGTGGATGAACTTCAGCCAGCTGAAGCTCAACCCCAGTAAGACTGAGCTGGTTTTCATCGGTGGGTCCACGAATTCTTGGAGTCCTAACTTCTGGCCCCCGGCCCTTGGTCCCTCCCCCTGCCCCGTCAACTCTGTGAAAAGCCTTGGTGTCATCATTTCTAGTGACCTATCGATGAGGCCCCAAATTAATGCTGTCACATTGGCCTGCTTCTATCACCTTCGTAGAATTGGGAAAATCCGAAGTTACTTATCCTCGGAGGCTCTCATTCTAGTCATTATGGCCCTGGTCACCTCATGTATTGATTATGCCAACTGTCTGTACGTGGGGATCCCTGCATACCACCTTCACCGGCTCCAGCTGGTACAAAACCAGGCAGCCAGACTGGTCTCTCAACAGCCTAGATTCCAACACGTCACACCTTTGTTGAAAAGACTACACTGGCTCCCGGTAGCGTACCGCTGTATTTTCAAAATGGGATGCGCTGTCTTTAAATCTCTATCCACTTCTGCCCCTGCCTTTATTTCTCTCAGCCTTCACCCTCACGTTCCCTCACGACACCTTAGGTCCTCTGCCCATAATCTCTTGATCACTCCCAGGTTTAAACGCAAGAAACACAGTGGCGCCTGTTTTTCTTTTCTTGCTCCTGCTACCTGGAACTCCCTTCACCTCTCAATTCGGCTCACTCCGGACTACAGCACCTTCCGCAAACTCCTGAAGACTCATTTGTTCCATCTTGCCTACGATTAGTCTCTTCACCCCCCTGCGTCTCCTCCCCACCTGTCTCTGAGCGCCATGAAACCAATTGGTGTCCGTGCGTGGTAACAAGCATTTTTAACATAACATAACATAGGGTGGGTTGAAACCAGCCCTTGAGAGAGCACTATTGTCTGTAGTTCTTGCATGGGCTGATCATGCAATGCCTATGCAGTTTATTATCATCAGGACTCCGATATATGAATACTGCAGGAGAGCCAGGTCCAACTACTGGTATCCTTGACCAATGCCTTGTTCAAAATCTTTTATCAACCAAGGACTGAGGTGCACCACATTACCGTTGAACTGAGATCCAGAGGTAGTCTACCTAACTGCTGCATCATGAAAGACTGAGATTAAGTCTGGACCAGGAATTCTACTGACTGTCCTTGTTAGAGCTCTTAGCCTGAGGAAGAGGATGATGTACTACACTCTTCATAGGGCAGCTTGTTTACTGGCCTAAATGTAACAGTTGAGCAGCCTGTTAGTACCTGCAGTGAGTTCTGTCTCACTCCAGGACATGTGGTCACAGAGCTGCTGTCTAGGAAAAAATTATTCAGCACCCAAAAGGTGATTAAATGAATGCTGGCAATAAATCTAGCTACTGGCAATCAGTCAGGTAGCATTCCAACATTCCGGCATTGTTTTGCCCACCAGGCCACTTAAGCTTGGACACAGCCATATGCAAATCCGTCTTGACCCTGCTGTAAACTGAACATTCCAACCTGAACTGCTGGGCCCCCTGAACCGGAATCCAAGCAGAACAAGACCGTTTTCTCCCGGATTGCTGCTTGTCATTTGAGGTGAGATGGTTTCCAGTGGTACAGTGAATTGGATATTCAATGTTTGGGCATACCCATGCCCCATCGGGTGGTACATTAAACAGACAAAAGGTGATGGTAGGAATGCTTGCAATAAGTCTGGTGCATTGTGTATTTGTATAGTGCACTGTTGGACTTGGCCTTTTCCCCCAAAATTTTTCGCTTTTTGCCCCCCTAATTTGAATGACTCCCCCATGGTATTAAATATGTATGGACCATGTGTGGTAAGAGTTGCCCTGTTGTGAGATTAAATGTTATTAAATGGTGTGCAGAAAACAATCCCCATTTTAAAAATGTACCTGACTAAAATGTACTGTGTTCTTAAAATGGATGCCATGGCCCTGGGTAGTGCCACCTGACTGCGTTAGGTCAGCGGTCTAGATAATAATACCCAGCTACCCCTAGCTTTTGGAGGGAAAGCCTGGCACCCAGGGTGCTCACCCCCTCCCCTAGAACCAGTTTAGGCCAGATTTGCCAACATTCCGGAAGGTGCTGGCTCTGAGGTAGGAGGGTATAAATAGGGAGAAGTGCCACCAGAAAGTCAGTCAGCGCTGGGACAAAGAAGAGAGGGGACCTGCTGTGAGGTGCTACCGCCACATGGACCTGTGAGATGGGCCCTGCACCCCTAAACCCCCCCCCCCCCTCTGCTGTCCCCATGGGCCCCTGACCAGGGAGTGCCCCTACCCAGGTCCCTGACACTGTGGGAACCGGGAATTACGCCAGCGTTGCAATGAAGAAGCGCCCAGGAGGTGAGGAGTGTGCCCCTGAGGAACTGCTGTGGGACTGTCTGCCCCTCTGAAGCCCCCTGGGGAAGATTGTGCCCCCAAAGGAACTGCTGCGGGCTGAGGTGGTGTGAGGCCCCGTGGAAGCGCTGGGCCCCTGGGACTGTTGTGGCCCCCTAGTGTTGAAAAGCCGCTTGTCCAGCGCTGTGTGGTGAAGCGCTAAATTCCAGCCCCCTTGGCGTGGTCTGAGGAAGGAGCTGAAGTTGTGGGCAGAGGGAGGCGCTGTGCGCTATGAAAAGCGCTGTTTTACAAAGAGACTGTGGCAGCTTGTAAATAGCGCCATTTTCGCTGTTTCTCCTGAGGAGAATCACGCTGGAGGAGCCTACCCTCGTGTCAGCGCGCGGTCTGCCATATAATTAAATAATAAAAGGGAGCCTACCCCTCATCACAGCAGGAGATCACAGTCGCAGCCCGGGTGCTGAGGAGACTGTGAGGGGACTTTATAACAAGAAAGGGAGCCTACCCCTTGTCCTGTCCTCGCACTGTGTGGCAGCGCCGAAAATTACCGCCGCGGCCCGGCGCCGCCTTGAGGAGACCCCCCCCTGCTGGGGTGTGCATCGTTGCGGCAGCCCCCGATGCCAGGAGGGGGCCGCCGAAGTAGAGAGAGGGCCGCGCTAGGCCCTGAAGCCGTCCCGGCCCGTGTCATGTGACGGGGGTGCCAGGCCGCGTCATCGGCCCGCCCCCGCCAACGCCGCGCCGGGTCCCCGTGAGGTAGGAGGGGGGGACCCGGGTGAAGAGTCGTTGCGGGGGCCCGTGAACGCGGGAGGGGATCCCCGATGGAGAGTGACCGGAGCAGGCGCCTACCCTGCCGGTCTGTGTCCTGAGTGTGGGGCCGGGAGGATAGGCGGGGCCGGGGCACACTGTCGGTGCCAGCCCCGCCTCCCCAAACAAAGCCGGGCAGCAGGAAGAGGCCTGAGAGCGGAGGAGGGCACCCCGCTCGGTCGAGGAGCCTGCTGCAAGACAGCCCCGCCGGGCAGGGCACCACGAGAGCAGCGAGTCGCCTGCAAGGCTCCGTGTGGTGGAGGAGCCCTGCCATCACGCACAGGAGCCGGCCGGAGGAAGACTGTATTCCTGCGGGGCTTCCAGCCGTGAGGAGAGTCCCGCACACCGGCACAGTGAAGTCCTGGGTCCCCGTGCGAAAGAAGGGGCCCGGGAGAGAAACAGGGAGAGGGCCCAGACAGAGGCCACAAGCCCCGTCAGTCGGCACCTGCAAAGGTGGAACACGAGTGCCTCCGCCGGTGAAGAAGGGCCCCTAGTGTTGCCGCAAGTCCCGTGGCTGGTTGCAAGGGCACAGAGGGGGGGCCTCGAGGCACATTGTCGGTGCCTGCCCCCCCCCCCCCCCCTCTATCTCGGGAGCCCTGGGAGAAGGCCAGCAGCGGGAGGAGAGCCCATAGCCCAAAGGACATCCCCAGGAGCTACCGGGGAGTGGGGCCTATGAAGAGGGTGGAGAGGGCAGCGGGGCACAGGGTTGGTGCTCGCCCCCACCCGTGACTTGTACACTTAAGACACCTCGTGATAGGGCACAAGGTTGTAGGTGCTTTCAGTTCAGGCCATATAGGTGGACCCTGGGGTGGACAGTCACCTGAAGAGTGAATTGACAGTGATGCCTAATGGTTGCCTGTTACCTGTGGTGCATAGGGTCCCAGACAGGTCGAGAAGCTCATGTACAGGTGCTCCGGCCCCTAGAGGATAGGCTTTACATTCAAACTATATGTTTATGCCCCGAGGAGGGTTTACCCTGCGTGGAGGTTTGTAGGCCTATGGTTCTATGCCCCAGGGAATATTGTCTCCTTTAAGGTGACCCAGGAAGAGTTGTTGCCAATGCCCTGCCTAAAGTTTATGTTGCTGGTTGGGGGCTGAAAAGCCATGTTCCCAGGTTACCTTTGATGCCTAGGGTGTGTACCTCAAAGATTATTGAATGCCAGGTGCCTTCCTTCCTGTTGATTTATGCCCGTAGGTGGAGGGTGGAGTAAATCTGGGTGTTCCCTTTTACTGCAGGGGTGCCCCAAGCTGGCCCGACGAGTTATTCCAGGCCCCTGTTCATGCCCCTGGTTAATGAGCCAGCCATGTTGATTCATGATAGGTGCTCCTGTCTAATATTAAATGTGCTGTGATGCTCTGTTTTTCCCTTACAGGGGTGGGGTTTGGCGTTATAAGGCAGGAAGTGTGTTTATGCATAATGTTGGAGTTTGCAATTACAGCCAACCCCCTAAGGATGAGAGCCTGAGTTAGCCCCGCCAGATTGGCCCCAGGTCTAGTGTTTAGTAACCATCTTTTTTCCTTTCAGCTATGGACTATGGACTCAACCCTTTTTGTCCCATGTAAATAATCCCCTTTCTGAAGTACTTGGCTCTGGTGCCAGTTGGCGCCTTGTTGTGACTACCACTATTCTATTCCTTTTTACCTTGCAGGTTGGAGACATAACTAAACTTAATCTTTTTCCAACCAAAGGTGGTGTCATGACTCTTTTGTGGTGTGATTGGTGTGTTGACTGTGGGTACTGCGTGAATGCTTCACATGTCCTCGAAGTTTGGCCTGCCCGCTTGATGCCATGCTACCCCCTGGGAGATTTGGGTAACCCCCATTTCTTACATGCACTATCACCCGAGAGGGTATCCTGGTGCTGATCAGGTGTGCCCCTAACCCTGCGTTTGGTAGGTTGTTTAATTGAAATTTTAGTTCTTCAGCTTCTTGTGGAATTCAAGGAGAGGAGGAGACTCTTATTTAGAGTAACGGGTTGTTCTACATTTTAGTAGCAATGTAAGAATTCCTGTCCTCTTAATCTGATTTTGTTTAAGCATGGGATGTGTGCGTTTTGGAATCCTGCAGAGTTGATGTGTCTGAGAGGTTGGTAGGAGATGTGACTGTTTAGCTCGGTGGGGGCCTAAATCGTGTAGGCCCTTGATGCTTGTGAAAGGTGTATGAAATGAGCATGTTTGTGTATCGGGTGCCAGTGGAGCACCCTAAGATGTCACTTGATTTTTGTGTGGGAGGATGAGTAGCTGCTGAGTTCTATATGGTTTTTAGTCTTGTGGTGCACTGCTTATTCATTCCGGCCTAGAGTATGGTCCTGTAGCCCAACTTGCTGGGGACTAGGGAATGAGTGGCATTCTTTCTGGTGTTGCTTGGGAGGTTTTTGAAGATCCTCCATAGCATCTTCCGGATGCAGTGAAGGCGTTGACTTGTGTGGTCATGTCCTGCTTGCTGTTGATAATTATTCAGGGGCTTCTGGCCTGGGTACTGGACGTCTGTCAGTTCAGCTGGTCACCGGTTGGAGTCCCATGGCTAGGTGTTCTTGCCAAAGATCATTACTTCTGTCTTGTCTGTGTTAAGAGAGTTGACTTTCATCCGGTTAGGAACTTTGGTCATGCAGGATGTGAACTTGTTTCCTGTGTTGGGAGCATTGTCTGAGACTGGAGAGGGAGATGTGTCATTGGTGTAGGAGAGCATGTTGATGATGTGTGGATAACGTAGGGCACAGGGCTCATGTACACGTTTAAAAGGTGAGGCTAAGCAATGAACCTTGATGCACTCTGCAGATGAGTTTGTGGGCTACCGAAGAGTAGGGTTCCAGACAGCTTGTGTTACATCTGTTGAGAAGATCCATCAGTGAATGGGTCCTTGGATACTAATTTCGAGCAGCCCTTGATTAGAATGAGGTGTGAGACCATGTCAAATGCTGGCACATCTTTTCAGTCAAGGATCATGTGGATGTTTGCTGTGGCGGCGCTGACTAGTGTTTTTGTACTGTGGTAGTGCCTCAATCTGGACTGTGTGATGTCGAGGACAGCTGCAGCCAGTTAAGGTAAGAGCGGTGGGGCTAAGGCGGGGGAATTTCAATGGACGAATAAGAGGGAAAAATAAATAAATACATTTTCCGTTGTCTGTCAATCCCCAACCGCTCTTACCTGCATGGGCCATGGCTGGTCGAGGACCTGGTGATTGCTGATAGGTCGTAAGGCATCAGTAGATTAGCTGCTCTAAGACCTCGGCTGAGTATGATAGGTAGGAAATGGGTCCGTGGTTGGAGAGTGTGGCTGAGTCCGTGAATGGTTTTAGCAGCAGGAGCGTGACTGTGGCATGATTCCAGATGTCCTGTAATGTGACTGTTGTAGAGATGTTTAGCACAGGTTTTGGTGCTCCTCCTGTAGCATCCATACCGTCTGCAGGAGATTTGCACTTGGTGTTCCGTATCTGCTTGTGGTGGCCTCTTGTGCCGGATTTAAGGTCTCTATCCATGGTATCTGGACTGGTTCTTCATTTGCTCTCCAGTTGGTAGCTTTTTACCAGGGCAAAACCTGTCTTGGCTTGCTTTTGTTCTGGATCGGTAAGAACGTGTCCTAGTATTTCAGGCAGGACTGTTACTATTGGAGCAGAGTCCAAACTGATTTGCGTACGCTAGGTCCGAACTGAATAGGCGTGGCAGGCAAAAAAAGGGTTGGAATGCTACCCAAGTGATTTCCTGTGGTTAACTTATTGCAAGCAATTCTCCCATCACCATTTGTGTGTTAGTAGAAGAATCCTTCTGTGTCATCCAGGGCCCATGGGAAGAGTGGTCTTCTGCCATGTTTGTTGGTGAGCTTGTATAGTACCGGACACCTTCCATCCTGTAGGATACCCAGTGTCGGGACTTGAAGTTCTCTTTCCGTTCCTACCCTTCCTACCACCTGTACCATGCATCCAGGCCTTGAGTAATTAGAAGAGTAGCTGTAGAGCGCAGGGCGCCACAATGTTAGAGATTTAGCTGAATAGCTAGGCATGATCACCTCTGCTCCTTTGTTGTGGACCCTGTGAAAATCAGGTGGTTCCAGAGATTTCTGTATTGTGGTCAGTTGTCACCAGCATTTTTTTTTTAAAGGAGAGAGAAAGCTGTTGGAGTCCTGGACCTTGACGCTTCGGTGATCCAGAGCAAATCAGTTAATGTTGTTGTGTGAAAAGCAAAAAATTACATTTAGCAAAAAGTCCTGTCACATAAAGCATTTGCGTCTATTTCTTAGTACAAATGCATTTCGAAGCAGATAACACATGTTATCTGCCTTTTTTGGTGACAACCAATGTTGTCTCAATAAACCTCCATTTCAGAGCAGAATTGGATTTCATTGAAGTTCGTGTGACAAAAGACAAGACATTCAACCAGGACAACGGGGAAGACTGAAAAATAAAAGTAGCACCTCAATCACAATCACAGCAGAAGGACTGCAATGATTACTTTGTCCAAGCTCCAGCCAAAAGAAGAGTAATTAAAAACAGCTGGCCAATTAAAAGGCAGCCAATAAGAGTACACAATGATGCCAACGAATGGTAAGCAATAGGCAGGTTGCAGGCCCCTTATTGTATACTGTATCTCTAGCGAACAAGGATGCATGCAGCACATGTGTTATCTCAGGGGAGACCTAAAAAGGCAGTCTACAAAGCTCTAAACATGGCCGGAAGGAGGTGTACATTATGCTGTGCATTGAATAACTGCCGTATTTCGGGGATTTATTATGTGTTCATTAATCAGAACTACACACATCCTTTGTTTGAAAATGTTCCCTCCTAGAGGAACACTTGGTAAGAAAATGTATGGTGTGTTGTGCTGAGGGTTGGATTTTGTTTGCGTGGAACTTTTTGGAAGTGGTTGCTTTAGCTTTCTTGAGGCTCAGTTGCTGTGGGTGTCCTGGGTGGGTGTGGTCCAGAGTTCAGTTTTAAGAAATGGGAATTGAGCATGACCAGAGGGGGTTCTTAAATGAAAAGTGAATGCCAAGTGAGGAGCAGGAAAACTTCACTGCACAAAACTTTAAAAAAAAAAAAACTTTATTTACCATTTTGAAACGTACAATATCGAAGACCATGAGTGCTCACTGTCATATCTGCTAGAGCATAAGGATAGTTTAAAAGACAAAGATATGAAGCCAAAATACATTTATCTGTTGGTGCTCCAATTACAGAAATATGCCCAAATCAACCATAAAAGGTGCTCGCACGATTCCCCACATCTCCTCGTATCCCTATACAGTTTACTCCATAGTAAGATTATACCCTGGAAATCAGCATTACAAATTTGTTACTTAAGGTCTCAACAACTGTTGTATGGATAGTCAAGCAGCTTATTAACCCATGCTGGTAGGAACCCTGCCCTGCTCTAGTTGTGTAGTGTATGCTGAGCAGTCATTGGCCGCATTAGTTCTTGAGTGGATCCCAGATATCATTTGGGCGTGAGGCACGTGGCCTTGTGCCAGCATACAGATCACTATTAACGTTACAGTATGTCAAGCTATTTAACCGTTTTTTTTTTGTTGTTTTTTTTTTATGTGGGAGTGGATTTACGTCCCCAGTTAATGACCATTTCTCTTTTCGCCAGCGATAGACTAAGGGTGACAAATTTCCAAATACCCTTAGAAAAATTGGCAGCATAACCCAGTGAGCCCAGATTAAGGGCCAGGTCAACCATGTCTCCCAATGTCTTGTGAACTGACTCCCAATAAGACTATCTTAATGCAATTCCAAGTGAGGTGTGCAAAGTCTGCTTGCGGAGCCACACATTTTAGGCAGTTGTGTGGTCTGTTTAGGTCTATTCTGTGTGATTTTGCTGGAGTTGAGTACATTCTGCGCAATAATTTGAAATTAATTAATTTGTAGCGACTATTTAAGAATACATCTTTAGTTACGGAACAGCATTTAGCCCACGGCTAATCAAGAATGGGGTGTGAGGTCATCCTACCAGGAATTATAGCTGAACATACACGGTATAGTTTAGAAATAAGATGCTCCCGCCCTGTGCTCTCCACAATCGTGGTGAGTGGGACAAACGAGTCCAGTTCAAGAGGAAAGCTGGGCAAGGTTGCCCTTAAGGCAGAGCGTATCCTACCCATAACAAACCGATCCATGAAGGAGGCGGTGCAAAATCATTCCTAATCTGCCACTGTGAATATATGCTGCCCCCCTCCTAAATAAATCCCTGAACGTGTTAATATCGATTTTGTGGACATTGTAATAGTCTCTCCCCCATTATCGGTATCCATCGATTGTTGGGAATCGGAAGGGCAGATGAATATAATATGGGAGAGCCCGAGATGCGCCAAAGCATATCCCAGGCCCAACAGGTGGTGGAAACAGTCTGATTATCATTGGGGTCCCTGGCCATGCCTATGGGCAGAACCACATTTAAAGCGTCCAGAAAGACCAAATCCGCTTCTGGCCACAGATATGGAATCCTGGCTTTAGGATGGTACCAGTCATGAGCAGAACTGCACTGGGCTACCCAATAATAAAGCTGAAGATCTGGGACGCTGAACCCCCCTCTGTCGTAGTACTTAATTGATACCGCACACCATTCGAGTGGGAATTCAGTCCCATTGCGTGGTGCTGGATGTTAAGGGGAATATTACCGAGTTACGCCAGATTATTCCCAGGCCAGAATATTGTCAGAAGCGGATGATCTCTCGTACCATGGGTTCCATGTTTTCCTGAGGTTTGCGAACGTAAAGAATAAAATCGTCCGCTTATGGAGAAATTAGCAGTGCCCCAGTATTCAACTGGAGCCTCCTCTGTAGATTTTTCTCTTGGAAGTGCCGGATTAGTGGGTCCATTGCAAGGATGAATGAGTGGCGATGGGGGGCTGCCATGTGTAGTACCTCACGATGAACAAAAGGAGCAGGAGAAAGTTCCATTCAAATGCAATCTTTCAGTGGGGCCGCTGTAGAGCAACTCTGCTGTCGATCCGAATCCTCTGGGCATGCCCATCCTATATATTACGGACACGAAAAAGGGCCACTCCAAGGAGGATTTTGTAATCCATATTTAGTAGGGATAATGGTCTGTATGAGCCACATAATAAGAGGTCTTTGCCCGGTTTGGTTAGAAGAATAACTGCCTCCCTGAGGGTAGGGGGCAACATTTACCTCTCGAGCGCTTTGGGGTAAACCTCAAGCAGTTTAGGGCCTAATAAATCCTTGTAGGATTTGTAAAAATCCCCAGTGAATCCATCCAGGCTCGGCGCCTAGACCTGTTGAGGGCCTCAATAGTGCTCATGATCTCCTCGTTGGAAAAAAGTTCAGCCAGATAGTCCTGCATATACTTTCCAAATACACCAGTGCAATCTCTGCCAAGTAGTTCTGCACAGTCGATTCACGCACTGTCCTGGAGGTATATAGGTTGGTGTAATAATCCCAAAATTCACTCCGGATCTCGGCAGTGTCAGTGAGGAGTTGTCCCGAGACAGACCTCAGGTCCGTGATATAAGCTTTGCTATATGGGGTTCTATGTGAAAACAAAATGGGGGTTGGCTCTGATCAGCAAGGCTGAGCCTATACAACAAGTAACAAAAGAAGTGCCAGTGCTGATGACATTTATTCAATTATCACTCTTAGCATCCACACTAAGAAAGCTAATTCAAAATGGGGTATTTGCTTATCACTCGCAATTTTTATTTGAAAATTAACAATTTTTACACAATTTTTTATTTTATAAAAAGAGAAGCATATGAGAAATGAGGACACATCAACAAACCACATTCAATAGAAACTTCATGCATTCTAAGCCTTGAATCATATCACAATCGCCGCAACATTCGTCACATTCATACCTCAATCAATCATACCACATACTACCACTATAGTAAAACAGAAGATCTACTGGTTCTGCACAAATTTTTCAAACATTTAGTGCAATTTTAAGAAGTCACATTCTTATCTGTTGGTGAATTTAGAATCATACATTAGAACTTTATACAGTCCAAGGTAATGTACGTAGGATGGTGAGAGATCAGGGAGAGAAATGCCCCCTAGATACTCTAGCAGACCAGTAGAACAAGGGCCTACGCGTTTCAAATCCCCTATTGGTCGTCAGGGATTCTCATCAGGGCCTCAGACACCAATGACTGGATTTGTGGTCTAATGAAGGCATAGACTGGAGGCTTCTCTGGAAAGAAAGGACCTTTGTGAATGGAGGGCACTCGCCAAAAATAAAAGGGCTGTGGCTTGGATGGCGCTTCGTGTTACAATTTAGTATTTTCTAATTCGCTGGTTCGATGTTCTAAAAAAGGAACAATTATCTTGGAAGACTGATGTCAGTTTTCGTAGTGTGTTTTACAGGGGCAGCGTCAGCACATACCAGTCCGGTCGGCGTGTGCTTAAGGTTTTAATCCTGTCGAGTCACCTGGCGCCTGCGCGAGAGAATAGCGCTCCGGTACACACCGCCAGACTGTGGAGAAACCGTTCGGATTGACTCGCTAAGCAATCTCCGATTACACGGGGATGTGCTGACGCTGCCCCTCGTTCACAGCCAACGCTTCGGCGTGAAAAAGTAACGCCCGGCCACTCAACTACAGAGTGACTCGACAGGATTAAAACCTTAAGCACACGCCGACCGGACTGGTATGTGCTGACGCTGCCCCTGTAAAACACGCTACGAAAACTGACATCAGTCTTCCAAGATAATTGTTCCTTTTTAGAACATCGAACCAGCGAATTAGAAAATACTAAATTGTAACACGAAGCGCCATCCAAGCCACAGCCCTTTTATTTTTGGCGAGTGCCCTCCATTCATAAAGGTCCTTTCTTTCCAGAGAAGCCTCCAGTCTATGCCTTCATTAGACCACAAATCCAGTCATTGGTGTCTGAGGCCCTGATGAGAATCCCTGACGACCAATAGGGGATTTGAAACGCGTAGGCCCTTGTTCTACTGGTCTGCTAGAGTATCTAGGGGGCATTTCTCTCCCTGATCTCTCACCATCCTACGTACATTACCTTGGACTGTATAAAGTTCTAATGTATGATTCTAAATTCACCAACAGATAGGAATGTGACTTCTTAAAATTGCACTAAATGTTTGAAAAATTTGTGCAGAACCAGTAGATCTTCTGTTTTACTATAGTGGTAGTATGTGGTATGATTGATTGAGGTATGAATGTGACGAATGTTGCGGCGATTGTGATATGATTGAAGGCTTAGAATGCATGAAGTTTCTATTGAATGTGGTTTGTTGATGTGTCCTCATTTCTTATATGCTTCTCTTTTTATAAAATAAAAAATTGTGTAAAAATTGTTAATTTTCAAACAAAAATTGCGAGTAATAAGCAAATACCCCATTTTGAATTAGCTTTCTTAGTGTGGATGCTAAGAGTGATAATTGAATAAATGTCATCCGCACTGGCACTTCTTTTGTTATATGGGGTTCTAAGCATCTGTGACAGCGTACAACCCAGCCTTTCACCCTCTTTGTATCAGCGGGCAGTCATATATTTGCTTAAAAGGAGGCTCTCCCGGTCCGCTGACTCCCTAAAATAAGTAAGAAGTGCAATCCGTTGTTTGGTCTTTACTGGGCTGGGGTGGGACACAGTCCCTGTCCATTGCCACCAATTGCTGCTCTATACGGGACAATGTATTTCTCAGATTTTTTAAGACCCCTGCATGTTTTGCGATGCAGACCCCTCTGATGTAGGCTTTAAAAGCCTCCCAAAGTATCGCCCAGGTATCAACTGACCCGGTGTTAATGGTGAAATAGTCCTCAATCGCCTCTCACCTCAGAAAAAAATAAATCTTCCTTAAGGGCCCGGCTTGGAAATCGCCACTGTTGCTCATAGCCATCTGGTCTGGTAACCCGGAGATGAAGCACCACTGGGGCGTGATCGGAATAAGTCCTGGTAAGCGTGATTATGGACTGGTACCACTGGCATGGTTTGGTGCTTGGAGAAGTGGCTTAACAGTCTAATGTGGGATTGAGTAGCAGATTAAAGTCGCCTTCCATAATCAAATAAACAGTCCAGTTTGACCAGTTGGGAATATAAATCGTGAAAAAATTCTGGACAATCTGTATTCGGTGCATAGGCGCATATCAACGTGGTGTTATGCCCCATTAATTTCCTCTTCACTATTGTGTATTGACCCTCCCTGTCATAAAGAAATGTGTGTAAGTGAGAGGGTACCCATTTATGAATCAGTATTGCTGTACCTCTAGCATAGGTGCTGAAGTAGAGATTGTGTCCCAAGTCCAAAGCAAACTCTGTGCAGTCTGACTGGTGCAGATGTGTTTCTTGCAAATGGGTGATATCGATGTTGTGCCGCTGCAAAAAGTGGATGACATGTTTCCTTTTTCCTATTGTCATTTAGCCCCCTAACGTTCCATGCCATGAGGGTCAGGTCAGAGGGACCAGCCACATTGCCCATCATTGCCATCCGGATGGTTTGGCTTGTAATTCAATATCTGTGACCTGGAACAAAGTCTGATTGAGCAGTGAGCATAGTTGCAATGGCCCACTGGCCCCAGGATGGTGATGGCTGCCGGGGGATGGGCCTACGGAGATCAGTATATTGCTATCAGCACTTGGCAGGAGCGAGCGTTGCACAGGGCAGCTGAGCACAGGCGAAGATGTAGCAGAGTTCTCGCCTCCCCACCAATCGCTTGTGCAAGCAACTGAGTGGCTGCCTCCTGGGCTCACCCGCAGGCCCTGCCCCCGCGGGGCTTCGGGAGGAAGTAGGAGCGTATGGGGCAGCACACAGGCCAGAGATGTTGCTGCCACACTGGGTCCGGAGTAGCTGGGCGAATGGAGAGAGGGAGACCGCAGGGACCCGCGCTCGGTGCTCCCACGCGTTCTTCGCCCAGACCGGCGTTGGATGCGAGGCCACAGTATTCAGAAAGCACTGGGTCTGGCCTGCTCTGGGTTTGCTGAAGGTAGATGATCAATTTAGAATGTGGGAGCCCCCGAGATCGTGCATAGGCTCTGAGGTGGTGACATGAGCTAAACAGTGGGGTCAAACTGGTGACTGCGAAATGGCAGGCCCCAATGACTCCAGGAAGGAGAGCCGCTGGGCGAGTGGCCGCAGGGACCAGGATGTTGCCGACTGTACAGGCGAGTGCGAGCATCCCGCAGGGCAGCCGGGCATGGGTGGAGAAGTAGCGGAGTACTCGCCTCTCCCTAAGCGCTCCTGCAAGCAGCCGAGTGGCCGCCTCCCAGGCTCGCCCGCAGGGCCTCGGGGAGAAGCAGGAGCGTATGACTCAGCTCACGGCCGTGAGAGGTCGGGCCACACTGCCAGAAGTAGTGGGGTGGAGGGAGGGAGAGCGAGGGAGAGGGAGAGAGAGAGAGGGCGAGAGACCTCTGGGACCCGCACTTGGCCCGCTTTATGCACCCCAATCTGGCATTGGATGAGCGGCTGCAGTCCTCTGGAAACTCTCAGTAGGGCCTACGTCGAATGCTACAAGCCAATGTTTTGCGCTGGCTCCGCCCTCTCAATTACTCCAATACCTGCCATCTTCAATCGGCAGCTATCTTCGCACTTTCCGGGGCATCCCCGCATTCCCCATCACTCTGGCGAAAAGCTGGTGTCTGGCATAATCAGGGGAAGTGCAGCTGTGCTGTACACGTTCCGCGGAGCTTCAGTGCCGCATGGCCATCTTGGTCGGCGGCCTGGGCACTAATCCCTTACCCCCCCCACTGCCCAAAACTTACAGTACTCTGTACCCCTAGTTTTGTTGATATTATGTGATTGTTACTGCTTGTCTGTGTAGTGCCTCAGAGAAGGGTTTGCTTTATCTGTTGAAATTGCATGCACCAGAACGTGTGCAGTGCTCGCTATAATATGCCCACACAGCATTACTCTTCTCCAAACTCCTTCCCGCTTTCAAAGAAGGGACCGGCACTCGGATGGTTGCAGTTTAAAAAAATCTGTATTGTGCTGCAGTGCGTCAACATGTTTTGGCTCCAAGTGTTGTTCATGATACTGATGCCATATTGATAAAAATGCTTTATCCCCTTGCATGCTCACTCATGACTAGCTCAGCTCGTCATGAGCTACAGTGCTCCTGTGCTCATGACGAGCTCAGCTCGTCATGGCCTTTAGAACGCTCGCACGCTGGGCTAATTTCCCTGCTGTGCTGAACGTTCTAAAGAAACGGATGTGGCCGTGACGAGCTCGGCTCGTCAGGAGCACTGTAGCTCATGACGAGCTGAGCTCGTCATGAGCATTAGGGGGGGGGGGGGCGGGGGGGGCAAAAATAAGCAAAGGACAAAAACAAACTGAAAGAGAGCGCCATCTTATAATGTGCATAAGTTAATTATTACAAAGCATGATCCACTTTATGCTCAATCAATCTTACAATTGTAATGTTCACAACTAGAATTTCATCATATGTAAGCACCTAGTTCATTATCTGTTTTCTTTTCTCAATTGTCGAATCACAATATTGAATATGTACAGTAATATTAATGCTTGCTATACAGAAACTTCTTTACAATCCATGCTTGAAAAATAAATAATTAATGAGCTATGCATATACATATGATGCAGGTGTTGTAAATTGGGCACAAGAAACAGTGCAGCACAAAGTGTGAAAAGGAAGATTTCCTATGGTAAATGGAAACCTGTTTTATTATGAAAAAGATTAGTAACTTGTAAGAAGACTACAAATGCTTGTGGGTATGGCCACACCAACATTACAACTTCCTTTATATGAATATGCATGCCATTGAACGTGGAACACGTTTTAGTTGTGTACAGAATGGGAAGAAAAGCAAATGGTACTCCTAGCCCACTTTATCTGAACATGTTTCCAGTAACCATAGCACCTTCTAAAGTTATGTCATTGCTATCCATGCCAAGTCGTCAGTATCAAGGTGCAACAAGTGCATTACAGAAAACAATATGCAACGTTTCTGTGGAATCATACTTGATTTGGAGGAACTGATTTGTCAAGATATTTCTGCAAGAAGCAAATAACGCACCTATTCGGGTTTTTTTGTTTTAAGTGAGGGCATACAACATGGGCAATGGCAAGTTTGACAACTTATAAGATTAAGGAATATGAATATTTGAAGGAGGATTTCTGGTTATGATGCGTTGATATTGACTTGCGAACAAGCCAATGAATATATCTCAGATTAGGGGGGGGGGGAAGAAGGTGTGTGGCAAGGGGTGGGGGAGAGGTCAGTGATCTGATTACCTTGCTCTTTTGAGGAGTGCTTGAGCATGTAGCAGCGACTGAGGAGGTGCCAGGGCAGATAGTAGAGCAAATATGTAGGTGTGAATGGACTTTAATAGTGTGGTGTAGGTGAGGCGAGTTTGTTTTCTAAGAATAGTAGTAGGTGGTTTTCATCAGCTTGATGATGTGTTGGACTAGACACAATTGAGTATCTTAATAAGAGCACTCAATCTGATGAAGGTGTTTTGAATTCTTTTTTCAGGGTGTTGATGATGCCTTCTATACATTGGTGCGAGAAATCCGGAAACACAAAGAGAAGATGAGCAAAGATGGCAAAAAGAAGAAAAAGAAGTCTAAGCCCAAATGTCTCCTTATGTGAATACTGTTGATCCTTCACCTTAGACCTGCATACGTGAAATCAATACTTTGTTTTGTACATTACACTAAATTATTAGCTTTTGTTTTAAACCTTACTTAATTTTCTTTCTACTTCTTGGGGAAATGTTAATTCTATCTCAATGCTTCCTTTAAGATAAAATTGAGAACAGTATTCCTCTAGAAGTGCCAGTATTCTTTGCGTGTTGGTTTCTAAACTAGCAACTCCTGTGAATAAATCTAAATACCTGAGGTTTTTTTCTTGGGTCTTGTTGGTGCATGCACAGTTGCTAACTTACAATGTCTTTTGTCTGTATATAAACAAAAGTACTTCTCTAACTTTTATACACAGAAAAAATATATATGAATATATATCCCTTTACTACGCCCCAGGCGTAGTGAAAGGATTAGTTGGTACCAGAGAACTCCAATTCAGGGTTTGTTCTGATCTGATAGCTTTGTATGTAGATTAAGAGTCCTTAGTCTTCCCATATGTTGTTAATTCTGGGAGTGAGTGTCCCTGGATACCTGATATAGCACTTTTCTGACAGTCAATAAAGTGCACACACAGCGCTTTGCACATTTCATTTGCAGTTGTGAATGAGTTTAAAATAACCCACTCTTTCTTTAGCTCGCCGTTAACTGTTTCTTTTATTACACTCTTAAAGTAGAATAATTGTGAAAAAAGATAGTACCCTTGGGTCATAAAGGTGAAAAATGCAAGAGCCTAGTGGAAAGGAAGGGACTATAAAGTAGGATAGCATGGTTCCATAGTGTTGCAGATTCCGTCTCTCAGTTGGCTTTATGTAGGTTAGGTGATGCTGCACAATTAAGCTCAGTTGCTTTCTTTGCTCATGGCGTCAGCATTCTGTCCGTAATGTTTGACTTTCCAAGTTAGTAGCAGTGGTGCAATGTCAACCAGAAGAATTTCTGACTGTAGTTTGCTCACACAAACTTGGCACTTCCATGGTATCACTTGACCTTCTTGACTGTTCGAAGGCACAACTGAGACTTCAAAGATTATTGTATGCAGAAATCGACTCCCATTTCGTATGACACATGTAATGTACACATTTTTATTGCATAGTGATAAAATACCATTAAACAATTCATTCCAGTGAACAAGGCTACAGTTGTGTATTGCTGAATTTGCCACTTAATCTCTTGAGATGAGTTGTACGCTCTAGGAAGAACCACCTTTAAAAAAAAATATATATTTCTATATTATATAATATATACCGTTCAAGAGAGGTAAAGAAGGCACACTTTAGTAGCCGACAAATCTATGATTATGTTCGGAAATAAACAAAAAAGAAAAAAATCGCAATTTCTCCGTCTCAGTGCCCCACCCCAGTGAAATTTAAAGAATTACTGTACTATTTGACTGACAGAAGTTATGTAAAATGACAATACAAAGGTAGTCTTACCTTCATAAAGTCTTTTTTTTTTTTCTAACACCCACAACCATAGCTTCCGAATATGTGGGCTATCCAGATATTTTACATCAGTCCTTTATTTACAAACAAATTTGCTTATCACCTTTAAGCCCACCACTAATGTTAACATCACCACCATCGGTTTTGAAAAATTTTCATTTTTTTTAACAAAGCAGGGTGGCAAACTAGAAATACGCAGTCACAGAACAGAGCTGTGCGCATCCTGTGTTTCACAAAAAATTAGTCTGTGTAAATGTTGAATTTGGGTTGATATAACTCAATCCAGGAACAATATCACTATTCCATGCAATGTCGGTAGAACCATTTTATATCCACATCACCTGGACAACTCACTGGCATCTCCATTGATGCCATTTGAAATAAAGAAAATTAGCAAATTGCGCAAATCTGTATTACACACCTATATTAAAAGGTTTGAATGCCGATTTCACATTCTGCTCTTTGAGAGTTCTGCCAAGTGTTTTATAAACAAGTTGTACTTGTTTTTCCTTTAGTAACTTGCAGTCCAGTACCTAAAGATGGCAACAGTCCAGAGATCTGAGCAAAGCAGACGGTGTCCAACTGATGCCATAGAATCGCATTTGCGAATTTCAGTGTCTAGCTGATTGTAATGCCTTCACTGACTCATTCTTCGGTGACTGCAGACTGGGATTCCTTTTTTTTTTAACAATAGATGAATTGAACTTGAAAGGCAAGATCCCTTTTTTTTTTTTTTATAATTGTTGCTCAAAATCTCTTCTAATAGATTTAGTGACGTTTCTAGTCACTCAATTGGCCAGTGCCACTTAGGCTGGTTAAAGGTGCTTAAATGAATACTTTTAGTAGGGATGAGGTGTTCGTGCGCCTATCAATTTCACATTTGTATTTATTAACATTAAGTTATCCTCGTGGCTGGTAGTTTTGTTTACTTGGGAGGATAACGCAGAGAAAACCCACATTTGCTTCTGATCGCTGCTCTGTTACGTCAACCAGCTAGACTAAAATATAAAGCGAGAGATTATCTCTGCATAAAACATTAACTTTTACTCCGTTTTTTTAACAATTTTTTGTAGCGAAATACCTTAGTTTCACAATTAGTCGTGCCTTTTTAAAAAAAACAAATGTTTTATTACAAGTAGTTGTCTTCCGGGGGGAGGGGGGCGGCGCACGATCTGGTTAAAGAGTACACTTTGGGAGAAATAATATGTGCCTGAAACACGGAATAAAATATATGGAGGACCGTGTGTAAAATGTATTCTTTGGTGGGGAAGAGAGTTTGATTAGTAATTAGAATAGGAGGGAAATATTGAAAGCCAGAAATGGCCTCATTCTTTTGTTTGGAGACTTTTTTAGTTAGCTACATCATCAGATCACAGAAAGTGAAAAAATGATGCAGTCTACAATGCACCTTTCTTTAAGCGTTCATATGTACCAACAGTAAGAACTATAGTAGTGTCTAATCAATTTACAAACACCGTTTAAACTCTTTCACAACGCTTAGTGCAGATTTGCATTATTATTTATTAGTTGTGAGGCATGCTAAAACGGATTGCACAGTTTGATCTATGTTATTTGTGTTTGTATTTGGAACGATTTTTACAAACTTTGATACACCACGTTTTGCTCATACACAAAGCTAAAGTCCTGGTAGCATAAGTAACTCGTGAAATCCATTGTGAATGTCGCCATCAATGACATCTGCATGGCTGCCCCTTCTATGAGTAATGTTTTGTATTTGAAAGTACAGTAATCATTGAATGGTGAAATGCCTTTTATTCTGGGCCCCATATCTTAGCCTGTTTACGCTGAAGTCCTTCAATGTTTGACAGACCAGCTGTCCGTTTTTTTTTATTATCGTTTACGTCCGGACTGATTATAATTGCACAGGCACAAACCTATCACAAGGCCTACTGTACTGTTGATGGGATGAGCCTACAACTTAACTACTTGATGCGTAATATGAGTAAAGCAAAGCTACATGAAGTTTTTTTCCTTAATGGTTCCTGTTCACTGTCTTGTGTTTTCATGTTGAAAATACTTAGTTGCTCCTCTTCTTGCGTGCCAACTTTGTAATAGAATTAATTCTCAATGTAACATGTTTACCTGGAATGTATTTTAACTATTTTTGTATAGTGTAAACTGAAACCTGCACATTTTTGTACATTGTGCTTTTTATTTTGTGTAATTTTTCGTTGACAATGAGTTGTTTGATCCCCTTCCACTACACCAGTTGCGGTGACCTAGGAGTGATGGTCATAGCAAACCAGAAAAAGAATGACCACTGTTTTAAGATTACTTTGTAATGTTTCGTACAGGTTAATTATATACAATGATCTGAAATATTGCATTACTTTGTCTTGAACTGTATTGCTCCTATTTATTTTAATGTAATAAAATGTTCTTGTGAGTTGGTCTTTTAAAAACTTGCATCATTACTAGATTCTTTGGAACCTACACATTTGAGGCCTTTGTTACAGTATGAATATTGAAGAATTCAATTTTTTCGCTTTTGTAATACTATAAATATTTGCAGAGGTTTTGTTTGTCTTGCACCTGAAGCTTGCTGCAGAGATACCTAAAGGTAAATGCACAACCGTGTACACTTTCCAGACAACTGGTACTTTTTTAGGTCTCGCCTGGCGTTGCAGCGCAAGAGATAATGTACGATAGTAGATTGAGAAGGGGGCTTGAAGCCCTGCCCCTCATTTTCATTGGCTGGTGTCACAGGTTATGCTAGACGGTGAACTGCCATTGGAGATTAGGTTTTTTTTTGGTGACACCCTTTCCCCTTTTCATCCGGCTGTCGCAAAGCAAATTCTTATCTTTATGGGAGCCGGCTGTTTTCACTCAGCTGCGTGTTTATATTTGCATTGCACTTTCACTTTAATTGAAAGCGTCATGCTAAAATAAACACAGAGCTGAGTGAAAACAGATGGTCCCCTGCCTTCCCGCAATGGCAAGCACTGGTTTTCAGTAGCCATACTGCTTGCAACTTTGCCCAATTTTAGGCATGCACTTTGCCTGCAAAAAGACACTTGTACAACAGAAGACTTTGCTTGGCATATGAGTCTATAGTATATTTACGGGGTGCGGTGTCTCCTCTAAACCACACCCCGTAAATGTACGGGGTGCGGTTAAAACCAGTCCACTATTCTCTTTAAAAGTTGTATCGCTTTTCAGATATTAAGTGTATGAAGCTTCATTAATCTGCCATTCTTTTTATGAATTTTAAATTCCGATACCACTACCACCTCTGTGAATCCTTGCAGTTCAATGGACACTCATTCACAAAAAGAGAAGGATTGCAGCTTAACGGAGCCACCACTGTCACTCACTACTCGTCTCGCTCTAGTATCTATTTGCTGATAATGAGAAGGCCGGTTGCTTGGAGCGCATGAGGAAGGTATGACACAGAAGGATCACTGGTGGTGACAAACGGACCCAGGTCACGCGCTGTGGGAGGCAAACTCGAGAAGAGCATGGGTTGGGTGTAAGGGAGGAGCATACTATGCTACAGTTCACACCTAGTGCCTTAATCCCTGCTTGTCGTAAACTGCTCGTTCTGTTTCCTTTATACTTTGGTCACACTCTCACTTGCGTGTGAGAAAAGAGACAAGATCAGGCACTTTACCTTCAGTGAGGTATGCCTAAGTTGCAATCTCAAGGAGTGTTACCCCCGGCACTTGAGCTCCTGTCTGCTACATGTATCTGGACACAGTCTGCCAGAATTCTGGACAGCTAATTGCATACGTCACACCTGTGTTGTGAGGTGCGTGCACACTGTCTGAAGGGCTACACACAAAGGGTGGTATCATGCCGTTAGCATCAGGGTTGTACCTCCACTGACTGCTGGCCACGGAAGTGCTCACTATGGAAGACTTATTTCATGCGCAGCTGCAGAGCTAAATAAGGAGTGCTTTAATTTACCTTTACATGAATATATATTTTGTGTTTATATTTGTGACTAACTTTTCAACAGAGCAGCGGCTTTGAGAAGGTGTTGGGCCTGTGCACCCCCTTCTCCCACATCCCTTCATGCTCTCAAGCTGCCTCCCGCTGGTACCAGTCAGTGAATGATATATGGACCAGTCCCCCTATCTCCTTTCTGTGCTCTCCTGCTTCCAGTCCTCCAGGCTACACTCCGGATTACTTATCACTGGCTGGCAGGTTTTGGGCCCGGTGAGCTCAGCCTGACATTAAGTCATTGGAGCCAGGTCGGAAAATGTTGGAAAAAGCACTCCTGCATCCTATTCTGGATGGATAAGAGAGGTAGAGATGGGCGTGCAGCTTTCTGGGCAGACAGGGCTCTCTGCTGCTTCTGCTGAAATACTGACTGTGGCCTGTGGTTGCTGTGCCAAATAAAAATTCCATCTTCAAGAGGCGTTGTTGTTATTCTTGTTCATTGTAAACACTATTTATTGGTTTTGTCATTGATTGTTTTACTGACCTTTTCATTGGTGAAACTCCACCTGTGTTAATCCTCTGATAGCTTAGCACAAAGCATTCAGGCTTAACTTAGAGGCAATGTGTAAAGTATTTATGCAACATTTCAAACCGTAATAAAGTAAAAACACAACACAAAATATCCCACACCAATTTAGAACAAGCATTTGCAATGCAACAGGTCTCGCATTTACGAGAGTTTGAGCTATTGGCATTTTAAATGACAATACCTTTTATGTTTTGGATTTTGAAACATAAATAAAACGCACTGTCATTTACAATGGCAATAGCTTAAACTTGTGTAAATGCGAGACCTGTTGCATTGCAAATGCTTATTTTTGATTGGGACAAGGCTGCATGATGCAGCACCCTCATGGTTCCGAATGCTCATATTGGTCATTCATTTTCCTAGTGATACATGCTCTTCAACCAGAGAAGTAAAATAATTATGATGTGCAGTGGTCATTTTCAGTGTTTCCGTGCATCCATCCGATCCCCTTTCCCCCAATGTTAAATTGCTTTTCTTTTTACTGCTCTCTTCCAACAAAGTTGTTTTTATTCCAATTTTAAGTTTACTTTCAAGGCTCTATTGTTCCCCCAAAAATGGAAATTAAATATCTCTGTGATGCTTGAAATATGGTCTGGTAGCTGCTCGCAGAAAAATCGAACAATAAAGCAAGGGGTTGCCCTAAAATCTTTGAAAAAAGTTTGTGGGTCGCTAAATGAGATTTAATGACCTGTCGGATGTGGCTGGTTAATGTTTGAGGATATCTGTGGCATAGTCTGGATAGGAGTGAAGAAGTATAACGTTTACATGTGCAGCCTTGCTGTGTGAATAAGCACCAGTACTTTGAATTTGTACTTTTCTCTGATAAGTAATTAGAGTAGAGCTGTATAGAGTCATGGTGACTTGTGTTGCAATTAAGTGGTTTATTCTTAAATGGCTTTAACAAAAGCGTTTTTGGGGGTGGATCACCCATAGGCATCAACAGGAGAAAGTTTTCCTTAGCAGCCAAATACTATAGATTCTGAAAGTAAATCCTGCACACACAATCCCTCTCTAGATCAATTATCTAGATGGTAAGGACAGAGATGAGTCTCTAAAGATGCGAGTCCTATAGCCTTCATTACCAATTTATGATAAAAATGAGCAGTACTTTAAAAGCAGATGGAGAATCCGAGTAAATGGTCCTAAGGTTAACGGATTTAGATGATGTCCTGGAGCAAGTAGAGAATGTTCAGAAGGTGATTTTGGGGGTGGGGGGAGGGGAGGGTGGTGGGTGTTGGAGACTGATGTCCCTCTGGAAAGGCATTTAAAGGTATGTCACCAAAGAAGCTTACACCACAATGACAATAGTTGTGTAGGCCGGAGCCTAAGATTTTTGTAATGTAAAACCCTGGAAGTGTTTTCCGCTGCAATTGATTGGTCACCCCAGACCACCCAGGGGT
Source organism: Lissotriton vulgaris (assembly GCF_964263255.1). NCBI lineage: Eukaryota > Metazoa > Chordata > Amphibia > Caudata > Salamandridae > Lissotriton > Lissotriton vulgaris. The sequence continues at coordinate 2,028,649,309 of NC_141685.1, forward strand.
TGAAATCAAATGACACCAGTGGCTATGAACGTAATTGCAATCACATCCCTACACACAGCGAGCAAATTGCAAGGAGGAACTACCCAAAGCCCATACCAGCAGATACACCAGGATTTAGTAGTCATGGAACTAAACTCCACTCCAAAGGTGGTATCTCATTCCATGTGAACTAATCGCTACAACTACTGGTATATTTCCAGCGCCTAAAAACACAGAAAAGGCACTGCACACATTAGATGTGAGGAGAGCAGTCCTGATTTTCAGCTCCCATTTAGGGAATTTTGGGGGCGGGAGGGTGTTCTATCACTGTCAAAAGGAACTATTGCAGGATGCATAGTTTAAACCTTCCAAAGTGAAGACAACCTGCAACACAACACAAGAGCACATTCCACCAGGAAAAAGGGGCTACGTTGGGTTTGTTAGTGAATGTGTCTACTTGGCCGCCACATGGTCATCAACCCTTACTGCCATAAAACCGTATTCAGTGGATATCCACGCGAGCAGAGAGGCTAAGGTAGGATGAAAAGTTTTAAAGCATCTTTACTACCACATGCACTTTCATTTTACCCCTATCATACGGTTCCTACAAATTAAGTAGGACTGTGTATCCGGACAACATCCGAATATGGGGACTGAGTCCACACATCATCAAAGAATGTTGGCCCTATTCCTTGCTAGTTCAGTGTGCCGTCAGAACCCCTAACCTTCCAGGGTAACAGACTGTATCTGCAGAACTCAGAAGATGACCGTTCTAATTCCCCCAGGAAATCCTGGAAAAAGCTCTACCATTTTGTTACACAGGCATGCCCAAAGGAGACGCAAGAAAGACACAAATTGGATTGCAAGCATTGAAACAATTGTATTCTTGTGTAGAAAACTTTTGCTGCAATTATTAGTAGAATGAAACATAGTATTGTAACCAGCATTACAAGAATGGTGAAAAAGATTTAGAGTTCAGTCATTATAGCATTGATGTTTGGTTTATATAATAATATTTATCTAATCCTAGTGACACTAGCAAGAGGACAGCGCAAGCTGGCCAAAGCAGCAGGAGCGGACCACAAGCCCCAGAGACCAGCAGGGCAGGAAACTAAGGTCCCAGCCCCTCACTTACCGGCAGAAGCAACACAAGAGACCTCGTGCCTCCCGCTTTGCGGGAGACGCATCACAAGCCGGCCAAAGCAGCAGGAGCAGACCACAAGCCCCAGAGACCAGCGGGGCAGGAAACTAAGGCCCCAGCCCCTCCCTTACTGGCAGAAGCAGCACAAGATACCTCTCGCCTCCTAACTTTGCGGGACGCGCATGCTGGGCAAAGGGTGGGCCTGTCTTTGCCGGGAAGAGGCAGGGCAGGGCCGGGCCGGGCCGGGCCCCACTTCCATTTTGGACTGGGTCACAAGGATTAAAGGTACTGTTTGCTGTAACCAGCCTGGGCTCTGGAGCCAATACATTAGGGCACTTATTTGTAAATTTACCTTTTTCCCCTTGGTGTTTAGTGTAATCATCCCAATAAGAGAGGTGTCTCTGCCTCTCTATATTGCATTATATTTACACTACGCTTGTCGCACAAAATGGGGAAGAGGAAGTCAATGGAGGGTGGGGGGATACTTCTAAGTAAAAAGGGAAAAAAAGTCTAGGAAAGTACCCCATGCAGCTAGCAATTGTGTCTTAACAAGAATCGAAGCCATTGTTAATGAATGTGAAGAAGTTTTGGGAGCCAGTAATACTAATAACAAAGCTGTCAGCACCAACTTACTTGATGTGATAGCCCAGTCACAAAGGAAAGTAATTCCCTCAATTTTTAACAAGATAATATCCCAAAAGCCCCCCGTTTGTGAAGTACATAGACCAGCTGAGGAATCTCGAGGCACTTTCCCCAGTTAAAATGCTAAGCGAAACAATAGGAGATACCCCCAAAGGGACCCAACAGGACTGCGTATTAAATACACAACTACTTTGTACGAACGGGTTCGCAGCCCTAGAATCTATGGATTAGGGAATCGCAGCAGCCACCTTGAGTGAAGAAAATGCGGTAGGGCTCCCTGTTAATGCAGCAAATTGCAGCATTTGTGGCTCTACGAGCAAAGCTTTACAACAGAGAGTAGAACTACTCGAAAGGGAATTGGTCTCCCTAGGAGACAAGGTGGCTGCGCTTATGTAAACAGCTCATCTGCTTGGCGCTACCGCTCCACCCATATCATCTATTCCCATTAGTTTAGCAAATAGGGCATCGTTAGGGAGCATTACGTGGGTTGGGGCCAGGCCATTGATAGGGCAAGTTAATCGTGCCCAGGGCCTTTTAGATAGGCCTACTCCACCGAGAAATAACAAACCCTACTCTGAGATATTCATAGAGCAGGGAGCCAAAGGAAACACATTAGATCAGCCCCCTCCCGAAGTAAGCCATTGTAGCCCTGCTACGTTTAGGGAAGGCCAGAGCATCCAGGCTAGACCAAGTACACAAGGCAGTAATAGCCATTTAGGGAACATCTTTCCAATAATTTACATGACTAAGGTCCCGAAACTTAAAAGCAACCAAAGTTACGAAAGCTGTGAATCCCTTCGTAATAAAGCGATTCATTGGCTATGGTATATAAGAGGCTGTAGGTCGGTCATACGGGAGGACATGGCAAAAGTGAGGAGGATCACACTGGGTAATTCACAGACTGACTGCATTGAGATACAGGTATTTAATGCTGCAATTGCCGAGAATCTGTTGGCCCTAGAGTTCCATACTTCACCCCCAAGCATTCTGCAATACAGATTCGCCGCGCTCCACTATGGTCACTTGCCAGGGAAGGGAGAGATTCTGGACTGAATGCAGTCGATTGACTGGACGAGGTTCGGCCATTAAATCTTTTGAAAGATGGAGAGGGGGAGAAAAGCGATGAAGATGTCCCTTATCTTAACCTGGGGATAGGAAGAGAGGAGGGGGGGGGGGGACACCAAAAGTTGATTGCACTAGGTGCGTAGGTGATAGCGACATCACGTCTAACGGAAGTAATCCTGGGGTAATCCATTTTCTCTCCTGGAATATAGCCGGTCTACAGAAAAAATTGCTGCTGCTGCCGGAGTGGAATACATTTATTGGCAACCAAGATATCTGCCTGTTCCAGGAGAGTTAGAGTATGGTCCCCCTACACAAACCAGGGTTTGCTACTTACTTCATTCCAGCTACAAGCTCAGGGAAAGGCCGTCCGTCGGGGGGGGTCACCTTATCTGGATAAATATCATTAAATTCGTCAATCACCATGTATACTACTTCCTCAAATTATATTTTACATCTGACGGCTAAAGGCCATGCAAATGGTTTCAACGTGGACATATTTAATGTGTATGTAAGAGGGTCTCCCGGGGCGCTATCATCTCCAATTCTATCAGTACTAGAGACTGAGCTGTCCAGCATCCCCCCCACCTCTTCCCCTCTGGTGTCATTGTAGCAGAGGATTTCAACTGCACATATGAACCCTTGTGTGGGGAGGATTTATTGAGAATTGGGGAGCAGGACAACAAACTGGCTATTCCAACTCTCAGTTTAGCGCCAATAAAGAAGTGGACGCAAAGGGCTATTCAAATTAATGCCCTAACTTTGGAATACAATCTAAGAGCAGTGAATGGTAGGACATGCTCTGACCCAAGTGGGGCCAATACATACAATAAGCCCAGTTGTCCCTCACGGATAGATTACATTCTGCTGGATACACAGCTTTGGGGCGACCATTTGGATATGGAAGTTAAACCCACCCTGGATAGTGACCATAACCCCTTATGTATGCAAATGAGCAATAACTGGGCTGCCACCTTTAAAAAGTCTTCTAATTTACTGAGGATGTCAACAAAAGTGGCAGTGCCCTCCAATTGTAACCGACACCTTAAATGGCATAAGGTTTCACATCAGGAGGATAAATTGTGCACTATAAGAGAGCTCATAGACCAGAAGTCTATAGAGCTTGGTTTGATTAGCGGAACTTGCGAGGGAATACAGGACTCCCCCTTCCCCAAGTTTTATCAAGATATAGAAAGGTTGGGGATGTTTTTTCCCCATTAAGGAGCCTAGTGATCGGAAAGGATACCCTCCAACCTATGGTATTCTGCTGCATGTAGGGAAAAGAGACGTATTCTATCCTTAGCTTTACGAGATAATAATCCCCCAACAGTAAGAACAGCTAGGAAAGAGTACGCCAGGGCAATTGAGCAAGCTAAGCGTAACTGGGAAGAACCTCACTGGCAGGAACTTAAATCTGCCTCACAACAAAGGTACCCGGAAGGGAACTGATCTGATACCCAACCACATTACAGAGCAACAATGGCACGCCCATTTCCTTAGCTTGTATTGTGATGATGAGGGTATCCCGTCTCCTCAGAATGAACCGCCCCTATTGCCATCTGAGTGCTCTACACTAGCGGAATTGTCTGAGGGCCTTAGATTAGCTGAACCTTTTAAGATCAATGAGGTATCTTCAGCTATAGCAGGGTTAGCTCCAGGAAAGGCGGCAGGTCCCGATGACCATCCTGGTGATTTACTTTTGTATGATTTGAAGCCGTGGGCCCATTTCATCCTGCTTTTGATGAATCTGATTGCCAAAGATCATCCTGTCCCTGACTCTTGGAAGGGCGCTGAGGTGGTAGCCATATACAAAAAGGGGAATACTACTACAGGCCGATTAGTTTAATCAACGTAATACAGAGGGTGGTTGGCAGGGTCCTCCTTATGAGGTTAAGGTCATGGATGGATGATGGAAACCTGCTTTCGAATTTTCAGGCAGGCTTCAGACAGAAAGTAGGCACAATGGATCAAGTCTTTAGATTCTGTATGATACACCGGAAAGTAGTGGTCTTTGGGAAAGGCAGTTTATATCTGGCCTTTATCGGCCTGAAGACCGCTTTTGAGCTTTGGCAGGTGCTGTCTGATCTAGGTCTCCCCCCTCCCTCACCCCCTTCTTAATTCTTGATTTTATTAAACGCCTCCACGAGGGAAATTATGCTAAAATCAGGTGGGGCAACCAGGGTCAGCTGATTGAAAGGGTGGCGGTGAACAGGGGGGTACGCCAGGGTTGTGTGCTGGCTCCGACGTTGTTCTCTCTCTTTGTTAATGGGGTGGTAGACCATTTAAGAGAGGACCCAACCAGCTTCCAACCCTGGCCGGGGAGAAATCTCCTACCCTCCTCTTCGCTGATGACACACTTTTGATGTCAAAAAGTCCAAGAGGCCTACAAAAACTGTTAAACAGGTTTAGCCTGTTTTGCGATTCACAGGGGCTTTCTATTAATACCAGCAAAACAAAATTGATGACACTATCCCCATCTAAACGATTCAGGAATGGTATCACACTTAACGGTACTCCCCTAGACATTGTAGAGTCCTTTGATTATTTGGGCATCCGGGTTAATAATTTGATGAAGTGGAATACTCATCTGACTAAAATGCTTCTTAACCATAAGCTGGTGTCAGGGGCAATTTTAAGAGCGCAGCAGCTTTCCGTCAGTAGACCAGTAGCCCCGGCCCTTGTGGCCTATGATGGTAAAGCACTGCCTTCAGCTCTCTGTGGGTCGGAACTATGGGGATTTGAGAATACCATTGACCTAGAGAGATCAGAAAATAAGTGCTATAGGGGTTTGGTTTCTGTTCCATCTTCTACCCCACTGATACCACTCCGCAAGGACTTAGGGAAACAATCCATCAAAGACATTGCAAGGCTCCGCCCTTTACTCTTCTGGGCGCGCCTAAGAAGTACCACTGAATTGGCTGTCTATGCCGCTGCCTTTAGTGAAATTATTAATTTAGATACAGGTAATAAGATCAAATGGATCTGCAAGCTAAGACAGCTGGTAATAGATATTGGTTTTGGGGAGGCCTGGGCTAGTCAGACACCACCACCCAAACAAATAATCAAGAAATCCTATTGGAAATGGGTCAAAGGGGAGGAGGTCCGTAGATCCAATCGGGGGATCCTTTACTGAGCAGTTCCTGGAGTATAAGCTTGTCAGAAAACTAGAATCTTATCTCGACTTTATACAATCTTCAAGAGATAGAACGCTCTATTTGAAGCTGAAGCTTGGAAGTCTCCCACTTAACCACATGCGTGCGGGGTTTATTTTTGTGCTGTGTGGCTTTTTTCAAAAAACGCGTTTACATGACGAGCTGAGCTCGTCATCCGCACACGACCACCGTGGCGGATGACGAGCTGAGCTCGTCATCAGCATCAAAGGGGTTAATGACCTGGTAGCAGGCTGGAAAAAATGCAATTTAACATCTGCTCATTGCACTGGTTGCCAGGCCCCTAGTGAGTCCATTCCCCACTTTCTATTTGCCTGCCCAGCCTATAGTCTCACAAGAAAAAAATGGCTCAAACCTATTTGTAAAAATCTGGGATTTAAGGACTTTAGGGTGGCGTTACGCACTGTTAAAACTGATACCTCTTCCCTTACCATGGTTTGCGGCGTAGCCAAGTATTTGGGATGTGCCTGGCTGACACGCACCAAGTTGCTAAGGTATAATAAGAGCTAGGTTGCTGTGGGCCCATCATCAAGGTTTTGCTGTATCTCTACTGTTTGCATAGGAGATGTGTTTTATATTGTTTTTATTGTACATATATTTTTTCATACATATTTTTTAAATAAGTGTATATTACCTATTAGTTGTATGTAACAAAGGACTTTTTAATGCGAATTAAGATTTACATGCTTTTATGATATTTTTATATCGCATAAAGTACATACAACAACAGCATAGTGGGAGTACCCTTTGCCAGATCTCGTGGGCCAACCAACCCTCCCCCCCCAATACCTGTGTATGATTTATCAGGAAGCCGATCTGGTGTGTACAGCAGGCTACCGTTCTTTGCAGGATGAAGGCTAGTCAGCAGAGGTACATTTATGTCAGTGGACAGCATTCGAGGATATTCACAGAAGTGCTCCTCAGTTTGGCTTGGAGGCAGTTTATTTAATAAAAGATCTGCTACAGTTGCACTGTGTCAAACGTGCATCACTAATGTGATTGATTGTCTTGAGACTCAGCTGTCTCCAACCTTACAACCAAATGCAAGGGTATCCCGTTCATTGTTCCTTAGGTTTGGACAGACATCCGAACCACAGGATAAAAAAATGCTTACTAAGAAATGTGTTGCATGCATAATAATTTCTCAGTATATTATCCTGTAAGTGCAAGGCATGTAAAAAGTCTTCATTAGAAAAAGATGTCCAGTTTAAATGTGTAGCTAAAATGGAGACTTGGACGTGGGCCTTGTTGAACCCCACAACACCTACTTCTTGTTAGGAGGCAAACTTCTCTTTAAACTAAAATTGCAAAAACTAGTCGCAAAAAATCAAACTTAATATATGAGCTTACTTATTATAAAATGCACTTTAATAATAAAAGCTAATTAAAGCCATAATGCATTTAAAAAAAGGCAATAAAAAACACAATTGTTAAACAATAAGAAATCAAAAACAAGGTGCAGATTTAAAATCTAGGAGGCTCATAAAATGTTTCCATGTTCAGAGAGTCAATAGAATGCAGAAAGGAGAACACATCCGCAGGTGTTGCCACAGTGGTTCGGACTGCAAGTTCCAAAGAATAAACATGGTCATATCCAGCCTGATCCGAAACCACTGATGGTGTGCGAGTTGGCAGTGTAACCATAGAAGTTACACTGTCTCCCTAATCATGAGCCTTCCACTACAAGGCACTGGACTAGATCTACTCCATCACCGTTCGGACTCTGCGAGTTAGACTACCACCACTCCTCTCAGAACACACAGAGATCAACTGTGGAGTGCCCAGGGTTCCTCCCTGAGCCCCACCCTTGTCAAAGTCCACTTGGCCCTCCTCGTAGCCATGTCTCCTATGCTGATGACACCCAGCTGATCCTCACCAATGAACCCACAACCGCCAGGACCAACTTCCACAGTGGAATGAAGGCCGTTGCTACCTGCATGAAAGTCAGCTGCCTTAAACTCAACTCGACAAGACTGAAGTACTCATTCTGGGGTGACTCCTGGTGGCCAACCGCTCGGCATTATACTGGACTAAGCGCTCACAGTGAACTGCCAAATCAATGCAGTTGATGATAGCAATGGGGGAAAGACATGAGGACAATAGAGACAAATTGGTTATTGTCTATCAGAAACCACAAATTGGATGGCTGAGAATTAAAAATTTGCTAACATTCGTGCCAAGAATTTTCAATTCTATTAAGGACAGGAGGCGAGGCTTATGCTTTCTCAATTTCTTTACTGAAATACAGCAGCCAATCAGAACGCAGTAAAGAAATAACAAACCACATTACCCATAAACCTTGAGTAAACCCCAGCCAGGGACTTTCAAAATATCTATACTAAGAGGAGCACGTGGAAGCTCAGCCGAAAGAAAGGCCGGGGCATCCTCCCAGCAAAAAAACAGGAGCCCACATCAAGAATGGGACTGGATTGCAAAAACAATCAACACCAGACAGCCCGACCAATGACAACTTAATGAAAGAAACAGCACCATTCCAAACATAAGGCCGCCACTAAAACTATGTTCCTGGAACATAAATGGACTAGGAGCAAAGACTCTTAACAAAGACCTACTATCATATTTTCAGCAATATGACTTAATTTTGTTGCAGGAAACCTGGTTAGCAGAACCATTCCATCTTCAGGGTTATAAAACATTCTACCTCCCAGCAAGGAGAACCTCAAAATTTGGTCACGAGAAAGGCGGCTTAATCATATACACCTCGATACAAACAATAAATCACGCAAAAGAACTCCTTAACATAAATACTTCAGGGATCGCAAACAGGATCATCGCAGTCCAGCTGGAAATATCAACATCGGGAACCATCAGGCAGGAATTAATCCTGGTTAACACTTATCTGCACCCAAAAGCCAAAAAAAGCGGGGCTAAACATCTAGTAACAGAATTGACTAAATTAATAACGGAAGCGGAAAACTCGAACCTTATTGTCTCAGGAGACTTCAACTTGTTCCTTTCGAAGTCATCTGGCGAGAATCTGCCAATGGAAGATCACCTGCTTGTCAGGGGGATTCCCCCACTAGAAGCATGTCCATGGGGCACTTCGACAAACCTATCAAAAAGGTTAATGGAAGATTTACTAAATCTGGGCCTGATTTCGATAAATGGCCGGTCCCTGGGGGACAGACCCCAGGCGGCAACTTTCCACAACACCGTGGCCAGCTCGGCGATCGACTACACCTTTCTATCTTTCTCAATGTTCACATTAGTACAAGCCTTCAGAATTGGCACATTCGACTGTAGCGACCATCTCCCGCAAGAACTGACACTATGGGCTCAAGGAACAGCTTTGACATTTCCCACCAATGGCCCTAAGCTATCGACAACTACAAAATGTAAAAGAATCAAGTGCAACATCAATGACCCGGAGCGACTAGCGGAAGATGCGAAGAAGCGCTGGGAAAGCGCTGCAGACCAGAATGCTGATAACATCGTTGCCTGGGAGTCCTTCTTGAAATCTTTTGCCCTCTCGAATTCCAAGTCCAAATTGCCTCAAGAAATTGATGTACAGATAGCCCAAAAAACACCCGTCTGGCCCATCAGCGTGTCAAAAAAACATCCCCAGACTCTTTTTTCTCTCGATTTAGGGGCAATAAAAACGGCCATAAATAGAACACTGCGCGAGCTGCGGAAAGCCGGAAGTGATAACGACCTAATTACCAAACTGAGAGTATTAAAGTGTCAAAAGAATAAAATCCTGTGGCGAATCAAGCAGGAGTCCAATGAACAAATTTGGGCGAAACTGCTCTATGATTCAAAAAACAACAACAGTGCAAGATTCTGGAAAACCATCAATAAAATAGAGAATCTGAATGCTCACGGTGTGAACTCTCACATTACTGAGGACACCTGGGCAAATTTTCTATTTAGACACTTTAACGATGATGGTCCAGGTAGAAATCTACACAGTCCTGAATTTCATCAAGCGATACAGACGGTTTCAAAACCCTTAGCTGAGGAGTCCGTCTTCCCAGGTTCAACAGTCCAGCTGAAGGGCCGAATTGCGAAAGGCCGGAAGGAGGGAGCTCCAGGCCCAAATGGAATTCCACCCATCCTCTACAAGCAAGATCCGACTTATTGGGCCGGCCAATTGCTCCCCCTTTTTGTAGAAATCTGGAGGGCCGAACAACTCCCATCCTCTTAGAGGGGCTCAATAATTGCCCCAATTTACAAAAAGGGCAACAAGAACGAGGCGAAGAACTACAGGCTCATAGCCCTTATAGATATAGACGCCAAATATTTTTCGGGGCTTCTCTTAGAAGAATTAACTGCATGGGCATCACGCAAAAAATTAATCCCCATTAATCAAACCGGTTTTCAAAAAAATATGGGGATCATAACAAACATTTTAGCCCTTTCCCTGATGACAGATGCTATAATCAAACACAAAAAACAACTATATGTGTGTTACATCGATTTTTCCGCTGCATTTGACAGCGTTGACAGAGGAAAATTGTGGGCAAAACTTTCACGGTGGGGAATCGACCCCAAGTTGCTGAAACATCTGATGTTACTACATACAGATACCTGGATCCAAGTAAAACTGGGGGCCGGCAACTGTCTGTCGAAAAAAATACCAACTACAAAAGGGTTGAAACAGGGGTGCGTTCTCGCACCGACCCTGTTCAACCTTTTTATGTCCGACCTCTCCAAAGATCTGGATAACTGTAACCATCATGCCCCAAAGTTAGGGGGTTTTACGCTGTCCAACCTACTATATGCAGACGATCTGCTATTAATCAGTCAAACACCAGTCGGCCTGCAACACCTCATTAACACCACGAGCAAATTTGCCGAAAAGAATGGGTTAAGCGTAAACAATGATAAATCGAAGGTGATGGTACTAAATCAAAAATCAAAAAGGCATGTTTTCCAATGGTCTCTCCAAGATAAAAAAATGGAAACAGTTCAAGAATACAAATATCTGGGCATACATTTTGATTCAAAAGGATCCTTCAAGCAACAACTAACATCAATAAGGAACAGAGGGATCTCATTGGCCATAACATTAAAAAACATCAAAAATAAAATAGCGGGCCCAAATTTAATCCCCTTACTTGACATATTTCGTGCGAAATTGCTGCCGTCAATTACATATGGCAGTGAATGTATGAGAGGGAAGGATGAGACCATCTTAGACAACGTGGTCAGTAAAACATTGCGAATATTATTTGCGCTTCCTCCATACACTTCGCCAGCACAGCTAAGGCTCGAGTTTGGCCTACAAAAGCAGCAAATCGCACGTAAAGGTGCATATGTAAAATGCTGGCACAAAGTAAAGAATGCGGAAACAGACTCTCTGAATGCCCATCTTTGGAAAGAATTGGAAACAAACAAGGACTCCCCTGCAATGGTTTACCTCCAAGCAGCCATAAACTCCCTTGCGCTAAGAGATCTTTGGGACTCGAGTTGCACAGACAAGTGCTTTAAGCGTCTGGTCAATAAATGTGTGAAAATAATTTCCTTGGAGGAGGACAAAACAGCACTAACCAAGAGGTCTCATGGGTGGTTTGTGATTCAAGGCTACACCAGCGCCTCACCACAGCCATACCTTAGCACCGGCTTTTCAAGGAAGGCGAAGGAAGACTTTTTGCGGTTGAGGATGGGGGTAATACCATCTCAGCCACATCTTGCCCCCTGGAAGCGCCTGGACTGCAACCCCAAGTGTAGGCTTTGTGACAATGCTAAGGACGACGTTTTGCATCTGCTGTGTAGTTGCAAAGCTCTAGATAGTATCCGAAAGAGCTTACTAACACAGCCTTGGAACCAGAGTCGTGTGCGAACCCGTAGACAAGCTCTGTTGATGAGCTTTAAGGGAGAAAACATCCAACTAGCATGCAGGCTAGTGCGCTTTATGAAATTAGTCAAAACGGCCCTAAACTCAGCAGTTAGTAATTAAATTTGTCGTACTGTGAATGGCTTCTCCTCTCAAGACTATTTTCCTTTGATAATCAAAGTCACAATCGATCGTGAAAGTCCTTTTTTCCTAACGTATAGTACTGTACTTCCAGCAGGGTTTTTCTTTCACTTTTTAACTTTTCTAAATGTTTTTATTTTTCTTTTTATTCATGTACTTTGCTTTTTCTTGTTTTTACTGCCGAATTGCAAAGATTTTAATTAATCATGCAATAAAGATTATTATTATTAGTACATTACCCATAAACCCTGGGTAACCATAGAGTATGGGAGAGTATATAAAGTATCATAGAGGTGAACACTTCCTCTTTCTTTGTCCATAGTCCAAAAGTAAGGAGTAACTGAAACTCAAACAATCCATCAAAGGCGTCCCCCGGAGAGGTCGTTATCCTGCAGAAGTGGGGAAGGAACCTCCCAGAGCCACAGGAACAGCAACAGACCAACCAGGAGGAGAAAGTCGCGGCAAACCTCATTTAAGGTCGGAGTCTGAAGAAAATGAAACCGAAGCCGTAAAAACTGTTCCCAAGAGTCGGACAAAGTATTCAGGACAGGGAGGGAAACATTTCATAAACAGTAAACAGATGGTGTAGCATAAATGCAATTATCATAATAAATACAATAGAAGAAAATAAGGGTGGGATAATCCTCGCCTCCTGTCCTTAATAGAATTGAAAATTCTTGGCACGAATGTTAGCAAATTTTTAATTCTATGGCAGGACGGAGGCTCCGATTATGCTTGTTTAAAGCTTCTCCACCACAACAGATGCAACATCAACAATTGGTTTAAAATAAAAAGTTTTGAAAACAGACTCAGATGACCAATCCGCAGCCCTCATGATATCATGAAGACTAGCACCCATGGAAAAAGCCTTGGAAGCCATAGCTCCTCTTGCAGAATAGGCCCCAAAGATAGAGATATCAATGCCCGCCTCCTGCATGAGCCAACGTAACCAACGTGCCAACGTAGCTGGAGAAACAGGCTTGAAAGGCTTCTGTAAAGCGATAAGCAATTGACCTTGTGGATCAGAACGAAAAGGAGCAGTGCTTACCTCATAATCCTTTAGGCATTGTACCACACACAACTGGGGGTTGTGAGGAAAGTAAGGATAAGTAACCGCAGCGGTATTACATTTTGTTTGCTTAGAAATGACAAAAGAGACACCCTCAGGAGAGAAGGTGCGACCCGCGAGATCCAAAGCCCGCACATCAGACACTCTTTTACAAGAGACCAAACACAGGAGCATAGTCAGCTTAGCTGAGAGCTGTTTGCGGGATAAGAGATTATTGGAAGGCCAATCAGACAGAAAACGTAGAACAATAGAGACATCCCAAAGGGCAACATACTTGGGGCAAGGAGGTTTTACCATCCGGATACCCCGTAACAATTTCGATATTAAGGGATGTTCTCCCGCTGGTTTACCATCAACAGGAATATGACCTGCAGAAATCGCAGAACGAAAGTTATTAACTGTTCTGTAAGCTAGCCCAGAGGATGCCATGGAAGCCAAAAAGTTAATGATCAAAGAGAGATCCGCTGAAACGGGATCCACCGACCGCTGTGAGCACCAATCACACTAGCGCTTCCAACTTGATTTATAGCGCTTATGTGTGTTGGGAGCCCAAGCCTCATTGATGAATCTGGTAGCGTCTCCCGATAAGCCTTGGATTTTCCAGCGTTCCCCGAAATTCTCCACGCTACCAGAATGAGCTGGCCCGACAGCACTAGAGGATGTGGTTCCCGGAGCAACAAGTTCCATATCTGTGGAAGGAGGAGCGGTGACGAGCAACTCATCTCCAGAAGAACTGGAAACCACGCTTGAGCCCTCCAAAGAGGGGTTATGAGAATGAGCTCCGAAGAGAACAGACGGGCCCGGGCAAGAACTTGGGGAATCATGAGGAATGGCAGAAAGGCATAGCATAGCAGAGGAGGCCAGATCTGAAGGAATGCATCCGTGGCTAGAGCCTCCGGATCCGGCCTCCAACTGTAGAACTGGGAAACCTGGGTGTTGAGACGGGAGGCAAAAAGGTCCAGATGACAAATCCCCCAAAATTGGGACAACCTGCAAAATATCCGAGGATGAAGCCTCCAATCGCTGAAATCTCGCAGATGGCGAGAGTTCCAGTCCGCAATCAGATTGTGGGATCCCGGCAGATACTCGGCAATAACAGTGATCTTGCGGTCCATTCAGAGGTGCCAGAAATCCTTCGCAATTTCAGAGAGCAGTCTGGACCTGGTACCCCCCAGTTTGTTCACATAACGAACTGCTGAGACATTGTCCATTCGGAGAAGAATGCAACAATTCGTTTGAAGAGGAGAGAGACATCGAATCACGAAAGAGCCCGCCAGAAGCTCCAGGCAATTGATGTGGAGAGATAATTCCTCCGGAGACCAACGACCCCCTGTCGAAATTGGACCGCAACGGGCTCCCCAACCCCAGAGGCTGGCATCTGACTCTATCACCACGTCGGGAGTCCTCCCGAAGAACGCACAACCGTTCCAGGATTCCATGTGGTCCAGCCACCACATCATCTCTGTCCGGGCCTCTTCTGAAAGAGGAACATGATCTGAGTTTCGAAGACCCTTCTGGAGATGACGGATTTTGAGGCGCTGAAGCGCACGATAATGTAATGGACCTGGAAAAATCGCTTGGATGGAGGATGACAGAAGACCTACAATCCGAGCCACTGATCATAAAGAGACTGTCTCCTGCGCGAGAAGTAATCTCAAGTCCCTCTTGATGGATCTGATCTTCTGACCCGACAGGAGTAACTGACATAAAACCGAATCTTTTTGAAAGCCCAGAAAATCCATAGTTTGAGATGGCGAAAAATTTGACTTGAGGGGATTCACTAGAAAACCCAAAGACTGTAGAAGATCCACTGACCATTGCAAATGAGATTGAAGAAGAACAGGACACTGAGCCAAGAGGAGAATATAGTCTAGATAGACAATCAACCGAACTCCGCGAGATCTCAAAGATTCCATCACAGGACGAAGGAGCTTCGTGAAGCACCACGGAGCGGAAGAAAGGCCGAAAGGAAGGACTTTGTATTCGTACCAACTGCCCAACCACTGGAACTGAAGGTAGCGACGATGAGGAGCGAAAACAGGAACTGAGAGATAAGCATCTTTCAGATCCAGTCGAACCATCCAATCTCCCTCTTGAAGAAGATCTCTGAGAAGATGGATGCCCTTCATCTTGAAATGACGATAGACAACGCCACCGTTGAAGTCTTTGCAGAAGGCTCATCCTCCTCATAGTAATCCTCACCTTCCTCATCATAATAATTCGCCATGGTGAGAAGACCACCAAATACTGCCCACAGGAAGGTAAGTGATAAGTTTTTCAAAACTTATAGAAGGCAAAGCCAAATTGGGGGAGTGATACCCCTAGTGCAAGTCTTGAACTGTAGGAAAACCTGACCAAAACACAATTGTTCGTGGAGGGAGGACTCGCACCAAATATCAGCAATTTCTGTCACTCTAGGCAGAGCCTATGATAATTTATACAACCCCCAAAGTTAGTAATATGAGGGCGTCAGGGAGCTCAATCGGCAGCCAAGGGCAGGCGTCTTGAAAACACCAGATGTCTCCTCCGTCTGAGGCAGCCGACGGCTGAGGAAACACACGCCTTCGCTGAGCGTGTAAGCAAAGCGCTCGCGCATGCGCGAAGCTTCTGCCAACTAGGACGAGACGCGCGAGGCAGCGCGACCCGGCCAGCTCCAACTCCCGCTCCACATATATTAGAAACAACGCGAAAAGCGCGTTGAATAATCAAGGAGGTGAACACACGCTCCAAATATCGAAAACCAAATGAAGGAAGCGCCTGGCACAAATACGAGAGACGAGGTCAGCGACCTCAAAGCAACACGCCGAGCGGCGAGAAAGAGAACGCAAAAGCGCGAAACCAAGCACAAGTCAAAGACAAGTAAGCGGTGTAATTAATTAGAAACACAATGCATAATATCAATGTAATGAAATAAGGCACTTAACTGGCTGCGCAGCAGCAAAGAAAGAGGAAGTGTTCACCTCTGTGATACTTTATATACTCTCCCATACTCTATTGTTACCCAGGGTTTATGGGTAATGTGGTTTGTTATTTCTTAACTGCGTTCTGATTGGCTGCTGTATTTCAGTAAAGAAATTGAGAAAGCATAATCGGAGCCTCCGTCCTGCCATAGAATTGTATCAAATGAAATGCTGAGAAATCAGAAATACTACTGTTTGGCGAAGCAAAACTAATCTGGGGCTCACCTTGGTGGCCTACCCTATTAGGAACAGCACCAGAGCCCAAACTGGTAGCAAAAAGCTAGGCGTCCTGTTAGGTAATTGATTATCCATGCAAGATCAAGTAAAGGCAAAGTGCGGCAAGTGTTTTGCCATTTTAACATTGTTTAGGAGACTTTTTAAGTGAATCCTGGACAATTGGAGGAAAACTATAGTTCTGGCTCAATTAACCATTGGACTGGACTACAGGAATGCCTTGTATGGAGATATGCAAAAAACACAGTTGATGGATAGAATGCAGAACAATGTCTTACATTCACCCCAGTACAAAGATCTGGGCCTAAATCCATCGTTTTTTTTTTGCACTCCACACCACCCTAGGTCAGACAATGGCTATATGCAAATCAGCCATGACCCTGTGCCTCATGGGAACAGTCCAGCCCATGGGACTCACGTCTGAGCATACCCATCCCACTCGGGTGACAAATGCAAAAACCACAGGTGATGAACAGAATGCAGAACAATGTCATACATTCACCCCAGTACAGAAATCTGGGCCTAAATCCATCGTTTTTTTTGTGGTTTTTTTTGGCTGATGAGGATTATGAATCCGAAACTGGTCCCAGGATGCTTGTTTCTGGTCCAGGGAAGACATGGCTTGGCAGTTCGGGCTGGACTGTTCCCATGAGGCTCAGAGTCAGACTGATTTGCATATGGCCATGTCTGAACTGGGGTGGCTGAGTGAGCTAAAGAATGGTGATGGATTAAACCCAGATCAGTTAACTGGGGGTGAGTGTTTGATATGCTCAAACGCTCCGTCCATCATTCCCTTTTGTTTCGCTTTGCAAGCCCTCGAAACAGCCTACAAATTCAAAAACAACACCTTTGGTGCCGAAATCTACGCTAAAGGACACAGTTATAACTCTATAAGGCTAAAGACAAGCAGTAACCACGCCCAGACCGAAAAAATCAGCACCGGCAAAGGTTTCGCAAGGAGAAGAACTTTTCCAACCTGATCCTCTACAAAAGAAGATCTACATTGATCCAAAGACAGGTCATGTATCCACTACACCACACAGGAAAAGACACAGCACCTACACCTGCAGTGCCTGTCAAGAAGAAGGACTCTTCCACATCTCCTATGCACCGTTCTTCTCCTATACTTCCTTCTCCTTCATCTCCTGTTCCTCCTAACAATTCACCTCCAAATTCTCCTGAACACTCTCCTCCTCATTCTTCACCACAGACACCTCAAAATGATGATGTGTATAGCATAGGAGGAGGGGTAGACCCAGATGATTATTTTCGCTACCCTGTTGATGATCCAGATTGGGAGTACCCAAACCCACAAGATGTGCCAGATATTCCTGACCCACAGGCATACCCATCAAAACCTTCTCCCCCAGAAGACAATATTGGTTTTGGGCATTTACTGAATAGGGCTGCCATTTATCATGGGGTCACCATGCATTCAGACGAGGCAGAGGAAGATTTTGTATTAGATACGTTCACAATCACAAAGGTCTGTTCAAATTCTTCCTATGATCCAGGGGGTCATTAAACATGCTCCAGAGGTATTTAAAGATCCGGTAAGTGCTAGGATCCAAAACCCTAGAATTGAGAAAAAGAACAGGCCTGCTCCTGGTGATCCAGCCTACATTAAAGGACAGCTACCCTTAGATTCCCTAGTTGTCTCAAATGTTAGAAAAAGAGCAAACTCACAAACATCAGGTGAAGCACCACCCCTGATAAAGAATCTAAGGTGATAGATGATTCAGGCAAAAGAATAGCGGCACAAGCTACTAATACATGGCGTTAGCTAACAAGCAAGCCCTCCTTGCAAGATATTACAGGGCTCATTATGATCAGTTAGAAACATGAATGCAACATCTACCTGACCAATATAAGGCGCAGGCAAACAACCTTATACAAGAAGGCAAGTTAATTTCAAATGCCTCAATCAAGTGTGCACTTGATGTAGCAGACACTGCATCTAGAGCTGTAAACACTAGTGTCCTACTTAGACGCCATGCGTGGCTATGCATTTCAGGATTTAAGCAGGAAGTGCAAACTACCATCTTAAATCAGCCATTCAACCAACATCAATTGTTTGGACCAGAGGTAGACACTCACTTGAGAAAATGAAAACAGATACAGATACAGCCAAATCTATGGGAGCTTTGCAATCCACACAAGGTAGAGGCTCCTTTTGTCGCTCCTTCTATAGAGGAGGCTCCAAACAAACTGGAGCAGACAATACAGCTTCCTTCAAATCCAATACACAGGCATCCTCCAGCAAAGGATATTTTAGAGGAGGCTATAGAGGCAACAGCAATAAAGGAAGCGGTCGAGGTAATAACAATAATCGAACCTCTTCCACCATAAAACAGTGACTTCACTCTGCTCCCCCAACAGCACTCCACTCCTGTGGGGGGGGGGGGCAGATTAACACAGTTCCTACCTGTCTGGAATTCCATCACAACAGACAGGTGGGTAAGAAAAATTATCCAGTATGGCTACTGCCTCGAACTTACAGCTACCCCTCCACACATACCACCCAGGCAGCGCCCAATTTCTGCAGAACATCTTACGCTGCTCAAACAATAAGTCTTATCATTTCATCAAAAGAACGCAATAGAAATTTTTCCTTTACAACATCAAGTAACAGGGGTTTACTCGCTGTATTTTCTAATACCCAAAAAGGACGGGACACGAAGACCAATTCTCGACCTCAAGCCCCTCAATCACTATATAAACTCAGATCATTTTCATATGATCACTTTACAACAAGTGCTCCCATTGATGCAACAAGGCGACTTCCTTACAGCACTAGATTTAAAAGACGCCTATTTCCACATTCCTATACATCCTTCTCACAGGAAGTATCTAAGGTTTGTACTGGAAGGACAGCATTATCAATTCAAAGTTCTTCCATTCGGGGTATCAACTGCACCAAGAGTGTTTACAAAGTGCCTAGCAGTAGTAGCAGCACATCTCAGAAGACAACAGATACATGTCTTCCCTTATCTAGACGATTGGCTCATAAAAGCCAAGTCATTCAATCAGTGTGTCCAACACACACATCAGACAATTCAAACATTGCACGACTTAGGGTTCACAATCAAGTAGCACCTACAGCCCTCTCATGTACATCAATATTTAGGGGCTACAATAAACACGTCTACAGCTCTAGTGTATCCCAGTCCAGCAATGATACAGAGCATTCAAGCCTTAGTCACAAAGTTCCAACATCAACACTCTCTCCCAGCCAGAGTGTTCATGAGACTAATAGGCATGATGGTATCTTGCATCTTCATTGTACCATATGCAAGACTGCAAATGTGTCAGTTGCAGGAATGTCTTGCACAACAGTGGAATCAGGCTCAAGGACAACTAACAGACCTGGTGTTGGTAGACAGCCACACACATCGCTCTCTGCAGTGGTGGAACACCAAAAACTTGGCAAAAGGGCGGCCGTTCCTCGAACCTATTCCACAAATAGTACTTACAGCAGATGCATCTCTCACAGGATGGGGAGCCCATCTTCTACATCATGCAACTCAGGGGCAATGAACCAATCAACAAAAATCGTTCCATATCAATCACCTAGAGCTGCTAGCAATATTCTAAGCACTCAAAACATTCCAAGTACAAAACAAAGCTGTCTTAATCCGAACGGCCAACATGACAGCTATGTACTATATACAAAAACATGAGGGGGAGGGGGGGACACACACTCTCTACAGCTGTCCCAGCTTGCAAAGAACATTTGGAGATGGGCCATTCCACAAAACATATATCTGTTAGCAGAACACCTTCCAGGAGTTCACAATCAGATAGCAGATCTGTGAAGTCGACAGACACAACAGATTCACGAATGGGAACTACATCCGCAAGTTCTTCAACCATTCTTTCACAAGTAGGGTCATCCAGACATAGATCTGTTTGATTCACACGAAAATGCAAAATGCCAAACCTTCGCCGCCAGGTTTCCACACCCGCTGTCCAAGGGCAATGCGATATGGATGAACAGGTCAGGCAGATTTGTGTACGCTTTTCCGCCACTACCACTAATAGTGTGCAAGCTACGACAGCAGTCGCTCAAACTGATTTTAGTAGCTCCCACTTGGGCACACCAACCGTGGTATACAACTCTGCTAGAAGTATCCCTAGTTCCACACCAAAAGCTACGTCTGACACCATACCTGCTAACGCAGAACCATGGAGACATCAGACATCCAGACCCTAGTCAACTGAATCTGGCGATCTGGCTCCTGAGGTCTTAGAGTTTGGTTATCTTAACCTACCACCGGACTGTATGAATATCATTAAAGAAGCCAGGAGACCTACTACTAGAGCTTGCTATGCTGCTAAATGGAAAAGATTTGCCATTTACTGCAACAATAACCAAATTGATCCCCTAGATGCTTCCATCCAAAATATCATTTGTTACCTTCTAAATTTACAAAGATGTAATTTGGCATATTCATCTAAACGCCTACATCTGGCAGCGATTGCAGCATATTTACAAAATAGACAACATCTGTCTCTATTTAGAGTGCCTGCTATATTAAGGCATTTATGGAAGGATTAAAAAGAATCATTTTTCCCAGGTTATCACCCTCTCCAGTGTGGAACCTAAACATTGTTCTTATAAGGCTCATGGGACCACCTTTTGAACCTCTACACAAATGTGAACTGCAATTCCTCATATGGAAAACAGCTTTTCTAGTATCTATTACCTCTCTTAGGAGAGTAAGTGAGATTCAAGCTTTCATTAAACAAGAACCATTTGTACAATTACACCGTAATAAAGTGGTTCTCAGAACAAATCCAAAATTCCTTCCAAAAGTCATTACTCCATTTCATTTAAACCAATCTGTAGAGTTACCAGTTTTTTTCCAAAACCCAGACTCTGTATTAGAAAGAGCTCTACACACACTAGACGTTAAAAGAGCTCTTCTCTATTACATAGGTAAGACCAAATCTTTCGCAAAACAATGCAATTGTTTGTAGCTTTCTCTCTACCACATAAAGGCAAGCCCATCTCTAAAGCTAGAATTGTAAGGTGGATTGTTAAATGTATGTAAATATGCTTTTAAAAGGCAAAACGTACATTAACAGTTCCTCCTAGGGCGCACTCCACACGCAAACTAGGAGCCACCATGGCTTTCTTAGGGAACATTCCCCTAGAAGACATTTGCAAGGCAGTAACATGGTCTACAACACACACCTTCACTAAAAACTATTGTGTTGATGTGCAAGCTAAGCAGCAAGCTGCAGTAGGCCAAGCTGTCCTCAAAGCACTCTTTCAAACTACGGCAACAGATACAGGTGACCACCGCTAAGGGGAGACACTGCTGTACAATCTATGCACAGTGTAAGATCTGCAGCTCATATGCCTCGAACAGAAAATGCTACTTACCAGTATGCATCTGTTCTTGGCATGTAGAGCTGCAGATTCTTACACGCCCTCCCGCCTCCCCGTGGCCTGTATCTGTTCCAGTTCTATCTTAATTAGATGTACACACATGGACATCCTTTCTTCTTTCTACAAACTCCATCATGGCGAAAAACAATCTAAGGATGGAGCCGATGCCCATGCGCACTATCGTCCAAGGGAGGAGTTCCCTATCTCGTGACTACAAAGACTTCTTCCAAGATGACAACAACATGCAATCATCTGAGCCCAACACCAGGTGCGATCTAACGCACAATGTAAGAATCTGCAGCTCTACATGCCAAGAACAGATGCATACTGGTAAGTAGCATTTTCCTTACTTATAACAATAGTTTTGCAACTTGGGGACTTTTCTGACACACCCATTTCCCCAACACAGTGGTATGGGTAGCCACATAGGAGTAAGAAACCAGATCATGTAAGAACAGCAATAGATGTCACCGGGGAATAAAGAATCAAAAATGGCAGCCATATTCTGGAGGCAATATGGGCTTACATTTGTCAGAAGGCAGTCGCTACCCACCATCTGATCAATGCTCAAAAGGGAAGAGGGACAGTTCCGGACCCAACCACTAAATAGTGGAAAAATACTGGCATGTGAATCTACAAAAGTCTTCATGTAACCTGCTCCCCTTCCTCCCGCCATTCAGACACTGACATAAAATACCTGCACTCTGTTCCTATTGGTACAAAATCCCTATGCAATTTGGCTTGCATGCAGTAACAAGCATTTACAATGCAATGGTTGTGCCTTTGTTAAAGTTAAGCTATTGGCATTGCTCTTGACATTTTTTTTTTTAATGTTTTTTTTAACATAAATAAATGTCATTGTCATTAACAATAGCAGGGCAGGGCACAGGGAAGGGGGGCGAGGAGAGACAAAGGAGAGCTGCGGGCTCAGGGAAGGGGGGCGAGGAGAGACGAAGGAGAGCTGCGGGCTCTTGTTTTAATGCTTGCATGGATGAGTTGGTGGATGCATGCATGGGTGCATGCATGGATGGGTGTATGGATGGGTGTATGGATAGATGGGTGGATGGATAGATGCATATATACAGCCAATTACTCAACAATTTATGCAATCCACCAACCCATCTATGCATCCACCCATACAACCATGCATCATGCATACATCCATCCATCATGCATCCATCCACCCACTGTGTCCCACTCCGACCCCTCTAAATATAACTAATTTTTTCTGTATATAGAGATGACTGTATTCACTGGTATATGCAGTAGACCTTTCTACTCTAACATTCCTATGCGACTCTTGCAGTACATCTATTCATATCCCTTTCATATGTATATAGAAATATAACTAGAATCAACAGTCTCTTTGTGTGACTATATCTAGTACATTTCAGTTGTTTTCCTGTTTGTATCTTTTACTTAACGCATGTAAATCAAAGCCCTTAGGTTTGGCAACTGGTTCTTATGTAAAGCGCTCTGACACCTTCGGGTAAAGTTCGCGCTACATAAAATCACATTAAATAAAACTTTACCCCACAAATCCAACCATCCATTTTTGCCTAGGCTTACATTTTACGGCCTCGAAGCACACAGAGAAGGGACAGTTTACTAAGTCGAGGCTTGGTAAGGTGCATGGCAGGGGACAGTTTTAGGCGCCAAGGGAGGGTAGGGAGCAGAGTCAGAGTACTTCATGGAGGTAGGGGGCAGTTTTTTATGGTTCAGGGCAGGGGGCTGCGGTACTTTTTGGAGCATGGCCTTATTTTAAAGGGCCCAGTTCAGGTGGAGGAACATCACAAAACACCAGGCAGACAGAGGGCAGAAAGACACAAAAACGAGGGGAAACAATTATAACTGAGGGCAGATTGGCACAAAAAAACAGGCAGACAGAGGGAAGAAGGATAGACAGAGAGAGGGAGCTAGAGGGATTAAGACGGAGAGAGAAGGAGCTAGAGGGAGTAAGACAGAGAGAGAGGGAGCTAGACGGAGCAAGACAGAGAGAGGGAGCTAGAAAGAGCAAGACAGAGAGGGAGCTAGAGGGAGCAAGAGAGAGGGAGCAATACATATAGAGAGGGAGCTATAGAGAGTAAGACAGAAAGGGAGCTAGAGAGAGCAAGACAGAGAGAGGGAGCAAGAGGGAGTAACAAAGAGAGAGGAAGCTAGAGGGAGTAAGACAGAGAGAGAGAGCTAGAGTGAGAAAGACAGAGAGAGGGAGCAAGACTGAGAGAGAAGGAGCTAGAGAGAGTAAGACAGAGAGAAGGAGACAGAGGGAGCTAGATGGAGTAAAACAGAGAGAGAGGGAGCTAGACAGAGAGAGGGAGCTAGAGGGAGTAAGATAGAGAGAGAAGGAGCTAGAGGGAGCTAGAGCGAGCAAGACAGAGAGAGAGGGAGCTAGAGGGAGCAAGGGAGAGAGAGGGAGCATGGGACCAGGCAAAACCTAAAAACTGGCTCTTCAGGCAGGAATAGCTGGCCCACAAGACCGCTCTCAGCGAGCATAGGGACACCTCTGCTAAGGAGGTTGTGCACTCTTGAAATCCTCATTCCTTCAAACTAGGATCACGCTCACCCCTGCTATTGACAAATATTCCCCAAGATCACTTACAGCACACACCACTTTACAAACTGGTCCCGCTCTGCCACCCGGGGAAAATCAATAGGAAATCCCCATGCATTCTTGGTTTGAAAAGACTGCAGACATTTGCGTTAAGACCTGCATTTACGATCTAACTTGGCTGTTTTTGCAGATTGTTGCACAACAGCTGGATACTTTCTCAGACATTTGATTGCACAGTCATGCTACATGCTATTGTGCCATTAGGTATTATCCTAAATAGAGTTTACATCTACTTATGAACTGTCTGGGTCAGCCATGAAGTCATCTACGTCTCTTTTTGTATGCGGTCGATACAGCTGGGTTTTTCGTTATATAACTATTTGCATTTAACATATCTCCCCAACCCCCACGAGGCGTAAATCATTTTAGGAATCATGCCACCAATGGAGTTTGTATGCCTTTTTAGTGATTGTATTAATTTTAATTACAGTTGCACTACACTACATCAGGTGTTCGCAACTACACTTGACAAGTGCTTGAGTCAATTACCAAAGTGGATTAGAACGCGCTTTCACTGCGTGGCGCTGCTTCCGTGTTTATGTTTTGTTCTCGGTCCAATTAGGTAGGACTAAACACGGGCATTGGAGAGAAAAGGGCAGCGGGAGACGTTCCTACTCATGGCAAATCATAGTATTAATCCCTGGCTCCACAAGTCAACAATTAATTCAGAATAATAACTGTTTGTCTAAAGATGCACAAATGAAACGACCTGTTTTCCACACAAGAAAGTTCTCGTGCTTAAGGGCGAATTTCTTAACTGTACAGTTAATTAACTGCAAGATTGTATTGAGCTGTTCTTTGTAAATACAAAACGTTGTTAGAGACAAGGGCAAGGAGCAAATTATCTTTGCTTACTTCTTCCTTGTTACAGCCCATAATATCAGTTGTGCCTCGACTTCGAAATTGGAAACCTATGATTTAATTGTATTAGCCTCTGGCGAACTCGACCATCTTGTGTTTTTTCTTGACTCCAAAGCAGGGAGCATCAGTGAATTGCTCCTCCTGAGAGTTGGTCTACATACACTTACAGCCTGTGGTGGCCCCCCCTCTGTTGAGCTAGGGTGTGAGGTGGTTATGGGGTGCAGCTTTTGAACAATAAAGTTCCTTGGAATGTATTCTCCCATAATGTTGGTAGGTGTGCTGTTTTCCACGAGGAATAGGAGCCCCAACCTAAGAATTGAAGGGAGCCACAAGAACTTCAGGAATGTCATGAAAACTGAACTTTTCAGACTTGCCTTCAACTTAGATCATGGCTTGCATCATTACTTCCGCCTCTTAATAATGCCATGCCGCACTACTTGACCTATTCGTGTACGCTACCAATAGCACTTCTGTTAGAGGAAGTAGCGGAGTGGTTGGAGGGGGATCGGACGCACGAATAGTCGACCCCCTACGGCCGCGCTTCCCCCAAGTTTAAAACGTACACAACCTATTTGTTGTTCCAATTGTGAAGCGCTCTGACGCCTTCGGGTAAAGTCAGCGCTACATAAAATTGCATACATATATGATCTATAAATAAAGCCACGTATTCGCCTGAGCATCTTTCTGACTGCACCAAAAATCGACAGGAAGGGGCGGAAGAGAGCGGCTGAAAAAAATCGCGCAGGGCGTAGTAAAGCCGGACCTATACATGATGTAAATGTACTTGCCCTTTTCATTGTTTAAGCGTACATTTTCTTCCGTATAGGGCCATCGGAGTTTCCAATGGAGCTGCTGTGAGGCCACTCTTTACCCCACACCACCTGTTTTAAATCAACAGTAAACATGTAACTGGACCAGGTAAATACCAGGACTCAAATAGTTATTTATTCTTGCGGGACAGGTAACAATTTCTGAACTGTTCTGCGGTGGATTTACCCACCCTTTTGGCACGCGACCCAGTCTGTTTGGCTTCCAGAGTGTACCTGCCCTGGCATCGCTTATTTCCCAAACACGGAAAAGAAACTTGTTCTTCGACCGGCGCTGCAAGATCTGTCTCATTTTAGTTTTCAGGGTAAATATTTTGAATTGAGGCAACCCAAAACAGAACAAGCAAAAAACGACACTAAAGGAGAGACACACATTCGGCCCGTGTTTGAGGCATGCAGGTGCCAAAGGCTGACAGCTCGCTCTCTCTCACAGACATTCTAGGAACCACTGATTGAAAAGTTCCTCCGCCTGTGGATGTATAGAGGGCGGCGCAGCCAGGGCGGGGCATACCGAGGATGGGTAAATAGAGTGTGGACCAAGTTGGGTCCTGTCCTGTGAAATGGAAAGTGGGTGGTGCTGTGTAGTCGCAGGTGGAGATTTTTCCTTGTGTTTGGAGGGGGGTTGTAAATGGTTTGGTCTACACCCCCTGTGCACAGGTGTGCTGGTCAGCAAAAGGCAGCGGCTGGTGTGTTTCCTCTGCGAAAAGCATCTTTCTGACTGCACCAAAAATCGACAGGAAGGGGTGGAAGAGAGCGGCTAAAAAAAGTGTTTGGGTGGTTTTGGTGGGAACAAGACTGGGGGGTTGATCTGATTGCTTTGTTGGGGTAGTGCTGTGGTGTTTATGGAGGGCCCGCACCAGTTACCTTGGCATGGGCTGACACGAGAGCAAGTGTAGTGTCCCAGAAGCAGGGACATTCTCTTCAGTGAGACATCCTCGAAAGAAGTCCCGTCCAGCTGACTTGAAGCACCCTGCGGGTGAAGAACCGGAGGCATGGGGGCCACCAGGCAGACAGCATGCCCCCCCTGCCTGCTCTACCTCGGCAAAGTGTTTCTCCTTGTCATCGTGGTACCCACCGCCTCCGGAACCCCGTGACCCTGACCCAGTGATACAGGGAAGGGCACCAACAGTGAAGAGAAAAGAGAAATAAGTGCGTGCACTCAAAAACGTATAAATGCTCAACTCACCAGCAACAGGAGAAGCTGGTGACTGCGTAGTCAGGTAAAGCAAGCAATAAAGCTCGAGAGTATCAGGGCTGAAAACCTGACAGTAGCGAACCTACAAAAGCAAAAGGCAAACCCAATTATCAGAACTCTTCCTCGACAGACGCTATCTCTCTCAAAACAAGGGTGCGACCTGAAATCTTACCGAGAGTTTGATCCGCTATCTTGCGTCCACCAAAGCAATGACAACACGCCAGCAACCGCCATCAGCAGCGCGGCGTGAGCACAGATGCCGTTTTATAGAAACTGAAAGAGGACAGCTAACCAAAAGTCATGGGGGCCATGTTGGAATAGTAAAAACGGATAAAAATACCAATACATGAAATGAAAGGACCATATAATCTCTAAAAGACGTCGTGTGGAGAAAACAAACGTAAAGTGGAAAGACAGAGAAAATAAATAACAAGCATTTGCACGGCAGCCACCTAACTAAAACGTGTCGCACTTACCTGAATAAGTGAGCAGCGGGTCCAGAGCAGGAAGGCAGGTGCCGTCAATGCCGGACCAGATTCGGGGGCGTTGACGAGAACAGGCTTTCGGCTGACGTAGCCAAAAGAGAAAAATTCTCCGGAACGCCCCCGAATCTGGTCCGGGATTGACGGACAGAGCCCTCTCCCAATGGCTAGCCTCCATTTATGGAGCTAGCCAATGGGAGGAGGGGGCGGATACCCGACCCCACAGAGAAAAACATAAGGTTTTCCTAGCGCATGCGTACTTCGTACTTCGTACTTCGTACTTCAAACGCATTTGCTAGGCAAAACCTAAAAGGACACACCAATCCTAAAAATAGATGCTGGTTTAATCCGAGCGAATTGTCACATTTTCAGCATTTTGTTTCTTCTAAAACTTCGTTAATTGCCTCTGATCTCCGTTGCACAGGAAAGATATTGCTGCCAAGATTTGAATCCCATTTCTGTTCCCTTGGATCTTCTGAGTGTGTGGATACCAGATATGGGTTTTCTGTGGATTTGAGGGATCCCACAGGAAGTAAATTGGGTACAATACCTTGGAGAGATTTTAAAAGTAGATTTGCTAGCTTGGGGGTTCGGCTGTTGGTTGCGGGTATCACCCCTGGCCTGTATAGAAACCTACCACTATGTATTTTCTACGTCTTAAGGTCTGTCACTGGGTGGCAGACTTCACTATCCTTGATTGGATTATCAGACTTGCTGAACATGACATCTGAGGTTTTTTCTTTTTTAAACATGTTAATTCCCTCCAGTGTCTCAAGCACAATAGCATGTTCTTGCCACGGTCTGACATCTGTGACCTCTTCTGAACGTGTATGGTTTTCTATCTGACCATCATGTTAGTTTTATAACCATTGTCTCATGTAGTTAGTTTAGGCTCCTACAGATTCACTGTATGGAATGCTATTGATATTGTGACAGTGAATGCTGCTGATACAGTGACCGCTATTCTCAGTAGGAATTGAGATGTTGGATGAACTTTTTGTTAAATTAGTTTTATCACGTGGTCAGTTATGTTGATACTAAGGGCCTTCTTACGATGTCAGTCGGAAAGCCTCCGACTGACATGGTAGGTTTAAAGTCCTACTGCTGTATTATGATGACTGCGGTCGGAGTTTAAACTGACCGGGGAATCTGACGCAATTCCAACAGGCTCAAGGAGCCCCTCGGAAAGCCCTCATAATCCTTTAAGGACAGCATTTCTGTAGTCTGGATTATGATTTCAACCCATGTCAGCCTTTCTGACATGGAATGGGTGTTGGAAACTGACTGGGGGGCCCTATCAGGGCCACCTTCACCACTGGCCCTCTGCTTATGGCCATGAGGGGCACCACTAAACATCCCTGTGCCACACGGTGCAGGCATGTTTAAAAACTTCAATTTTTAAAGGGGAGCTTGTGCTGCAGCCAGTTTCAGCACACCGCACAGGCTCCCATTGAATAATGGAAATTTGCGACCGCACCATGTGAGGTCTCATCCTAATTGCACAGTTGGAACGCTGACCTATGGTCAATTGGTTCCTTCCACGAAACAGTGTTGGTCGGACGCAGCCCTGACTGACATGGTAATTAGGCCTATAGAAATAAGAAACTAAATGCTGCTTGTGTTAAATTAGCGAAGGGTTAGTATTTCATATTCCAATATGATTGGCCACTTTCTCAACTCTGAACCAGCAGATGATGAATAAGTCATCCGTTTCATACCTAAACATCCTCCATATAATACTCCAGGTCTGGACCTCACACATACACCGAAGAATGAATTCACCATCAAACAAAAATGACTTAGTAGATAGGGACTGAGTCACCATACCACCTCAGTGCCATGAGCCCGATTAGCTATAGTGTCTCATCTGCCCTACTCTCATAACCAGAGAGACAAGTGAATCGACATCCCAGAACACAACACTCTTGAACTAAGAGATCACGGTGCCAGGACACTCCCTTTCACCCACACAGTCATACGCAATAAGATATGAAAGAGACGCAAAGTTTTAAATGTTTATTTAAACTATTGTGCTGTAAAATGCAGTATACATGCCACCATCTGAACACAACTGCCTAGCAAACAATCAGCATTGTCAATTAACAGTCCTGTCATCATATAAAACTGAATAGCCTAACCCTCCTCCCACAGAAGCAAACTGATTATATAGCAAAGATCTCTGTGATTAGTAGCGGTCCCTATACCCTAGCATACACAGATGGACGTTCTACATCTCAGATACAGCCATGATCTTGTCAAAGAAAATATCTGTCTCCCGCTCTGCGCTACACTACTGTGGATACCTATATGACAAGGTTTATAAACAACAGATGCATTTCTGTGTTGTCAGGTTGCGAGTGCCTGACCAGAACAAAATAATAAGGGACATTGTAGATTGACCTTGTCGGCTGTTCAGACTAAATCCCCGGAATGAACAGAATGAGAAAACTGCATGTTCTGTGTGATAATATAATGTGGCACAGAAGCAAACGTGTTTATATAATAACTTCTGCAAAGCTAATGCTGCCCGAGTCAGGCACAGTTAGGCTAATATAGGGAAAACGACAAAGGTCCCTGACTAGAACACTTGGCTAGGAAGGAAGCACGTAAAGGGATAGCAGATCTGAAGGTGAACAAACGCAATCCAACACTGCCAATTAAATTAATCGTTATTGGGAGCTAACAAATGACAATTTGTGTAGGAGGAATCCAGTATGTAAGTAGCCATTAGAGAGGCAAAGGACTCCATGATGGGGTCCGAGTCCATGCAGATGGACAAGTCTGTGCCCCAGTTAAAAACCTCCAAAGAACAGCCATGATCCTTTGCTCCAACAGATGTAGATGTCACTGGACAACCTGCGTTGACTTCAATGAAACTCTGATCCAGCAATCGCTGTGCTGATGCACAGGAACTCCTGTCGGCCATTTGCTCCAGACACTGATTTTGAGAGGTCTCAAACCCAAGGCACTGTTCTGATAATGGGTCACTAAGGAACTCCTCAGCAGTTCGAGATTCAGGACAGCAGCAGTTTGTAGTGGAGGCAAGCGTGTCTAGTGCCCATTGAAAGGGACACCAGATGCAGTGAAGTACATGTTGCATGCAGTTAGTACTGGATCAATGCCAGGTCCAGGGTAACCACAGAAGCTACATCCATTACAGAATAGCAGTAACAGGATGAGAATGCTGCAAATGAAGAAGAGCAGTACTGGGAACCCACCTAACACGCTGGAAAGAAATAGTGTATAAAAGCCGGTATTACGCCAACGTTAGTTTGGAAATAATTGACACAGCCAGAGCCTGCAAGTTTAAAGAAATAGGCAGCACCTGTGGTATCAGAGGCATTAAATATTGGACATATTAATTTACCGAAATGTAGGGGGAGGTTTGTATTAAGCAATGACTGTATTTTCACAGTAGTCCTACCCACCTGCAATTCGAAGGTCTTACGGGCAGATGTAAGAGCTACTTCTTGTTGAGACAATAATGCTTTGAGTCTTCTTAGCTTATTGAAATCCGCTTTCAAATTTGAAAGGGAAAGCCACAAGCTATGTACCACTCCATGCGGAGGAGGAAACAGGACGTTGTTGCAACAAGTGACTGTTAGAACTGGGGTTCTCTAGTTGGCAGAGGTAGTACCTTTGTCCAAATAGGGACCCTTGCTTCTAGTCAGGGTAAGTGGCTACACTTTGAAAATAACCCCTGCTCACCCCCTTGGTAGCGTGACTCAAGCAGACAGGCTTATCTCAGAGGCTGTGTGTAAAGCATGGATCTATGTTGATACAACGCATGTTAATACAACGCATGCTTTTACAACACATTTTTTACAACGCAAAAACTTTTACAACGCATGTATTTACAACAAATGTTTTTACAACGCAGGTACCTTTACAACGCATACCATTACAACGTAAGTATTGGTAAATATATATTAATTTTATAATCGTAAATTAATTAAAAAAATATAATTTAATGTAATTTAATTTAAATTTAATTTTAATTTATTTTTACCCTGTACCCCTGTACCCCCAAAACCCAAAACTGACCCTCAACCCCAAAAATACCCCTTTACCCAAAAACTAAAAACTGACCCTGAACCCCAAAAATACCCCTTTACCCAGAAACTAAAAACTGACCCTGAACCCCAAAAATACCCCTTTACCCAAAAACTAAAAACTGACCCTGAACCCCAAAAATACCCCTTTACCCAAAAACTAAAAACTGACCCTGAACCCTAAAAATACCCCTTTACCCAAAAACTAAAAACTGACCCTGAACCCCAAAAATACCCCTTTACCCAAAAACTAAAAACTGACACTGAACCCCAAAAATACCCCTTTACCCAAAAACTAAAAACTGACCCTGAACCCCAAAAATACCCCTTTACCCAAAAACTAAAAACTGACCCTGAACCCCAAAAATACCCCTTTACCCAAAAACTAAAAACTGACCCTGAACCCTAAAAATACCCCTTTACCCAAAAACTAAAAACTGACCCTGAACCCCAAAAATACCCCTTTACCCAAAAACTAAAAACTGACCCTGAACCCCAAAAATACCCCTTTACCCAAAAACCCAAAACTGACCCTGAACCCTAAAAATACCCCTTTACCCCAAACATATAACATTTAAAATATAATTATATACTTACCAATACTTACGTTGTAATGGTATGCGTTGTAAAGGTACCTGCGTTGTAAAAACATTTGTTGTAAATACATGCGTTGTAAAAGTTTTTGCGTTGTAAAAGTTGCGTTGTAATGGTATGTCGTTGTAAAAGTTGTGTTGTAAGTGATGTTTCCCGTAAAGCATTTGTGAATACATACAGTGAAAACACTACAAATGGACACCACACTAGTTTAGAAAAATAAGTAATCTTTACTAGACTTAACACAAGACCAAACAACAAAAATCTACAATACTATCATCAAAAATGTTACTTTAAAATGGTAGAAATAGCTTAGTTCAACGGAGATGGTAAATGCAACACTTTACTCTCAAAGTACTTTGGATGCATCACGCAAAACAAACAAAAAGGGTCGCAGGGAAGCTGATGCGTCGGTTCCTTGCTTCAGGGGAGGTGATGCGTCAATGCCTTACTACAGCGCAGGGGAGGTGATGCGTCGGTTCCTTACCGGAGAGGAGGTGATGTGTTGGTTTCTTACTGTGTTCCGGTTAGGATGCGACAAGATGGCACCTCGTTGCGATGCGACGATCTGGTGCAATGCTACAAAATGGTGTCTTTGATGCGATGCAACAATGTTGGATGCGATACGTTCAGGCCTGACTGCCATGCAGCGCACTCTGTAACTTCTGACCCGCGACAGGCCCTGCGACATGCTTCTCCGTTGATGCGACGGCGACCTCTGCGGTGGCGACACCCTTCTCTGGTGATGCAACAAGCTCCGTCAGTGATGCGACGGTGAACAGCTGCGGCACGCTTCTTCGGCGATGCGACCTGCTTTTCCTCATTGTGACACACCTCCTGCTCCCAACAACACTCCGTCTTCTCAGAGGACCCAAACAACAGTAGGCACCTCTCTGCAGGTAGGATTCCCAGCAAGGGAATTCAGGGGAGCTGTTGGTGAAGTCTTGTATCACTGAGACTTCAGGCAGGAGGCAAGCACACTTCAAGCCTTTGGAGATTTTTCCTCAAGATTATGATTAGTTCACAAAAGTCCTTTTCCCCTTTCCTTGGCAATAAAGTAACCACTGCAGGTCAACCCTGAAATAGCAAAACAGCACAGGGGCCATCTGCCCCTTCAGCTTCCTTGGTTCTTCTCCATGACAAAGGTTCATCTTGATTCCCAGAAGTTATCTAAAGTTCTGGGCCCCTATATTTATACCAGTAAATCCTTTGTCCTCTGAAGGCAGAGGGTGCCTACGCCCAGCCAAAACCAGTTCTGTGCAGCTTTCTGGCAGCAGGTGGAGACAGCAGACCTGGCCCAGGTAGCTGAAAGGAAATCTCCTCCCCCTACTCTCTATTCTATGAGGGCTTAGGTCATTGAAAGGAAATCTCCGCCCCCACTCTCTATTCATTGCCGGTCCTATTCAGCCCAATCCTGACCCATCAGACTGCTGGAGCCAAGGCCCTCTCCAGCCCCCTGTCACTCACAAACCAGCCTAGGAATACACAAACCTACCAGAGGCATACTGGTGGTATAGGCAAGAAAATACATACTTTCTAAAAGTGGTATTTTCAAACACAGAATGTAAAAACCACTCTCACTAAAATATGCATTTTAACATTGAGTTCAGGCATACTAAACTCCAATTTCTACATAGTTCCGTGAGTCAGTTAGGATTATAAGATGTTATAATCAAACTGCCCATTCTGGCCTATGGGAACAGGTAGCCTTGCAATAGTGAAAAACGAAATTGGCTGTAATTCACTATCAGGACATGCCACACACATCAGGGCATGTCCTACCTTTCACATACAATGCACCCTGCCATGGGGGTACCCTGGGCCTACCATAGGGGTGACTAACATGTAGAAAAGAGAAGGTTTAGGGACTGGCAAGTGTGTGCAATTGTCAAGTCGACATGGCAGCCCAGGCTGCATACAGGCTCTGCAATGGCAGGCCTGAGCCACATCTTTCAAGCTACTTCTGTGGGTGACACGATCGGAGCTGCAATCCCACCAGCAGCATTTGATTTACAGGCCCTGGGCACACCTGTGCACTGGACTAGGGTCTGACAAGTAAATCAAATAGCCAATCATGGAGTCACTAATCCATTACAACAATTTACAATAGGGAGTACTTGCACTTTGGCACTGAATAGCAGTGGCAAAGTGCCCAAAGCATCTAGACCAGCAAAAACATAGCAAAAACACAGGAGGCAACAGCAAAAAATGGAAGGGAGACCCACGCCAATGGCTCCAGGTCTAACAGTGAATAACTGGGAACCTGACGCAATATACAGGACTCCCACCCGCATACCGCAACAGTCTTGATTAGTAAGCATGAGTTAGCTTCCATTTGAAAGTACAGTAATGAAAGGAAGAATTGCGGGGACTGGAGTTCCTTTCAAGCAAGCCTAATTAGGTGGCGAAACAGTACTAGCATGGTGGATTTTACCAAGTTGCAAAACAAGTGAATGAGTGGCAGTGGAGTCACATTTGTGATAATTTCCAAATATCATTGTAAGCTGCATATAGAAATCTTTTAAGGCAAAGGGATTTGGGACCTAACAAAAATCTGATTCATGTCCTCGGGTAGAAGAGAAAGATGTTGTTTTACTGCAGATAGTGTAGAATGCTCGAACCATTACTGGCATAACTTTCCCACTGAACAGGTGGTAATAATGTTAGAATGGGTTGTCTGTGACTACAGTGGATCTGGTTTACTGGATTTGAAACCAGAGTTTGAATTAGGAAAATGAGCATGACAACCCATTCTTGTCTACAGGCCACAATAACCACCCACCAGGATTTGAAAATGATGAGTTAAATGTACCATTTTGTATCATACTGTTTAACAGGGACTATATAATTTGTGTGAGATTGCCAATTATCAAAGTGAGCAATTGAAGGAATGGTTGGAACAGTCAGTTGTTTAATTTTTGATAATCCCAGACAAGTAGTTTGTTGGATCGTTTCAATTAGGAAAATAACTTGTGTGGGAATCAAACAGGCTCCAAAAGAAGTTTCTGTGCCTTAGACCTGCCATGATTTTGTACCCACATTTTGTATCACTATTATATTTCCAATATCCATAACCCTTAAGTGCCAATTGTTTGACAGATGAAGCTTCATATATCAGCTTGGACTGACTTAGCACATACTTTTTTTCGACTGGGTTGGGGCCAATTTAAAATAGTATGACAGTGGGTTTGAAATATCATAACTTGTAAAATAGGTATCCTTGTCCTTCTGCATTTTTGAGCATCCTTTGGTGGAGTTGGACAATGTTCCTACTGTGCATAGTTATAATGGGGACACTGTCCACTTGCAAAAAATGATGTCCATAATGGTGCTAGCAGAACATCTCAGTGTAATTTGCAGACTCAAACACAGTATTATTGTTGCAGGGATTCTGTGGAGGCATAGAACTATGCTTGGGATCATGGCACCTTAGTGGGCAGGAACTGAGTCATCCTACCACCTGAGTACCCAAGAGCCCAGGGCCGACTAGCTATAGTGTCTCACTTGCCCTCCTACTCACTCACAGAGGAACAAGTAGTTAGATACCCCGGAAAAAAACTCACCTGACCCTTTCCAGAATCGCGATAGCAGGACACACCCTTTCGCCCTAACTCATGTACCCGTACAATAAGATTAGCCAGAGACACGCAAAAAGTTAAAAATGTTTATTTTAACTAACGTGCTCTAGTATGCAGTATACGTTCCACAACAAGCAGAAAAACTGCGTAACACAAATACGGCCAGCATAGCAAGTAGTTCGTAAATCAAGGTGCTATCATTATCTAAGACAGTAAGACCTTACTCCCTCCCCTGATTATATATTAGACGATCTCTAGGTGTTTAGCAGCAGACCCCATACCTCTGTCTATAGATGAAAGATATACATCACAGGTGTTGTCACGTTCCCCTCTCTGGAAAGATCCCTCTCCAACTGTGGGCCACCCACCCATGCATGCCTCTATGACCAAACCACATGTTCCCAAACAACAGCTGCATCTGTGTGTTTTGTCTAGGTGCTAGGGCCTGACCAGAACAGAATAACAAAGGGAATTGTTGTTCGACCTTGTCTGCAGTGTTCAGACTAAATCCCAAGAAAGAGCAGAAAATAAAAATAACAGCAGGTTTCTGTGTGAAGGTTACAGTGTGACACAAAGCAAAATATGTTTTTATAGTAGTGTGTGCGAAGCAGAGGACTGCCTGGCTCTTGCTAACTTAGGGAAAACGGCAATGACTAGCTGGACCCCCTGACACCCTCCCTTTGGTCAGGACAGTAGCACATAATGGACACAAAACTCAGTGGTAAACAGAGTCAAAGCGTTATAGGAGAGCGTCTTGGAGAAGGCCTGTTAAACTGATAGGAGAATTTTCTGTACACAAAAATATCTCCAAATACATCGTTTTGTCAGGGCCCAGTATGTATGCAGCCAAGTGGAACGCCCTGAGCTCCAGTAACGATTCAGAAAAGGGGGTGGTGATGAACAGAGTGTCTGAATTAAGCAGACCACTCTTACCCAGTCCAAAGATCAGGGCTTGATCCATCACCGTTATTTATCTCACTGCACCATCCCAGCTCAGAACCTGGCTATATGCAAATCAGTCTGTCCCTGGCCCAGTGCATCATGGGAACAGGGCAGACTAAACTACCAAGCCAATTCTTCACCAGAAAGGAGACAAGCTACCGGGGACCGGTTTCTGGCATTTTAGCCTTCTTCGGCCTGGCTTGCTTGAATCCTGATGGTGCAGTGAGAAAGGGACTCATGTCTGAGTATACCCTGCCACACCTATAGTGGCCAAAAACGATTCAGAAAAGGGGGTGGTGATGAACAGAGTGTCTGAATTAAGCAGACCACTCTTACCCAGTCCAAAGATCAGGGCTTGATCCATCACCGTTATTTATCTCACTGCACCATCCCAGCTCAGAACCTGGCTATATGCAAATCAGTCTGTCCCTGGCCCAGTGCATCATGGGAACAGGGCAGACTAAACTACCAAGCCAATTCTTCACCAGAAAGGAGACAAGCTACCGGGGACCGGTTTCTGGCATTTCAGCCTTCTTCGGCCCGGCTTGCTTGAATCCTGATGGTGCAGTGAGAAAGGGACTCATGTCTGAGTACACCCTGCCACACCTATAGTGGCCAAAAACGATTCAGAAAAGGGGGTGGTGATGAACAGAGTGTCTGAATTAAGCAGACCACTCTTACCCAGTCCAAAGATCAGGGCTTGATCCATCACCGTTATTTATCTCACTGCACCATCCCAGCTCAGAACCTGGCTATATGCAAATCAGTCTGTCCCTGGCCCAGTGCATCATGGGAACAGGGCAGACTAAACTACCAAGCCAATTCTTCACCAGAAAGGAGACAAGCTACCGGGAACCGGTTTCTGGCTTTTCAGCCTTCTTCGGCCCGGCTTGCTTGAATCCTGATGGTGCAGTGAGAAAGGGACTCATGTCTGAGTATACCCTGCCACACCTATAGTGGCCGAAAACGATTCAGAAAAGGGGGTGGTGATGAAAAGAGTGTCTGAATTAAGCAGACCACTCTTACCCAGTCCAAAGATCAGGGCTTGATCCATCACCGTTATTTATCTCACTGCACCATCCCAGCTCAGAACCTGGCTATATGCATATCAGTCTGTCCCTGGTCCAGTGCATCATGGGAACAGGGCAGACTAAACTATCTGAATCATTTTGTCGACCATAAGCGTGGAAGGGTATACTCAGATGTGAGTCCCTTGCTCACTGCACCATCAGGATTCAAGCAAGCCGGGCCGACGACGGCTGAAATGCCAGAAACCGGTCCCCGGTAGCTTGTTTCCTTCCCAGTATAAGAATTGGCTTGGTAGTTTGGTTTGCCCTGTTCCCATCATGCACTGGGACAGGAACAGACTAATTTGTATGTAGTCAGGTTCTGAGCTGGGATGGTGCAGTGAGCTAAAAAACGGTGATGGATCAAGCCCTGATCTTTGGACTGGGTATGAGTGGTCTGCTTAATTCAGACACTCTGTTCATCACCACCCCCCTTTTCTGAATCATTTTGTCCACCATAAGCGTGGAAGGGTATACTCAGATGTGAGTCCCTTGCTCATTGCACCATCAGGATTCAAGCAAGCCGGGCCGACGACGGCTGAAATGCCAGAAACCGGTCCCCGGTAGATTGTTTCCTTCCCAGTATAAGAATTGGCTTGGTAGCTTGGTTTGCCCTGTTCCCATCATGCACTGGGACAGGAACAGACTAATTTGCATGTAGCCAGGTTCTGAGCTGGGATGGTGCAGTGAGCTAAAAAGCGGTGATGGATCAAGCCCTGATCTTTAGACTGGGTATGAGTGGTCTGCTTAATTCAGACACTCTGTTCATCACCACCCCTCCTTTTCTGAATCATTTTGTCCACCATAAGCGTGGAAGGGTATACTCAGATGTGAGTCCCTTGCTCATTGCACCATCAGGATTCAAGCAAGCCGGGCCGACGACGGCTGAAATGCCGGAAACCGTTCCCCGGTAGCTTCTTTCCTTCCCAGTATAAGAATTGGCTTGGTAGTTTGGTTTGCCCTGTTCCCATCATGCACTGGGACAGGAACAGACTAATTTGCATGTAGCCAGGTTCTGAGCTGGGATGGTGCAGTGAGCTAAAAAACGGTGATGGATCAAGCCCTAATCTTTGGACTGGGTATGAGTGGTCTGCTTAATTCAGACACTCTGTTCATCACCACCCCCCTTTTCTGAATCATCTGAGCTCCAGTAAGGCATCAGAACCTTTTAAATTGAAAAGTACAGCCTCCAACTGAGCAAGTAAAATGAACAGACGTGATACCCCTATCCAGAGGCCGCCCGGACCATCCAAGAAATGTCAATATTGACTTCAGTGAAACTAAGATCCAAGAGTCTGTGCGAACCCGTGTAGGAAGCCGTATCTGCTATTGGCCACAACAATGGATTATACACAAGCTGTATACGCAAGGAACAGTCCTGGTTATGGGAATATCAACGGACCCATCAACAGTTCATAATCCAGGGCAGCTTGTGACAGTGTAGCCAGGCAGATATCCAGAGCCCAATGGAAGGGGCACCGGATGCAGGAAAACACAGGTGAAATAGGCATAGAAGAAAGTCAGATAGAAATTGACATCCAGAGCTTCTAGTGGCATCAATCCAAAAAGCTGATGCATCCACTCACGGTACAGCTTCATTTGTTCCTGTCCGGACAGAACTACAGCTCGAGCAGTCATCGCAGAACAGTAGGAAGAGGACAATGATGCCACAAATCAAGAAATTTGAAAAGCAATAATGGGTATGGCTCTAATCAGTAAGGCTGAGCCTCTTAGTAGAAAGAACACAAGAAAGTGCCAATACTGATAATTGATTCAACAAAAATTCAAAACGGCCCAAAAGCTACAAGTCAATATACCCTGTCACTATTAGATAGTGTTTATTCTTTGAAATACCTGTTTTAATCACTTATTTTTTACAATACAAAAACATTTTTTGTTCGAAAAGCACCACTGAAATCACAGCAGAAGAAAAAAGAGTAAAAAGAAATGAATTGAAAGTTTTTCTAGTCAAACAATGACCAAACCGAAATTTGAATTTGTAAAATCACTCCCATTCAAACTTGCTCATTCAGACGCCACTCCTCATTCACCATCAAACTTCCATCACACACACTATCACATTCCAACTCCTTGGTTGCCAGAGATCTTAATTTTCAAATTGGTGCACCAAGGATAATAGGCCAAACAAAGATCAAGTTTAAACACAAATTGGTTGTGCACAAAATATAAATAAACTTGCAAAAAATTGGTACAATCATGTATTATTATGAATTGAACAACTTCACTCTCTTCTGTGAGGGAAGTTTGATGGTGAATGAGGAGTGGCGTATGACTCAGCAACTTTGAATGGGAGTGATTTTAAGAATTCAATTTTCGGTTTGGTCGACTAGAAAAACTTTCAATTCATTTCTTTTTTCTCTTTTTCTGTTGTTATTTCTGTGGTGCTATTCGAACAAAAAAAATGTTTGTATTGTAAATAATAATTGATTAAAACAGGTGTTTCAAAGAATAAACACTATTAAATAGTGACGGGGTGTATTGAATTGTAGCTTTTGCACCGTTTTAAATTTTTGCTGAATCAATTATCAGTATTGGCACTTTCTTGTGTTCTTTCTACAAATCAAGACAAGCAGCAGTGGGAACCCGCCGAACACTCTGGAAAAAATACAATGTATAAATCAGAAAACAAGCCAAATTAGGGGCAGAAACATTATAAGCTCTGTGCAATTTTACTTGTTGACATACAAGAGAATGGCCGGCAGTGGAGTCACACACTTCCCCCGTTAGAAAAACCTCTGTTTCTGCTCTTTGACAGAAATGTGTAAATGGTAAAATCCATAACTTATGTAACTACTACCCAGGGGCTCATATCTACCTACCGGAAAGTGCTTCAGACAAGCTGTAAACTGAAACCTAGAGATGGGCAATGAAATGACCCCATGTATTAACCATACTGAAGAATCTATTTCTGCTACTGTAAATGGAAGTTGTTCAAGGTTTCCTATATGTAACATAGTGTATGTAGGGTCTTTCATGGCCATTAGTTGTTGTTTATGTGTTAAATTGAAAGGTAAGAACAGTGCACTTGCTTTCAAATAATCCCAGGGAACATTCCCATTTTTTGAGTGTTTGTAGGGTCCACCCAAACTGCATAACTGATCTAAGTTGGTGTTGCCAGTGATATCATTTGGAAACTTAATTTTGTACAATATCCAGTTCCCAGTTCAAGAAGTCTTTATTCGATTAATTCATCATAAAAGACATAAATACAAATACACAATAACATATAAAACCAGTATTAAATCATCGACATCGAGTTGACTTCATACAGAACTATACAAAAAATTTAAAAAGGTGTCGAGCACGACCATACTACCACAGTATATACAAAAGTTTAGACAATCTCCACTAAATTGTTTTTAATAAACCTACATCTGATCACCCATGCCCACCCAAGAAACTTAGCAACCCCCACAACAATAAGCGGATCCAGATTAGTTTTTAACAGTCTCAAGGCTTCAGCAGCCGATCTGGTGCCTAGTTGTCTACATACTGGTTTGAGCCACTTGATTCTGGGGGCTGAGTATAGTGGGCACACATACAGGAAGTGAGTCAGACTTTCCCCAGTGCCGTGACAGTTAGCGCAAAACCCCAAACTATCAGTTCCCCACTTTTTGGTAAAGTCCCCTATGGGAAGTGAACCACATCTAAATTGAAAAAAGAGTTTACGGTCCAAAGGTTTAGTAATAATTTGCCAGTACCTTTCTAACCTGGGAGAATCTTTATGTACCATAAATAGTCCAGAAAGACTGCTCGTGCACGTTTTTAAGAAAATGTTGTGCGTCACCCATTCCCAGTAACATTTTTTGAGCTCATTTTTTGATGGGAATTTGGCTGTCTCGGGCGAAGACCACAACTCAATAAGGCCCAGAGATAGTAAGGTGGCCCTGAGATCTCTAAGCCATCCGATTTTAGTGGCTCCAGGACTATTTTTTACCTCCAGACAAGCTTCTGCGTAATGGTGTAGTTCAGGCGTCGTCCACAGGTGTCGCCAGAATGATAAGGGTCGAAATTTTGCATGGTCGACCACCGAGTGGCACCCCAGATCATATAATAGGGGGATTAATGGTGTTGACTGAGGCAGACCTGTTGCCATCCTTAGGAACTTGTTTTGGGCATGTTTCAAGGATTCCAGATTACTTCCACCCCATAGCTCTGCGCCATATAACACCGCTGATAAAACCTTTCCTCCATAGGTCTTCATCAGCGATGACATAGGCTTCGTAAA
Organism: Lissotriton vulgaris; assembly: GCF_964263255.1. NCBI lineage: Eukaryota > Metazoa > Chordata > Amphibia > Caudata > Salamandridae > Lissotriton > Lissotriton vulgaris. The sequence goes on from NC_141685.1 coordinate 2,028,691,357, forward strand.
TGACCCTTTGTGTTCCTTAATCAAGGCTCCGCCCAACTGTTGATGTTTCAGGGTCATGAGCTCAATCTGGTGGGTCCAGCTTAAGGTGTCACTGAAGGTAACTCCCAGGTAGGTGAAGTGCTTTGTCTGCTCCAGGGGGGTATCCCCCATGGTAACCCTAGCCTTAACCTGTTTATGCCCCCTCATAACCATAAATTTGGTTTTGGCTACGTTCACCTCCAGCTCATGTTCGCTGCAGAAACTCTCAAACCTCGACAGTGCGAGCTGAAGGCCCTGTCTAGTTCGTGAAATCAAGAGAGTGTCGTCAGCGAACATGAGCAGGGGGATTTTCATGCCAGCCAAACTTGGAGCATCAGTGGGAAATCCGTCAAAGTACTTGGTAACTCTATTAATATATAGAGAAAACAAGGTGGGTGCCAAAACACATCCCTGTCTGACACCTTTCGACACAGGGAAGTTCCTAGTCACCTCTCCGGGTTTGCCCCATCTTACAAAAGCATAAGTCTCTGCGTGGAGGTTAACTATAATGCGGACCAAAATGGGAGGCATACCCATTTCTAGTAGGCAATTCCAAAGCCCAGCCCTCGGGACAAGGTCAAACGCAGACCGAAGGTCTACGAATGCCGCAAATAAGTTTCCTTTACCCAGGGTAACCGTCTTCCAGTGTAGGAGCATAAAACCAAAAGCCTGATCCAGGGTGCTTACATGGGGTCTGAACCCTGCTTGGAGAGGGGTGAGAACGTTAAATTCCTCAATCCATGCCTGGACCCTAGAAAGGACAAGTCGAGATACTATCTTCTGTACCGCATCAATGAGACTGATCGGCCGGTAGTTGGATGGAACCGACCGATCACCCTTTTTAAAGATGGGCAAGATCTCGGCACCAGGTACCTTGGCGCCCCTAGCCAGCGTGTTTGCCAAATGCAATAGATATGGTACCCATAGGTCTTGGTCCTGCTGGAAAATATCTGCTGGGATACAGTCCGGACCGGGCGCTTTGCCCCTAGGGATGGCATTCAGGACGTTTTCAACCTCTTTTGCTGAAAACACAAGGGTATCAAAGGTCAATGGCCAACTAATGGGAGCTTCCCCATCCCTAAGACACCTAAACTGTTCCTCAAAGTGGGACACCCATTTTAATTGATCAACAGAAGCAGGGCTGGGTCGATCATCCTGGGACGGTCCCCATTTGAGGAGATGCCAAAATTGCGTGAGGTTCCTAGAGCCGCAGGCCTCAGCTAGAAGAGCCCAGCGCTCATCATCCCATGCGGCTTTGGCCCGCCGTTTAACTTCATTATAAGCCTTCCTGCTGGTTTTGATTAGGGCTGGGTTCTTAGATTTTAAAGCTTTAAACAAGATTGAATGGGACTTGCCACACTCTTCATTAAACCAGTTCGCAGGTTTCCTCGCCTTTCCTAAGCCCTTTTTGGCTACGAATTTAACAAATAGTGTCTTTAGGGATACAAACAGGCTGGCATGAATGTCTGAAATTTTAGGGGTTGTCTGATTCAGGTTGTCACACTTATCAAGTTCCCTTAGGGAATTAGAAACCAGAGTTCTTATTTTACTACGTGCATTCACGTCTACAGCTACCTTTGGCCAACGAACCCTCCTCATATCATTAGTTAATACCATGGCCTCTTGAACGGGATTGGAATGTCGCACAATCGGCCCGGCAAAACTAAAGTCCTTCAGTTCAGCTATGAGTGGTTCGTGATCACTTTCAGGCCGTGGTCTAATTGTCATGTCCGATACTAAGGGCCACAGGGTTGTGTCGACTAGGATATAATCAATGCGACTACTATGTCTGCCATTGAAGAATGTTGGGTTGCCCATCCTATCCGATCTTGTACGACCGTTTAGGGCACGCAGCCCCCAATTCAGACATAAGCCTTTGATGAATGTGGCGCATTGGGACCACTTAGTAATCGGAGGTAGTTTCTAGTGGTGGAATACCCCACATCATGTCCTCTGCCTCAGTTAGCAACCCATCCTCCCTGCTTAGAGGTTCGAAACAAGTATTAAAATCACCCATTACAACCACATGACCCGCTGGTTGGGTAGAGCCAAGGAATTCATCTAAACATGTTAGGGTGGATGATACACGACCACCCGGAGTTCCTCTGGCATATACATTAAACAACAAAATGTCCAGCCCACTATTAAATTTCATGCTAACTATTAAGATATCAGGGCAGTCAATATGAATTTCCTTCACAGAAACCCCTACAGTTTGACGAACCCAAATAGTGAGGCCCCCCATGGCCCTGCCTCTTTGGCCTCTAACTGCGGGTTTATTAAAACTCAGAAAACCTGGAAAAAAAACTGGAAGGGTTGACCATGTCTCCTGAAAAGACCAAACATCACCTTGTCGGATGAAGTCAGCCCAGTCAGGTATACATATACAGGATTCTATACCAGCCACATTCCAACATCCCAAAGTAGTACCCTTAACACAAGCTTGAACACACGGGACTATTATGTCTATAGGGGGGGGGTTCACAGGGTTGAAAGGAAGATTCTTCAGATGGAAGTGCCTCTATGAACAACCCTTCCCTTGTCTTGCTTATTAACCCAACCTGAGCTGCTTGCACAGGAGATGTGCCTGTGGGAGAAACAACCTTAGATTGCAGTGTGGCAAGAGACGGTGTTGATATGACTAGCTCTCTTGGGTAAACTAAACTTCCCTCCTCACAGCACTGGTGTGAGTCTTTAGAACTTGCAACATTACGTGAAAGGATGCTCGAGTCAGCTCCCACACACGGAGTGTATGGGTCGTCATTGCTTTTCTCTCTTGCTTGTCAATCATTAGACGACAGCCCTGAGAGTGGGTCATATAAGTTTCTCAGGGGAATGTTCCAAAGGTCTTTGGGGTGGGTGGGCCTATTGGTATAAAGATTTGCTGGAAAAAAGCTAGGAGGCTGCTGTAACTGTGTAAAGGCTGGTGTTGAGGGAGCCATAGGATACGGGGGCTTATTTGGGAATGGCAGATCCAAAAGGGCTGGATATATGACTTAGCCCAGCCCGGCGTTTGTACTGGGCAGTTGTAGGTAGATTGGATATAAGAGCGATACAGCGCCTCTGGGTTAAAGTGGGGTACATGGAAACTTGGTGTGAAATTGGACCATTTAAGGAGGCTTTTGGTGTTTTTGTTAATTCTACCCGGGGGTTGATCGTTTGGATTGATCAAGGTTTCGGGGTAGAAATAACTTAGATTCCTTGTGGAAATCCCTCCCTCGTTGTTTCCCACATACCAATCTGTAAGGTGGGATACAACCCTATGGTCCCTGAAGTTGATGATCACTATGTCCCCCTCTATGTCCTTAGGGCGCACCCCAACCCACTGACATCTTCTGACCGTAACGATATCTCCTTTAAGGTTAGGAGGAAGGGGTCTGTTTGTTTTTAGCCAGAAGATGACTTTGTTTTTTTAACTTTCGTCATTTTCTCTATCCCCTTCCTGAACTGGTGGCACACCTGTCATAACAATAACAAAGTTTAATGAGTCTGGCAGCAAGTCTACATTTCTCTTCGATGGTAAGGGTTTGTTCTTTTTACCATTTGCGCCAGCAGGTTTACCCATCCCTTTCTTTGTCTGCGGTGCTGCTCCCTTAGCCAGTGATTTGCTGACTACCACACTGGGGTTTGCTTTCACGGGGGGTAGTGTAGAAGTGGGTTTCGCTACCACCGTCGGTGCTTTGTTTGAAATAGTGACTGCTTTAGTAGTATTGATAGTGAGTTGGCTGGTAGTGCTAGATGGTTTGCCAGCAGCAAGAGATGATCCCGCTGATTTAGTGGATGGGCCCTTGTTCTTATCCAAGCCAGTGGTATGTGTAGACTCAATGGTCGCCACAAGGCGGTCCAATTTTTCACCCATAGTCCTCACACGTTCTAGCAGGGGAAGCATGTATGATTTAATAAGCTTCTCCAAAATACCAAGGGACACCTCATTTACCCCTACGGTTACTAGCTCTGGGGATACCTGATCACGTGTGTCTGAGGGAAGAGGCTCTACTATGGGTGGGGGACCTGGCTCACTATTTGGGTTAAGTAGGGGTGGTGATGGAGTCTGGCAGCTACGCCCTTTCCTTTTTACCCCTCCCTTTCTCCTTTTCTTCCTTGGTGGGGAGTGAACAACCCTTGTAGCTTTGTCAGACGTGGTTCTTGGCTTTAATCCACTCGTCTCAGGAATGATCTCGCCTGGGTCGATACAAACCAGAGACAAGTTGGACAGCATAGGGGTTAGTTCTACTTCCCTGATAAAGGTCTCGGGGATGTTTGTTTCAATTATGCTTGAGTGATCGATAGGGGGACAAACAAGGTGACCTCCACAGGTGGCACTACTACAGGGCGGGGAGATAGCAGGAAACCTAAATATACTAGGGGTAAGGTTAAGATCAGTGGCATCGGCCTCAATAACGCTCAAACCTTGGGCGGGAAGTTCTTGTGTGTTATTAGAAACTGGCAGTGGGTTTTTCTTTAACTTCTCAATTGAGCGTCGACGCTCTGCTCTTCTTTCGGCAAGAAGTAAGTCCATATCTACCTCCTTTGCGGATTTCTTAAAGAATTTGTCTAGGGGACCCAGAACAGAGACACTCACACCAGGCGGAGCAGAGTGACTCATGTTAAAGGAGGATTGTCCAGAACAAAGGCGCTTGGTATAGTAACTGTAAACCACTGCTAGCTATACACAATGCAAAATACTAAGACACAGCATACAACAAGCAAGCTGTAAATGATCTAGCCCAGCCCGGCCTCCTGCGGCCCCGGACGGCCACAGACGGTCCCGCCCTTGTCCCGGGCTTCTCCCGGCGCCCTCCCGCGCGCTCCCGCGCAGCGGGTATGGCCACTCCTCTTTGTAGCTTTGCAAAGGTCACCAAGGGGTCGGGGCCGGCAGGGAGAGGAGCCCAGCTGGAAACGTGCGCGCGGGGACTCCTGGTCCGTGGAGTCCACCCGCTCTACCCTCGCAGCCCTGCCGGTCACCAGGTGATGCCCCTTGTTGTTAATTGACAGCCGCTGTGAGACCGCGAAGCGGGACCCGCGAAGCGGGTCCGGCTCACAGCAGCGGCTCACAGCAGGCTGAGACGAGGTAGCACGGAGCACGAAGGTGAGGAGCGTGGCTTCTGAAAGTGAAATCCGCCAAAGGTCAGTCAAGCTGCCTCTTTAGACTTGCTGTGAGAGGGGGGCGGGGCCGGCAGGGAGAGGAGCCCAGCTGGAAACGGGCGCGCGGGGACTCCTGGTCCGTGGAGTCCACCCGCTCTACCCTCGCAGCCCTGCCGGTCACCAGGTGATGCCCCTTGTTGTTAATTGACAGCCGCTGTGAGACCGCGAAGCGGGACCCGCGAAGCGGGTCCGGCTCACAGCAGCGGCTCACAGCAGGCTGAGACGAGGTAGCACGGAGCACGAAGGTGAGGAGCGTGGCTTCTGAAAGTGAAATCCGCCAAAGGTCAGTCAAGCTGCCTCTTTAGACTTGCTGTGAGAGGGGGGCGGGGCCGGCAGGGAGAGGAGCCCAGCTGGAAACGGGCGCGCGGGGACTCCTGGTCCGTGGAGTCCACCCGCTCTACCCTCGCAGCCCTGCCGGTCACCAGGTGATGCCCCTTGTTGTTAATTGACAGCCGCTGTGAGACCGCGAAGCGGGACCCGCAAAGCGGGTCCGGCTCACAGCAGCGGCTCACAGCAGGCTGAGACGAGGTAGCACGGAGCACGAAGGTGAGGAGCGTGGCTTCTGAAAGTGAAATCCGCCAAAGGTCAGTCAAGCTGCCTCTTTAGACTTGCTGTGAGAGGGGGGCGGGGCCGGCAGGGAGAGGAGCCCAGCTGGAAACGGGCGCGCGGGGACTCCTGGTCCGTGGAGTCCACCCGCTCTACCCTCGCAGCCCTGCCGGTCACCAGGTGATGCCCCTTGTTGTTAATTGACAGCCGCTGTGAGACCGCGAAGCGGGACCCGCGAAGCGGGTCCGGCGAGCAGCAGCGGCTCACAGCAGGCTGAGACGAGGTAGCACGGAGCACGAAGGTGAGGAGCGTGGCTTCTGAAAGTGAAATCCCTTGGCTTCTGAAATATCAATAACAGAAGATATTTTGTCCAAAGTATAAATATGAGATGGCAATGTGTTAATACTGTTATTGACCACGGCTAGGACTTTGTCCACATTGTCATGATCTATTTGTCATAGATGTACAGCAGCTTCTAGTGACCGTTTCCAAAACTCACTATACGCGGCATAAACAAAACGCTTAGTAAAGGGGGATTTTGGACCCAAAAGGAAATCAGCAAGATTTATGTCACCGAACAAAAGAGAAAGGTGTTGTTTCACAGAAGACAGTGTGGAATGTTCTGACCACTGTTGACATCATTTTCCCACAAAGTAAGTGGTGACAGTATTAGAATGGGGGTCTGAGGGTAGCGTGGATCAGGTCTATGTAGGGACAACCCTAAAGTAGTATTAAAAAAAAGCGTGAATGACAAACATTGGTGTCTGGCGACACCGCCCACCCCGCTGGGTTCACCATAGAGGAATTAAATGTACTATTTCTTATCAAGCAATTAATTTGATCTTCCATATAGTTTGTATGAGTTTTCCAACTATCATAAAAGGCCAATAATGGAATAGTGAGAGAATGTAATTCTTTAATTTTAGCCAATCCGAAACAAGTAGTTTGTTGGACTGTATTGTTAAGGAAAATGATTTGTGTCAGTATTAGACATGCACGGAATAAGGACTCAAAACCCTGCACTTGCCAATGCTTACTGCCCCATACTGATTTTAAATCTAGGGTATCCTTCCAATAATCCTATCCCTTCAATGCTACATTTTCAATGAAAGAAAAGGAATAGATTAATTTAGTTTGTGTCAACATATATTTTTGTTTACGCCACAAGCGCTAATTTGAGGAAATAAGAAACCGGGTCTGAAAGGTTATAAATGGTAAAATGTGTGTAATTTTGCTTTTGCATATTCAAACTAACCTGTGATGGAGTAGGCCAATGCTCCCATTGAGTATAACTAAAAAGGGGCCGATGTCTGTTAGTTCTCTGCAGAAAATGACGTCCATAGTGTTGGTAGCAAAATAGCTCAGCATAGTTAGTAGAATTCAAAAATTAATCTTCAGTATTAAAGACAGTGTAATATTGTAATTCAGAAAATAAAGAATGCACAGCATTGACATCCCAATCATCTGACTGTAACCCAGGTATAATCATATCACCCATAGAAACACGGAATACATATGGTATCTGTAGGGTCGCCATAGGACCATATACATTGAATGGTACTTTACCCATATAATTCCATCAGAAACTGGGACCTCTGAAATGTTAACAAGGGACTCTTCTCTTTTCATTCTATGTGAGGAAGAATGTGGGGCCAACACTCCGTTTACCATTTTCACATTGGTGCCCTCTGGAAGGTAGTGTCCATTAATCACAATGAAGAACACTGTCACAAATCCAATTCACATGAACAGGAACATCCATGAAAATACAATCCAGACGTATGTCCAAAGGGTAACCAGATAAGTGCGTTTCAACCAAGAGATGAGATCACAAACCGTTACCGGTGTAGGGGAGAGGACTGTTGGTGAAGAGGAAGTGTTTGAAGAGAAATTATCCTGATTTATATTGTATCTGGAAGAATTCAGCAGAAACAGCGGAGGCTGAGAATCCAAATCTAGAACAGAGGCATGTTGGTCCGCAGCACTCTCAGTAGGTGGTTCAGAATAAACAATTTTGTTTATAGAACTTGAGAATGGTAAAACTGACAATCAGTCAACTGAAGACTCGACTTCCCCCTCCGGCAGCCAGGGAGAATCAGAAGGTACGAGGCTCACAGGCTGTAAAGAAATACTCCCTTGTAGGACACTTCGAGTCATACCATTAAGAATTGGCCATATGGTGTAACTTCAAATGTTCAATAGAAATGAAGCGATTGTCTTTGCATACAGGTATTGGAGGTAAAATCACTGCTCTAGTCCCCTTAAGATCAAGGACTAGGACAGGAGCGTGGTATGTCGGTCCAAATTCTTTCTTGACTGTTATTGAACCAGATCAATATCTTTGGGAAGCCAGCCAGATACAGGAATCGGAACTGCTGCATCTGCTGGAGAGGTTGAGGGGAAATGTGTTTTTGTCAGAGCGTCGCAATTCTTTTTGACGATCTTGTAACACAGCATAGTGGTTATCTACGTCGAACGTCTAGACCATCTTGGTCCAGTGCAAACTTTTTAATGCCAAAAAGCATTTTGTACAGGGTCCGCTCACCTAGAGATCTTTGAGGGACACTATTAAGTGCACTTTGTACCCCATAGCGGTGAGTCAACCAGCCACAGCCCATTCCTAATACCCTTGCTGTTAAAGATTGCTTTAAGTCATGGTTCATCTGCTCCAGAACAGAATTACCCTCAGGCCTATATGGAGACAAGAATTACACCTGCACTCTCATAGACTTCATCGAATCATGGTATGCCTTAGTGGCAAAGGCCGGACCTTAGTCAGAATGGAAAGTGCAAAAGGCATAAGTCCTGACAAAGATATGCAAATCATTTGTAACAGTACGAGCGAAAGCAGAGCGCTGTGGCCAAACCCAGAGGAACCAAGTTCAAGAATCCACTGCAACCAAAATATATTTGAATGCATTGTCAGATGTTGAAGGACGGCAGTGATCAAGATAAATACACCCAAATGGATGATTAGAAATACAAACATGAGTCTCAGGCGGATGAGCGACAGTAGAATTCTTAATTTGTTGACAAATAATAAAACAAAGCACATATTTACGATTCGTCTGATATAAATCGCTCCACCAATAGCCAGTTGTAGAAGAGAAACTGTAGCCAACTCGCCCACATGAGCAGATGCCAAGCCTTCATGGGTGGCTTTAATAAGAGAAAGTCTGCTGCCATGGTTGGGAATAAGGCGATTACCAACATTAGGAATGGTCACAAATGGCACATTTTCAGAGTTGTGATAAGTATAACGCAAAGGGAAACCCTGCGGAAAAGGTGTACCCTCCTTTGTTGCGGCAATAGCAGCTAAAATGTAATTGTCAGTCTTAGTCTTGGACCTAGTAACTGCCGCTACTTTGATTGTGGCTACTGCAGATTTGGCTGCTTTATCAGTCAGTGAAATTTCAATAGTGTGTGCTTCCGCAGGTTTATGTCCTAAAGCATGGTCTACGTCTGTAAGTAGCAAAAACGATCTTTATGAGCAGCCACTCGGACCCAAAGCAGTTTATGCTTGATTGTGCTACCTTTAGAATCCAGAAAATTATTCTGTTGCTAGAAAAACAAATTGTCATTGTAAGACTGTACACAGTGAAAGGAGTCACTAACTATAAGAGTGGACAAATCAGGATTGACATATTCAAGAGCTAAAAGTAGAGTCTGCAGTTCAGCCAATTGAGCCATGCATTCACAGAGGGTCTGTGTTTGCACTAAGTTGATCTGAAAGGCTCAGTCTACTATTACAATAGCACAAGCCACAGAACAAGCTTGTTTAGAACCAATGACCGGTTGAGCCAAGCCATCAGTGTAGATGATACATTTGTATTGGTCTAGAGGAAGAACCGTCAAGAGCAGAGGGTGAACATGTTCATACTGTAAAAACTCTTGAGTTTGTAACAACGGGTCAAAACCAAAATCGACATCAGCCAATGTCAAAGAAGTAGCCCACTGGATCTAACAAGGATGCAGAGCCTTAGAATTAGGAACACTAGCTTTTTTTAACCGCTTCCAAAGCAGGCATGGGAGAAACAACAAAAATGAATTTAACTTGTGCAAGAGGGAATTCTTTCAGAATAGCCATCTGCACAGCAGTAAGAAATTTTTCAGTGGAAGAGAAACGCACCTCTGCAGGAGTGTACAGATGCGATTTATAGGAGATGGGAACCGTGTCAAATCATTAAACGTCAAATAAGTGAAACCGATCGAACTGGAAACAATCCAGATAACCAAATTTGCTGTATTTAATTAAGTTTATAAATATTGTGTTGTGAGCAAATCTGTTACAACACGCGCAGAACTGCAGTATGTTCCTGTAGCCAAGAGGAAACAGAAAAGAAGGATATATCAATACGTATAGTGACTTGATAAGATGAGCATAATCAGGAATGTATGTTCTGCCAAAATTTTAAAAACCCAGTGGAGACTGTAACTTTTTAAAGCTTGTTGGAGGTTGCAATTGGGCCCACTTCTCCAGAAAATGAGGAGTTAAACCTCTGCCTTTATTAGTAAGTTTGTAACCTAGAAAAAGTACAGATAAAAAAGCTATATGTGATTTTGCAGTTACATTTGTACCCTAAGGTTGCAAATCGAGTTATAATGTGATCTACTCGTGCAAGATGAGGATTTAATTCATCATCAATCCGGTAAATGTCTTCAACATATGAAAAAGCTTCAGGATCAATTTCATTTAAAAGGGACACAATACGTACCGCAAAAACTCTGGGGCTATTCCTATACCACATTGGTAATCTCGCTGTCAGGATTCCCAGGCAGTTTCCTTCCCATCGTTCAATTATTGCAAGCATTCTGCCTACAAAGCATCCTGGTAAAGGAAGAATAGTTGGCAGCAATGGAATTCTAAGATGTCTGCGAACTCGCCTTTCCTGGCTCCGCTCTAGTATTTACACTGTCATCCCCATTTGGAATGTGAAGCTCGCTAGAGCGTTCGAAGGCGCACTTCACCTGAGGAATTTCAGAAGAAGGATGTTACCCCTGACCTCCGTCATGAAAGATTACTGAGGGTAGAGCAGCGGGCATCGTTTTAGCCCTTCGGTTTCCTAGAATTAGAGGAGGAGTTGTTCCGCTGCAGGTTAGTGTGCCGCGCATGTCCAAAGAATTTTGTTTAGAGTAGTGTCTATGTTCCGCACATGACGAGTACCTCAGAGTCACGTACTGCGTGCGCTCTGAGATGCTATCCTCAGTTAAGTAAGGCGTTTGAGGAAATCATTATTTCTCCTCACCTCTTTAAGAAACAAAACCTTTTTCCAGATTTTTGAAGACATTAATTCGAGACTCCGTTGAGACTTGTATCTCTGCCTTTCGTATTAAAAATAATTTGTGAGCTTGAGTTTTCGAGTGCCTTCTGGCGCCTGCTCATGTTATGCAATCTCGATGCAAAACTAAAGAACACTATTCCGGCTTGTGAGCTCATTTGAGCACGGACTCAAAGGTAGAGGTTAAACTTTGGTAGAGCTTTACATTGCCTCTCGAGTAATGACCAGACTTTAGAATACGCCACAATAGTAGAGTGACAGACCTATTAGACCTATAGACATTAGTTAAGTAGTACCATAGAGAAACTATTGATATGGAACCGTTACTGGGTACCTGATTGGGTAAAAGATTAATCTAACTACTTACCTGAGTTTCCGCACCAGTGTCCCACGAAGGCTAGGTGTGGTAATCTTCTGGGCTTCAGTCACCTCCTGCAACAGAAGAATAAAGGTCAGAATTATTTACAACTACACTACGACACAGAAGAGAGGCAATTGCCAACAGAATAAATAGCAAGAATAGATTTGAAGTAAATGTGTTTTTAAGGTATAAGTTATTAATATATATAAGTAAGCTTGATGTTACGTTACAGCTGAAAATAAGAAATAAGAAACAGACTAAATAAGAAGCTATCAGAAGAATACTACCAGTTGGCAGTCTCTTCTTATCCCCATCCCATTTCCCCCATCGGCACAGACTTGTTGAGGGGATCTAAAAACCTCACTGAGGTGTTCCAAAGGGTGAATTGGGAATTAACATTGTTCTGCTCTTAGATGTCAGAGTTTTACAAACTATCTCTGGCGGGATAGCCCAACATTACTCAGTAGCTTTCTGATCAAATTGTAAATATGTTATGTAATGTTGTAACTTATTGTGTATATGTGATTGTATAGGCTCTCAACATTTCCCCACCCAATGAACAGTGCTCCAGTTAAGAATATTTAGTAAAATCTTATGATGGTACCACAGTTGGAGTCTTGTGGTTTTCTAAACCTGAAGTGTACTTGCCTGTGTAACCAATTCATGTCATGGCGTGTTTATTCAATTTGCAAACCAACTTTAAGACCCTTAAGGTGGCGCTGTATGTGAGAAAATGCACCATCTTTTCACTTTTTCAAGTAAACGATTGGAATGACATTTGGCGCTGCACATGCGTGCCATCTGGTTCCTGGCGCACATAGTCATGGTTGCAGCGCATAGAGACCCTCCACTGCCGGACACTGGGGAAAAAAGTTAGAGGGAACATTGCTTGGGACTATAGAACATTAGTAGATCGTGCCTGAGTCGCCTTGCCACCTCAGTACTATGAGCCTGAGTCCAATTAGCTACAGTGTCTCACTTGCCCTCCTACTCATACTCAGAGAGACAAGTGATTTGACACCCCAGAACACAACACTCCCGACCATCTCAGGGATCGCGGTAACAGGACACTCCATTTTGCTCACACACTCGTACTCAATAAGATATGAAAGAGACACGAAAGAAGTTTGAAATGTTTATTTAACCTATTGCAGTATAATGCCACAATCAGAAAACATCTGCCTTGCAAAAATACCATCAGCATTGTCAATAAACCATATACTATGAAATGCCCTGTCATGTTATAAGACAGAGTAGCCTATCCCCCCTCCCCTTCTACAGAAGCAAACTGATTATACAGCACAGATTTCTGGGATTAGTAGAAGATCCTTACCTTAGCTTACACAGATGGACGTTCTACATCTCAGATACAGCCATGATCTTCTCTAGGAAAATATCTGTCTCTCGCTCTGTGTTACATTACTGTGGATCTCTATATGACAAGGTTTACATTTTCATAAACAACAGCTGCATTTCTATGTTGTATCTAGGTGCAAAGCTCTGTCCAGAACAAAATATCAAGGAATATTGTTGTTTGACCTTATCTGCTGTTCAAAATAAATCCCAGGAAATAACAGAATGAGAAAACAACTGCAGGTTCTGTAAGAAAATATAATGTGGCACAGCAAACAAGTTTATATAGTAATGTGAGCAAAGCTAATGCGACCCATGTCAGGCGCAATTAGGCTAACATAGGGAAAACTCCAATTAGCCCTATATAGAACACATGACAACATAAATAATGTAATCAGTGTTTCACATAAATTAGCAGCTATTCTCTTTTAGCTGATTATTGGCTTCCTCAATATTTTATATACTATATCAGTGGTTTATAACTTTTGTGGACCCTCACCTAATCATTGTTGGAACCTGGGTATCCTCAATAAATCTTTACTTGAATTCAGGGATCCCCACTGACTAATTATGGAAGCTGAGGAGTACGCATAATTTTTTTGATTATTTGAACCACAAAAAATACACAAAAAGACAGAAACATGTATTCAGCAAACAAATACCCAAATAATGTAATATTTTATTTAATTCACAAACAAATATGTAAAAAACAATATTTTAACGGAATAGAATTTTTCGAAATTCAGTCTGGCCTCATTGGCCACACTATATTCTGTTTGATGCTCTTGCACTACTCCCACAAATCAATCTGAGGATACTAACTCTACTTTTAGCCTCCCATTTTAAATTCCTTCACAAAATTACGGACCGTTTTAAAATGTTCAAGTTTCTATTTGTGTCTTTGTTGATATACACCATATGAATCTAATGTTAACATTCTTTGCTTTCTAAGCAGTCTGCTTTTTGCTCTCATTTTCACACTCAATCAGGATTTAATAAAGAGTGGCTAATCACCCGTATCGAGGCGCATGCAGGCCCCGGAGGCTTATTTGAACAGCCAGGTCTTGAGGGCCAATTGGAATTACGGAAGTTGGGTAATGGTCCATAGGTGCGTGGGGAGGCTGTTCCAGTTCTTTGCTGTGATGTGGAGATGGAGGGTCCTCCACTTCTGCTTCAGTAGATGCTGGCAGTATGAGCAAGCGAAAGGGAGGTGGAGCGTAGTCTTCTTAATGGTTGGTGGAAGTTCAGGCGGTGGTTAATGCAGGTGGGTCCTTGGTTGTGAAAAGCCTTGTGTGCGTGGGTCAGCAGCTTGAATTGGCACCTCCTCTGTACCTCGAGCCAGTGGAGTTTCCTGAAGTGGGGTGTGATGTTGGTTCGTCTGGGAAGGCCAAGGATGAGTCTGGCTGAGACGTTCTGTATGGTCTGAAGTCTCCATTGAATGTGTGCAGCCATTCCTGGGTAAAGGGCATTGCTGTAGTCCAGTCGACTGGTGATGAGGGCTTGTGTCACAGCCGTCTCGTGTGTAGCTGTAGCCACTTGAAGATTTTATGTAGCATGCGCAGAGTGAGTAAGCATGCGGAGCAGATGGCGTTGATCTGTGATTTCATAGTGAGCTTGTTGTCAATGATGATTCTGAGGTTTCTGGCTTGGTTGGAGGGAGTGGGTGTGGGCTCTAGGACTGATGGCCACTAGGGGTCGTCCCATGTGTTGCTGTTGTTACTTCCATCTTGTCTGTGTTCAGCTGCAGGCAGTTGATCTTTATCCAGTCAGCGACGTTTGTCATGCGTTTGTGGAACTTACCTCTTGTGGTGGTGGGGTCTTTTGTAAGTGAGAGGATAAGTTTGGTATCTTTTGCCTAGGAAACTATGTTGAGGCTGTGGGATCTGACGATGATGGCCAATGGGGTCATATATGCGTTGAAGAGCGTCGGGCTGAGGGATGAGCCCTGGGGGACACTTCAAGTGCTCTTCTTGGGTTCAGAGGTGAAAGGAGTTAGTGTAGAATATAAACTCTCTATTAGCCTGGTAGATTGTATCACTTGGCTGAAACTGAAATACAGTTGTTAATCAGTAAGCTGTGCCTTGCAACCAGCTGAACTTTTCAAAACAGGCCTACCGTACCAGCAGCATGGAGCTGGCGAAGTTTAGGTAGTACCGAGTGGCGTTTCTTTTGAAGAATGTGTGACTACAAAGGACACCACCCCCTCTGTGGCCAGGATGCCGGTATCCCCTAAAATCTAGGGTTTCAAGTTCCAACTCCTCAACTATCAGGTAGGATGCACTTGAGGAATATAATAAGTTAGCCTCACAACCTGGAAAGTGTAGTGTATTTTTTTTAATTGGTTTACACAAATGACTAATAGGGATCAACATGCCCTGAAGAATGCACCAGACCATTTAGGCTTATATAAACTGGTAGAAACATGTTGGCAGACGGGAAATGTGTGTGTCATTATTCTCCATTTACCCATTCAGTTTAGATTTTTAATCATACCAAGTGTCCTGCAAAATAAAGGTATTACCCTAGGAACACTAAGGTATTGTTATGTTTACATCTGGATCCCCACTTCCATTGGTGTTGTCCAGTAATATTTATGTAAAACTCCCTCCTTCCTGTACAGTGTTCGAGGAGGTTGAGTCTGCCTCAGTGGCATTGCCCTACCGGGGTGGGGAGAGGACTCTTATGATGAAGCATGACACTAACAACTGAGTGAGGTTTGTTCTTCCACTAAGGGTGGCTTTCACAGATAGTAGACTGAGGTTTTTAGTTTCCCCTAAGTCTGTAGACATGTACTGGACAAAAACAATTGAAGCACTGAGTACACCACTCAATTTGCTTAAAAACTGCCACCTTACTACCTTCTGTGTTTGTCTACCGTACTGTTATCTAAAGATTCATTCAAGAGACATTTGAAGTGTGTTAAGCAGCTATTTGCTCCAGTATTGCAGCTCATAACATTCTCTTATGTCCCTTAAACCTTTTGATGGCGTTCGATAGAGAGAGGGCCATTCCCCAGACTTGCCATTCCTTCATCTATTCAGGGGTCTTCCCATAGACAGTGAAACTTTGGGATGCAATGAACTGTGATGGCAGGGGGTGAGTGAATTTTTAAAATACAAGGAATGCGCAAGGTGAAGCAAATTCAGACCTTGTAATCTCCTGAGGCGGAAGCCGGGAGACCTCTTGCTTTTTTAAAAATTGTATTTTCTTGCTTCACCTTGCGCATTCCTTGTATTTTAAAAATTCACTCACCCCCTGCCATCACGGAAAACAGGCGATAGAAGCGCCGAACAGCGACCCCTTCGCTGCAACGTAGGAACCGGCATACAAACAATTCTGCCGCCATTGACGGCGAGGTAGACAGGCCACGCCTACTCCGAGGCCACGCCCACCCGCCCTTCACAGTATAAATACGCTGCCTTCAGCGCTACGAATTCAGACCTTGTAATCTCCTGAGGCGGAAGCCGGGAGACCTCTTGCTTTTTTAAAAATTGTATTTTCTTGCTTCACCTTGCGCATTTCTTGTATTTTAAAAATTCACTCACCCCCTGCCATCACGGAAAACAGGCGATAGAAGCGCCGAACAGCGACCCCTTCGCTGCAACGTAGGAACCGGCATACAAACAATTCTGCCGCCATTGACGGCGAGGTAGACAGGCCACGCCTACTCCGAGGCCACGCCCACCCACCCTCCACAGTATAAATACGCTGCCTTCAGCGCTACGAATTCAGACCTTGTAATCTCCTGAGGCGGAAGCCGGGAGACCTCTTGCTTTTTTAAAAATTGTATTTTCTTGCTTCACCTTGCGCATTCCTTGTATTTTAAAAATTCACTCACCCCCTGCCATCACGGAAAACAGGCGATAGAAGCGCCGAACAGCGACCCCTTCGCTGCAACGTAGGAACCGGCATACAAACAATTCTGCCGCCATTGACGGCGAGGTAGACAGGCCACGCCTACTCCGAGGCCACGCCCACCCGCCCTCCACAGTATAAATACGCTGCCTTCAGCGCTACGAATTCAGACCTTGTAATCTCCTGAGGCGGAAGCCGGGAGACCTCTTGCTTTTTTAAAAATTGTATTTTCTTGCTTCACCTTGCGCATTCCTTGTATTTTAAAAATTCACTCACCCCCTGCCATCACGGAAAACAGGCGATAGAAGCGCCGAACAGCGACCCCTTCGCTGCAACGTAGGAACCGGCATACAAACAATTCTGCCGCCATTGACGGCGAGGTAGACAGGCCACGCCTACTCCGAGGCCACGCCCACCCGCCCCTTTTCCACCCATAAAAAATGTGCAATTACCGGACGCGCAGCGGACGGGCGCAGCGGGCGCGCCGTCAGCGCGCCGAAGGCGCGCCAAAGGCAAGCCCGTCTGGGCCCGTCCGGGCCCAGCCGGCCCTAGGACCAGACACTATGCCCAAATCACTGCCCCACCTATCCTACTCCCCGGATACCCTCCGTCTTTGGAACACAAAGAAAAACCCTCAGTGCGATTTCATCCTCAAGGATGACACCCCGTTCACAGGATGTCCTCTTTGCGACACCCCCGAAGCTACGGAACCTAGCCATATGCTTCGACTGGGCCTTCTGAATTGCAGGTCGCTAGCAAAACACTCGCACGAGATTAACCTCCTCACTCAAACCCTCTCGCTAGACGCCCTATTTCTGACCGAAACTTGGCTGACCTCCAGCAACGGCTCGGACTTGGTCAATGCAACCCCCCCCGGCTATCAAATCTGCTGCCTTGACAGACCAGTCGGAAGAGGTGGCGGGCTCGCCATTCTCTATAAAAGCAATTTCAGCTGCAGGATCAACGACGGCACGGTCAAGGACTGTGAAAACTGTAACTTCACCCTCCAGATCTCCCCCACCACCTCACTATCAGGTCTGCTGGTATACCGACCACCAGGCGCGTCAGGTGATTTCCCAAGCACTCTGATGGATCACATCCTTTTAAAAACAATAGAAACGCCTAACTTTCTCCTTCTAGGGGACTTGAACCTACACTTTCTAGACCCGGCAGACAACACGGCCGCTAATCTCCTTGCAGACCTCATGTCAGCTGACCTCCGGCTCCTGAACGCGAAACCCACTCACGAGAAAGGACATCTCCTAGACCCAGTTTTCACCAACATTAAAAGTCTCCAAACCCAAGACCCTACCCCCCTTCCATGGAGTGACCACTTTCTGGTCCCCATGCACTGGTCCTATCAGCCCGCCGTGGCTCCTAAACAGAAAACCAGGATACTAACCAGACGTTGGCACAAGCTAAGTCCAGAAGAATGGGAAGTGAAGCTTAGGGAATCTGACGGCCCCCTCTCTACTGACCCTAACACCGCCGATAGAGAATTTAACAGCTGGCTCACCAACCCCCTAGACAGCCTCATCCCATTAACATGCTCTCTCAAGCATGTAAAAAGGATTAACCATGCTCCTTGGTACACTCCGCCCCTGAACATCCTTAGGAAGGAGTGCAAAAAGACGGAGCGGACTTGGAGAAAAAATAAATCGGCGACAAACAAAAACGCCTATCAAACAGCCATGAAGGCATACAAACAAGCCCTCCACAGCGCAAAAAGCTCCTTCTTTGAGGAAAGAATAAAGAATTCCTCGTGCTCTGCCAAAGAGACTTTTTCCATCCTTAAAGAGCTCCTCCATGTCCAAACCCCCCCGCAGATATCCTTGGATCCCAAAGCAGCCGAGGAGAAATGCGTCAACCTGGCTAATTTCTTTGATAATAAAATTAAGAAAATCCTTTCCTCCCTACCTACCACCAATCAGGCCACCCCTGGAACAGCCAAGGATCGTGCCTTCACGTCAAGAAATCCCACGGACAAATCCGAACCCCCTCGTTTAGCTTCATTCGGACCATTCACGGAAGAAGAAGTGGCAACCACTCTAGCAGCCACGAAAAGTGGCGCTCCCAGCGACTCAGTGCCCGTACGGTTCACAAAAAACATCGCTCGGACCATTACAGCTAGACTCACGGCCCTCATTAACACCTCGTTTGCCCAAGGAGAAGTCCCACAAAGCTGGAAGGAGGCCGTGGTCAAAGGTCTACTGAAGAAGCCGTCGCTAGACCCCACGGACTTGTCCAACTATAGACCCATCTCGCTCCTCCCCTGGATAGGGAAGGTTGCGGAGAAGCTTGCAAATAAAAAGCTGTCCCACTTTTTGGAGGCAACCCTTCTCTTAAAAAACTCCCAAACAGGCTTCAGACCAGGGCAGGGCACAGACACCGCCCTCCTGGCGGCCGTAGAAAAAGCGAGGGAAATCATTGACACAGGAGGATCAGTGGCAGTGGTCCTCCTGGACCTCAGCGCGGCATTCGACACTGTCAACCATCAGGTCCTAACCCAGCGCCTAGACAACACAGGCGTACAAGACAGTGCGCTGAGATGGCTCACATCCTTCCTCTCCCAACGCTCCTTCCAAGTTTGGGAAGGAGAAAGCCGCTCCCCCTCAATCCCCCTCCGGTGTGGAGTGCCTCAGGGCTCCTCACTGAGCCCCACGCTTTTCAACGTGTATATGGCCCCACTGGAGGAGCTGGTCGCCCCATTCGGAGTCACGATCGTCAGCTACGCTGACGACACTCAGCTGGTGGTGACCCTCTCACACCCCAAGCTAAAGCCCTCCAACCTGCGAGACTGCCTCTCCACCGTCCATCAATGGATGAGCGACTCTGACCTAAAGCTCAACGGGTCAAAAACAGAGATCCTGCTCCTCGGTCACAAAACCTCGAGTCTCCCCCCTAACATCTGGCCCGCCTGTATGGGTGACCCCCCCTCCCCTAAAACAGAGGTTAAGAGTCTAGGAGTGTGGCTGCAGACAGATCTCACCTTTAGGACTCAGGCTAGGAAAACAGCCGGCATCTGCTATGGGCTTCTTAGATCATGCAGAAAGGTGCTTCCCCTACTACCATTCCAGTCTCGTCTCCTGCTAATTCAAGGTCTAGTGCTAGCAAGGCTAGATTACAGCAACGCTATTTACCTCGGAGCGCCGGAAGCCACCTTCCAGATTTTACAAAAAACCCAAAATGCCGCAGCTCGCCTACTTACAAACACCCCATCAAGAACTTCGGCCAAACCGGCGTTGAGAAAACTTCACTGGCTCCCCGTGAGGGAAAGAGTCGCATTCAAGGCCCTCTGCCTGGCACACAAGACCCTGCACAACGCTGGTCCCCCCATTCTGAGCACTTGGATCACCCCATACAGACCACCGAGAGCGCTCCGGTCTGAACAGGGAAACCTCATCGTTGTCCCTAGGGTGAAGAAAACCCGCTTTGGCGGTCGCAGATTTTCGGTAAATACGGCCAGAAAATGGAACCCTCTTCCCCCGAACCTCAGAGCGGAACCAAACCTCCTACGATTTAGGAAGTCCCTCAAAACCCTCCTTTTCCCCTGATTTACTCGAAGCTTCCCTTGCCCCCCCCCTTAGGAGTCTGAGGTTTCAGCGCTGGGATACTCAAGGGTGACTACGCGCTCTAAAAAAAACCTAAATAAAATAAATAAATAAATAAATAAACAGAAGACTGCATCAGTTTGCAAAAAGTTGCTTATACTCCGCCTAACGTACAGTAGCGACCCTGTTTAACCTGCTTATCATTCATATCTCCCTGTAAATGCTCATTATTTATCAAATGTAGATAAACACCTGAAAGCCACATGACGAGCAAGATTGGGTATCCCACTGAAAGATTTTGCACCCAACCTTAGTTTTTCTTCATATTCCCAACACAGATCAGATACATCGTCTAGTAGCACTGTGCTCACAACAGTTGTTCACCTCCAAACAACATCCAACACATACGATATATTAGACAAACTCTACACATGCATGCAGTGCTCAAGTGACTGTTCGTGTCTCCTTGGCCAACCAATTGAAAAAGGAGTCAGGAAGATCCCAAACCATGCGTAAGTTGTTATGAGTTTCTTTACTGATCCTATTACAGCTCAAGCACATAAATTAGTAGCGAATCGCCGAGCCCCAACCGCACTAACCATAAACAAGCATTAGAAATGCAATAGGTCTCGCAGCATTAGAGTTAGTGCATTTAGAATTGTTTATGGGTTTTTTTGTAAATCTTTAGCATGAGGTTGAGGGTGAGTGAGGGTGAGTGAGGGTGAGGGGTTGAGGGTGAGTGAGGGTGAGGCTGAGGGGTTGAGGGTGAGGGTGAGTGAGGGTGAGTGAGGCGTTGAGGGTGAGGGGTTGAGGGTGAGTGAGGGTGAGGGGTTGAGGGTGGGTGAGGGGTTGAGGGTGAGTGAGGGTGAGGGGTTGAGGGTGAGTGAGGGTGAGGGTGAGTGAGGGTGAGTGAGGGTGAGGGTGAGTGAGGGTGAGGGTGAGTGAGGGTGAGTGAGGGTGAGGGTGAGTGAGGGTGTGTGAGTGAGGGTGAGTGGGGGTGAGTGAGGGTGAGGGATTGAGGGTGAGGGGTTGAGGGTGAGTGAGGGTGAGGGGTTGAGGGTGAGTGAGGGTGAGGGAGGGTGAGGGGTTGAGGGTGAGGGGTTGAGGGTGAGTGGGGGTGAGTGAGGGTGAGGGGTTGAGGGTGAGTGAGGGTGAAGGTGAGTGAGGGTGAGGGTGAGTGAGGGTGGGTGAGTGTGAGTGAGGGTGAGTGAGGGTGGGTGAGTGTGAGTGAGGGTGAGTGAGAGTGAGGGTGAGTGAGAGTGAGGGTGAGTGAGAGTGAGGGTGAGTGAGGGTGAGTGAGGGTGAGTGAGGGTGAGTGAGGGTGAGTGAGAGTGAGTGAGGGTGTGGGTGCTCCATTGGGCTCCCTCCCAAGTAAAGTCTGTCTTGAATGCAGGTAGCATGGGCTCATTACCGGCGGGTTCAGACAACTCAACAAAACTGTTCATTAAATAACAGTGTACAAGCTTAGTGGCTACTAAGCTTTATTGCATTCTCACAACCCTTGGCATCGGGCTGGTACAACCGACTGTAATCCAACCGTCATCACAACTGCTCAACATTCCAATAAGAATACAAACACTTTTTACTGCATCTAAACCACCTTCAAACAAGGATTCTGTTATGTGCACCAGGATAACCAATGCACTCTAATAGCAGAGAAGTAAGGCAGGAAACGAAATTTACATCAAGTGAAACACAACCCCAACCTTCTGTCCCATTGTAAAGGTTTTGTTGTCACCAAGTCAGTCGAGGCTATTATTGGTATTTGAAACCAGTGGTTCGTAATGAAGCAACCTTGTGATAAATTTGAGTCAATCGTGCTGTGGTGTTAGAGCAAGATTTAGTGAATGGGTTGACTTCACTGCATTTGAAGCCTTGCAAGTGGAATGCATACTACTGCCACAGACAAACATTTTAAACGACGAGAGTTGATTCATGTTCTTGCTGTTTTGGTGCATGAAATGCTCACGTGTTTAATTCATTGCTGGGGACGTAGTCTCTGAATGTTCATGGAGCACACGTGTATGTAGTGAGAAGGAAACATCGTATGGGTCGGAAAATCCTACTTAACTTTATTTTGTAGTACTAGTAACAGGCGCACCAGTTTTGTTGTAGTGGCAGAACACAAATTTACAGGCCGTGTTTAAATCTGCAGTACATAGCCTGCAAAACGTAATTGCGGATTTGCATAACATTGATTAAGTTGCTAAGTGACTCTGGGTATTGCCTTCGGATGTGGGCACAGTCCGTTTAGTACTAGAACTGTTTGCCTTTATTGGAGCATTTGGTCAGTGATTGAACACATTTTAGATTTTAATCCATCTGCAGCACCTTGCAAGCCCTTGTATCCTGCTCTATTTTTAAAGGGCGCCATTACATAGGATGAGCAATGCGCTTTTTGTCAAATCTGAATGTTGCAGCACAAAATAATTCCATAGTTGCCACTACTTACATGGCCGAAACGCGCATGGCACTGCAGCATTTGGCTGGTACGGCTTTATTTTAATTGAATGTATGTTCAGACCATACATTTGTTCCTTGCATAGTCTGCATGTCCAAGATGAGGCATGCGTAGTTTCTACTAGGCCTCGCAGGTTAGAGCTCAATCTTGTTCTAGAATGTCTCAGACTCTTTGGAACGCTGAGGGAGGGGCGGAAGAGCCACGTCACGCGCTTGCCTGCACAAGGACCGCCACGTGCCCACACTCGAGACATTCACTTGCTAACGCGCGCAGCTGTGATCTTGTCCCGTGCCTGTAGACTGCGCATGCGCCGAGACGAAAAGATGAGCGCATGGGCGTCTCAGCGGCGCGAGGCCCGAAGGCCCTCTGCGGGGAACAGTGACGGAGGGTATCAGGAGTGGAAGGGGCTATGTGGCCTGCTGCAGTGCTGGCAGCGGAAGCAGGTAGGGATTGGTTGCGGTGATGTACCGTGACTAGAAATGCGACACGGCCCAATTGACACCAGAGTAACTGGATTTATATTGCTGAATACGGAAGACTCCCAGGGTTCAAAAAAGTGGTTGGCTTTCCGTCAGTTGTTAGACTAAATGTGCAAAACGGATCCTTAATTAGCAAGAACCTTGGTCTCCGACCTGATGGCCAATGCCTTATTGTTAACTGTTTCCGACTGATGTAAATAGACTGACTCGCTACACCCTGCCTTCGACGAACACTGCCTCCAGACTAGGCAAGTTTTTAGGGTCTACGTACTAACGAGACGTTTGCCAAGAAAAAAAATTAAACTCGTGAAAGGTTAAAACAGGAGGGAAGAGAGGGGAGGGGGGAGGAGAGCGAAAGGATCGGAGACACGGCGGGTAAAATAAACAAAAAAAAAGCCGGAGGGAAGAGAGGGGAGGGGGGAGGAGAAATGCGACACGGCGGGAAGGGGAGGGGGCGGAGCGGGTCAAATAAACAAAAAACAAGCTGGAGGGAAGAGAGGGGAGGGGGGAGGAGAAGTGCGACAGGGGAAATGCGAGACGGCGGGAAGGGGAGGGGGCGGAGCGGTCTGTGCAGGGGAAGCTGCCTCGGGCTGGGGGTGCTAGGAGAGGAGGAGGGGGGAGGAGAGTAGGGGAGGCACGGCCTAGCGGCCGTGCAATCAAGTAGTGAGGGGGCAGAGTTGTGGGAAGGCTGAGAGAGAGAGTAGGCGGCTGGGGGCATGTGCACGCGCATTTAAGCTCAATGCGCATGCGCATTGAGCTTAAATTTCTCGTGCACTGCAAGGAATCGCCACGATTCCTTGCAGTGTGGATAAAGAGTGGATAACTCGCAATAGTCTTGCTTGCTCGATGCGCATGCGCATCGACAGGCGAGACCTAAAAACAGCAAACAAAAGATACACCAGAACACATTAGACATACAGGGCACTATTACTCCATACAGTTAGCTATATCCGCACCAGCAATGAAAGGCTGAGTGGACCCGCCGGGATTTGAAACTGTGACCATGAGGTCGAACACAACCCCCTACAGTGGACGCATTCCTCCTCTAAGCCACCAATTCAAGCTTAACACCAGCCCATTGGTGCTCACAATAGCACCAATAAACAACACAGCGCACTGTGCAATACTGCCTATACAGATATACATGGGGAGTTTGAAACCTACAACAGTGCTAACCATAATAAACTACATCCCACATCCAATAGTACAACTAGGTAGAACATAGTACGTATATTCAACACTCCTCACAGATACCATATAATTGTATTTTGATGAGCTCTCAAAAGCACTTGACTAATCCATAGCCATATAATAAAACCCTTACACCCTTCAGTTAGTCCAGTGTAGGAATACTATGCTTCCACTGCTTTCAACTACCTTAGGAGCATAGTGCTAGCTGGAAAATTAACATATCAATCTACCCAAAGAGCACCTACTCGAATTGATTGATAAAGGACTCTTTCTAAATGCTTTCAACATTACTATCCATTATAAAGCACATACGAATTAAATCAGTCACTGGCAACAGAGTATACATCACAGCTACACAGATGATAATTCAGCTGTAACAACACGTAGTAAGCCTGCATCCTCGAGACCATGGTGTGTACAGCTCTGCAAGATCATACTAATAGCAGAACAAACACTGTAACATAAGATATTGAAAGAGAGATCCCACTGAGAGGACTGTTCTTGTGACATTTTGCCATTCCTCTACAGTTTGTGCAATCCTTCACAACTTGGATATCAAGCGTGAATTGTGACTTAAACAGGACTGAATTGTGTTCTGCATCTAACAGAGAAACCTTTTGTGGTATTTGGGGGTGCTGATGCAAGCTAAGTGCCTGTTTAGGCCACCAGTCCCAGATGGACGTCACACACTGCTACACTCTGAATGTTACCCAGTCGCAGAGTCGCTATTTGATGTTATAACGCTCCATCACATTTAAGACAAAGTTGGTATTCTCCAACTATCTGTCAGCAGAAATGTGGGTTCCCCCACATGTATTTTACATCAATGCTTCTAAGGCTTCCTACTGGAGCAATGCTACGTTTGTCTAGGAGGTTCTGAGTAACCTTTTTGCCTAGTCCTGAACTGTCTGACGCAGTCTATCTCCTTCCTTTCTTACTGAGTGTTGTAAGTAAGGAATGTATCTATATAATCTACCAACAACTTAAGAATGGGAAACAGGTTGACGTAAAAAAAAAGTTACCTTTATGCTAGCTTCGTTATTGTTAATCCATATGAACTTTCACATTATCAACAGCCTCCCGCTGGCCTCTTATTAGTTTTATTAGTTAGTCAGTTCACACCAAATAGTTATTTTCAATGAAGTGAAGGCAAAAGAGAGCATGATGTGATCCGTATTACCAGGAGTGGCATACCAGATTGCCACGCCAAATACAAGATACATTCAATCAGTGTGCCAACTACTGCCCCAAAAATCTAGTATACATGACTTAAACATGAAGCACCTCAAGTTACACAAGATAACCATATCAACATGGAGGGTCTCCGAGAACAGAAAATTAGGAAGAGAACTACATTTTCTCCTCCAAGACCTCATTTGAGAAGGAGATAAAGTTCACAGTAAAGCAAGTATGAAAATAATGGCAGCAATGCTGAAAGCCACAACAACGCAATACGCCCCGGCCTTACACAATATTGGAGACAGTACGCCTTGTCTGGCACAAAACATTAAGAATTACAGATATCTAGAGCACATAAAGAGTGATCAAGAACCAGTGCTTGAAGATGACCTGCTAATGGTCTAGCTGAACCCAAACGGTTGGCTGCATATGTTGGCATCCAGAAAATTGCTGAAGTCATACCTGTGCCTTACTGCCTAAGGGAAAGAGAACCTATTAGCGATTCACATGAGAGTATATAAAGGCAAATCAGGAATGGCAAAAAACAATTAATTTAGATGTTCAGAGTCATTTCACATTTCTACCATCCTCGTTCCCAACCTCTTTTAAAATGTTTTATAATTTCTTCTTAAAATAACTTTCAGCCATGACTTTACCTTCTCTGTTGCATTCCCTCTCTGCCAGCAGCAAAGACATTTCAATCACTTAATATCATTTCAGAACCTAAATTGCACAAACTGATATTTACATGTTGTAACTCTAGCTTCTCTTCGGAACCTTTATCCTAAATTGGTAATAGGACTTCCTCAAAGAAGCTATTGCCACAATGCATTATTTTATTTTTTATCCACCTGGGGCAGAGAATCAAAGTGTATACTTACCTCACTGAACTCGTCCAATCCAATCCAAAAATTCTTTATTTCGGCCATTTGAGACCATAAAAGATTCATTAAAAACATTTAAAACACATAAAACATACAGTAAAATCAGGGCAAGGAGCAACATACAAATCATTTCGGTTCCAGGAAGGTCAGGGGAGCTATGGACACAGTTAGCTACATTTCATTACAGTCCAGTACATATTTAGTAGGAAATTAGCCTTTCAGTATTTCTCCCCTTATCTGCCACATGGCCATTAAATACTTGGCAACCGCAAAAACTATATGGTGCATAGTACTTGTCTTCAGGATTCTATATGATTGTAAATAGTTTCTAATGCCCAAATTCCTGCACAGTGGCGCTAGCCATTATTTCCTCGGTCTGTTGTAGGCAGGGCAAAAAAACAACACATGTAGTTCATCCTCCTCATTCCCACTGCACCCAGGACAGATTTTATCGTCCGACATTGTCCATTTACTAGTAAGGGCTTTTAGGGGCAGCGTTCCAAACCTCCATTGAATGAAAAGCTTCCTTGTAAGAATAGGAAATATAATGTCCATAAAACCTTCAAAGTAAAAAGAATTTTTGGTGGCTAAAAATTGTTCAGTTAGGGTGCCGACTTTTGATATGCACACGAGCGAGATTAGACTTTTATCCTTAAAAATCTTAGTAACCATCTTGCGTGACACCCCTTGACAACCTCTTTCGGGATCGTCCCACAACTCAGGCAGTCCCAGGCAATAGAATTCTCGCTTGACATATGCCACCCATGGAATTCTGTCAGAGTGGTTTAAGTCTAGGATGTTCTTGAGATCTTGCCTGTAGTGGGAAAGTTCACCCGTGGTCCATAGCCTGTGCCAAAACCTCAATGGTTTTATGGCTAATTCATCCCCTATTGAGGGGAGCCCCAGATCTAATCTCAGAGGTAACAAGGGTGTACCTTGGGGAAGGGCCAACAAGCGTCTAAGGAAGTTGTTTTCCACCTTGATGAGTTCTGTCCCAGCTTTGTAGCTCCATAGCTCACCACCGTAGGAAGAGGCTGCTCTGGCTTGGGTTTTGTACATCTCCAAGGCTGGACTAACAGGTTTGAAGGTTGATGAATTCGAAACCTTCAAAATTGCTCCCACCATTTGGGATAACTTTAAGCGGGATCTTGCTATCTGTGGACCCCACGATAAATTTTCATGTAAAGTTACCCCCAAATACTGGAACGTTCTAACCCTTTCCAGCCTTTCGGATCCCAGGGTTGGGTTGGGCCTAGTTGTTGAGGAGGAATACCATGAATTTGTTTTTTTCTGCGTTGATCTCCAGGCCATGCGCCCTGCAGAAATCCCCAAACCCATCCAGTATCCGTTGGATCCCCATCGGGGATTTGGAGAGCAGGAGGGTATCATCAGCAAACATAATTGCCGGGACCCTCCTACCTGCCAACCTAGGAGCATCGTTGTCCCTAACATTATCGAGATGGAATATGACATTGTTAACAAAGAGGCAAAACAGGGTCGGTGCAAGGACGCAACCCTGTCTTGCCCCCCTGTGAACTGGGAACCTAGAAGACAACGCTCCATCCCTCCCACACCTAACCTGGGCAAAATTGCTGACGTGGAGCCTGATTATTGCCTGTAGCAATTGTGGAGGAATGCCTAGCTCCTTGAGAGCCTCCCATAATTTCCTGCAGGGTACCAAATCGAATGCGGACTTCAGGTCCACAAACACCATGTACAGACTCCCCCCCTCGATCACCACTGTTTTCCAGTAAAGAAGAACGAGGCGGAAAATCTGGTCCATGGTGGACGTGTTTTCCTGAAGCCCGCCTGGAGGGGACTAAGAATCGCATTGTCCTCCATCCAGTCAAGGAGGTGGTCCAGGAGAAGGCGGGCAAAGAGTTTTTGGGGTACGTCTATGAGGCTGATCGGCCTGTAGTTAGCTGGGAGCAGAGGAGAGCCCTTCTTAAAAATGGGTCCTATCTCTGCCCCCAGCCAAGTACAGGGGATCTCCATCCCTCCCAAAATGGAATTAAATATAACTCGGAAGTAAGGACCCCAGATCTCTGGATGGTATCTAAACAAATCTCCGGGGAGTTTGTCGAGGCCTGGTGCCTTCCCCAGCGCCAATCTCTCCATGGCATTTACCACCTCACCCAGTGTGAATTCTAATTTGTCTGCAGACTCATGGGTGGTGTCGAGTGTTACCTCGCTGGCAAAAACGGGAGTGTCTTGATACAATTTACTAAAATGAGATTCCCATACTGAGGCAGCAATATTCGGCTCCACAGCTGATTTCAGCTCGCCTGTACCCGTATGGACGAGAGACCAGAATTTTCTTAAATCCCTGGTTTCCAATGCCAGGGATAGGTCCTGCCATCTATCCCAATTCGACTTTGCCTGGGCGATGGCTTCCCTATGTTTACGTCTCAACTCAAGTACCTTGTCCTTATTGGCACCAGACTTTATCATAAAAATCCGCTCGGTTTTCATCTTTTTACATGTAGAGTTGTACCAAGCTGAAGTTAATGTCCTCTTCTTCCTAGTCCCCACCTCAGGGTAAAAGACCTCTCCTGAACTTCCCACTAAATCTGCATGGATTTGGGCTAATTTCTCATTAAAATCGGTGGTTCTTGGTTTGTTGATTAGTTCATCCATTTCAACTAGCTTTGGGAGTGCCAGGACATACATTTTAGTGATACACTCTGTTGGGGTAACCAGTTTCCCCCATTTTACCCTGCGTCTATTATTGGATAGAACTAGGTTCCCTGTGTCCTCACTTAGATCTGTAAGTGGCGTCCCTTCTTCGGGCACAGGGTGTACCATATCTAAGCAAAGGGCATTATGGTCACTATCTAATCTTTCAATTACCCTGAAATCCAAAACCTTGGGCCACATGCCTGTATCTACAAAAATAAAGTCCAAGCGAGACTCGTGGTCCTTTCTATTAAAGGTACACAATGAGGGGGTGTCAGATGGAGTACGCCCGTTACAGGCCCTCAGGGCATAATTCAAAGTTAGGGACGTAATCTGCACCACTAGAGGGGACCATGATTTCGGGTTAGAGGATTGGCAAGGGGGAATCCCCAAGTAGTCATCCTCAGCAGTTAGTTCACCCTCCTTCAAACCTTCCAATGGTTCAAAATGGCAGTTAAAATCACCGCCCATCAGTAGTTTACAATCAACGGGTAATTGCCCCAGAAATAAAGATAGATCATCCAAAGTGGGTGATTCTGACAACACACTGACTGGGCGTGAGTACACATTGACAATCGCCAGATTGAGGGCGTTTGGCCCTTTAAGAAGAACACATTGAATGTCCTCCGAGGAAGTTGGTAATACCTCCGCACTGCAACCAATGTGACTCGCCACCCAGACAGCGAGTCCACCGGAAGCCTGCCTTTACCACTCCACCTAGCATGGGTATAGAAGGTAGCATAACCCGCCCTGGGATAAATTTCCCTAGCCCAAGTCTCCTGAAAGAGACAGATATCATTACTGTCTACTAGGGTAACCCAGTCATTGGAATCTAATTTATTGGCGATGCCTGCAACATTCCATGAAAGGACCTTCATAATTCCCGAGCCTGACTTAGGTGTCATTCCCCTCGCTCTCTCACCAACATTATCTGTAGATGGTGATAAAGGCCTATCCAGTAATGCTGCTTGCCCCTCAAGGACCCCCAAATCAGTTGTAATTTGAGATGTTAAGTTACAATTAAATGATCTTAGGGGCGGGGTGGCCCAGGGTACTAATGGTAGGTAAGCTCTCCGATGATAATGCAATAGGGCTACAGTTAGTATTAACAGTGGCAACTGTCCCTGTTTCCAGCAGAGCGATATGGGGACCACCCCTTCACTATCACCAGTACATGCACCCATCGGGAGTCAATCAACCTGGTCAAGGCAACTATATCTATTAACATGACCATAATTGCTGTATGGTGAAATGTCATGATGAGGGGGCATATACCTTGACCCATCGATAGCAAATCCCACCCTAGTCCATCCGTCGTTTGCCCCCAAGTTCAAATTATCGCCACATGGATAAAAAAACGAGAGCGGGACCAGTTCTATAGATGTGTTCCCTGTACTCCCGAACCAGTTACATAAATAGGGGACAATCTGGGAATTCTTAAAGCTTACAAGGATACAATCTCCCCCCTTTTTCTTAACAGTATACCCTACCCATGGGACCCTCCTAACCATCCGTACTTCTCCTCTCAAATTAGGTGGTAAGGGCCGGTGAACATTCAACCAATTAATGACTTTATTGCGTAAGGAATCAAAGGATTCCACCGCTTTGCTAGAAAGCTCGGGTACCCCAGTCAGGATTACAGTATAGGCCGCTGCCTCGGGAAGCAGATTAACTTCTTTTGGCCGGTTTAAGCTATTACTAGTCCGGGTAGGGCAGTCGGCCATTACATTGGGCAATTTTTCCTGCCTCATTGCAGTGGTCGAGGTAGGCAACTTCGACTTTCTAGCAAGAGGCATCGGAGGGATTTGCCTTGGGAGGGGTAATGGCTCGGGTTGAGGTAGGGTGACTGTGGGAACATTCGCCGTGAGAGAGGAAGTGGGCTGAATTAGATTCACAGCAGTAGGAGCACTAGGTGGGAGGGGAATCCCACTATTTTCCCATTTACTCCGTTAGTGCTAGATCGCAGCCCTTGCTGGACGGCCTTACCCCCGCTTAAATATTCTATGGCTAAAAGTCTAGCATCGATACAGTCGAGCTTAACCAGCAGGGGCTCCAGCAAATGTTTGAGAATGTTGGTGAAAGAATGAATAATATGGTCCAAGCTGTTAGAGAATCCCTCTCCAAAATGAACGGGCCAGGGGGCGGTGGTGTATGGGTGTGGACAGGGTGTAAAGGGCTCACGGGAGGAGATACTTCCATGGGGCCAGTAGTGTTACCAATCGTGTTTATGGTATGATCTACTTTTGCCCTCTTGGCACCCTTTGACAACCTAGGTCTTTTCCTTTTCTGGACTGCACCCTCCCGAAGGCCCCTAAGATGTGGTGCAGTAGAAACATCCCCCTCTATCCGAGTTGGAACTGAATGGGATGTTAAGGGAGGCGTCGACTCTTGAATAATCAGTAGTGAGTCTCGATCTCTTTGTGAGTGAGATGGTGTCCTCAGCTGCTGCAGCACTGACTCTATTGTTTGGTCGATGCTATCCAGAAGGGATAGATGTGTAACATCCAGCAGTTCGGGGGATCGGACAATCATGGATGAGCCCGGGGGAACCTGCTCCAAACTTTCTAGCCCCTCTACTATCTGTTTTACTAGGGCTGTGAGGCCATTATTAACCACAGTATTTGCCTTGACAAAGAAACTATCAAGGGTACCAGTAACCAGGGCGGCCGCTTTGCTCCTTGTCTCCCTTGATGCCATGTTGTTCAGCACCTGCTGCAAGGAGCCTAATCCAGGTATTGAAATAAATCAGCTGGAAGCAAACTTAGGGGGGTGGCCCGGTCCGGTCTCACCCGGGCTCAAACGGGCTACAACGGGCCCGCCCTTGGCCAAGGGCTTCGCCCGGCGCCGTCCGCGCGCGTCCCGCGTACCGCGGGCTGGGCGTGGTTAAGTGGCCAGGGGCAGGATGGGCGGGAAGAATCTCCAGGAGCGGCCGATGGAGCGCCGCTAACACTGCTGGGACTCGCAGTCCCGCTCCAGCACCACCACGCTGCAAACAGGTAACACCCCAAGGGTCCAGCCAGAAGGGATTCAAAAGGCAGTTCCTCGCTGTGAGCACAAGTCCTCCTGTCCGCGACTACGAGCAGCTCCCGTGAAGCGGGGGCCGCGAGTCGTAATAAGGACCTGTGAGGCAGGGGGGCGGGAAGAATCTCCAGGTGCGGCCGATGGAGCGCCGCTAACACTGCTGGGACTCGCAGTCCCTCTCCAGCACCACCACGCTGCAAACAGGTAACACCCCAAGGGTCCAGCCAGAAGGGATTCAAAAGGCAGTTCCTCGCTGTGAGCACAAGTCCTCCTGTCCGCGACTACGAGCGGCACTACACTCTGAATGTTACCCAGTCGCAGAGTCGCTATTTGATGTTATAACGCTCCATCACATCTACGGCAAAGTTGGTATTCTCCAACTATCTGTCAGCAAAAATGTGGGTTCCCCCACATGTATTTTACATCAATGCTTCTAAGGCTTCCTACTGAAGCAATGCTACGTTTGTTTAGGAGGTTATGAGTAACCTTTTTGCCTAGTCCTGAACTGTCTGACGCAGTCTATCTCCTTCCTTTCTTACTCAGTGTTGTAAGTAAGGAATGTATCTATATAATCTACCAACAACTTAAGAATGGGAAACAGGTTGACGTAAAAAAAAAGTTACCTTTATGCTAGCTTCGTTATTGTTAATACATATGAACTTTCACATTATCAACAGCCTCCCGCTGGCCTCTTATTAGTTTTATTAGTTATTCAGTTCACACCAAATAGTTATTTTCAATGAAGTGAAGGCAAAAGAGAGCATGATGTGATCCGTATTACCAGGAGTGGCATACCAGATTGCCACGCCTTATACAAGATACATTCAATCAGTGTGCCAACTACTGCCCCAAAAATCTAGTATACATGACTTAAACATGAAGCACCTCAAGTTACACAAGATAACCATATCAACATGGAGGGTCTCCGAGAACAGAAAATTAGGAAGAGAACTACATTTTCTCCTCCAAGACCTGATTTGAAAAGGAGATAAAGTTCACAGTAAAGCAAGTATGAAAATAATGGCAGCAATGCTGAAAGCCACAACAACGCAATACGCCCCGGCCTTACACACTATTGGAGACAGTACGCCTTGTCTGGCACAAAACATTAAGAATTAGAGATATCTAGAGCACATAAAGAGTGATCAAGAACCAGTGCTTGAAGATGACCTGCTAATGGTCTAGCTGAACCCAAACGGTTGGCTGCATATGTTGGCATCCAGAAAATTGCTGAAGTCATACCTGTGCCTTACTGCCTAAGGGAAAGAGAACCTATTAGCGATTCACATGAGAGTATATAAAGGCAAATCAGGAATGGCAAAAAACAATTAATTTAGATGTTCAGAGTCATTTCACATTTCTACCATCCTCGTTCCCAACCTCTTTTAAAATGATTTATAATTTCTTCTTAAAATAACTTTCAGCCATGACTTTACCTTCTCCGTTGCATTCCCTCTCTGCCAGAAGCAAAGACATTTCAATCACTTAATATCATTTCAGAACCTAAATTGCACAAACTGATATTTTCATGTTGTAACTCTAGCTTCTCTTCGGAACCTTTATCCTAAATTGGTAATAGGACTTCCTCAAAGAAGCTATTGCCACAATGCATTATTTTATTTTTTATCCACCTGGGGCAGAGAATCAAAGTGTATACTTACCTCACTGAACTCGTCCAATCCAATCCAAAAATTCTTTATTTCGGCCATTTGAGACCATAAAAGATTCATTAAAAACATTTAAAACACATAAAACATACAGTAAAATCAGGGCAAGGAGCAACATACAAATCAGTTCGGTTCCAGGAAGGTCAGGGGAGCTATGGACACAGTTAGCTACATTTCATTACAGTCCAGTACATATTTAGTAGGAAATTAGCCTTTCAGTATTTCTCCCCTTATCTGCCACATGGCCATTAAATACTTGGCAACCGCAAAAACTATATGGTGCATAGTACTTGTCTTCAGGATTCTATATGATTGTAAATAGTTTCTAATGCCCAAATTCCTGCACAGTGGCGCTAGCCATTATTTCCTCGGTCTGTTGTAGGCAGGGCAAAAAAACAACACAAGTAGTTCATCCTCCTCATTCCCACTGCACCCAGGACAGATTTTATCGTCCGACATTGTCCATTTACTAGTAAGGGCTTTTAGGGGCAGCGTTCCAAACCTCCATTGAATGAAAAGCTTCCTTGTAAGAATAGGAAATATAATGTCCATAAAACCTTCAAAGTAAAAAGAATTTTTGGTGGCCAAAAATTGTTCAGTTAGGGTGCCGACTTTTGATATGCACACGAGCGAGATTAGACTTTTATCCTTAAAAATCTTAGTAACCATCTTGCGTGACACCCCTTGACAACCTCTTTCGGGATCGTCCCACAACTCAGGCAGTCCCAGGCAATAGAATTCTCGCTTGACATATGCCACCCATGGAATTCTGTCAGAGTGGTTTAAGTCTAGGATGTTCTTGAGATCTTGCCTGTAGTGGGAAAGTTCACCCGTGGTCCATAGCCTGTGCCAAAACCTCAATGGTTTTATGGCTAATTCATCCCCTATTGAGGGGAGCCCCAGATCTAATCTCAGAGATAACAAGGGTGTACCTTGGGGAAGGGCCAACAAGCGTCTAAGGAAGTTGTTTTCCACCTTGATGAGTTCTGTCCCAGCTTTGTAGCTCCATAGCTCACCACCGTAGGAAGAGGCTGCTCTGGCTTGGGTTTTTTACATCTCCAAGGCTGGACTAACAGGTTTGAAGGTTGATGAATTCGAAACCTTCAAAATTGCTCCCACCATTTGGGATAACTTTAAGCGGGATCTTGCTATCTGTGGACCCCACGATAAATTTTCATGTAAAGTTACCCCCAAATACTGGAACGTTCTAACCCTTTCCAGCCTTTCGGATCCCAGGGTTGGGTTGGGCCTAGTTGTTGAGGAGGAATACCATGAATTTGGTTTTTTCTGCATTGATCTCCAGGCCATGCGCCCTGCAGAAATCCCCAAACCCATCCAGTATCCGTTGGATCCCCATCGGGGATTTGGAGAGCAGGAGGGTATCATCAGCAAACATAATTGCCGGGACCCTCCTACCTGCCAACCTAGGAGCATCGTTGTCCCTAATATTATCGAGATGGAATATGACATTGTTAACAAAGAGGCAAAACAGGGTCGGTGCAAGGACGCAACCCTGTCTTACCCCCCTGTGAACTGGGAACCTAGAAGACAACGCTCCATCCCTCCCACACCTAACCTGGGCAAAATTGCTGACATGGAGCCTGATTATTGCCTGTAGCAATTGTGGAGGAATGCCTAGCTCCTTGAGAACCTCCCATAATTTCCTGCAGGGTACCAAATCGAATGCGGACTTCAGGTCCACAAACACCATGTACAGACTCCCCCCCTCGATCACCACTGTTTTCCAGTAAAGAAGAACGAGGCGGAAAATCTGGTCCATGGTGGACGTGTTTTTCCTGAAGCCCGCCTGGAGGGGACTAAGAATCGCATTGTCCTCCATCCAGTCAAGGAGGTGGTCCAGGAGAAGGCGGGCAAAGAGTTTTTGGGGTACGTCTATGAGGCTGATCGGCCTGTAGTTAGCTGGGAGCAGAGGAGAGCCCTTCTTAAAAATGGGTCCTATCTCTGCCCCCAGCCAAGTACAGGGGATCTCCATCCCTCCCAAAATGGAATTAAATATAACTCGGAAGTAAGGACCCCAGATCTCTGGATGGTATCTAAACAAATCTCCGGGGAGTTTGTCGAGGCCTGGTGCCTTCCCCAGCGCCAATCTCTCCATGGCATTTACCACCTCACCCAGTGTGAATTCTAATTTGTCTGCAGACTCATGGGTGGTGTCGAGTGTTACCTCGCTGGCAAAAACGGGAGTGTCTTGATACAATTTACTAAAATGAGATTCCCATACTGAGGCAGCAATATTCGGCTCCACAGCTGATTTCAGCTCGCCTGTACTCGTATGGACGAGAGACCAGAATTTTCTTAAATCCCTGGTTTCCAATGCCAGGGATAGGTCCTGCCATCTATCCCAATTCGACTTTGCCTGGGCGATGGCTTCCCTATGTTTACGTCTCAACTCAAGTACCTTGTCCTTATTGGCACCAGACTTTATCATAAAAATCCGCTCGGTTTTCATCTTTTTACATGTAGAGTTGTACCAAGCTGAAGTTAATGTCCTCTTCTTCCTAGTCCCCACCTCAGGGTAAAAGACCTCTCCTGAACTTCCCACTAAATCTGCATGGATTTGGGCTAATTTCTCATTAAAATCGGTGGTTCTTGGTTTGTTGATTAGTTCATCCATTTCAACTAGCTTTGGGAGTGCCAGGACATACATTTTAGTGATACACTCTGTTGGGGTAACCAGTTTCCCCCATTTTACCCTGCGTCTATTATTGGATAGAACTAGGTTCCCTGTGTCCTCACTTAGATCTGTAAGTGGCGTCCCTTCTTCGGGCACAGGGTGGACCATATCTAAGCAAAGGGCATTATGGTCACTATCTAATCTTTTAATTACCCTGAAATCCAAAACCTTGGGCCACATGCCTGTATCTACAAAAATGTAGTCCAAGCGAGACTCGTGGTCCTTTCTATTAAAGGTACACAATGAGGGGGTGTCAGATGGAGTACGCCCGTTACAGGCCCTCAGGGCATAATTCAAAGTTAGGGACGTAATCTGCACCACTAGAGGGGACCTTGATTTCGGGTTAGAGGATTGGCAAGGGGGAATCCCCAAGTAGTCATCCTCAGCAGTTAGTTCACCCTCCTTCAAACCTTCCAATTGTTCAAAATGGCAGTTAAAATCACCGCCCATCAGTATTTTACAATCAACGGGTAATTGCCCCAGAAATAAAGATAGATCATCCAAAGTGGGTGATTCTGACAACACACTGACTGGGCGCGAGTACACATTGACAATCGCCAGATTGAGGGCGTTTGGCCCTTTAACACATTGAATGTCCTCCGAGGAAGTTGGTAATACCTCCGCACTGCAACCAATGTGACTCGCCACCCAGACAGCGAGTCCACCGGAAGCCTGCCTTAACCACTCCACCTAGCATGGGTATAGAAGGTAGCATAACCCGCCCTGGGATAAATTTCCCTAGCCCAAGTCTCCTGAAAGAGACAGATATCATTACTGTCTACTAGGGTACCCCAGTCATTGGAATCTAATTTATTGGCGATGCCTGCAACATTCCATGAAAGGACCTTCATAATTCCCGAGCCTGACTTAGGTGTCATTCCCCTCGCTCTCTCACCAACATTATCTGTAGATGGTGATAAAGGCCTATCCAGTAATGCTGCTTGCCCCTCAAGGACCCCCAAATCAGTTGTAATTTGAGATGTTAAGTTACAATTAAATGATCTTAGGGGCGGGGTGGCCCAGGGTACTAATGGTAGGTAAGCTCTCCGATGATAATGCAATAGGGCTACAGTTAGTATTAACAGTGGCAACTGTCCCTGTTTCCAGCAGAGCGATATGGGGGACCACCCCTTCACTATCACCAGTACATGCACCCATCGGGAGTCAATCAACCTGGTCAAGGCAACTATATCTATTAACATGAACATAATTGCTGTATGCTGAAATGTCATGATGAGGGGGCATATACCTTGACCCATCGATAGCAAATCCCACCCTAGTCCATCCGTCGTTTGCCCCCAAGTTCAAATTATCGCCACATGGATAAAAAAACGAGAGCGGGACCAGTTCTATAGATGTGTTCCCTGTACTCCCGAACCAGTTACATATATAGGGGACAATCTGGGAATTCTTAAAGCTTACAAGTATACAATCTCCCCCCTTTTTCTTAACAGTATACCCTACCCATGGGACCCTCCTAACCATCCGTACTTCTCCTCTCAAATTAGGTGGTAAGGGCCGGTGAACATTCAACCAATTAATGACTTTATTGCGTAAGGAATCAAAGGATTCCACCGCTTTGCTAGAAAGCTCGGGTACCCCAGTCAGGATTACAGTATAGGCCGCTGCCTCGGGAAGCAGATTAACTTCTTTTGGCCGGTTTAAGCTATTACTAGTCCGGGTAGGGCAGTCGGCCATTACATTGGGCAATTTTTCCTGCCTCATTGCAGTGGTCGAGGTAGGCAACTTCGACTTTCTAGCAAGAGGCATCGGAGGGATTTGACTTGGGAGGGGTAATGGCTCGGGTTGAGGTAGGGTGACTGTGGGAACATTCGCCGTGAGAGAGGAAGTGGGCTGAATTAGATTCACAGCAGTAGGAGCACTAGGTGGGAGGGGAATCCCACTATTTTCCCATTTACTCCGTTAGTGCTAGATCGCAGCCCTTGCTGGACGGCCTTACCCCCGCTTAAATATTCTATGGCTAAAAGTCTAGCATCGATACAGTCGAGCTTAACCAGCAGGGGCTCCAGCAAATGTTTGAGAATGTTGGTGAAAGAATGAATAATATGGTCCAAGCTGTTAGAGAATCACTCTCCAAAAATGAACGGGCCAGGGGGCGGTGGTGTATGGGTGTGGACAGGGTGTAAAGGGCTCACGGGAGGAGATACTTCCATGGGGTCAGTAGTGTTACCAATCGTGTTTATGGTATGATCTACTTTTGCCCTCTTGGCACCCTTTGACAACCTAGGTCTTTTCCTTTTCTGGACTGCACCCTCCCGAAGGCCCCTAAGATGTGGTGCAGTAGAAACATCCCCCTCTATCCGAGTTGGAACTGAATGGGATGTTAAGGGAGGCGTCGACTCTTGAATAATTAGTAGTGAGTCTCGATCTCTTTGTGAGTGAGATGGTGTCCTCAGCTGCTGCAGCACTGACTCTATTGTTTGGTCGATGCTATCCAGAAGGGATAGATGTGTAACATCCAGCAGTTCGGGGGATGGGACAATCATGGATGAGCCCGGGGGAACCTGCTCCAAACTTTCAAGCCCCTCTACTATCTGTTTTTCTAGGGCTGTGAGGCCATTATTAACCACAGTATTTGCCTTGACAAAGAAACTATCAAGGGTACCAGTAACCAGGGCGGCTGCTTTGCTCCTTGTCTCCCTTGATGCCATGTTGTTCAGCACCTGCTGCAAGGAGCCTAATCCAGGTATTGAAATAAATCAGCTGGAAGCAAACTTAGGGGGGTGGCCGGTCCGGTCTCACCCGGGCTCAAACGGGCTACAACGGGCCCGCCCTTGGCCAAGGGCTTCGCCCGGCGCCGTCCGCGCGCGTCCCGCGTACCGCGGGCTGGGCGTGGTTAAGTAGCCAGGGGCAGGATGGGCGGGAAGAATCTCCAGGAGCGGCCGATGGAGCGCCGCTAACACTGCTGGGACTCGCAGTCCCGCTCCAGCACCACCACGCTGCAAACAGGTAACACCCCAAGGGTCCAGCCAGAAGGGATTCAAAAGGCAGTTCCTCGCTGTGAGCACAAGTCCTCCTGTCCGCGACTACGAGCAGCTCCCGTGAAGCGGGGGCCGCGAGTCGTAATAAGGACCTGTGAGGCAGGGGGGCGGGAAGAATCTCCAGGTGCGGCCGATGGAGCGCCGCTAACACTGCTGGGACTCGCAGTCCCTCTCCAGCACCACCACGCTGCAAACAGGTAACACCCCAAGGGTCCAGCCAGAAGGGATT
This sequence comes from Lissotriton vulgaris, assembly GCF_964263255.1. NCBI lineage: Eukaryota > Metazoa > Chordata > Amphibia > Caudata > Salamandridae > Lissotriton > Lissotriton vulgaris. The sequence continues at coordinate 2,028,730,949 of NC_141685.1, forward strand.
CAAAAGGCAGTTCCTCGCTGTGAGCACAAGTCCTCCTGTCCGCGACTACGAGCGGCACTACACTCTGAATGTTACCCAGTCGCAGAGTCGCTATTTGATGTTATAACGCTCCATCACATCTAAGGCAAAGTTGGTATTCTCCAACTATCTGTCAGCAAAAATGTGGGTTCCCCCACATGTATTTTACATCAATGCTTCTAAGGCTTCCTACTGAAGCAATGCTACGTTTGTTTAGGAGGTTATGAGTAACCTTTTTGCCTAGTCCTGAACTGTCTGACGCAGTCTATCTCCTTCCTTTCTTACTCAGTGTTGTAAGTAAGGAATGTATCTATATAATCTACCAACAACTTAAGAATGGGAAACAGGTTGACGTAAAAAAAAAGTTACCTTTATGCTAGCTTCGTTATTGTTAATACATATGAACTTTCACATTATCAACAGCCTCCCGCTGGCCTCTTATTAGTTTTATTAGTTAGTCAGTTCACACCAAATAGTTATTTTCAATGAAGTGAAGGCAAAAGAGAGCATGATGTGATCCGTATTACCAGGAGTGGCATACCAGATTGCCACGCCTTATACAAGATACATTCAATCAGTGTGCCAACTACTGCCCCAAAAATCTAGTATACATGACTTAAACATGAAGCACCTCAAGTTACACAAGATAACCATATCAACATGGAGGGTCCCCGAGAACAGAAAATTAGGAAGAGAACTACATTTTCTCCTCCAAGACCTGATTTGAAAAGGAGATAAAGTTCACAGTAAAGCAAGTATGAAAATAATGGCAGCAATGCTGAAAGCCACAACAACGCAATACGCCCCGGCCTTACACACTATTGGAGACAGTACGCCTTGTCTGGCACAAAACATTAAGAATTAGAGATATCTAGAGCACATAAAGAGTGATCAAGAACCAGTGCTTGAAGATGACCTGCTAATGGTCTAGCTGAACCCAAACGGTTGGCTGCATATGTTGACATCCAGAAAATTGCTGAAGTCATACCTGTGCCTTACTGCCTAAGGGAAAGAGAACCTATTAGCGATTCACATGAGAGTATATAAAGGCAAATCAGGAATGGCAAAAAACAATTAATTTAGATGTTCAGAGTCATTTTACATTTCTACCATCCTCGTTCCCAACCTCTTTTAAAATGTTTTATAATTTCTTCTTAAAATAACTTTCAGCCATGACTTTACCTTCTCCGTTGCATTCCCTCTCTGCCAACAGCAAAGACATTTCAATCACTTAATATCATTTCAGAACCTAAATTGTACAAACTGATATTTACATGTTGTAACTCTAGCTTCTCTTCGGAACCTTTATCCTAAATTGGTAATAGGACTTCCTCAAAGAAGCTATTGCCACAATGCATTTTTTAATTTTGTATCCACCTGGGGCAGAGAATCAAAGTGTATACTTACTTCACGGAACTCATCACATTCAAGGCTTAGAATGGGTAGATTAGCATGCTACCCACCCACCTAAATCATTATGGTGCCTTATCAGAGCTATTAAATGCTACATAGTCGGTTTACCAAATAACTTAGGGCTATAACTCGATCAGCTCTATCATTCTCATAATTTCATTAAACACCACAATGGTTGTTCTAGGTCTATTATACACCTTCACAGGCCACGTGAACAATCACAATCAATAATGCAGTTCCTCTTTTCTATTGAATCCTAGCTCAAAGGGTCTAATTTTCTCTCTCCCGTAGTCTCTGAGCATAATCTCCACCCCCTCCTAAACTGTTTTACTGTGTCAATCGGTACAAACATTAGGGGCCAGTACGCGCTCCTTGCGACATTACTGATGCGTCATATTTAATGTATGACGCATCATGTCGCAAGGAGTTACAGATACGTCAGTATTTCAGACGTATCTGTTAGCGCAAAAGTAACGCATTACTGGAGTGTGTCACAAAAGTGAAGCAACTCCAGCAATGCGTCCTTTCACATGGGGCAGGCCCCATGTGAAAGGGCCTGCGTCAGTCTTATGACTGCTGTGAGGCAGGCGCAAGATTTTGACGCAATGGCGTCCTAAAAGTGACGCAGTGAAATCTCATAGATTTCACTGCATCATTTCTACGACCCTTCCTTGCGTTAATACGCCCCCCTTGCATACATTATACCTGGCGCATGTATAATGTGACGGAGGGGTTTACAAAGTGACGCATCTACCTAGATGCGTCACTTTGTAAATATGGCGCAACAAGGCGCATTTTTTATGCCACTGGTGCGTCACAAAAAGTGACGCACCGGCGGCGTAAAAGTGACGCAAGGGCTCATAAATGAGGCCCTAGGTCTTTTAATCTTCTTTCACGCTCTGAATCCTTTAAATGTAACGACAAAGGGTATTTGTGATTCAGATTTCTAAACGCCCTTAAATGTTCTTGCAATCGTTCTTTCACTGGGCAAATGGTGGAACCAACACAAATCTTAGCACAAGAAGATATGATCTCGTAAATACAAAATGCTGCGTTACAGTTAATGAATTTTGTTATTCTGTTACGTTTTCTGATAAAAATATAATTATCTCATTATTCTGAGCCCAATGATACTAGTTCTATATTTTTGCCTATAGTTTCTAGCAAAGACTCACGCACTGAGGGACTACCAGAATTCATTGACATGTACCTAGCACTCTTTGTGAAACTCTTACCATCTTACATTAGAGATTCAACACAACTAAGTGTTTCGTTTAATAGCATTACAGATTACGTATTTAATAACTTGTGTGATCAATGGCACGCAGTCTTTATGGAGCTATTCGTTTCATTCAATTTCAAATAAGAAATCATTGCTAAAGATGCTTTAAATTGTAAAGTGTTTCGTGCTGTTTTTTCATTTTTGTTACGTTGATAAAATTACAAGAACTTTGTTAAATATTTTGAACATTACCTTCATTCTAAAAAAAAGATTTTGTCCCAAACAAAAATAATTTTGTAAGTATTAGTCATGCCATGCAAACTCTCTCTGAAAACATAGGGCCTCCTTAACAAGCTCTTTGTGCCTCCAGGGCGTCACTTTTTTTATGCAGAGGCAGCGCAATCAGTGAGCCATATCTACAAACTGATGCATTGAGTCCAATGCAAAAAACACAGTTGATGGACAGAATGCAGAACAATGTCTTACATTCACCCCAGTGCAAAGATCTGGGCCTAAATCCATCGTTTTTTTGCACTCCACACCACCCTAGGTCAGGCACTGGCTATATGTAAATCAGCCTTGACCCTGTGCCTCATGGGAACAGTCCAGCCCGAACTACCAAGCCATGTCTTTCCCAGACCGGAATCAAGCATCCAAGGACCGGTTTCTGGCTATCAGCCTTCTTCAGCCTGGATAGCTTGACTCCAGTGATGTGGAGAGCCTGGGACTCACGTCTGAGCATACCCAGCCCACTCGGGGTGAAAATTACAAAAAACACAGTTGATGGACAGAATGCAGAACAATGTCTTACATTCACCCCAGTGCAAAGATCTGGGCCTAAATCCATCGTTTTTTTGCACTCCACACCACCCTAGGTCAGACACTGGCTATATGCAAATCAGCCTTGACCCTGTGCCTCATGTGAACAGTCCAGCCCGAACTACCAAGCCATGTCTTTCCCAGACCTGAATCAAGCATCCAAGGAAAGGTTTCTGGCTATCAGCCTTCTTCAGCCTGGATAGCTTGACTCCAGTGATGTGGAGAGCCTGGGACTCACGTCTGAGCATACCCAGCCTACTCGGGGTGAAAATTGCAAAAAACACAGTTGATGGACAGAATGCAGAACAATGTCTTACATTCACCCCAGTGCAAAGATCTGGGCCTAAATCCATCGTTTTTTTGCACTCCACACCACCTTAGGTCAGACACTGGCTATATGCAAATCAGCTTAGACCCTGTGCCTCATGGGAACAGTCCAGCCCGAACTACCAAGCCATGTGTTTCCCAGGCCAGAATCAAGCATCCAAGGACCGGTTTCTGGCTATCAGCCTTCTTCAGCCTGGATAGCTTGACTCCAGTGATGTGGAGAGCCTAGGACTCACGTCTGAGCATACCCAGCCCACTCGGGTGAAAATTGCAAAAAACACAGTTGATGGACAGATCGCAGAACAATGTCTTACATTCACCCCAGTGCAAAGATCTGGGCCTAAATCCATCGTTTTTTTGCACTCCACACCACCCTAGGTCATACACTAGCTATATGCAAATCAGCCTTGACCCTGTGCCTCATGGAACAGTCCAGCCCGAACTACCAAGCCATGTCTTTCCCAGACCGGAATCAAGCATCCAAGGACCAGTTTCTGGCTATCAGCCTTCTTCAGCCTGGATAGCTTGACTCCAGTGATGTGGAGAGCCTGGGACTCACGTCTGAGCATACCCAGCCCACTCGGGGTGAAAATTGCAAAAAACACAGTTGATGGACAGAATTCAGAACAATGTCTTACATCACCCCAGTGCAAAGATCTGGGCCTAAATCCATCGTTTTTTTGCACTCCACACCATCTTAGGTCAGACACTGGCTATATGCAAATCAGCCTTGACCCTGTGCCTCATGGGAACAGTCCAGCCCGAACTACCAAGCCATGTCTTTCCCAGACCGGAATCAAGCATCCAAGGACCGGTTTCTGGCTATCAGCCTTCTTCAGCCTGGATAGCTTGACTCCAGTGATGTGGAGAGCCTGGGACTCACGTCTGAGCATACCCAGCCCACTCGGGGTGAAAATTACAAAAAACACAGTTGATGGACAGAATGCAGAACAATGTCTTACATTCACCCCAGTGCAAAGATCTGGGCCTAAATCCATCGTTTTTTTGCACTCCACACCACCCTAGGTCAGACACTGGCTATATGCAAATCAGCCTTGACCCTGTGCCTCATGGGAACAGTCCAGCCCGAACTACCAAGCCATGTCTTTCCCAGACCTGAATCAAGCATCCAAGGAAAGGTTTCTGGCTATCAGCCTTCTTCAGCCTGGATAGCTTGACTCCAGTGATGTGGAGAGCCTGGGACTCACGTCTGAGCATACCCAGCCTACTCGGGGTGAAAATTGCAAAAAACACAGTTGATGGACAGAATGCAGAACAATGTCTTACATTCACCCCAGTGCAAAGATCTGGGCCTAAATCCATCGTTTTTTTGCACTCCACACCACCTTAGGTCAGACACTGGCTATATGCAAATCAGCTTAGACCCTGTGCCTCATGGGAACAGTCCAGCCCGAACTACCAAGCCATGTGTTTCCCAGGCCAGAATCAAGCATCCAAGGACCGGTTTCTGGCTATCAGCCTTCTTCAGCCTGGATAGCTTGACTCCAGTGATGTGGAGAGCCTAGGACTCACGTCTGAGCATACCCAGCCCACTCGGGTGAAAATTGCAAAAAACACAGTTGATGGACAGATCGCAGAACAATGTCTTACATTCACCCCAGTGCAAAGATCTGGGCCTAAATCCATCGTTTTTTTGCACTCCACACCACCCTAGGTCATACACTAGCTATATGCAAATCAGCCTTGACCCTGTGCCTCATGGAACAGTCCAGCCCGAACTACCAAGCCATGTCTTTCCCAGACCGGAATCAAGCATCCAAGGACCAGTTTCTGGCTATCAGCCTTCTTCAGCCTGGATAGCTTGACTCCAGTGATGTGGAGAGCCTGGGACTCACGTCTGAGCATACCCAGCCCACTCGGGGTGAAAATTGCAAAAAACACAGTTGATGGACAGAATTCAGAACAATGTCTTACATCACCCCAGTGCAAAGATCTGGGCCTAAATCCATCGTTTTTTTGCACTCCACACCATCTTAGGTCAGACACTGGCTATATGCAAATCAGCCTTGACCCTGTGCCTCATGGGAACAGTCCAGCCCGAACTACCAAGCCATGTCTTTCCCAGACCGGAATCAAGCATCCAAGGACCGGTTTCGGGCTCTCAGCCTTCTTCAGCCTGGATAGCTTGACTCCAGTGATGTGGAGAGCCTGAGACTCACGTCTGAGCATACCCAGCCCACTTGGGGTGAAAATTGCAAAAAACACAGTTGATGGACAGAATGCAGAACAATGTCTTACATTCACCCCAGTGCAAATATCTGGGCCTAAATCCATCGTTTTTTTGCACTCCACACCACCCTAGGTCAGACACTGGCTATATGCAAATCAGCCTTGACCCTGTGCCTCATGGGAACAGTCCAGCCCGAACTACCAAGCCATGTCTTTCCCAGACCGGAATCAAGCATCCAAGGACCGGTTTCTGGCTATCAGCCTTCTTCATCCTGGATAGCTTGACTCCAGTGATGTGGAGAGACTGGGACTCACGTCTGAGCATACCCAGCCTACTCGGAGTGAAAATTGCAAAAAACACAGTTGATGGACAGAATGCAGAACAATGTCTTACATTCACCCCAGTGCAAAGATCTGGGCCTAAATCCATCGTTTTTTTGCACTCCACACCACCTTAGGTCAGACACTGGCTATATGCAAATCAGCTTAGACCCTGTGCCTCATGGGAACAGTTTAGCCCGAACTACCAAGCCATGTCTTTCCCAGACCGGAATCAAGCATCCAAGGACCGGTTTCTGGCTATCAGCCTTCTTCAGCCTCGATAGCTTGACTCCAGTGATGTGGAGAGCCTGGGACTCACGTCTGAGCATACCCAGCCCACTCGGGTGAAAATTGCAAAAAACACAGTTGATGGACAGATCGCAGAACAATGTCTTACATTCACCCCAGTGCAAAGATCTGGGCCTAAATCCATCGCTTTTTTGCACTCCACACCACCCTAGTGTGGCAGGGTATGCTCAGACATGAGTCCCTTACTCACTTTGCCACTGGATTCAAGCAAGCCGGGCTGAGGACAGCTGGAATGCCAGACACCGGTCCTCCGAAGCTTGTTTCGGGTCCAGGGAAGACACGGCTTGGCAGTTCGGGCTGGACTGTTCCCATGAGGCACAAGGTCAGACTGATTTGCATATAGCCATGTCTGAACTGGGGTGGCAGAGTGGGCTAAAGAACGGTGATGGATTAAACCCAGATCTTTGTACCGCTTTTGGCCGCCATAAGTGTGGCAGGGTATGCTCAGACGTGAGTCCCTTGCTCACTTTGCCACTGGATTCAAGAAAGCCGGGCTGAACACAGCTGGAATGCCAGAAACCGGTTCTTGGAAGCTTGTTTCCGGTCCAGGGAAGACATGGCTTGGCAGTTCGGGCTGGACTGTTCCCATGAGGCACAGGGTCAGACTGATTTGCATATAGCCATGTCTGAACTGGGGTGGCAGAGTGGGCTAAAGAACGGTGATGGATTAAACCCAGACCTTTGACTGGGTGTGAGTGTTTGATTGATTCAGATGCTCCGTCCATCTCCACCCCCTTTTGTACCGCTTTTGGCCGCCATAAGTGTGGCAGGGTATGCTCAGACGTGAGTCCCTTGCTCACTTTGCCACTGGATTCAAGCAAGCCTGGCTGAAGACAGCTGGAATGCCAGAAACCGGTCCTCGGAAGCTTGTTTCCGGTCCAGGGAAGACATGGCTTGGCAGTTCGGGCTGGACGGTTCCCATGAGGCACAGGGTCAGACTGATTTGCATATAGCCATGTCTGAACTGGGGTGGCAGAGAGGGCTAAAGAACGGTGATGGATTAAACCCAGATCTTTTGACTGGGTGTGAGTGTTTGATTGATTCAGATGCTCCGTCCATCACCACCCCCTTTTGTACCGCTTTTGGCCACCATTAGTGTGGCAGGGTATGCTCAGACGTGAGTCCCTTGCTCACTTTGCCACTGGATTCAAGCAAGCCGGGCTGAAGACAGCTGGAATGCCAGAAACCGGTCCTCGGAAGCTTGTTTCATGTCCAGGGAAGATATGGCTTGGCATTTCGGGCTGGACTGTTCCCATGAGGCACAGGGTCAGACTGATTTGCATATAGCCATGTCTGAACTGGTGTGGCAGAGTGGGCTAAAGAACGGTGATGGATTAAACTCAGATCTTTTGACTGGGTGTGAGTGTTTGATTGATTTAGATGCTCCGTCCATCACCACCCCCTTTTGTACCGCTTTTGGCCGCCATAAGTGTGGCAGGGTATGCTCAGACGTGAGTCCCTTGCTCACTTTGCCACTGGATTCAAGCAAGCTGGGCTGAAGACAGCTGGAATGCCAGAAACCGGTCCGCGGAAGGTTGTTTCCGGTCCAGGTGTCGTAATTTGACGATGGCCGGGTTAGCGCTTAGCTGTTGCTACACGTTTCCCGCTTAACTTAGCTATATTTGGAAGCGCCATTTTGTGTGTTACGGCGGCCATCTTAGATCATGAGCGGCCTCGTGGCTAGCATGCCCTTTAGTCCGTTGTCCGTGCCACTGACCACTCAAGTTTGCCCAGCAACAGGCTATTTTTAGTAACGGTCAAGCGTGTGCATGCGCAGTCCCCACTGACCAGTCGTCCTTCAGGAATGTGCCGCCAAACTGACCAGCGGGGTCGTAACCCATCCAATGAGCTGGCTGTGTTCCACAAAATGACCATATATGTACATAACGCTCTGTAACTCTGTACCGCCTATCTTTTTATTACCTGCAAATTGTATATAAGAACGGGTCACACCGATGTTCGGTGTGATACTTCTTGCATTACCGAAGGGTGCTGTAGGAATGTACCACCACCCCATGGGGTCTTAATAAACTTGTTCTTTGAATTTTTCAGCTTCCGTGCCAACCGTTCTTTCAATGTAAGTGGGTTATCTTTGGAGCATGTAGGCCTTGGGAACCCGATACTACAAATTGGCGACCACGAAGGGACTCATCGGCGACTCGGATGCCCGAAGGAGAGGTCGTGACGAAGGCTTGGAAACTCGCCATGGACGCGTACGCTGCCACTGAGTGACCCGAGTCTTGGCACCCGCGGTGTTTCTTCCTTTCCTTCTGATTTGACCTTCCAGGTGGCGCCGGTCTCCGACTGAGTTCTTGATCGTTTGCGTTGCTGGATAAAATGCCGTTTGGCTGATTCGATTCAAAGACCTTGGCAGTTGGAATCTGGACCTTTGAGACTTTGGGTAAGATTTGTGTTCGGTAAGGTAGTCTGCGGACGCTTACTGAAGTTCTATGATTTGTGATCGGTAAGGTAGTCCTCGGACGCTTGCCGAAGTTCTATGACCTATGATTTTGATTTGAGTTAGCTAACATTTGTGAATTTGTGAACTTTGAATCTATATGTGTAGTGCACTTCACATAGGCAGGCATGTAGAGATGTTTCTCTAATTTAGTTTTTTTTCCTCTGAGCGGCACATTTGTGTGAAGTACTGTAAGTGCCATTTTTACGGTATCACGCTTTCGTGATACTTTTTGAACATGCCTGTTTTAAGCACACTCCGAGGGATGTGCTGTCTTGGGAATGGTACCACAATTAGGTTAGCGGAATCACAGCCGGCTCCCCCAGAAGGAACACCAAACCGCGAGATGTATAATAAATTTGGCCTTCCCCCTATAATGTATAGTAAACTATGGCATAAATATACTAAATCGGATCCCGAATTGCAATGGCCACTACATGGGTCGTTTGATTTGCGTAAGGTTCAGTTTGTGGAGCAATGTTTGTTTCAACGAAGGTCTAGACAAAATATGTTTGATTGTGTGCAAATGTGGGAGAAAGCGGTGCGTGAACGTATGAAGCGTGAAGTTGCCTTGGCGGACAAAGAGCAGCGTAAGGCTGCTCGTGATAAGGCTTTACAGCTTGAGGAAAAGGAGGCTCAGGAAAGGAAAGAGAGGGAGGAACGGGAGCGTAAATTGCAAACGACTGGTCAATTCCCTATTCGTCGACCGCTTTATCCTGTCCTTAATAATGAAATTGATGATTTTTCATTGCTAGATCGATCACCGCCTCCGTATGTCTCGCCTACGGCTCCAACTGCAGACTCGGATGACGAAGGACAGGATAAGCCAGGAAAAAGGGATATCTCCGGTGTCAGGTTTTCTGCGGAGAAATCCGCAAATTTGCGTAGTTGGGCTCGTAAAGTGAATACGAATTTTGTTACTCAGGCTGAAGTTGTTGTTGAAAGGGGTAAATGGACAGACCAAGAATTACTGTATTTTTTGGCTACTTTGGCAGATGAAGTTGTTACTGCATACCGTCAATATTCGGATACGTTAGAACCTAAGGCTGTGTCAGTTCATCGTGAGAATTTGGAAAAAGGTGTATTTGATCTTTCAGATGTCGATGCCCTTTACAAGCAACTGATCCAGCTGCGGGATGAGACTTCCAGATTGCGGGACGAGCGGAAAAGGAATAAGGAGTCCGGGCCGGAGTCTACTGGGCTATCTAAGGAGTGTTCTCTCCGGGGTTCAGATAAGAGTTCTACAATGCATGTTATGCCTATGCGGGAAGCCGCACCTTTGTATGTTCCGCCAAAAGGGGAAGGTACAGATGATGATAAAATGTCAAAGGATGCGAAGGGGTATTTTATATATAACTGGGTGTATACGCCTTGGAATAGAGCAGATGTTATGGCGTTGAAAAATTCTTTACCTGACCTTCGTAAAAATCCGGCAGCATTCTATGAAGGGGTGGAGGGGGCTATTTCGTCCTGTGTGATGACTCTTGTCGACATAGATTTGTTTCTTGGGTTAATTCTTCCACCTGATACGTGGAGATTAATTCGTAAAAATAATGATGAAACAATACTTGGGGGAACATGGATAGAGATAAACGCAGCTGATTTAGATAGGGAACCGGCATGTAAGCCGTGCCAGTTGATTTTAGACCTCCCGTCGGCTATTTTGATTAAATTAAAAACGCTCGTCCCTTCTAAAAAATTGATTGGACTATGTTGGCTTCGTGCAAGTAAAAGCCAGATTAAACGGTTTCGGATTTCTTTACACGCTTCGAAGAGGCGTTTCACGATTACAGTGGTCAATTGTTAACAGACGATACGGGTAGGCATTTGTTTGTAGATAAGTATGTAGCTAATCTCCTACCGGAGATTGCGAAACGATTGAAGTTGAGTGAAAGTTCCTGGGCCACGGCGACCCCTGCGTCTTTGTTAACTATGGCTCAGTATTATGAGCGGCAGGAATTGGAGGCTAAAGAAAGTGTTGATAAAAAAGCGAAAGAATTGAAAACGAAGGTGATGTTGGCACAGGTTCGTGGAACACAAAATAGAGGGAATGATAGAGGTAGACGAGGTGGAGGCAATACATCGTATGGCCGTACGGATATAGCGGAGGATCAATGTGCGTATTGTAAAGAGTTTGGGCATTGGGCTGACGATTGTCCGGTACTTCGTGAACAACGTAGCCAGCGTGGTCGAGGAGGTGGTAGGTCGAGGGGCAGTTATACGGGAGCGAGAGGCGGTGGAGGTGATCGCGGAAGGGCTGAAGAGAGGGGCTGTGGCCAGGATGAACGAAATGCTTTTGATAGACGAAATCAATATCAGATATCGGAGGGTGAGAATGTGGAACATCAAGATTATGTGCACGCATAGGACTGCGTAGGATGGGGTACGGAATCAATTGAAGTGCCGGTAGATCAGAAAGGGCCATATGTAACAGCGGGCATTTTGGGTTCTACTGATCAATTTCTAGTCGACACAGGAGCTACTCGTAGCGCTTTGTCAAAAAACTTGGTTCCGAGGGCTCCCCTGTCTGGCGAAATGATAACATGTGTAGGGTTTGATGGCACACCCTCCCCTAGCCCATTGTCAAAACCTCTTGCACTTTGTCTTGACAAATTTTTCAGTTTTGGTCAATTTTTGCTGTCGCCCCATACACCAGATAATATCCTGGGCATTGATTTGCTTAAATATTTTCGAGCAACGATACGGTGCGCTCCTGAGGGGGTGCGGGTTATCCTGAATGACAATTATCCTGAATCAGATAGGTTTTGCACTATATTAGACATTCCAGCTTTGGCCTCTCTCCCGCACACGTTATGGGCGACCTCGGACACGGATGTGGGAGAGATGCGTATTCCACCTATTCAAATTACTGTAAAGGAGGAAGCCTCTCTGCCACGGGTGCCACAGTATAAGATTTCCAGGGAAGGTGAAATTGCTCTGACACATATTGTCCAGGATTTGATAACTGCAGGGGTGGTGGAGGAGGTTCCTTATAATGTTTGTAAAAGCCCTATTCTTCCGATCCTTAAGAGAGATACTGACGACAAAGTCTATCAATTTATTATTGACTTGAGAGAAATTAACAAAATTGTCATTCCCCAATATCCGGTGGTGTCCGACATTACGACTTTGCTGACACTGGTGCCACTGATGGCAACGACCTTTAGTGTTATTGACTTGAAAAATGCGTTCTTTTCTATCCCTGTCCATCCTGATAGCAGATATTTGTTTGGCTTCACGTTAAATAATAAATCGTATAGATTTTGTCGTGTTCCTCAAGGTTACACTGAGAGCCCGAGTATCTACAGCCAGGCTCTGAAAAGACAGCGTGATTCCTTTGAGTTGCAGTCTGGGGTTGTCCTTATTCAGTATGTGGATGACCTTTTACTTGCTGCAGATTCTTATGCACAATGTGAGGAAAGTACGATTGCGTTGCTTTCTTTTCTGGCACAGAACAATCACAAGGTTTCTAAGAAAAAGATCCAATACTGTAGACCCAAGGTGACCTACCTCGGTCATCTTTTGTCTAAGGAGGGGCGTGCATTAACATCAGATCGAATTCAGGCGATTTTAGATACACCAGTCCCCCGCACGCAGAGAGATGTACGTGCCTTCATAGGTTTAACGTCCTTTTGTAGACAGTGGATCATGGGGTTTTCGCACATTATCAAACCTTTGTTAGCGTTACTGTCCAAAGCTACACCAATGCCCCTTGAATGGACAGATGAATGTCAAAATGCTTTTGAACAATTGAGACAAGCCCTCTGTTCTGCACCCGTGTTAGGTACACCAGATTACACGAAGATTTTCACGTTGTATGTCCACGAGAAAGATGGGTGCGCGTTATCAGCATTAGTGCAAGCACACGGGGATAAACAGAGGCCATGTGCATACTTCTCTGCGGTTCTTGATCCTGTAGCACGAGGGTTACCTGGGTGTTTCCGAGCAGTGGCAGCAACAGCAGTAGCTATACGGCAGAGTGAGGGAATAGTGTTATCGCATAAACTGCTGGTGTTAGTTCCCCAAGCAGTAGATGCCCTGTTAAATCAAACAAAGACCCAATAGCTCACGAGTGTTAACAGGATATGAGCTTACACTTTTGGCGCCACATATCACACTGAAAAGATGCGCTACCCTGAACCCTGCCACTTTATTGCCCTATCCGGTCGAGGAGGGTCAGGAAGAAAAACATCATGACTGTGTTTTTCTGACCGAGGAACAGACAAAGGGTCGTGTCGACTTACAGGATATGCCACTTCCAGATGTGGATGGGGAACTGTGGGTTGATGGGTCGTGTTTGAGGCTGCCAGATGGTACGACTTCTGCAGCCTATGCGATCACGACACTTAAGACAGTGGTAGAAACAGCTAGAATACCACAGAAATCGGCTCAGGCAGCAGAGCTGATAGCCTTGACAAGAGCCTGCGAATTGAGTGCTGGCCTATGTGTGAATATATACACAGACAGCCGGTACGCCTTCGGAGTAGCACATGACTTCGGGCTGCTCTGGAGAGAACGTGGGTTTCTGACTTCCCATGGAGTACACATTATGCATGGAGAACTAGTGCGTGATCTCCTAAACGCGTTGCTTTGTCCAAAGAAAGTAGCGATAATAAAATGTAGTGCCCATAAAAAGATCACTGATAAAGTGGGTCAGGGAAATGCCTTTGCGGACAGCATAGCGAGACAAACGGCTATGTCTCGAACTGACTCCCCCATGTACGTGACACAATCACAGGCTGAGCGATGGTATGATGCTAGAGCAGAGATACTAGATATTCAGAAATCAGCTACTGAATCAGAACTTGCGGCATGGGCAGCAGATGGGGTGCTAGATGATGAAGGTTGTTGGAGAAGCAAGGACATGGAAAGATGGAAATTACCTGCAGCTTACTTGCAAGCGATGGTCCAGATGACACATGGGTTGGCGCACGTGGGGGCTCTTGCAATCACTCGACTGTTAACACGAGTTTGGGAGCATCCCGAGATTGGAAATACTGCCAAGAGAGTAGTGCAGACCTGCCTGATATGTTTGCAGCACAATCCTGCAAAGGGGACCCATACTCCGAAAGGAGGGTTCTTTCCACCTTCTGCACCATTCGAGGTACTCCAAATGGATTATATCCAGCTTGAGCGTTGTAACAACCTGAAGTATGTCTTAGTGGTGGTATGTGCTTTTAGCAAATGGGTTGAGGCTTTCCCCACGAAAGACAATACAGCTCTGACAACAGCTAAGGTGTTGCTTAAGGAGTTCTTCCCTCGATTTGGAGTTTGCAAATTTCTGTGGAGCGATAATGGGCCTCATTTCGTTGGGAAAATTGTGGAGTATGTGTTGAAGGGTTTGGGAATTCAGCAGAAGTTTCATGCTGTTTTCCACCCTCAGTCGGCAGGTCTTGTTGAGCGGTTCAATGCCACGTTGAAACTCAAACTGGCTAAAATTGTGGTGTCCACGACATTGAAGTGGCCGGATGCCCTACCGCTACCATTGCTCTCTCTCAGATCAGTGCCCCACTCGAGAACTGGCCTCACACCGTATGAGGTGGTGTTTGGACGGCCTATGAATATTTGGGGAGTGCCCAAGCCGCGATTGATACATGATGTGCCTTGTATATTGATGAACGGTTATTTGGCACGATTAACAAATAATTTGCTTTCTATTCATCAACAGGTTCGAGAAGCGCTCCCTGACAACTCTACTGGAGAGGCCCACAATCTTCATCCTGGCGACTTTGTGATGATAAAGTCGTTTGAGAGGGCGAACAGCTTGGAACCGAGGTGGCGTGGCCCCGAGCAGGTCCTCCTGGCGACTCGAACAGCTGTACGAGTGACCAATAGAAAGCGGTGGGTGCACTCAACCCACTGCCATCGTGTCTCTCCTGATCTGGTGAATCCTGCTGTGTTGACCGACTACAAGGAGATTTTGGAGAAAGAAAAGAGCCCAGCTGTGACATCGGCCGAAGTTGAGGGAGCCTTCCCGGACCACACTGTTTCTGGACGAGAGCGCTATAATCTGCGGCCACGATAAAAGAAGATTTTTTTGGGTTTTCGAGACTGGTTGGTTACCGCTCTGGGGTTTGTGAAACGGAAGCCGGGAATCTCAAGGGGGGGGGATCAGTTCTGCCAAGAGTAGCGACAACCGTCTTGACCCCGGAGAAGAAAACAACGGCTACCTCGGAGCTCAGCACCGTATTTTTCTTTTTTAGGTATATATATATATGTACATTTGAGACTTTGTGAACTTTTGAACTATTTGAGACATTAAGAACTTTTGAACTATGGCGTCTTCTGCATCACGAGACAAAAGAATACTTGGTGCCATCCTTTTCGTTCTGACAATTGTGGTAATAGCAGTGATAGCTTGGGTAGTTGAACTCGTGGTGCCTGCACGTGAACATTTGCTGCCGACTACCCCGGCTCCATCTGAACATTTTCACTTCACCCTGCCCCACCATGAAGAACGGCACCGACAGACTTATTTGAACAATAGCTTTATTCAGATCCTGCATCATACGCATAACATGACAAATACGTCTAATTGTTGGGTGTGTGGGATGTTACCTGGGCACCAGAAGAAAGGGGGCACTCCACTCATTCCACTCCCGTTTTCACATAATGGATCCTGCAATGCCTGGTACACTCTTCTTTTCACTTTGAGATGGCCAACAAAAGGGGGGGTGCTTTTCCGTTTGAATAAAATTTGCTACCATGACCGGGATGGGTATCCACGAGCTGAGGGTACTCGATTTGAATGGGAGGAGTACCGCCCCGATAATGCATCTGCCCCACGTGTTTACAGCAACCAGAGGAATATCAATGTATCAAGCTCACATGTTATTAATGTTATTGCTACTAAAGCTGATTTGTGTATACGCAATAAAGGTACAATTCCGGTGGGGAAAAGTGAATGTAACACTACACTTACATTTGACAGCCCAAATGGTATATCGTTTGTAGCATCTCGCAATACTTATTTTATTTGTGGAACGAAGGGTTATCATCAGCTCCCGTTGGGATGGTTAGGCACTTGTTATGTATCTTTTGTATTGCCCCCTGTATTCATCGCCCCGCCAATGTATCATAATGATTATGTCCTTTATCACGATTTCGTGCTGAATCGTGTTAAGGGTACTGTCGTTTTGGATGATATAGATCAGACTGATACTGCTTTACAACAATATGTGGACTTCAATTTGGGACTGTTTTCCTTTGTGGGGGCTGCTTTGAATAGTCGGAAAATACGATGACTGACCCGTGTTGTTGAAGCTGTAGCCAATGATACTGCTGTTGCACTAGGAAATATTACCGAAGAACTTCAGATTTCTAGGATTGTTACGCTCCAGAACAGAATGGTTCTAGATGTGGTTCTAGCTGACCGTGGGGGGGCATGTAGAATCATCGGAAGTAGCTGCTGTGTATACGTACCAGACAATTCACCATCTGTTTATGATGCTATTTCAAAATTGCATAAGATAGCTGCCGAAATACACCCGGACAATGGAACTTGGACTCTTTCAGGGTGGTTCTGGTCAATGCTTACCACTTGGGGTTGGAAACTGCTAACGATCCTATGTATCATTGTTGGGATACTGTTTTCTGTATGTCTATGTATACAATGTGGCCCAGCTTTATGTTCCATGTGCTTATCAGCTTGCATACCATCAAGACGAGCTCTTGCTCACGATAAAATGATGCTTCATAAAGAAGTAGCTCAAATAATGCAAATTGATATTGAAGATGAACACCCTGATTATGTTCACTATGAGGTAGCTTCAGCTAAACGCTAAAAGGGTCGTCTGTCGTAATTTGACGATGGCCGGGTTAGCGCTTAGCTGTTGCTACACGTTTCCCGCTTAACTTAGCTATATTTGGAAGCGCCATTTTGTGTGTTACGGCGGCCATCTTAGATCATGAGCGGCCTCGTGGCTAGCATGCCCTTTAGTCCGTTGTCCGTGCCACTGACCACTCAAGTTTGCCCAGCAACAGGCTATTTTTAGTAACGGTCAAGCGTGTGCATGCGCAGTCCCCACTGACCAGTCGTCCTTCAGGAATGTGCCGCCAAACTGACCAGCGGGGTCGTAACCCCTCCAATGAGCTGGCTGTGTTCCACAAAATGACCATATAAGTACATAACGCTCTGTAACTCTGTACCGCCTATCTTTTTATTACCTGCAAATTGTATATAAGAACGGGTCACACCGATGTTCGGTGTGATACTTCTTGCATTACCGAAGGGTGCTGTAGGAATGTACCACCACCCCATGGGGTCTTAATAAACTTGTTCTTTGAATTTTTCAGCTTCCGTGCCAACAGTTCTTTCAATGTAAGTGGGTTATCTTTGGAGCATGTAGGCCTTGGGAACCCGATACTACACAGGGAAGACATGGCTTGGCAGTTCGGGCTGGACTGTTCCCATGAGGCACAGGGTCAGACTGATTTGCATATAGCCATGTCTGAACTGGGGTGGCAGAGTGGGCTAAACAACGGTGATGAATTAAACCCAGATGTTTTGACTGGGTCTGAGTGCTTGATTGATTCAGATGCTCCGTCCATCACCATCCCCTTTTGTACCGCTTTTGGCTGCCATAAGTGTGGCTGGGTATGCTCAGACGTGAGTCCCTTGCTCACTTTGCCACTGGATTCAAGCAAGCTGGGCTGAAGACAGCTGGAATGCCAGAAACCGGTCCTCGGAAGCTTGTTTCCGGTCCAGGGAAGACATGGCTTGGCAGTTCGGGCTGGACTGTTCCCATGAGGCACAGGGTTAGACTGATTTGCATATAGCCATGTCTGAACTGGGGTGGCAGAGTGGGCTAAAGAACGGTGATGGATTAAACCCAGATCTTTTGACTGGGTGTGAGTGTTTGATTGATTCATATGCTCCGTCCATCACCACCCCCTTTTGTACCGCTTTTGGCCGCCATATGTGTGGCAGGGTATGCTCAGACGTGAGTCCCTTGCTCACTTTGCCACTGGATTCAAGCAAGCCGGGCTGAAGACAGCTGGAATGCCAGAAACCGGTCCTCGGAAGCTTGTTTCCGGTCCAGGGAAGACATGGCTTGGCAGGTCGGGCTGGACTGTTCCCATGAGGCACAGGGTCAGACTTATTTGCATATAGCCATGTCTGAACTGTGGTGGCAGAGTGGGCTAAAGAACGGTGATGGATTAAACCCAGATCTTTTGACTGGGTGTGAGTGTTTGATTGATTCAGATGCTCCGTCCATCACCACCCCCTTTTGTACCGCTTGAGTCCAATGCGTCAGTTTGTAGAGCTCTGCGTCACATTATATCTGTGCCAGGTATAAAGAATGCAGGGTAGGTGTTCCCACAGTAAAAAGCCACGTAGAACTGGCACAGTGAAATTTACATTTCACAGCGTCACTCTATGACTTCACTGCATCAAAATCCTTACGCCTGCTCAGACCAGGCATAAGGAATGACGCAGGGCTTTTACAATGAGACTCGCCTATGAGTCCTAACCCATTGATGGAGTTGCACCAGTTTTACGACCAACTCCAGCAATGCCTCACCTTTGTGCCAACAGATGTGTCAGAATTTCTGGCGCCTCACTTTTGTGCCAACAGATGTGTCAGAATTTCTGACGCATCTGTTAATCCTTGCGCCATGTAGCCCTGTATTGTAAATACAATGCATCCATGGTGTTGTAAGGACATTTAGCAAAGGTGCATGGAAACTGGTGCATCGGTGCAGATGCATCAGTGTCTTGTAAATGAGGCCCTTAGAATCGTAAACTAGTCCAATGATGCTGAGCATGATGGCCTAAATGGTTTATCTTGCTTTTCAGATTTGTTAATTGTATTAACATCCTGATATACTCATGTTACTGCATCTCAATATTTTATGGATATGAACGTGGGTTTATAAATGGTACTACATTTTACTTAATTTTAATTTTAAATTCCATTCTTCACAAAAACACGTGTTGAAACACAGATTGCATTCAGTGCTACTGAATGGGAAACATCACTATTCTCAACAAACCGCACGTTGTTCTCTTATAACTGGGGTTTAGATTTCGTTGTGATTCCAACAGCTTGTTTCTGTTACCTTCTCGATTACTTTTTCTTCCAATCTGGCTATGTTCACTGTCTGTTTTTGACATTTTGTTCATATCAATATATGAATTTGTACCGAGAAGGTACTGTTAGATACCCTAAGGTAGCGATCTTTGTCGCAAAACTCGTGTTGGCCAGTTTTGGTTGTGGCTAAAGAACAATACATTTCTTTTTTCAAATAAAGAATCCTTATGAAATCCATTGTCTTATTCGTTAGACCCCAAACCCTGTCTACTTTTATTTTCAACAATGGTTCATATTCCAGTAGATCAGTTTTAATTTGTCCTTGCATCTCAACTTCTGAGCAGCCGGGCTTGCATGCAAATCATTACACTGGCTCTCGGTCAAATATAGGAGTTGTCGAAACCACTATAACTGGTTCCTAAGGCACTACACAGCAGGATATCTTTCTACAGTATTCAAGTAAAAAACCTTGCATTTGTTATATCTGGCCATAACGTATGAAGTGACTAATGGGTAGATCACTCTATATACAGGAATGTACTCTGAGAAATAATGTGCCTACACGTAAAGTTAAAAAAAAATAGTTCTGTAATTTCAAGAGAGGTCTGAAGACCAACCTAGTGTATCGGCCACAAAATATGATTGCCCTTAGTCATGACTTCCTTAGCTACAATCTGCAGAAGGACAGTATTCTCAAGCAATTTGTACACTAATGATGAGCAGTAACCTGTGGTGGTATATCACGGCTACGGTGACAAAGCTCTTCAGGCTAATTGTGTAGCAGGCGAATATGCACTTCAAGGATGGGAAATAGGTGTGGGGGCTTAGGGCTCATAGGGTCAGGAGAGGGTCCCAGAGAGACTCTCTGTCCTACTTAAATTCTGTATTCTAGTGTGCCCTACTTAGATTTTTAATTCTACTGGACAATTTTAAGTTGAGCCAATGGTGTTGGTTTAATTATCATGGCCTGAGTTTCTGTAAGTTCCATAAAGTGGTAGTTTATAGTATGCCATACTTTTACAAAGACGTCTTTAGTCCTTGGGATTGTTGATGTGGTTGATGGAGGAGGAGATAGTACTCAGAAGAGGTTCACAAAACCTGGAAATAGGGCTTGCCTCATGCCAGTGCATGCATGGTGTTAGGTACTGTGGTTGTGGTGAGGATCAGATGTATTTGAGGTTTTCTGCAGTTCGGTTGAAGCCACCTTGTGATTGATCTGTAGAACCCAAAGAGCTGTGGCAGGCCCTTCTAAGTTTGCGAACTAGCTACTCAAAGGCTAATATGTTTTATCAGATTTTTGTAAATAAGCAGTCCAAAGCTGTATGTATAGTGAGGGTGGGATAGGTGAAACACATAGTAAATGTACTACAAGTTGAAGTAGGTCCTATCACAAGTCACTTAGGGTAGTTGCCAAATGAGTTGTGAGGATGGGCTAGGTGAAATACATGGTAAATGTACTACAAGTTGAAGTAGGTCCTATCACAAGTCACTTAGGGTAGTTGCCAAATGAGTTGTGGGGATGGGATAAGTGAAACACATGGCAAATGCCCTACAAGTTGAAGTAGGTCCTAATGCAAGTCACTTAGAGTAGTTGCCAAATGAGTTGTGTCAAAGTACGCCAGTGACTACAAGACAAAACCAGAATGCAGCAAATGCGCCTGTTAAGGTAGTAATCCCATCTTATATCAGTTAACCTAGGTTTAGGATGT
Organism: Lissotriton vulgaris; assembly: GCF_964263255.1. Lineage (NCBI taxonomy): Eukaryota > Metazoa > Chordata > Amphibia > Caudata > Salamandridae > Lissotriton > Lissotriton vulgaris. The sequence continues at coordinate 2,028,751,769 of NC_141685.1, forward strand.
GGGACACCATTTTACACATACAGCACCACATTACACCATCTTTAATATAAATAATGCTACCACTAAATATATGACATGCATGGTATCAATGTTTTTTTAATTTTTTTAAAGTGAAAACTCAGGGATCCAAGTTTTGTTTAGCCCTTCCTGGTTCAGAAAGTCTAAGTGCAAATGGATAAAAAATACATATATCAACAATTTAGGAAAAAGCTGGATCATTAACAGTTAATATTTACAACAAAAAAGATAAATCGTTGATTTGCAATTATGTGTAAGAATTCACAGTCTTAGTAAAGATGGGGTCGCTGCACTAGTTGTGTGCCAGACCTCTCCCCGGAGACCGCTGGCCGAGGACCAGAGGCATGACCCTTGGCCTTGGAGAATGCTTTGTCACTGGTCAGAGCATGGCCTGATATGCACCTTACAATGTTTCTCCCGCTGACCTAGCTCTGCGGTTTAGCCTGCCATACCGGTTGCGGAGCGGATGTGTGGGGCAGTAGCCTCGTGACAGAATAGGCCAGAACTTGATCTACAGTGGCAGGTTCATTGCTCATTTCTCTATTGATGCTCTGCAGCGAGGTGTCTTCCGGGATCTCTGGAGAGGCCATCCCGCTCACTCAGTTCGCGGGCGGGTACATTTGGAGCTACCTCAGAGATTGCCTCCAGCTAGTAGACTCAGTGTTACTCAGAACAGACTGTGGCTCAACTCGGACCCACCTCATTGGGGAGGCAACGCCAAAAGCACAGGTACCGGCTCTCACTCCCTCCATTGCTCAGACGCCATCCGATACCACCAAGAAGGCTCACTATTCAGTGGGGGCTGTCAAATGAGAGATATTGTATCAATTGTTGCAATCTTTTCTTGTTATTGTGTTACCGCCGGAGAAAACAGTTGCAAAATCTCCAAAGCTTCCTGCAACTGTTATTAAGCTTGTCACAACTGCTTGCTCTTTTGCTAGCCTCCATCGAGCAATGCCAGACTCAGAGTGGCTGGGGCATCAGATGCGCATTTGCGCCTCTGAGGCCCCCAATCAGCACACCTCGCTGCTGGCCTTTCTGCTCCTCTATCTTAGGAGAGATGTCTCCTAAAACATCTGCCAGAGGGGAGGCATTTCCAAACACTGGTATATGATCAAACACCGGCTTAACTCTGCCCGGGGTGATAAATAAAAATCATTACAGTAAGGGAGATAGAGGAAGGACGAATTCTGCAACGGGTCATAGCAGGACCCCAATGAGTAAAAATGGGCCACCACTCCCTCCTGGATTCTTCTGAGGCAATAACCAGGCATCAAGACCGGATTGTACCTCTGAGGGGTCTGTGCACTCAGGGGTGGCTCAGCTCTCCGACCTCCCACCTTCTACTTTCTCTATGTCTCAAAGTGCCCTAGATAAGTTTATAGCCCCCATGCAACCATGCATATCTTCTAATGGAGACAGGCAGGAGGGTAGTATGCAAGGAGGGTCTGCTACATATATAGATGCTACTGACATGGGGGTTCTGACTGCAACTGTGAGTTCTGCGCCTTCCCAACCTGGCTATGGTTGTTGGAAAGATGAGCAACTTCAACCTGGGGTGCTGGTATCTGGAACTGCTTTGGTGGAGCCACAGAGACTTTCTTCTCTTTTTCCGATTCTGGGAGCTTGTTGCAGTCAGGCGCCAACCAAACAAATCTCGAAGATACTGAAGTGTCTGCATCCATGATCCAGTCTCGGAATCACTGCCAGACGTTCAGGCAAACTTGAACGGAAAAGCGCATGAGGCGACCACCTCCAGTCCCACGGCCTTGCCTTAGAGGACCATATAAATAAAGTCTTTGCACATGGTGGACAGGATCCTGTGACAAAAAAAGAGGAATTGCTTTGGGACCCCGACAGCAACTAACGTACTCTAACCAATTAATTTCCACCAGTCTCAGACTTTAGTGATGCTTTCGCACAGGTCCCAATACTGCGGGAAACTGAGGGCTCCTCCTTTTCATAGCCTGTACCCTTTGCCATCTCTCTCACTGGTGAGACTACGTCTGAACCCCCTACTTTAGCTGCAATCTGTAATCTCTAACTTCAACATAGAGTTAGTACCGCAAGGATTCACCAGCATTAAAACTGCACAACTAAAGATTCAAGTGGTTCTTAGGAAGCTCTTGAGGAATCGAGGAATATGGACACTCAATTTATGACTTGGGAAAGTTGAGAAAGTACAGGAAAGTCTTCAAACCGCTGTTCGAGCAGTCAAGACTCATGACAGGAATCCTAGATGACCATGCTTTAATCAAGGGTTGAAGATCTTGAGAACCGTTCCTGCCAGAATAACTTAGGGTTCTGGGGATACCGGAGTGGGATGATCCTAGAGGCTATATAGATCGTTTGTTCAGAAAGGGCTTTATTACCTTAGGGGACTGGAATATGAACAGCATGATTTAGCGAGCACATAGTTATACATTTCGTCCTCCTCATGAGGTATCACACCCATGCTAACCACGGACCTGCCTGATATATGTGGGTTACTTCCTGCTCCAACAGGAGTTATACAGGGCCGCTTGTCCTAGATCACCAGTGAAGGCGGCTGGAGTGGATTTTTTTGTCCAATCAGATTTTTGCCACAAGACTGTGGTTCGGCAATAGCAGCTAAGAGTATATCCCAGCACTCCAAAAGGTTGGAGCTTCGGTTTTATTTTTGGATCATGCATTTCTGCACATTCAATTTGAGGAGCAAATGTATTAATGTTTTGAAGATCCATAGGTCAAAGATCTCTTGACCAAGTGGCAGGGTGGAAACAAGGGGACTAATGGACTTAGCTATGGTACGTTCTCTCCTTCCTCCTTTTTCTTCATAGGAAGCTGCAGAGGTTGGCCAGTCTCTGGCATGCCATACCCCTGCAACTCCGAGCTCTACACAGCTAATGTATGCTCTGCCTTTTTTCGTTCTCTTTTTTTATTTCCTTTCTTATGTCTTTGAGTTCGAGCCAGCTGGCAGATAGTCTGACATTTTTGATTGTTTAGGCTCCATTAAGGTACAATATTATGATAGTATTGGGATGCCTTGGGCCGTCTGAGTGGTCATTGTTCTGTCACCCTTTTTATTGGGGGGCCATTCTTTCACATTACCATCCTCGGTCTGGGGTGCTTCGGTGGGGTACAGTACTCATGACTATTGCAGTGCTGGAGGTTCTTCTTTGGTTGGGGGGTTGTCAGCCCTTTCTCTGAGTTTTGTCTGGGGGGTAGGGTTCTGTAGTGGCACTTCAAAAGAGCAACTTAGTTAAAGAGGAGCTACACTATCTTCATCCACATCTACATCTATTGGCTAGCTATAAGAGCTTGGTACTTATCTACCACTGCATAGATGTGGATGGACGATGGCTCAATGCAACGGTCAGATGGAGCCAACTGTGGTTTACGTTATGCATACTTTATGGGGCTAAAACTGATGACTCTGTGGTCTTTAATCATCTTCTGCAGAACCATTGATAATCTGTAATGATTTTAATGTCACTCTCAACCCACATGTGGACTCTTCCTATCATTGTGGAGGTGGGGGGTATCTATAGCTCTTTTACAAGTGATGACATTTCGTATGCCCTGGTTGATGTCTGATGACACTCTCAAATGAGAGAACATGGGCTTACATAGTTTTCTACCTCCCATAGATCTTTTTCCCAGACATATGTTCCTTGCTTGTTAATTTCTTGTGTCCCATCTCAGTATTTCCTGAACCCCAGGGTTATATCGGACCACAGTTCATTGTCTCTTTTCATCCAGGTTGAAGGTTTGCTATTAAAGTCAAAGTCATGTCCTAGGACATTCGATCAGCTTTTACTCATTCTATGGTTAAGGAAGCAAGGCTTTTCTTGGAGTGCAACCTTAGTTCGGCATCTATTCTTATGGTTTGGGATGCTGTCAAAGCCTTTTGTGGAGGCCACATTATAAATAATTCAAGCCTCCGCCAGAAGCAGGTTGCTCAGGTCAAGACTAACATTTGGCTGACACTTTAGACCCTCTTATGGTTGTACTGCAATTTCCCAAGATTGTAGATCCTTTGCGTCCTTGATGGATCGGTATGTAATAACTCAAGCTCCATTTCAGGAACGCATGCTCAACAATATTATTAATTAGGCTTGGGCTAAACAATTAACTTCCTTCAAAAATACCGAGGCAATTGGCCAAGTACTTTCTTTTCGGGTCTGTGATAGATCTAATGCATTTGCTATCTCTTGGATTAAGAAGTCTCAAGGGGATATAGTAGCCGATTCAGCCCTTAATAAAGAGAAATTTCGGAGTGGTATATAGAAGCAGTATGATGGGCAAGTGTTCCCTCCATTGAGCAAACTGTTCAGTTTCTTTGGGCTTACTGCCATCGAAAACTGTCTACTACACAGTAACATAGGCTAAAAGGTCCAATATTGGCTTCTTAAGTAGAAGTTGCCATTGACCAGATTGCATGAAGCAAAATCTGTGGCCCCGATAAATTTGCATTGGAATTATATGCTAGATTAGCACATCTTCTAGTCCCGGTCCTTAGTGAATTATTCAACTCTTTTGAGTTACTTGGGCAGGTTCCTGGGTCAATGACAGAGAACAACATTGCTATCTTCCCTATGAAAGGGAAAGATCCCTTTCTCTGTGGTCCATTTTGGACTATATCACTGATCAATGCAGACTTGTACTCAGATATTGGCTAATAGGCCTGCAACTGTTATCTCTGATCTTGTCAATGAGAACCAGCATGGTTTTGCTCCAGGGCATACCACTGCTCACATCAATACAGTCATCACTGCCTTAGAAGTAGGCTGTGCTCAGGGAAACTCGGTCAGAGTGATATGATAATGTTAGATGCTGAAAAGGCCTTTGACCGGGTTTCATGGCCTTTTCTCTGCGCCAGAGTTCGAACTGCACTATCAAGCTTGGGATCAACAGCTTTACCAGAATCTTACAGCTAGAGTTTTATGTTTAGGTTCTTCTACTGAATTAATTCAGATTTACTGTGGTACCCATCAGGGATGTCCACTTTCACCTATGCTCTTTGTGCTCTATTTCAAACCTTAGATCCAAGCTTTGAAGAGTTCAAGGGACATAGCTCAGCTGCAGATTCATCAACTCAAGCTCAAAGTGCTCACCTATACAGATGATCTAACTGTCCTGAGGTCTGCTATTGAAGAAATGGCAAGCGGGTATGGGGCAATCTCTGGGTACAAACTCAACCTAAACTACACCCTGGTCTTAGCTAATACTCTTTCTTCTTGGGATGACAAACAAAGGGTGAAAACGGCGACCTACTTTGGTGGTCGAAATCTCCATGAAAATGGAAGATGTAATTAAGCTGAAGTTCAGTCCACTTTCTAGACGAAATCTGGAGATATTTAGCAAGTGCCATTGTTCACACATCGGCTTAATTGGACTATGTAACCTAACTAAAATGGTCAGTCTTCCATGCTACTTATATCTGTTTCAGTGTATACCCCTGTATCTAGCTAAAGGCTTTTTTACACACATAGAGGCTGTTTGGCAAAAATGTATCCAAGGGTATAAAAAGCCCAGGGCTAATATACGAATGCTATAGAGGCCAAGACTGGAGGGTGGACTCTTGTTACTAGATCTACGAGCATGCTTTCTAGCACCATTCAATTCCCAACTAGTCAAAGTGTTGGGGTGTGAACCATAGGGGTTAGGATTTCTGTTTCCAGACTATCTCCCTTGAGGAGTAGATATCACCCCACATACCGGCATCATCGACACTGTCTATTTCAAGAAGAAGCGATTGGGCCTCGATCTGGGACTTTGTGAAAACGCGGATTTGGGGGATCACATTATTGAATGTATATTCTTATTTAGGTACAATTCTAATTTTCCCCGACAAGTGCACGAAAGCTTCATCAACTGCTGGCAGTCCTCCTACTTATCTACCCGGGGCTCTTTTTATGAGGTCGATTGTCTGCTCTCCTTCAAGACATTATCCCGCTTTGATTTTTTTCTGCTACCTACAAATTCGGCATTTCATCATAGATCTGAGTGCTCCACCAACGCTTTTCTTGAATATCTGCGGCCGGGCCCGCCTCAAAAGATCAGCAGTCAGGCTTACAAAATGATCCTGGCAGCTGAAGTCCAACAACGACTTGATATTTTTCAGACCGCGGCTGAAAAGTGGAGCAACATACAATTTTGAAGTCTTCTGGGTTAAAACTCATTATTTTAAATGTATCAATGATTTCTATTACACTCCATATCGTTTATCTATTATGAACTTGAGGCAGGATTCTAAGTGCTTCCGATGTTCTGGGGACAGGGCAGACTCAGTCCATATTTTTGCTCCCTGTCCTGCTATTTCTTATTATTGGTGGACAGTTTTTAGTAAGCTGGATCTGCTCTGTCCGATCACTTTGAGGTGTAATCCTAAATTATTCGCGTAAATCTAAATTCGTTATTTGTAAAGCGCGAACTATTCACCCCTAAGGGTCTCAAGGCGCTGGGGGCCGTCGGGGAGATTAAGTGAACTATTGCCCAGAGTCACATGGTGCTGAGCTGGGCTGCTGCTGGTGCCGGGGATCAAACCGTTAGCCCTACGCTCCGGAGTCAGCCGCCTGGCTGCTGCGCCAAATCTCTCCTCTTGGGCCATACACCTCTTGTACCTGGCCACTTAAGTGGTGTCTATTTCATTGCCATTGTTCTAGCTCGACTAATCCTGGCCTGACATTGGTTACTGGCCCAGGCTCCCAAACCTCTGCTTTGGTGGCATGCATTTATCAATATGGGCCTCCTTGAGAGCTTGATCACTGATAAATATGAGTGGCAGGCTCAGATCAGGAAAATATGGGAGCCATGCAGGGGATGTCTAGCGCAACTCCTGTCTGTCACGACCACCCATCTCAATAGTCTTTTATTTTTCTTGTTTTCTTTTCTGTCCACCGTTGTATTCTGACCACATATCTCCATAGTCTTTATTTTTCTTTACTTTTCTGTTCCATGTTGCATTCTATGTGATGTAACCAGCTACATCCTTATGATTGTCATTCTTCTTAACCTCCGCACTGCCAACTGATGGAGTTGCATTACTGTGTCCCATTCATGACCTCAATAAAAATATATTGTCTTTAAATACTTACTCACAGTCTTTAAGGGAAACAATGGGTATAATATTTGCAAAACTAAATAGGAATCAACTCAAAGAAAACAGGTAAGCGGTAAAAAGTCTGAAATTTGCTCTGCTGTTAGTAATTATGAGACGCCTACAAAAGATTAGAGGACAAAAGCACTTGTAAACTGAGCAGGATAAACATATACGTCAATGTCTGTTGGGGTTTCTTATGCCACAAGCTAAACAGTAAAATGTTCTTCAGTGAGGAGAAAATTGAATGTTAGCCCACAAGAGGGAAGAGAGGCAGTACTTGATGGGAACCTAGATTTCGATCAGAATGGCGAGTGAAAATGTCTTAAGTATTGAAAGCATAAGGGACAACATAAACAAGAGCAACAGCATTACAGATGACTTGCACTACTGGCCAAAGAGGTACAGTAACAGGCATTTCATTCCCAGTATTCTTTACCATAATCTATGCATCTTTTAAGCTGAGGCTGGTGTAGTTAAAATATATGCAGTGAGGAAGGCCCATATATATTTTGGACATAAAGGTTATGGTAGCTCCTCAGCATATATTTTTAATTGTTCTTTAAAGTATACTATATCCGAAATCACTTGCTGATTTGTGGATGTTTTTCGTTTGCCCCTGAAAATCGCCACCCATATTTAAGCAAGTAATAGTGCTACTGTTGTCAGTCAACTTGCTATTGGATGCTGGTCTTTCACAAAACTAAGGAGGCACATATTTGGTTGTCGTTCTGCGTGCTCCAGTGTCATGTAAGATAGGGTTTCAGTGATCTGCGTCCAATACTGACATATTTGAGGGCAAGTCCACAACAGGTGCATAAAATCTGCATTAGGTGCTCCACATCTTACACACCTTGCATTCTCTCATAGCCTCAACTCATAATTTCATAGGGGCATAATAAATTTGATGTAGATGTTTAAAATGTATTATACATAGATTGCAGTTAGAAATTAACATAGCCTTTGGGGAGAAGCAGAACACCCAGTCAGTTGACGTTAGTGGCTTGTCTAATACTTTATTCCACCTCTCTAGTGCTATGTCAGGTGTTTACACAGTGTAGTTCTACATAGAGTTGTATGATATGATTTAGTGATGAGGCCTTTCCATGTAGTATTGGTGAGCAGTCCATGAAGTGAATGCAAGGTTGGAGGTTTATTCGGAAACTGAAGAAATATTGCTCTCATTGTAGTGTGGAATCAGTAGTATATAAAGGTCAGTAATGGGGTATGACGCTGTGTGAAGGGTATATACTATAGTGTCATAAATTTCCCACTGGGATATATGCCCTTCATACTCTTTAAATGAGTCTTACTAAGAATCTTGAGCGCTTTTTGGTTTATACGTTACCGATATAACTGGATAGTGTAGTAGAGGGAGTTCTGGCGAGTATAAGGGCTCCTTATTAGCTAGTGCATCCAGTTGCTGCCAGGCCATCGTGGTGCAATGTATTATAGTGAATTACGACCTCACAATGTGATTTCTTTGTTGCGGTAGGATGGCATTTAGGGGATTGGGATAGTGCTGTTACTTTCTATTGTTCTGTGCGGGATATAAGAGTGCAGAAGATACCTGTTAAAAATGGGGGTCTCTAGTTGGCAGAGGTATTCACCTTTGTCCAAATAGGGACCCTTGCTTCTAGTCAGGGTAAGGGGAATGGTGGCTTGGCACGAGCAGACAGACTTATCTCAAAGGCAATCTGTAAAGTATTTGTACTCAGAACACACAGTAATACAGTGATAACACCACAAATGGACACCACAACAGTTTAGAAAAAAAAATAAGGTATCTTTATCTAACCAACACAACCAAAACAACAAAAATCCAACATACATGTAATAAGAATATGACTTTTAAAAGGTTTCAAACAACCTTATCCATAGAAATCTATGGATGCATGATTTTTCACAAAGTACCTGTAGATTCATCAAAATTCTAAAGGTCGAACAGCCGCAGAAAAGGGAAGAGTCGAGAAACAAAGGGATGCGTCAGTTCCTGAGTCATTGGGGAGGGGATGCAACAGTTCTGCTGCACGCAGGAGAAGTGATGTATTGAATCCTGACTGTAGGGGGAAGAGATGCGTCGATTCCAAGACAGTTCTGGTCTGTGAGTGATGTGTTGGGAAAAACTTTCTGCACAGGTGCGATGAGTGAAAATCTAGGATGCCTGGGCAATCGATGCAGCAAGTGGCGCAGCATCAGTTTCTTCACCTGTGATCCCACAATGCGTCAGCTCTTGCAGTTGTGGGCAGGCCCTGCGTCATCTCTGCAGAGGCACGGCAGTGGTGCGTGGAGATTCTTCCCGCACAGCAGTGCTGCATCGCAAAAACAGCCGAAACAAGGACAATGCATCTAATTTCTTAGTTTCTTCCAGCTCCCAACAGCAGCAACAACCTCCAGAGACCCAAAACTGCAACAGGCACCTCCTGGTAGGTCAGGACACGCAGCAGTAGAGTTCAAGAAAGCTGGAGATGAAGTCTTTGTGTCCCTGAGCCTTCAGAACAGGAGGCCAGCACACACAAGCCCTTGGAGATTCTTCTTCAAGCACGTTTCTCAGCAAATTTCGAGTCTTTGTCCTGTCCTTGGCAGAAACAGCAACTGCAGGCTAACAGCTCACAGCAAAGGTGCAGTACTCCTCCTCACAGCTCTCCAGCTCTTCTTCTTGGCAAAGGTTTCCCTTTAGTCCAGAAGTGCTCTAAATTTCTGTGGTTTAAAGTCCACTACTTACACCCCGTTTATACCCCATTTTGTCTTTGTTCTTCTTTGTGCAAGGGTCTCTGGGCCCTGTCCAAACCAGTTCTGTCCTTACTGGTGCAGTATGACCGCATGGGGTGGAGACATCATTGTGCACGGGATACAGGCCCTATTCAGGTGCAAGGAAAACTCCTCCCACTACTCTAAATGCAGCCAAGGTCTATTCAGCTAAGCTCCGAGTCATCCTGGAAGGGCCATGTACCTTTCAACAACCCCTATCCCCCAGTGGCTGTCTACAGTGAATGCACACCCCCAGCCCCCGTCACTCCAAAACCAGATAGTCAATCCACAAACAGACAGAGGCACACAGAATAAACAAGAAAATGCCAACTTTCTAAACGTGAATTTTTTGAACACACAATTTAAAAACCATCTTTAATGAAAGATGTGTTATTAATTTCAAAGAGCCTAAACTTAATTTCTCCATCTTGTCCCAATGGGAAGTTATACGTGTAGGATGTTATCCTATGGGACAGATAGCCTTTCAATATTGAAAAACTAAATACACTGTATTTCACTATCAGGACATATCCTACCTTTCACATACACTGCACCTTGCCGATGGGGGTATTTTGGGCCTACCTGAAGGATGTCTTACATGTAAGAAAATGGAAGGTTAGGGCTTGGCAAGTGGGTGCATTTGCTAGGTCGACATGGCTGTTCTAAACTGCAGTGAAGGTTCCAGGTACATTTGCAGGGCTGCTCATGTGAGTGGCGCAATCAGTGCTGCATGAACAATAGTAGCATTTGATTTACAGGCCCTGGCACACTCAGGATATTTTAATAGACAACTACCAGTAAATCAAAAGTGCCAATCAGGAGGAACAAATTATCATCATAATTTACATAGAGAGCATAGGCACTTTGGCCCTGAACAACAGTGGTAAAGTGCTCAGAGTCATATAGCCAACAAAAACAGGTCAGGAAAAATAGGAGGAACAAGCAAAAGGTGTGAAGATAACCATGCAAAATGGCCATTTCCAACATAACCCCTTGCAGCCTAAAGCCACGGTAGACCAATCCATTCCTTGAAGGGCTTCCCTGCTTGGGGCGATAGAACATGGAACCCGTCCCGCAAAAGCAGGGGTCCATTACTGTTTTACGCCTCTCTGAATCCCGTTGGATCCGTCTATCATACTCTCAGGGCCCACTCAGCTAACCGTGGGGAACCCTTCTCGTCAACTGTGGACCCCATCTGTGCAGTGTGTAAAGTCATTATATTCACAGATGTATCACAGCAGGCAGACAGTACCCACATGGCCAACACAGTGGTGTGGCCCAGTCCACCTCCAGGGTGTGACTCCTGTCCCCCTCTCAGGGGCCACATTGTCCACCAGGACAGCAAACCATAGTGGCCACTGACAGCTGTCAGTAATGAGAGCCAGGCCTCTTGCCTCTCCGGGCTCTCTAACCTCTGTGGTATCAGAGAATGGGTTGGTAGCTCCAGGTGCCTGGCGCCCTTTGCCCCCTTTCCCTCCTGTAAGGTCAGGGATGGCATTCTGACACTGACCCAGCAGCCCAGGGTCTGTACTTTGACGCAGGCCAGGAGACAGGGGTGGGCTCTCCCACATACTGTCTTCATCCTTCCTGGGGACCTGCACCCTACCACCTGGAGAAGTGGCCTCGTCCTCTGACCTCAAAGCTGGCAACCTCTGACCAATTGGTACTTCCACTGGGGACTGTCTCTCCCCCTCACCCCTTTCTCTGGACTCATGCACCCTCCCAACTGGAGTGGCACTGCCAGACACTCCAGCTCTTCTCCTTGGCAAAGGTTCCTCTTGAGTCCAGAAGTGATCTAAAGTTCTGGGGTCCACTACTTATACGCCATTTTGTCTTTGTTCTTCTTTGTGCAATGGTCTCTGAGCCCAGTCCAAACCAGTTCTGTACTCACTGGTGCAGCATGGTCACAGTGGGTGGGGACAATATTATGCAAGGGAGACAGACCCTATTCAGGTGCAAGGAAAACTCTTCCCACTACTCCAAATGCAGCCAAGGTTTATTCAGTTCAGCTCTGCGTCATCCAGGAGGGCCAGGCACACCTCAACCCCCACCAGTGGCTGTGTACAGTGAACGCACATCTCCAGCCCCTGTCACTCCAAAACCAGCACAGGCAGAGACACACAGAATGATTAAACCAAAAAATGCCTACTTTCTAGAGGCTGCATTCTCAACCACACACTTTATGAACCATCTTTACTAAAAGATGTGTTATTAAATTGTTAGTTCAGAGAGCCTAAACTTAATTTCTCCATCTCGTCTCAGTGGGAACTTATACTTGTAAGACGTTACAAATTGTCTCCCATGTTATCCCATGGGGCAGATAGCCCTTCAATAGTGAAAAATGAAATACACTGTATTTCACTATCAGGACATGTCGCGCACACCAGTACATGTCCTATCTTGCACATACACTGCACCCTGCCTATACGGGTACCTTGTGCCTACCTGAGAGGTTTCTTACATTTGAGAAAAGTGAAGGTAAGGCTTGGCAAGTGGGTGCATTAGCCGGGTTGACATGGTTGTTCAAAACTGTACACAGACACTGCAGTAGAAGGCAGGAGCTACATTTACAGGGCTACTCATGTGGGTGGTACAATCAGAGTTGCATACCCTATAGTAGCATTTGATTTACAGGCCCTGGCACACTCAGTGCACTTGTTACTAGGGACTTACCAGTAAATCAAATATGCCAATCAGGGGCAACCAATTATCATAATTTACACAGAGAGCATATGCACTTTGGCACTGATCAGCAGTAGTAAAATGCTCAGAGTCCTAACGACAACAAATACAGGTCAGGAAAAATAGGAGGAAGAAGCAAAACATTTGGGGATAACCCTTCAAAAGGGCCATTCCCTAAAATTCCAGTAATGTACAAAGTGTGCTAGAGCACACATAGTAGAGCTCCAGATTTGAGGCACCAAAGTATCCTGTACATAAGGTAAGGTAAGTATCTTGAAGACTGTACACATGATATGTGTTGTGGATCGTGTTGGCACAAGTCCAAACTGATCTGGTAGCTCCAAGCTGGGGAGGAGGGGCTGGAGGCAAGTTGCTATTATTTTACCTAGGATCCTTATGACCGTGTTTATAAGAGATGACTCGCAGTGATCCAGGGCTATATCAGGTTTCAATAGGGTGATAATAAGAGTTGGTGGTAATATGGGTTGTACTCTTCCTCATATGAGGCATGTAGGTGTGGTGCAATTCACCCATTAGACTCTCTAATCCAGGGGCCTTCCCATTTGGGAGTATAGTTCTAGCTTCTTTGATTTCATCTGTTGTGATGGGCTGCAATAGGTATTTCTGTTGGTCATACAATAACCCTGCTAAGGCAATGTTGGCTAGATATTTTGTTATCTCTCTTGTAGATGTTATGTTGCGCATAATATAGAAGTTAGCTTAGAAATCAGTAAAGTTTGCTATGATAGAAGCTGTATCATAATGTGCTGTGGCATCTGGAGATATTGTTGTTACAATGGGTGCATGAGCCCAGGGTGTCTTCAGTTTATAGGCTAAGTTGCTTCCCTGCCGTCCACTGCTCCCCATATGTCTGAACCACCAACCGCCCAGTCATATGATCGTCTTCGGCTACATCGTTAAAATCTGTGACTTTTTCTCAAATAGCGATTATGTAGGAGTTAGACTAGATTCATAACTGCACTCCAGGGCTTTTTAGTTTTAGTTCATGGTCTGTAATTGTCTCCTTAGTTCTTTGAGTATTCGGCCTGAACCCTGATAATGGCAGTAAATGCCTCAACTGAGCCCATTTTACCTTTAACCCCTTCCATGCTGATGACGGCCCTCAGCCGTCATGCATCACGGTGGGCGTGTGCTGATGACGGCTGGGGTCCGTCATGTACCCGCCCACTCTTTAAAATGGCCGCACAGGCGCAGAATCGCGGCCGCGCCCAAGGGGTTAAAGTACATAGTAATATCTGAGTGGATCTCTTCTCTGAACACTGAATCCAGCAGGGCTGTTGCCGGAAAGCCCCACACAAACTGTGTGGGGGTGTGAGTAGGAATTCTCAGCTCAAGACTGGCAGGTGAGTTATCTGATAAGGTCTTGGGTAGGTGTATAATGTCCTGTGTCCAAGTGCTAGCGTCCCACGTTAGCAACCAATAGTCCAGCCAGGACCAAGAGCCATGTACAGAGGATGTGAGTGTGCCCTCCTGCTTGGTGAGATTTGTAAGTGCCCAAAGATCTACTATCTCATTTTCTTCCATGCCAGCCCTTAGAGCTTTGGTGAATAGTTTTGTTGCCAGGCTGTTGTCGCCGAGCTATCTGCAATTAGATCTAAATACGTGTGAAGGTCACCTCCCCACAGTATAGTAGTCAGTGAAAGTAGTGGATTCCGTGATATGTAAAATTCTGAGTCATCTGTATTCATGCCACCTTTGTTGACTAAGGGGACATGGGTGCCACATAATATGCCCTGTACAATCACATATCAGCCCTGATCATTTGTGTATGTGAAAGTTACAAGGGGATACCTTTTTTTGATAAGGAATCATAATGCCTCTTGAATACGAAGAGGAAGCAATCCTGTACATTGTCCATCTGGTTCTTATCCTATTCTCAGTGTTGCAAGGCAAATAAGTCTCTTGTAAGAATGCGATAGTTATGTTGTGGCAATCTAAATAGGTTAACACCTGTAGGGTTTCCCACGGGTTGTTTAGCTCAGTAGGAATATTTTACCTGAGTGCATCTATCATTGCATTCAGTCACTGCACAATATATTAGCCAAGAAGCCTGTGGTGCATCATCTGTGAACAATATAAAGTGGTATGCAACAAAGCTGTACTTAAACAAATACCTTTAGCCCTTCCTCCCTCCTGAGCATCCCAATCATGCCAACGACAATCCCCTTCCCCAAAATCAGACTGGTAGAAGAATATAGTAACATGTTTAATTCAAAGTTTCAAATCCCCACCATCTGTGATCAATTGGGTTATTCCCATGGAAGGACGCTAGAGTCCTAGTCTTAACCTCCGAGCTGGTGGAGGCGGCCAGGGAGAGTAGGTGTTGTTTGGCCATGTCTCCCATATTGTTAGAGGCAGGTGGGGTGCAAAATGATCAAAGGAAGAGGGGAGTGGGGAGAGGATGTGGCCTAATTGCGAGGGAGGTTGATCTATATTCTGGGGAACTGGGTTCGAGTCTCGGCAATGACACTCAACATCCTGTGATTCTGGGCATATCATGTAATCTACCCGTGCCTACAAAAAAAATTAATGTGTCCTTGTGTAACGCAACTGGTGCTCATGTAAAGCGTTCTGATACCCGATACCTTCAGGTCAAGTTTGTTCTACATAAAACGACAGGAAAAAAGTCTAAGTTATAGGTAACATCACTGGGCAATATTTGTTCCACATACCGTGTAAGTTTGTTTCACATTAATTATGCTCATCTCAGCATAAAGTCCAAGATCAATGTTATTCAGTGGGAAATGGCCGTTTAGTGTTCTTCTTCATCCATGTCAGAATCCTGACCGTAGTCTTGTCGTTTAAAGAGTGCTTTAGGAATGCAGATGCTGTTTTAGGAGTTGTAAATATTTTCTGTTGGCCCCAATACAATGTGTATGCGTGCTGGGTGGAGCATAGCATAGGCAATTTCAGCTTTTTGTAGTTATCGCTAGATGGGAGAAATTCTTTAAGTGCCACCTGCACCACAACTCTGAAATCTTTGGAAAATAGCAATGTTGTTCCCTTGGTAGTTGAGATCTTTCTTTTCCCTAGTCAGCCAAAGTACTGTATCTCGATTTCTATAATTTAGGAGCTTCGCTATAATGGCACGTATGGGAGCTCCTGGCGGTGGGCCCACCATCAGAGAGCGGTGAACTCACTCTACTACCAGAAGATTGGATAGGTTATAAGCGCCAAAAATAGATATCAATATAGTTCCAACAGACAGTTCGACCCTGACGGTATTAGTAGATTCTGGAATCCACGTAATATGCATGTTGCTAGGGCATGAGTGCGCCTCAATATCTTCATTTTTTGCTTGAATCACCGGCAGTACTTTTTACATATTTAAGCATTAGGTGGATACCACTTTCAGATCATCTTCAGAATCAGAAACGTTGTTTTGCTGAGGTGATGCGGGCAGTTCGCGTGTGAAGTTTTGCTGATATATATCATTAATGTGCATAATCGGTGTGTCTATAATCCCACTTTTGGAAGACAAGCTTTGTTGCATGGTCTGCAGCACTGGTGCAAGGGCCTTTTCCTTGGATAGCGTAGTCGCCTGCTCCGACTTCATATATTCCCCCATAGAGTCATTTTCTGGGGGCTTTGTTACAAACGTTTAGGCAAGACTGACTGCGATCTGTCTTCCTAATGCTAGATAATATTTTCACTTTAGGGGGAATTTGGGTATGTCAAGCTGCATTCTATCTAGTGTAGTATCCTGCAAGGACACTCAGCACATGATTGTTGGGGGGGTTGCAGGTTTTTGCTAATGTGCAGTCATTATTGTTTCAAACGGGCTATAATTAATTAAGTTCTCATGCCTGTTCCATTATGGCCTCACAATCTTGCCCAAAGTTTATATTGATCTGGGCACAGATTTGCACCCAGGATCAGCAGCTGCCATCTAGCCGGTGCCGTCCCTGAATCACAGCCTACTGGCGCAGCCATAGGAGCAGGGCACAAAAGTGTATGACCCAAGCGCAGCTCTCTCATTAACCACGCAGCCTCACCCAGTGGACGCTTTGGTCCAGAGCACCCACAAGTAGCAAGGCCCAAGCACAGCATCCAGCATGGTTGCACGGTCTTGCCTTGGGAGCCTCTCAGTCCACGCTCCACCCAGCCCACATGACTAGTCTGCAGCTGTCGTTTCTTAGGTGCTCTGCAATCCGCCAGGCATGTAGGGTGAGTCCCAGCTAGAGGCGCCACCCCCTCTCACCAGAACAGAGGCCCAGAGCAGCTCACCTCCTAGCCATGATCAGCGGCCTCTGTGCAGGAACATATGCTTAAGATCTGCCAATCAGAGGGTGAGTCACATAACAGGCATGTCCCTGAGATTCTCACCTCCCGACTGCAATCAGTAGCCTCTAAACTAGCACTCTCGGGGTGTTAGAGCTGCAACAGCATAAAATCTTGGGATTTGCAGTAATAGTGGGTCGATCCAATCTCTACTGATATTCAAGGGAAATACCCCCCTTTTGTTTTGTGTCATTTGGCCAGATTGCAGGATGTTTGATGGATCTTGTTTTCCTGCTGGCAGTGACATAAAGTCCCTAATGTCTGACTACATCTTAGTTCACAGAGGCCGCCATCTTCCTTAACTTAAATAATGGAAGCTGCCATATTCCCTGATTAATGCAGAATCATTGTCGTATCTGCCTTGAAACACAGATGTCGCCAGATCTTCAAACTGTGTTAGCGTCAAGTTCTTTGATTAATGACATAAATGCAACATTTGTCTGGGTTAAATGTCTACTTCTCATCATGTCAATGTTAAACAAGAACACATACAGATATATAACCAAAATAATGTAGTCTGAATTGACATCCTTCTGCCTTATATGTGTATAAGGAAACATCTGGGACGCATACCTTGATGCACATAATCTATGTCAGACATTCCTAAACTTATGCCAGAAATTACTATTTGTCATAAAATGTCAAATATAAGGACTATCAGGAGAGGTCCTTTGCACAGATTATCGCCTGAGACTCTGCCAAAGATGGTCTCACCTGCTGCACTTCATGGATGGTACATCTCACCTAAAACTGATAATGCCAAGTCCCAGAAGAAGAGCAATTGACTGCCACCGCTGTGGGTGTTTTCTTTTCATGGTCTTCACGCCTTCGCTGATAAAGACAGCCTTTGCTGTGAACAAGGTATACAGTGCGTCTCTTCTCCCTCAGAAACTCCAGACTGCAAGGTGCTCTGCCTTTCATGCTCTCATAATATAATGCATAGATGTAGGCATTAGGGTGTTAGGATCTAGATTAAAATTTAAATGAAATTTTAACAATGGTAGAAATGTTCAATTTATTCTCGTTATTTATAACGTGTCTCACTGCTGCTTTTATAATATTCTGTGCAGTTGGTTTAGATGTACTGAGAAACAGATTGTCCCTGTAGTAATAAATATTTTTAATGTAATAGTGTTCATTATTCTTAGTAAAGTGCGTGTGATCTGTGAATAACAAAATAAGGCTTGTTGCTGTTTCCACGGACCGCCGAACCCTTTGTGGGATTGCAAGTAAATCAAAAGCAATACTTCTATGTCAATAACACATTGAATGGTGTTTTACAGAACTACAATAACTTGTCCTCCGTATTCACCGCTGGTGTATTGAACCAAGTTCACCTGTGGGTAGGCAGGTAGGTACCTCTTGAAGAGTTACACCAAAGTCGTAACTTATGCAACAGCAGAGTGGCATTAAAGTGCAGCCATCTTGCTGTAGGCTCTCTAGCGAGCCTACCCAGGGATTTGTGAAGATTACCAAACCATATTCTAAGATGGTACAATGACTAGTTGAACTCCCTTCTACGTAGACCGTTTTCAGCAGAGGGCTTAATCAATCTAGGGCAAAATTTCCCTCTCAACCAATCCAGAAACCTGTTCCTTAGTACCGACAATGTTTATTATTCAGGAAAGCTGTTAAAACTTATCTTTTTCCTCTGCCTTATTAATTACCCCTTTTTTCTGTTTTGTTAGTTATGCTACTTCTTCAGATACAGCGCCAGGACGCCCCTTCGCTGGGGCAGCTGTGCGCTCAAAAATTCAATTAACATAACATAACATAACATATTAGATTTCTATATAGGAACATTCATGCAATTGTATTTGCAGCAATGTTCTAACAAGCATTGGCATAGCCAATAGGTCTTGCCTTTGGGACCTTATAAGTATTTAGTTATGCAGCACAATATTCTTACTGCAACAGCATTAACTGTTGCATGGCTAAACACTTATAAGGTCCCCCAGGGCTCGGCCCTTAGCCCCACCCTTTTTAATATTTACCTTGCGCCACTCATTGAACAATATGATGTCTGTCATCTCATACTCTGATGACACTAAGCTAATGTTTTCTTTTAAAGATCATTCAGAAGCAGCCTTTACCAATTTTCGGAACTATCTGGCAGATATATCCACCTGGATGACTACAAATTGCTTTCGGCTTAGTGCCGATCAAACTGTAGTTATTTTCTTTAATCAACCATCACTCCCTAGATCAGACCTCTGGTGGCCCTCAGTACTCAATCCAGCTCCCTGCCCTTTCTCTTCAGCGAGAAATCTGGGTTTTAAAATCGACAAGACTCTGTTATGCAAAACCCAGAGAGGTCAGGTTTCCTCCACATGTTTTTGGAAACTAAAAGACTTGAGGAAATTCCTTCATCTGCTACCTCTCGAATGTAGGAAAACGATTGTTCACGCACTAGTGACATCCCAATTAGACAATGCTAATTGTCTATACTTGGGCCTGCCAGCCTATTTGTACAGAAAGCTGCAGACAATACAGAATGCAGCCGCAAAGCTTATAAAAAACATTCCCTTAAGACACCACACCTCGCCACATCTACGTACCCCTCACCGGCTTCCAGTAAGAAAACGCACAGAATTTAAGGCACTCATTTTCACTTACAGAGCAATAAATGGCACTGGCTCTCACTATCTAAGAAAACGTATTCAAAAACTAAGATATACAAGAAACCTAAGATCAAACTACCAAGAACTTCCCCGCTTTTCCAAGGCCAGACTGGGTGGACAGTCTTTTTCAGTAAAAGCAGCCTCCCTGTGGAATTCTTTACCTCTACAAACCAAAATGTCCCCATCCAAACCCAGTTTCGGTAAGTTAGTGAAGATGTGGCTCTTCAGTCTACCGTAGTCTAACGGGTTCCACAGTATTGACCTACATTCTCTTTTTCTCTTCTCAGCGCCGGGACACTCCCGTTGGGGGTAGCCGAGAAAGACAGAGACTAATGTTAATAGAGAACGAGTGAGAGAGACTCTCAGGACGGGAAGCCTTTTAAACTGGAGAGTGAGATAAAAGCTTATGGATGTAAATAAAGAGAGTGGAGCCAAAAGAATTAACAAGGAGAGCTGAGCCGAGCCAAGTGTTGGCTCTGGCTCTAAGAGCCCGTGCATGAGCAGAACCCTACATTTATTTGCCACGTAAATCATGCAACAAGCATTACATTAGCTATGGGATAAATTACCCCCTACCATACATTATAAGTGCCTTGTAAGTTACTGAGGAGATCTTCTAGCATAGAGAGGAATGAGACTGAGTTCATTTATAAGGTTATGAAACTTTGAGGTGACGTACAATATCTTTATCACATACATCAGAGGGTAACTTATTCCTTATAATATATAGTCTTACCATCACCTTCCCCACAAACCACTTAAATCCTTGGTGAATAGCTCTTCATATGCAAGAGAGACCGTCTTTGCAAATGTGAATTATACAAATAAATCTCTAGTGCAAAACTAAACACATCAAAAAAGCTGTTAGATATCTGTAGCAAAAAGATATCTGAATGAGTGTAATACAAGCAAGTTTTTTTTTTTTAAAGCGGATAGCTCGGACTGCGTTGAAACTATTCTAACTTTTCTATAGCTACCAAACAAGTGCAAAAAAATTAAAATGTTGCCATAAATATCTCCTTTCTTCATGTACTTTTAGAAAAACAGCTCAGAAGAAAGAAAATCCCCTTTCTTTTTCCTTCTTTAAATAGCTGCTATATTTATGCTCAGTGACCTAACCTGCCTTTTCCCTGACTGCTGGCTCTGGCAGCAGGCACTGGGATATCAGAACTTAACTGTAATGAGTTATTACATTTGCACAGCCAGTACTTTCTTTGTATTAAGCAGCTGGGTGCATCACAAGTTGCCTATTGTAAAGAATTTAGAAACAGGAATTGAAGAATCTCATGGATTATAGTGTGGTAAGGTATCTTCAGAATTCAAGTTTATTTCTTGAACAATTCCTGTTTCACATTGTCCAATTTAGCCACTAGATGGACTTAACTTTCTGACATCAATTGATAATGCCTTGTGATTCATTGTGGCAGAATGAGATTGGTGTGTGGTTAACAGGCAGAAGCCAGACTTTATTTTTTGGGCAGTTTCACATAGTGCACACCTTGCCCAAGGACAAAACAGTTCTTAACAGAGACAGACCATACGGTCTCTTTTTTCTGGGACAGGAAGATTTGCCGGAATCCAATGGATGTTCAGCCGAGGCCGGGATTCAAACCAGATGGTACACGGGTGGCAGATATAGCACTAGGGAACATCACCTCCACAAAAGCTCGGCTCGGTTTTTGGCGCAAGGCCCCCAGAACTCCATGAGCTGAGCCACTGCCACTATTCTAGCCCCAGCCTGGCGAGAGAGGGAGGGAGAGGAGCAGGGGTGATGGCAAAGGGAGAGTCACTGAATGAAAAGTGTCTTGAACCGAGAATATGCAAGAGAGTAGTAGAGACTGGAAGAGGCGGTGAGAACTTCAGAGAGAAAGACAGACTTTGAGAGGAAAGTGAGAGAAAGAGAGACACTGTTAGAGATAGTTGAAACTGAGAAAGACAGTTCCGAAGTGTAGGAAAAGAGAGAGAGATGATGATGATGGCAGCAACTGGGTGAAGGGCTGACAAGGCCTGGGAGTGACGGCCCTGTGACAGAGTGTAAATGGGATGCGGGTTGAGAAGCGCTGCGCGTGCTCAGGACTGTGATGATATTCCTGCCATTTGCTGCTATGATGGTGCAGGGGAGGGAGTGCAGAGTCAGTGCGATGGCCTCAAAGCAGTCCGTGCCGGGAGGGCCATGGAGGCACAGCAAAATGAGAGGGCCATCGGCTTATGGAGAGAAAGCGAAAGAAAGAGAGCAATGGCAGAAGATGATGGGAGGCAGTGAGATGGGAGACAGCGGTGCGTGTACTCATGCTTGTGGGCCGGTTCTGTGAACTCCCGCAAGTTGTATGCCGCCACAAGCACGAGTATGTGCTGTGAAAAAGAGCTGCACGACTGCTAAAGGTCTCCTACGCAGCGCATGTGCGCTGTCTCCTATGCAGCGCATGTACGCTGTGTAGGCGAGACCTAAAAAGGAGTTACAGGGGGCGTGGCCAAGGTAGCGAGCGGTTTAGATATGGCTCCTGCGGCCCAGACTCGCCCATTCATGCCCAGTGCAGCCCCAAAAACCTCCAGGGCGATTCAAGAATCATCTCCAGCCCGGCAGCAATTGTTTTTTTAGTTCGATCGGGCCGGAGGTTCTGGAAACACACGCTTCTGTGCTGAGGAGGAGCACCACGAGGCAAGCTAAAATGGCGGACGCCTTCCGATAACAGGGGTAATCAACGGTTGCAGACAGCGAGAGGCGTCTGGGCGCAGCAACACTGTCCGGCCCCTGTGAGCACATGGGGATTGGCCGCAGTGGCAGGCGGCAGTGAGGGACCTGCCGAGGCACTGGGACAGCATCTGGAGGCAACGACGAGCGGCTGGGAGCCGGACAATGAGTGAGGGTGAGTGGCCTAGCCGGCCCGATAGCCAGAGCAGAGCCTTGTCATGGGGCAGCAGGGCTGAAGCTACGCAGAGCGGTGGTGGTGGTGGTGGTGGTGCGCAACCCTTGGGCAGCGGGCAGACTGTCAGCTGGCACTGGGGATCCACCACCTGTCTACACAGCAGCACCCACGAATCGAGGAGCGGGATCCCGGCCGCGACACAGCGAGGTTGGTAGGGATGCTCTAAGAGCCCAAAGCGGAGAGCCTCGCTGTACTAAGACGAGCCAGTGCCGCGAGTGGCAGAGCTGGACTGGAGGGTGCAACGCCCAGGTAGAAGTCCGGGGACCCACATGCAGCGGCCTGACCTGGTGCAATAGTGCCCTCAAGAACATCTGAACAGTAGGTGTCGGCAAACCGGCTGCAGAGGAGCACAGGGCAGCGCGGAGTGGGGCACCACTTGTAAGACCGTGCCACAAAGAGAGGTCAGAGCTGACCGAAGTTCATGAGCGGTGCACACCCACACAGAGTGCCCTGATGGCCCAGTGAGGAGGCACAGATTTACCATCACGGAGCAGCGGGTAGGGTTTTCGACTGGTGCTCCTAGGCAGCCCGAGCGCTGGGGACGCGGCCTCCCTGTCGACGAAGCAGGAGTGAGAACAAGGCAGATTGAAAAGTTGGGCCCACGGTGGACCTACGGTGACACCTGTGGGCCAAAGATAGGGCGGAAGACACAATGCACGTGCAGGGGCTGGCTCGCTCCCACGGCCCGGGGGGGGGAGGGGGGTGAGGCATTGTTCATACACATCGCCAGCTATCAAGGGTTGCTGGTCCTTGGACAGGCGAGCGCAGAGTGCCTCATGTAATCGAGGGCCAGAGTGGTGGCTCCTGCAGTTGGGCGTATTGGGCCCACCACATCACTGCGGAGGATATCCGGTGGCCTGCTCCAAGGAAGCAGAAGCAGTGTAAGCGCCATAGTAGTCCAGCCCACGCGGCCCTCACCCGAGGAATGAGAGGTAGAGTTGGCAGCAACTGGGCCTCGGTCCTAGAGGGGAGGCCTGGATTGAGGCCCGAGAGCGTCAGAGCTCACAGCAAGAGGAAGCTGGGCAAAAGCAGAGTGAGAAACAGTCGATTCCGGAGATCGGACACCCCTAGATGGGGGGGGGTGAAAAGTCGGATGCAGCGACACAGATACCGGTAAGGGACGACAGAGCCTACTGAGACCTAAGCCGGCACCACACTGGAGACAATAATTCCTCAGCCGGGGCATTGGTCCTTCCACAGCGTGGATGTCTTCGCTAAGGAGTAAAAAAGACAAGAGATGGGTCCTCCGCCGCGACAACCCAACAACTTGACGCTGGGAGCGATGAGACCCCAATTACACGCTTCTTCCTGTAGTCTTTGTACAACACCCTGCGGGAAGACTTTCACACCCTTAAAAGCGAGGTCACTGACAAAGTGAGAGAGATCCAGAGGGATGTGGACGCAATAGGCGAAAGTGTTGCCGGATCGGAGGGACATGCTATCCCAGCGCATCATCCGGCAAGGCCGATCTGGACCAAAGTTGGGAAAACGCGCTCTCTGGTGGGTTCTCTGGTGGATTCCCTGGGGCCTGACCCTGACACTATCGCAAAGGAGCGACAAGCGGCCCTGGATACCGTCCTGAAAGATACCGCACCAGCGGAAGACTAATGAGTCTGACAAGGCCTGCAATTTTCCTATGAGAACTGCTGGCTGGGGGTGGGAAGTCTTGGACCAGGATATGCCCCGATCTCCTTCTTTTTCCAGAGACCAGCACTCTCACGAGTTGGGCAATGGACATTATGGGCAATGCTGGGTGTTTGAGTTGGAGTGAGGGAGGGGGGGGAACTGGTGTGCTACGGAGCGAAGGATGGCTGGCAGAGCGGGGCAGTCACAAAGCGGGTGGGGGGGACGGTAAAAAGAGGGGGGGCATTCTCCCCGATACAGCTAGAGGATAGGATCGGGATCCCATGACACACTCCCCTTTACACAGTTACCCTCAACGTTAAGGACCGCAATAATCCGACCAAACGGAAAGCTGTACTGTCTTGTTTAGAGAATATGGGGGCAGATGTGTGCCTCCTCCAGGAGACTCATCTTCTCCCCAAAGATTGGAACTGCATGAGGTCCAGGGCATTTCCCCAAGAGTTTTTCTCATCAAGACAAGAAGGCGGGAGTGGCCATATAGATAGCTCTGCATTTTGCAGGAAAGATTGGAGTTAAAGTGGCAGACATAAAGGGACGTCTCCTAGCCTATAGGGTTGAAATGGGGGGCTGCAACCTAGTGGTGGGGTCCACTTATGCTCCTAATACGTGTCAGGAGAAATTCTTGAAGGCAGCCATATCGGAGGTCCTAGGAGCGCAAGAGAAGTGGGTTCTCGTGGGAGGAGATCTTAACTTATTCATGGACACAAAGGCAGATAGATCGAACCAGAGATACGCTCAAACAGGGGCACTGTCACAAGTCGGGAAGCAGTGGTTGCAAGCCAGAGGGCTAGTGGATTTGTGGAGAGAGGCACACCCACACTCCTCACAATTTTTCTTTTACTCGCACACCAATGGCTTGTATGCAAGGCTAGATCATCTATTAGGCACCTCAGAGCTGCACAGTCAAGTCCAGGATTCAGAAATTGTTCCTGTAGCGCTCTCAGATCACGATGCAGTCATTGTACCCCTAGAGCTACCCAGACTGAGGCACCAACCCGGAGGCTGGTGTATGTATGTATGTATGTATTGCGACTTATATAGCGCACGTATCACCCGAAGGCATCAAGGCGCTTGTCTTGGGAACCCGTCCTGGCTTTTCCCTGTGAGATAGCCCCTACTGGGCATCCCCAAGGTGAGAGCCAGGCATCCCGCAGCGGGTGGGTCGCCGTAGTGGAGATTAAGCAAGCTATTGCCCAGAGTTGCAGCGTGGGACCCCATGATTAGAGTAGGCACCGAGGCGAGAATTATCGAGTCCGTGGACATTTTTTGGCTCAGCACCCTGCCGCGTCGGGAATTGAACCCTGATCCCGGGCCAGACTTCTGCATCAGGGTCTGCCGCTCTAATCAGTGAGCCACACTCCTCCACTCCTGACTGAGGGAAACCATGCTCCATAGACCAGGGGTGAGAGAACAGGTATTTGAATGCATCACACACTATCTCACACTAAACAACACACCTGATGTTTCCATCGGTGCTCTCTGGGGGCCCATAAGGCGGTGGTGAAAGGAGAACTTATTGCGATAGTAGCAGCTGAGAACAGGGAACGCAAAGTTAAATAGGAGCAGCTAATGGCACAGGTTCTCGAACTAGAGAAGGTGCACAGCAGGACGGGCGCTCCGAGAGTCTGGCAGCAATTAAAAGCTGCGCAGGCTTAGCTGGCAGGACTGGATTTAGATAGGGCGGAATTTGCGGCACTCCGGCTCAAAACTCCTTCTATATGGGGTAGGAGGGGGCAAAACGGGGCGCATGCTAGCGAGCAAACTGCGTGCTCGTACTCAATGCATGAAGGTACAGGCCATCAAGTTGCCTTCCGGGGCTGTAACGGAGGGCGATGATGGGATCGCAGAAGCTTTTCGGGCATTCTATGCTGAGCTTTACCGGAGAGAGAGTCCATCCCACTCTCATATTGCAGACTATCTGCGGGGCTCCCACACAACGGGGTTGCTGCCGGGCAGGCAGAATCAATAGATTCCCCGATAAGGGTAGAGGAAGTGATAAGGGCGATTTTTCACCTCAAGCTCCTGAAGTCACCGGCCCGGACGGCTACTCAGCTGGATTCTATAAAACATTTTGTCAAATTCTGGCCCAATCTCGACAAGACTAATTAATTCATTTACGGATCCTGGGGTGATCCCTCCAGAGATGCTGCCAGCCTCTATAGTGGTTTTGCCTAAGCCCGGGAAAGATGCAACGTTGTGCGGTTCCAATCGCCCAGTGTCACTTTTGAACGTAGGCCTGAAAGTATTTACTGGCATACTTGCACCCGATTGGGCCCCCACATGCCGAGCATCATAGAGCCGAATCACGCTGGCTTCATCCAGAACAGACAGAGCAGCGACAACAACAACGCGTTCTACACTTGTTCGATAAGGCCCACCATACGAAATTGAACGCTCTGCTCTTGTCGGTCGATGCCGAAAAGGCATTCTATCAAGTGAACTGGGACTACCTAGACGAGGTCCTGTTGCACTTCGGAGGGAGACACGACAAGGGTGCCCACGATCGCCCCTTTTTTTTGCGCTATACATAGAACCGTTGGCCCAAAAGATTAGAGACAACCCTGAAGTTCGCGGCATCCCATTGAGAGGGCAACAACACACAATAAGCCTATATGATGATATCTTCGCATCCCTTGAGGTCCCAGAATAGTCTGTTCCGGCGTTCCTACAGGAGCTGGTCTCTTTTGGACGGGTGTCAGGATTTTGGGTCAGCGTGGGGAAATCAATGGCCCTCTGGCTGAATCGGCAGCAGACCGCGCCGGGAGGAGACACTTACAGAGTGAACAAGTTGTGAATTCCATGCCGTACTGGGGCATTGAGTTAGCCCCTTTCAATAGGGCACACCGTTAAGCTTAACTACTCCAGATTGTATGCTCAGGTCAGTTCGGAACTGCACCAGTGGGAACATCACCCACTGTCTCTACTGGGAAGGGTAGCGGCGGTCAAAATGTCGATACTCCCCAAGGCACTGTACCTGTTTCAAACACTACCAGCGTGGCCACACCAGGCATACTCCATGAGCTACAGCAAGGAGTATAAGAATTAATATGGGCAGGGGCACGCCCCTAAATGCGCAAAGAACTGGGCCATCTCCGTCCGGTGAAGGGGGCTTGGGATCCAGAGTCTAATGGAGTACTTTAAGGCGGCACAGCATAGGTACTTTACGGAAGGGCACCGGCCGGAATCCAAAAAGAGGTGGCTGTTTTAAGACGGGGCGCTCGCAAAACTCTCACTCTGGAAGGTCCCTTAACTCAAGAGAGCGATCGGCCGCTCAACTTACGAGGATCCCCTATTACGCACACACAACTTTGGGCGTGGGATGGAGTGGCTGCCCAGAGAGGATTAACGTCTTTCCCTTTGCCTATGACACCTCTATTGGAAATTCGGGAATGGACGAACTGGCATTCTTGAGGTGGCAGGGAACTGAATGCAAGGCGGTGGGTCACCTCTTTGACCTAGATGGAATTGTTTAATTCACAGACCTTAAAACAAGTTATGGACTCCCCGAATCGGATCGGTTCCGTTACCTACAGTTGCGGTATTGGATCCTTCAGCAGGGGGTGTGGGAAAAGGCCGGTAGGAAGTTAACCAAATATGAAAAGTGGCAGGTGACCAAAACTTCAGATGAAAACATGATTTCTGAACTATACAATATGATATGCTCACAGCCACCTGAGAATCCAATGGCCAGCTAGAAGCGATGGGCATCAGAGCTATGTAGAACCCTTTCCCCGAAGGAACGAAAAGATATTTATTACAAGGCCAACCACACGGCACGGAACACAGCTAGCAGGGAGATGGCAGTTAAGGCTGTCACGTACTGGTATCTTACACCAGTTCGCCTCAACAAAGGGAATACTGACCGTAGCCCCACCTGTTGGGAGAGGGTGCGGGGAGATGTGTACAGACACATTTACTATGGGAGTGTAAAGGACTGAAGGGCTATTGGCAAAAGATCTTAGACAAAGTAGGCAGATGGTTTGAGACAAAAATCCAGATATTTCCAGCTTATGTAATACTTGGGCTACCTAACCCCCTAACATACCCCTTAAGTTCTAGGCGGGGAACCCAAATGGGCCTGGTGTTGGGGGCAGCCCTTCAAAATGTCTTATCGCATTGGGGCACACAGATCAAACTGATAAACCTAGGGTGGTTACATCGGTTATGGTATATCCTGGAGATGTAAAGGATTCAAGCCTCTGGCAACCCATTGTGTCCCTGTTGGCCATTGAGATGAATGAGATTACGTGTCCAATGTACCTTCGTCTCCTCCGCCTCACCGAGCCGGCCACGCCACTAACAGGCTCTTGAATCTCACCCTAGCCCCTGTCCACATAAAGGTTACGCTCCTCTGTAGACCTAAAGCACACCAATTTGCGGGAGTTCACTGCTCTTGTGTTGTTCTTTTTGTTTTGTACTATTATGACATGACTGCTTTTCGAAGATCGAACACGCTGTTGACACTCACAGAGATTTTATAGACATCAGTTAAAGGTGAAACTGGACCGGATTCCAGGGACATTGATGTTTCAAACACGAAACTTGAGATGATTGAATCCCGGGGGGGGGGCAGATATGCCGAGGTATGGGCACACATATTTTGTACTTGCTGTTTTATTGCTGCAGAATGTCAATAAAAACAAAGTTAAACCTAAAAAGGAGTTGCGCATACTGTTTTACACGGTGACATGTTTGTGAAGAATGTGACGGTTATCCCATCGTTAGCACATTTGTTGGGATACACTGTTTATTACACTTATTGCTTTAACATTTCTGTGAATTTTTCAGCCTAAAGACCATGATGGATGATAATTCAAAAGAGCTGAGAGATTGATGCCTGTGCTGGGTAATTTGCCTAATTATGTCTGGCAATTAACAAGGTTTCGGGTAGGTGGAATGTGGCCTTCTCGGGGATTGCTTTCGAATTCTTGACATGTAATAATGTATTCTATATCTCATGGGTCACAGAAAGAGGACCAGCTTTTTGATGTGGAAGTTGATCTGTGGCTGTTCAATTTTAATTGTGGTTTTTAAGCAGCTTGATCAACTTACCCTTGGGCTTAACCTTAGTCTGAAGATGAACCTTCATTACCAAGTCTGCATACTACATATAGACAGTACTGAAAAGAAACTGATGCTGAGCCAGATACAAAACTCTGCAGAGGAAATTTGTACTAGTGCACCACTTTCAAGCGGACATCCAGCCTTTCAACTGCACCAAGCTTATAATACTGTGGTTTCCTGAGGACCTATATAGGCTTGCTAATACCAGTGGGCTCAGAGTTTAGATATTACAGTGGCTTTGAACAGCATCATCTTAATCCTCGATCTGAGGCAAAGATCGCATGTTTGGCCCTAAAATGGGTTAATTCCTTTATATAGGAAAACAAAATCAGGCCTTGGATCTGCTGCTTGTATTCATCCAAGGACAACACTTTTGGATTGTGTGTAGATTCTTTACCCTTTCTCATTCAGTCTGAATACGTGGCACTTTGTCACAACTACAACATCAGGTAATGCTCAGTTTTACCTGTACTTAGATGACACGCACCTCTTATTTGGCCAACCCATCAGATCACCACCTATTTGGACTGCTTTCTCCTTATGGGGCTTCCATTAAGCATCTGAGTGGACAGCCCATACAGCAAAAGGGACTAGTGCCACAATCTGACCTCAAGTTATCTCCAACTCGTTCTCTTCATTATCTTCTTTGTTGCAAGGGTGTGAACTCAGCTTGTGGGGTCCCCACTGCATGCCAGTGTCTTGCCCTTCAGTCAATCCGCATCTCCAGGATGGAAATGCAAAGAACCTCCGAGCACCAAAAGGCTGTAATGATCTGCTGTCTATGCACGTTTGCAGATGTGCACTTGCAAATCAGTTGCAGTCTGTATATGTGTTGCTCAAATTGCAAGTAAACTGTGTTACATAAAAAGCATACATTAATGCACGACACGAATAGCATAACAAAAATCCTACGAATTACATATTAAATATCACACAGTATTACAATCAGTATCGAGAACTAAAATTAAATTGTGCAATTACTAATTGCATGTAGTAAGCACTCCACCAAATTATTGCACAATTGAAAGTTCCACCCAGGCACAACACGCTCTTTTTTTAATGCCACTTATCTTTCACCCTGCAGTGTAAATTCATATATACATTCTTTTAGTGACTCAAATCCTGATACTAGTCTGCCTTATTTCAAATTAGCATTTTATTCTTACTATACAGGATTGTGCATCACCCTAAATTGTACAAAGAGAAAGGATGTTTGACTACGGAGGGACATCAAACAAGCTCCCACTTTTATTTTATACTACCTCTGAGAGGGATATTGCGTGAAGGACACTAATTTTTCAAAGGGTAAGTCCTGTATGCCAAATAGGGCTATACTTAGGCATACTAGTATCAGGATTTCAGTCACTAAAAGAATGTATATATGAATTTACACTGCAGGGTGAAAGATAAAAATCCCCGACAGTGTTCAAAACTAAAAGGGTGAAAGTGCAAACACCGACATTGCTGATAATCGAAGTGGGTGGTGTGAGTATGTCTAGTCGCATACAATAAACTGTCAAAATAGAACAAATAGAGCTTGACAGTTGGATGAATAATTGGAATTAAATATTACCTACTGATATTCCCAACAGATTTAAAAAAACTTTTTGGCCTTAAATTGATGGAGGCATAAAAGAGTACAACTGAATTAATTCTGTCTGGAATCAGAGCAATATGTGCTGATCGACGAATTAGGGTAAGCTATTAGGTTATTTATGCTTCCACAAGGGGATATCAGGGCAAGCGTATAGGATTGTGAGGCCATACAAACCCCATATTAATATAAGAGAAGGCTGAACTTTATAGGAGGAAAGAAAGATTATGTATATTGCCAATCTTGTCTTTAGATTTATAAATCTATTTTGACTCTAGCCAATAGCCTCGCTTTAAATGTCACACAGAAATAAGGAGAAGGAATATTTTGGGCTGGGGATCTACTTTGTGAGGTTTGAATTGTACCCCCGACCTCATAGTCGTAGTATTCTGTAGATCAATCCACTGAACAAAAGTAAGCACTTTGTATATGTTAACTAAGTACACATTTAATATGTGTCTAAATGTATGTATTTATTTTTAGATTTACTGGTTGGCACAGTGAAGATTAGTGTTTTTAAACTTATTGAGTCCTGAGGAATGTGTTTTTTTCAAATCAACAAGACACACCGAAACGAGTCGACATAAGGACACAGTTATTTGTTTTTTAATGTATTGGTTTTTATACAGAGCAATGTAGTTTGTGAGTTTTCACATGTAGATTCAGTGTTTACCATCATTGAAAGAATCATTATAAAAATGATCTTATAGTAGTGAAAAATCTATTTGCTGGATTTTTATTCTGTATTGATTTTTATTTATTTGTTATTATATATGTTTTTAATTGTGTTAAGAATTATATTAATATCTATTTTGCTGCCATGAACAGAATAATAAATGAAGTGTACTAATTTACGTGTTGCTATATTTATAAATAGATCTCCTTTGGTTCACTGTATATTGAATGTTATTTGTCATATTAACACTGAGGAACACAGAAAGGAACACTTTTGTTACTACTTTGCTATTACCGGACCTTTCTGGTTTACCAGGGTAACTCTCTCTTTTTTTTAAGTATCTGTAGAGCACTCAACTTTGAGTGGTGTGACCTCTTAGAGCCTGTGCTATGTCCAGTTTTGAATGTGTTCGGGCAGCCTGGATCGTAATACCCAACCTGATACCACTCCCCTAACATCAAAATATCAACTTTTAGATATGGGAAACAAACCATGTTGCTACCTAACTCTTGGGAATTTATGCATCAATTAGGAATGCCATGTATTATTATCTTCAGGCGATAAACTAACACAGCAATAATAACCAGAGACAGCGGAGCATGGAAGACAGTACTAGATACTTTTAAATGTTACAAAAAGAGAAAAAATTCTTAAAACACATTCTAGTTCTTGTGACCTAATAAAGAAACATCCTTCAAGTAAAAATTATCCTAGAAAACCATTTAGATAATTTTATTCAAATTTCTACTTAAAATCGTTTGGCTCTTTTACTGCTACACAGAGCCACATTAGGATCAATTATTTTGTGCTGACTTCCTCATAGTAACGCTGTTTCATCGCTCTGTACTTTCTGAGGTAGTATAAAGCCTCGAGTTCCTTAATGACATATTCTCCTCGAGCAATAAGTTCTTTGATCTTTTCAGGATCCTTAACATCCCTGTTCTTGATGAACGCCTTTTTCAATCGGTCTCTGAAGTAGTCTGCTCCCTTTGGATACTCCCGACCAAGGTACAAAAGCTGAAAAGAAGACCAAAAGGGGTTTAAGTTGACGCTAGGTAGTCGAAGCACTGTAAAAAGATTCTCTTGTATTAGGGATACTCACATTTTTATAAAGTTTTATCACATCTCCTCGTAATGAACTGGCCATTTTCGGAAGGCATACAATATAAACACCTCAATCCCATGTATGATTTGATCTATGTAAATAACAAACAGTTTCCAATATTAGATATGTAAAATAAAGAATTAACTGAACATTTGCTTTAAAAGCTTTGGATAAGGAACCAGAGAGAGATTCAGCAAAATTAGACACCTTGAATTTCTATATGATGAGATCTGAAATTTAGAGTGCATAACCAATAAAATAACAAATACAAAAATCTGTTAATGTTTCAGAAGACGTAACCCTGACAAATATTGATGCCCAAACAATATGAATAGTATTAATGTAATCAACATTACAAAGCTTGCCAAGCTGACATTCATATCATGACTCCCTCATGCGCCCTCTGTGTAGTGGGCCTAGTGTGCAAGGCTCCTGTTGTTTTATCCTGTAGCACTTTATGGGCATGCTGTGATACCATGACTGATGTCCCCCAGAAACCATAATTTCATTGCGCTCGAGACCCTACAAGCTTCTGCCAGAATCCAGGGAGCAAATGGCAAGCCTTGCTCTTGCGGTTATCAAGGCCTTGATGTTGTTTTCCATTTTGCACGTTCGAGCAAAGACAATGCTTTAGTTTCCTGTTATTTTGTTTCAATCGTTAAATTGCACCTGCCCTTCCTGTAAGGTCAAAGCGAGTGTACTAACAAATGTTTTTTTCAAGAGTTCAAGAACCTTGCAGGAGGCTATGTGGCCCGGGTGATGTAGCTACATCTGTTGAGCCTTCAAGATGGTATATAAACCCCGCCCTGCGGAAAAGTGCAATATTTTATTAGCATAAGCAACAGCCATTTTGGCAGTGGTGTCCATTTCGTTTCCTTCATAATTCTTTCATCCTCTGCTGTTCGCCATTTCACTCTGCTTGTCCCATCTATTTTAGTTGACCTCCTGACATGGCTAAGCAATGTACGTGCGGGGGTGGTTTGTGGCTGCCAGTGCACCTGGTCTTAGATGTTATCCGTTGACTGTTTGCTGCGGTCATAAGCATTCCTGCTCCCCCTCCCAATTTGCTGACCACGTAGTCATCTACCTGCCCTTGTTTGCTGATAGCTATTTCTAAACTTGTTCTTTCCATTTCTGTCCATGTGCTTACAGTGCAACAAAGCTGTATAGAAGGATGATGGTTTGCGAGTTCAGTGTACCTCCTCCTACAACACTTGAGAGAGTTGTGTGGACATGGTACTGCTCATGAGTGAATAATTAACTTGTTATTTTATTTTAACTCCAGTGCCGATCTCTTTTTGTTAATCTTTGGAACCCGTGGACGAGAGGTTGACCCTGCACCAGTATGCTGACTTTTGGGTACATTTCCCCAGTTGGCGCCTAAGCATGCGGGCCCCATTAAAGACGCGGCCGTCCGAAGGAGTGGTCTCCACGGAGGATCAAAATATTACTGAGGATGCGCACTGCATGTGGAGACCCTTGTCTCCGCAGGCCAATGTGACTTTTCCGATTTGACCCTCCAGGTGGTGGCCGGTCTCGACTGTGGGTTTCTTAGGCGTACTTTTTGCAGTGACCATTAGGTCGACCAGAGATCGGCAAGCGGGAGTTGGAGACTTCTGGTGAGGTCGCTAAAGCGGCGAGCTTGCTTTGCTTAGTTTGGTTTTTGGTTTTGTGTTGATATTCATTCTTTGCAAAGACTGAAGGCAGGTAATGTGGAGATTTTTCTCATTTTGGAATATTTGTTTGGGGTAGTAATATATTACATATACTTGTGAAAATATCCCTGTTCTCAGCACACTGCGTATGTGGTGTTGCTGCTCTTATGGTACCAAGAAAGCTCTATAGCAAAGTCAGCCGGCTCCCCCGGAAGGGACCCCAAAAAGAGAAACACATCAAATATGGTATTTGTACCATAATGTACAGTTCATTGTGGAACAGATACACAAAGAAAGAGTCTGATTTATAATGTCCAGGGAACTGGTCATTCCGTTCTAAAAAGGTTCAATATGTAGAGCAGTGTTTATTTAAAAGAAAGAGTAGACAGGGTAAGTTCGGTTGTGTACGTGGGATAAAGAAGAGCGAAGAGAGCAGAAGCTATAGCAGAAAAGAGCAGCAGAAAATGATATATAAAAAAGCTTTGGAATTAAAAGACCAAAAAATTAAAGAAAAATAGAAAATGAAGATGGAGAACGTCGATTAGAGGTAAATGGCAAGTATCGTATTAGGCACCCTATCTATCGACTATTTAATACACCTCAGGATGATTGCATCCTATTAGAACGACCCCCATCCCTTATAAATTTCCCACTCCCAAGTGCCCCTGCGGATGAGGCTTCTGACGAGGAGCAATCTTCTTCAAAGAATAAAGCAGGCAATCTGGGCAACAGACTAGCTCTACTTTGACTAAAGCAGAAAAAGATGCATTAAAAACTGCTGCTAAAGTGGAAGCTCGTCAGACTACTACAGCGACAATCCGCATATATATGGTTCAACTTTGGAAAGATATAGAGCAGTTATATTTTGTAGGAAAATTCTGTTGGGTGGTAATATATGGTTAGCGCCATATTTTGATGAAACAGACCAGCTGATCTGAATGTTAATTATAAGCGATTAGTAGATGGGACTTACCTTTTTTCAGATATACCAGATACAATTAGACGAATAGTTAAATTACGAGATGAAACATTGCGTTTATGAAAGGAGCAAGAATTTGCTAGAAAGGGTAAAGTTGTAGAATCCAAAAAGCCTCAGAGAAAGCAGATGTTTTGGTGGATGTGAACAAACCCAGTAGTAGTAAAATTACTATGAAAACAATGAGTGAAGCTGCATCACTGTATATTCCTCCGAAAGGTACAGGAACAAGTGATGATAAAACTTAAGATGATGCAGAAGGATATTTTATAACTAAAATTAGGTCTACACTCCTTGGAGCAGAGCAGATGTTATGGCTCCTAAGGCTGCTTTACCGGACCCCCAGAAAAATCCTGCTTCCTTTTATGAGGAGCTGGAAGGAGCCATCAGCTCCAGCACTATGACCTTGCCAGATATTGATATGTTCTTTGGGCTTATTCTGCCCCCTGATATGCTGAGAACAATACGTAAAATAGATGATAATTTGGCTTATGGTGATACCTGGGAACATTTAGAATAAATAGATGCGGAAAGGGAGCCTGCGCAGAAACCGCAGAAGGAGATATTAGATCTTCCTACAGCTATTGTGACTAAGTTAGACTCTCATACCCTCTAAGAAAATATAATGGACAACGTTAGCGACCTGTAAACAGAAAAAGGATAAGTTTGTTTTGGATTTCTTTTCAAGATTTGAAGAGCCATTCCATGATTTTAGTGGTCATTCATTGGCAGATGATACGGGTAAGCATTTCTTTGTTGACAAATTACTCGCTAATATGTTACCGGGGATAGCTAGTCTCTTAAAGGCTAGCGAGAGTTCTTGGACCACGTCTTCCCCAGTTTCCCTTTTGACTATGGCCCAATATCATGAGCGCCAGGAACTGGAAGCGAAAGGTTAAAGATTTAAAGACAAAAGTTATGTTGGCCCATGTATATGTTCCACCATTAAGGGGCGGTGGAAGAGGCGGATGTGCAATGCATACACCTGGAGTGCCCTTTCTTCCTCGAGCAAATTTGTCACCTGATCAGTGTGCTTATTGTAAAGAGACTAGACATTGGCTTTCCGAGTGCCCTCTTTTGCGAGTTCAGCAGTACCCGCGGGGAAGGGGAAGTATGAGAGAACGCCCAGGAAATTCAGGAAACAGGGGAGGTGCAGGAACTTGTCCCAGGTTTGAGGCAGTTGAAAAAGGACCAAATGACTCTAATACTTTTGATAGACGAAATCAATGTCAAATGTCTGATTATTCTGCTGATGCACTTGCAGATTCTGATTACGCATAGGGATGCCTAGGATGGGGTAAGGGACAGGTGTAGTTGCTAGTAGATCAAATGCGTCCTTATGTTGACACAAATGTCTTGGGTTCTACTGATCTGTTTCTGATTGATACAGGGGCTACCCGTAGTGCTCTCTCTAAAAAATTGGTTCCTAGGGCTCCCCTGTCCGCCACGATGATCACATCAATAGAGTTCGATGGAACACCTACACCTAGCCCGCTTTCACAGCCAAATAAATTTGGGCTTGACAAATTCACTGCAGCATGTCCATTTTCGCTTTCCCCTAACATGCCAGACAACATTGTGGGTATCGATCTGCTTAAATATTTTCGTGCTACTATACGTTGTTCTCCAGAAGGTGCGCTTGTTATTTTGAATGACAATTATCCAATGGTTGAGGTATCTTGTCTTATCAATGAGAATTTCGCTCTGGCATCCTTACCTAGTACCTTGTGGGCTAGATCAGATACTAATGTGGGTAAAATGGTTATTCCACAGGTGCATAACCAAGTAAGGGAAGGTGTCTTGTCTGCCCCAATACAAAATATCCTGAGAATGTGAAGAAGCATTAGCACACATTGTTCAGGATTTGATCAAAGTGGGGGTAGTGGAAGAAATCCCCTATAATACTTACAATAGCCCTATCCTTCCTATTTTGAAAAAAGATACGGACACTAAAATTTACAGATTGATTTGCAAGAGGTTAATAAAATTGTAGTGCCCCAATATTTGGTAGTTTCTGATATCACAACGCTTCTCACTCCCTGCCACTGCTACTACATTTTTGGTGATCGCCTTGAAGAATGCATTCTTCTCAATACCCATACACCCTGAAAGCGGTTATCTGTTTGGATTCACATTGAAAAATAGATCCTTCCCGTTCTGCAGAGTTCCACAAGGCTAAACAGAGTTTCCTAGCATTTACAGTCAGGCATTAAAAAGGCAGCTTGATTCCTTTCCTGTACCAAAGGGAGTGGCCCTTATCCAATATGTCAATGATATTTTGTTAGCTGCAGATACTCCTGAGCAGTATGAAGAAGGAACACTGTTATTGTTATCATTTCTTGCCTCCCATAATCACAAAGTCTCGCAAAATAAATTGCAATATTGTAGAGAGCAGGGTACCTATTTAGGTCACCTCCTGCTTAAGGAGGGACGCACACTCACACCAGACCGCATTCAGACCATTTTAGATACTCCTGTGCCCTGTACTCAGAAGGATGTTCGTGCACTGATTAGCCTCACTTCTTTTTGTAGGCAGTGGATACCCAGTTTTTCACACATTATTAAACCTTTGTTGGCCTTTTTGACTAAAGACACTCCCATGCCCCTCCCATGGACTACTGAATGTGAGAATGCCTTCCAACACTTACGCCAAGCTCTTTGCTCAGCATCAGGATTAGGTACTCCAGACTATACAAAATGTTCACGCTCTATGTCCACAAAAGGGAAGGTTGTGCCCTCTCGGTTTTAACACAAACACTCGGCGATAAAAAATGCCTGTGCGCATACTTTTCAGCTGTCCTTGGCCCAGTCATTTGCGTACTGCCTGGATGTTTCCGAGCAGTGGCAGTAACAGCTGTATCTATACGTCAGAGTGAAGGAATAGTTTTGTCACACAAACTGCTTGTGTTAGTACCCCATTCAGTGGATGCTTTGCTAAATCAAACGAAAACACAGCATTTGACCAGTGCTCGTTTGTCAGGATATGAATTGACACTTTTGGCCCCTCATATCACATTGAAAAGATGTTTGACTTTAAACCTTTCTACACTATTACCATTTCCATCTACTCAGTAACGAGAGTTACATGATTGTATATTCCTCACTGAAAAGCAAACAAAGGGTTGCATTGACCTACAAGATACACTTCTCTCTAGTGTTGATGGGGAGTTATGGGTTGATGGCTCATGTTTAAAATTCTATTCCAAAAACGAGCCAAGAGGGAAAAAGGGAAAAACAGGGTCGCCCTCCACTCAAATATCATTCAATTCAGTACTTTTTTCTGTATTTTTCTCACAGCAGAATGACCAAATGTCAACATCTACTGAAGCACGACCTAACTTTCAAATATTTAGAGGTGTGCTCACAAATAACGTCCAATTTTATTAAAAATTAGAGAGGTTCCATGTAAAAAAAAAATCCAGATGACAGTCAGAGTGAACATATAAGTGATGTCTGCTCCCACCCCTTTTACAGTACATCCACAAGCAATCATGCATACAATAAATGTGTGAAGAACAAAATTACCCCTCATGGGCGCACCACCAACAGGGTTACTGGTAGGTACTAACCAGATAAAGCCCCTTTTATCATCATTCGCAGTCATTTGTTCAAAAATAAATGTGTCCAACACAAAACAGAACAACTGAAACAGTGCGAAGAGTAACCAGCATTCACTCCTGTGTGACAAAGTGAATAAAATCAACAAATACGCCACCACACAACTTTATTCTGAATTCAAGACGTAATTCGTTGAATTAAAAAGGCTGGTAGCTAATTTTGCATACCATAACCCAATGCCAACATGTTTCTCTGCCTTACTTGCTTTATGGCAGATTCATTAGGGCTGACACCCTGTCACCGCACCAGAGTTGGACAACTCGTTCTCTGTGACCTCTGTCAGCAATTCTCTTTCCTACCAGCTGAAGAGGGCTAACCATTCACTCCCACAGGTAAGTGTGTCTTTTGGCCCTTATGATTCTTGCATCAATCGTACTAGGCGGCTAAGACCTAAGTATCTCCTCCTCGGAGGTCTTAGCCACCTAGTACGATGACTGCTGATGATGATAAAAGGAGCTTTATCTGATGAGTACCTACCAGTAACCCTATTGGTGGTGCGCCCATGAGGGGTCATTTTGTTCTTCACACATTTTTTTGTATGCACGATTGCTTGTGGATGTATTGTAAAAGGAGTGGGAGCAGACATCACTTATATGTTCACTCTGACTGTCAACTGGAATTTTTTTTTACAGGGAACCTCTCTAATTTTTTATAAAATTGGACGTTATTTGTGAGCACACCCCTAAAAATGTGAAAGTTAGGTGGTGCTTCAGTAGATATTGACATTTGGTCATTCTGCTGTGAGAAAAATACAGGAAAAAGTACTAAAACGTCCTAGGGACAGGGTCTTTTTGTATTGAATCATTTTTAAAATTACCTGATGCACTACATCTGCTGCCTATGCTATCACGACACTTCCGACAGAAGTTGAGACAGCT
Source organism: Lissotriton vulgaris (assembly GCF_964263255.1). NCBI lineage: Eukaryota > Metazoa > Chordata > Amphibia > Caudata > Salamandridae > Lissotriton > Lissotriton vulgaris. The sequence continues at coordinate 2,028,791,361 of NC_141685.1, forward strand.
CGCATCCCACAAAAGTCAGCCCAAGCGGACGAACTGATTGCACTGACGAGAGCATCTGAGCTTAGTACAGACTTACTTGTTAACATTTTTACCGACAGCCAGTACGCTTTCGGGGTGGCACACAATTTTGGTCACTTGTGGAAAGAAACAGGCGTCCTCACCTCACTTGGGACACAGATAGTGCATGGAGAATTAGTGCTTAACCTTCTCACTGCCCTAACTTATCCTAAGAAAGTGGCAATTGTTAAGTGTAGTGCACACAAGAAAGTGACTGATAAAATTGAAGCATGAAACGCATTTGCAGATCACACAGCCCGTGAGACCGCGATGCAGCGAAGTACCACATCTATGTATGTGGTAAAGTCACAAGCTGAATCTTGGCATGATGCCAAGCAGGAAGTGCTGGACATGCAACAATCTGCATCTGCTGACGAACTAGACCAATGGTCTAAGGTGGGAACACTGGATGATGAGGGCTGCTGGAGGAATAAAGATATGACCAAATGGAAGTTACCCACAGCATAATTATACCCTTTGATTCACATGGCACATGGGCTGGCACATGTTGCTGCATCCTCAATGGCAAAACAACTTATGCAAGTTTGGGATCATCCTGATTTTGCCGGCACTGCTAGAAAGAAAGTCCAGTCTTCTCTAATCTGTCTCCAGTATAATCCTGGAAAGGGAACGCAAACTCCAACAGGAGGGTTTGCGACACCAACTGCACATTTTGAGGTCATGCAAATGGATTACATTCAGATGGAGCGTTGTATTAATCTAAAATATGTCCTAGTAGTGGGTTGTGCCTTCAGTAAATGGGTGTAGGTGTATGCTACGAAGGATAATACAGCTCTCATGAGCCAAAGTTCTCCTAAAGGAGTTCTTTCTTCGATTTGGCATTTGTCGGGTCCTATGGAGTGACAACTGACCTAATTTCATTGGGCAAGTTGTAGAATATGTCATGAAAGGGTTGGGGATTAAGCAGAAATGTCATGCCGCTTTTCATCCACAATCAGCAGGCCTGGTGGAGTGTTGTAACTCCACCCTGAAATTGAAATTGGCTAAAATACAAGCTTCCACGTCTTTGAAATGGCCTGAGGCACCGCCCCATGCCTTGCTTTCTATTAGATCAGTACCACCTACATGATCTGGCCTTACGCCACATGAGATCGTTTTTGGCAGGCCCATGAATATTTGGGAGTCCCTAAGCCTCACCCTATACATGATGTCCCTAACATGTTGATGAGCGAATATTTGTCCCAGTTACCTGACAGCTTGTGTTCTATTTATCAGCAGGTATGGGAAGCTATTCCAGACAGGTTGCAGGGTGAAGGCTACGATCTGCGGCCTGGCGATTTTGTGCTGATAAAATCGTTTCAACTGACAAATTCTTTGGCACCTCGGTGGCGTGGCCAAGAGCAGGTCCTCCTTGTTCCCAGAACTGCAGTGCAAGTGACCAAGTGGAAGAATTGGGTCCAGCCAGCATGCCGTCATGAGCCCTGCTGCGTTGACAGATCACCGCGACATCCTGGTCACTGAGAGAGGACGAGTAGCGTCACCTGATGGGCCTGAGGAAGTCTTCCTGGACCACAAAATCCCTGGTGCATCTAGATATCTGCTTTGATCCAGGAAGAAAGACACTTCATCGTATAAAGAGTCTGTTTGAGCCACTGTCCTGCGTGGTTAAAGACTGACTACAAAGGGGGGTAGTCTTTTAGTGGCTACTCGTGTCAACATTAGTGAAAAAACCAACGCCTGCCCAGGACCTTAGGGCACCATCTGTTTTGTTGTTTGCCGATGAGATGAACATGCCCGAGGAGAGAAATGGGATGCTGCAAAAGTGTGTAGCAAATGCACGATGTTCATCACTGGACTAACTTTGACTGCTGTCATCGTTGCTGTGCTAATGTGGGTTGTGGAGGAAGTAACTTCGGCTCAAAACTTACTGTCTGCTACTACTCCTGTCCCCACAGAACATTATTACTTTTCTCTCCCTATAATGAAAAGAAGCACCGAATGTCATATCTCAGTAAGACTTTCATACAAATGTTGCACCATACTCATAATGCTACGAACACCACCAACTGCTGGGTATGTGGAATGATGCCAGCCCATCAGAAGAAGGGAGGAACGCCTTTCATTCCATTCCCATTCTCGCATAATGGCTCCTGTAGAGCCTGGTTTGCACTGTTGTGGGCCTCTGAAATTAGTAATATTACTCTAGCTGATGTAGGAGGACTTGAAGCGCAATTAAACAAGCTTTGTTACCCCAATGAGGAAGGAGACTCACAAGCCAAAATAACTGTATGGGAAATGGAGGAGTATCGCAAAGGAGATTCCTCCACAAGCTATGTTTTCCCCAACACCCGAACGGCCAAGGTTAAAGGGTCTCCTGTTATTGCTGTTACTAGAGACCGAGCAAATCTTTGTGTGAGTAGGTTTGGCAGTATCCCAGTGGGGAAAATTGATTGTACTACAGTATTGAATATCACTGGAACAAATAATAGCAGTTTTCTATCCTTACACAACACTTATTTCATTTGTGGAAGTAAAAGTTACTATAATCTACCAATTGGATAGTCTGGAATATGCTATGTGTCCTCCTTGCTTCCTCCTGTGTTCTTAGCACCTGCATCTTATCATAAAGTTCAAAAATTGTTTCATGAGATTTCCTTGAACCAATTCCAAATAACTATAAATAATGAAGTGGATCAATCTGGCACTGCATTACAGCAATATGTTGAATTTAATCTGGGACTCTTTTTCTTTGTTGGTGCGGCTTTGAACAGTAGGAAAATTAGACGATTGACCCGTGTAGTGGAAGCTGTGACAAATCAAATAGTGCTGGCGCTTGGAAATATTACAGAAGAACTCCAAATTACGAGAATTGTGACTTTGCAAAATAGAATGGTTTTAGATGTAATTCTGGCTGATCGAGGTGGAGCATACCGTATCATCGGATCCAGCGGTTGTGTCTTCATACAGGACAATTCACCTGTTTATGATGCCATTTCCAAAATGCATACAATAGCCACTGGGATACATCAAGACTCAGGAACATGAACTTGGACTGGATGGTTCTGGATCATATTTTCTGTATGGGATCTGAAAATAGTGTCGGCCTTGTTCATAATTATTGCAATTCTCTGCTCTAGTTGTTTATGTATTTAATGTGGGCCAATGCCCTGTTCCCTCTGTATTTCCACTTGTACTAATTCTGTACTGTCTAAAACTAATGTCTAAAATGCAAATGCCCGTTTAGAAATAGAACGAGAAATCTGTGTAATTATGTCATAAGCATTCCTGTTCCCCCTCCCAATTTGCTGACCACGTAGTCATCTATCTGCCATGGTTTGCTGATAGCTATTTCTAACTTGTTCTTTCCCTTTCTGTCCATATGCTTACATTGCAACAAAGCTGTATATAAGGACGATGGTTTGTGAGCTCAGTGTACCTCCTCCTACAACACTTGAGTGTTATGTGGACGTGGTCCGGCTCATGAGTGATTAATAAACTTGTTATTTTATTTCAACTCCAGTGCTGATCTCTTTTTATTAGTTTTGGGAACCCGTGGACGAGAGGGTGACCCTGCACCAGTGTGCTCACTTTTGGGTACATTTTCACAGCCCAACCTAGTCGTGGCTTGGCCTCACTCTCTGCAGAACAAGCTTCACCCTTCCCAATTACCTAAAGTATCTAGCTAGAACCAAAAAGTGTCCAAGTGAACCAGGGGTTCCCGTGGCTCCAGCTCCCTTGATGTCTTCCTCACCTCTCCCTCCTGCACAGCTTCATTGGACCCCCTGTGACTCCCAGGAGTCAAAGTCTTGAGATCGTCTTCAAACTTTGGTCATGTGGAAGAACTAGGTTAAGTACTTGATATCAGGTTAGTGCGCACTAATCTCCCTATAGCAGTAAGCAGGACAAAGTATCAGCATCTTCAAAGATTATAGACTTTTCCTCCATACTCGCTTTGTGATGTAGACAAGTGCTTATTGAGTGTTTATACTCCGGACCCTTTCTGCAACTTTGGCACTAGAACAGTGATCGTGAAAGGGGTAAAGACTTTAGCTCAGTGTTTCTCTGATGAACAATAGTGCCAAGAGAAAGCAATTCAGAGTGTATAATATATGAATGAACCTTGTACCCAAACCTGTGTTCCGAGTTTATCCTTGGGAGTGCAAGGGACTCCAATCTGCATTCTGAATTTATCCCTACGAGTGCACACACTCCAGTCTCTGATTTTGGTTATTCGCCTATCGTGCCGTGCTGCTGATAAAACTTGCAAGTGTATGTCACTGAAGTCAATGCATGGTAATTGTATGCAGAGAGCGGTTAGTGTACTAATAGTAACTGCCTCCGCTTGTTATTTCCAGTGTAATGTGTCATCACAAAACCAGAGATCCTGGCTCAGTGCACATCTACCTTGCAAAAGCAGAAGGTCTCACAAGTGAAAAATTCTGTTACACTGTATTGCAAAGCCACTGAACAATCCAATACTGTAAGTCTGTTTTCTTATTTTATCCCAAACTCCCTTTCCCCCATGGGCTGTGTGTGATCTAAGGAGTTTGGTCTCTTGATCTTGGGTGGCTCTGAGAGGGATAGGAGGTCCAGCATCTGCTCTATTGCCTTCTCCACAGTTTGGAGCAGATGACTGCATTACCATCCACGTATTGCATTTCTTCTGTTAAAACAACTGCATCCTTACGACGACACAGAGACTAGATTAAAAACAGAGGATCTAAATGCAATTACGCAATCAATAAAAAAAGGAGTCTACTAACAAGTGCTGTAGAGAAGTTTGTGATGCATTTTACATGTACAACAACATCCTCCTGCTGATTTTACATCATCCAAGAAATACATTAAGCATCAAGTTGGACTTAGAACAATTCCGGCATATATTATTATGAGAGAAATCTGCTGAAAATGTAATATCATTACACTTTCTGAAGAATTTCTTGGTTAGAGCAATTCATTTTTTTAAATTTAAATATAGATGGTCTTCTTGGAGGCTCAAAAACAGGAATTCATTCTGAAGTCTTTTTTCAGAGTACAAAAGGAGCAAGCAGATAATTCTAATCTGTTCAATAAAGTGCTAATCATAGTACCCAAGGTGTTATACGACTTCGGCTGAACGAATCCTTCAATAACATAGATATCAGTCTCTATTTGGTGGGATTAAAAGCACCTAATTAAAACTTAATAGTGTGGGATTTGGCTACTTATTCTTAAGACACCATACCAAGTTTGAGCTTAGTAGCCTGGATCAAACAGGAACGTGGGATACCAATCCCTCTTCAATGGACGCCATTACCTCTTTAACCACTCTGTAAATCGACGCATCAACTGCGTCGTAAAATTCATTGTTCCAAGGAATCTTCGTCCCACTGCATGTCGCCCTGTTCTGACATGCTTCCTAAGAGTGCCAACACTGGACAAACAGGTCCTCGGACTCGATCAACCCTACGTGTATAATGCCGTGTAACAGCTGCCAACCTTCGCAGTCCTGATGGGCTGCTCTGTGTGTGCTAGGGACCAGCCGGTAATACAGAAAGGGCACAGAGATAAACAAAAAGGAGGTCAATGCCCCCGGGACACATCCCTGCTCAATTCATGATGCACAAAAAAATTTACCACTCAACAGGCTCAAAGATTCCCCTGGAAGCGTGTCCCTGCAGGCCAGCCTTAGAACCGGACACATTAAGGATTTCCCCAATACACCCTTACGGGCGTGCAATCAAATACTCACACCTACCCAGATTAAAAAACTCAGGGTGTCAGAAACGCAGGCTTCAAAGCCTGTAAAGACCCTCACACAAGGGCGTAACTCTCCAGGCATGGCGGAGGCTCAGGTGTGGTGGTGAGCCTCAGCAAGGCCTACCAGTGCAAGGGATTCGCCCTTCTCTGCACAGAGTCCTCAGACCAATAGGAAGAAGTTGGCACAGAAACTGGAATAGAAAATACAGATTTTATTAAACCTCATGAGGTGGAACTACATTCTCACAACACCCTTCGGTAATGTATTACGTAGCACACTGAATGGAAGGAACCTGGTCCTTTCATACCCACACAGTAGCTCAAATGAAGGTGGTACAAGTACAAAATGATGGTTGTAGGTACATATAAGGTTATACAGAAAGTGTACAGGCAACAAGTGGGAGGAGCTAAGTTTGCTCATTCTGGTGGACACATCTTGACAGTTACAGACTGGGGACAGCTGCAAGCTCAACTGAGCATGTGCTTAGCAGAAAAGGCTAAATAGATCTCGTCTCTAGGCAGATTTCAAGAGCAGTTAACAGGAAGGTAGGACAGAGCATATGGCGAGCACATGGTAGCACATGGCAAACAAAATGGCTGAAATACAAAATGGATTCCACAAAACGGACATGATAGTCTCTAAATACAGGATGTCTTCAGCTAATGCTTAACCTAATTGCTGCCAAATTACAACAGACGACCCTTTCAGCATTAGCTTCGTTTATCTGGGGTAATCTAGATACGCATCCTGTACATTGATGCTCATCATCTCAGTGATTTCTTTATTTAACATTTGTTGTGCTTTTATTTCGGCAATATTTCTTTTGGCAGGTGTACAAGCAGTGATACACAAGGAGCAAAGCATAGGACCACATTGTATACAAGTACAGCATGTAAATAGTATCACCAGTAGTATACATAGAATAGTCAGTAGCTTCCAGCCCCAAGTAATAAAGAGTGTCCATATCCAGTTCGAAAATGTCCATCTACCAGTCTCTGTGTGAATTTCTGCAGCAATCTTATGCAGTTTTGAGATTGAATCATATACTGAAGGTGAGTGATCTGGTATAAACACACAGCAACTGCTACCGATGATGCGACATGCACCACCTCGATCAGCCAAAATCACATCAAGCACCATTCTGTTCTGGAGTACTACAATCCTTGCAATTTGCAGTTCCTCTGTAATGTTCCCAAGTGCCATAGCTGTTTGATTGGTGACAGCTTCCACAACACAAGTCAATCGCCTTATCTTTCTGCTATTCAATGCAGCACCCACAAAGAAGAACAAGCCCAAATTGAAATAGACATATTGTTGCAAAGTGGTATCAGTCTGATCAACCTCATCTGTACTTATTGTTCGTTTGTATCTATTCTTGGAAATGTCATTATACAACTTTAAATTTTGGTGATACGATGGAGGGGCTAAAAACACAGGTGGTAACAAAAATGATATGTAACATACCCCGGACCACCCAACAGGTAATTGATAGTATCCTTTATTACCACATACAAAATAAGTATTGTGCGACGATGTGAAACTACTGGTATTAGCTCCTTCAATAGTCAATGTCAAAATACATTCACTCCGTCCTATTGGAATTCTCCCAACACTACTTATACACAATTCTGCTTTAGCTCTGGTCACAGAAATTACAAAAGGTCCATTGTCTTTGATGTTCCTCATATTTGTGAAGACATATGGTGTAGAAATATTGTCAGGTTGGTACTCTTCCCATTCCCATTTAGTCCCTTTAGCTTGAGGATAACCATCTTTATCTTAATAGTATACTTTATTCAGACGAAAGATGATTCCTCCTATGGAGGGCTTTCCGAAAGCAAACAAAAGAGCATACCAAGCTTGACATGATCCATTATGGGAAAACGGTAGAGGAATAAAAAGTGTTCCTCCTTTCTTTTGGTGTGCAGGTATCGTTCCACACACCCAACAGTTTGTAGCATTGTGTGCATGATGCAACATCTGGATGAATATGTTATTTAAGTAAGATTGTCGATGCTTCTGCTCATGGTAAGGAAGCGTAAAATCGTGATGTTCCGCTGGAGTAGTGGCAACGAAAAGCTGTCGAGCAGTAGCCACTTTCTCATCAAACCAGGTAATTATCGCCATAACCACCAGAGCAAACCCTACAGCACAAATGATTGTTTTGTAAATCATTTCAGCAACAGCGATAATTGATCTTTCTAAAAAAAAAAAAAAACCAGGGCGGTAGCTCAACCAGTCGTTTTCAGCACTGCAGATTCTTTCTTTGGTCTCAAGTGGTATCGCGATGCTCCAGGAATCGTGTGGTCCGGGAAGACTTCCGCAAATTCGTCAGGTGAGATAGCTTGACCTTTCTCCGTATCCAGAATCGCTCGATGGTCAGTCAGCACAGCAGGTTCCACCAAGGCAGTCGACACACGTTTGCAGTGTGTGCTATGGACCCAGTTCTTCTTGTTCGTCACTCGAACTGCTGTCCTTGTCGCAAGGAGCACTTGCTCTGGTCCTCGCCACCTCGGCTCCAGGCTGTTCGATCTGTCGAAGACCTTGACCATAACATAGTCGCCAGGACGGAGTTCGTGGGCCTCACCTGTAGATCTAGCAGGAAGCGCTTCTCAAACCGGTTGATGAATAGAGATCAAACTGTTGGTTAACTGTGCCAAATAATCATTCATCAGAACACAAGGAACATCATGTATGGGGCGTGGCTTAGGAACTCCCTAAATATTCATCGGTTTCATAAAGACCACTTCATATGGGGTGAGACCAGATCATGAGTGTGGCACCGATCTTATGGATAGCAATGCCAAGGGTAATGCATCTGGCCACTTCAAAGATGTGGAAGACAGTATTTTCGCCAACTTCAATTTTAAAGTAACATTGTATCTTTCCACTAATCCTGCTGATTGTGGGTGGAAGACCGTATGGAACTTCTGTTTGATCCCTTATCTTTTCAAAACATACTCAACAACTTGCCCAATAAAATGAGGTCCGTTGTCACTCCACAAAAATTTACAAACACCATATCTAGGGAAAAACTCCTTTAGAAGCACCTTTGCTGTGATGAGAGCAGTATTATCCTTTGTAAGGTATGCCTCTATCCATTTACTGAAGGCACACACCACCACTAGGACATATTTCAGATTATTGCAGCGTACAAGTTGGATGTAATCCATCTGCAAAACTTCAAAAGGTGCAGTTGGTGTAGCAAACCCTCCTGTAGGAGTCCGTGTCCCTTTTACAGGATTATACTGCCAACAGATCAAACAGGACTGTACAACTCTTTTAGCTGTGCTGGCAATTTCAGGATGCTCCCAAACTTGCATAAGCAATTTGGTTATTGTTAGAGCTCCAACATGTGCCAGCCCATGTGCCATTTGAACCGTAGCTTGTAAATAGGCTGCAGGCAATTGCCATTTATTCATTTATTCATTTCTTTGTTACGCCAACAGCCCTCATCGTCTAACATTCCTTCTTTAGACCATTGCTCAAGCTCTTCCACAGAGGCAGATCTCTGTATATCCAGTACTTCCTCTCTAGCGTCATGCCAACGCTCAGCTTGAGGCTTCACTACGTACATGGAAGTAGTGCTTCACTGCATCGCAGTCTCGCAAGCAACACTATCTGCAAAGGCATTACCTTGTCCTATTTTGTCAATGATTCTCTTGTGTACGCTACACTTCATGATGGCAACTTTCTTTGGGTATGTAAGTGCAGTCAAGAGATTATGTACTAATTCTCCGTGTATTATCTGCATCCTGTGGGATGTAAGAAAGCCTCCTTCCTTTCAGAGTAGGCCAAAATCATGAACCACTCCAAAAGCATAGGGACTATCCGTGTAAATGTTCACACATAAGTCAGTGCTAAGTTCACATGCTCGTGTCGAAGCTATTAGTTCAGCTGCTTGAGCCGACTTTTGAGGTATGCGAGCTGTTTCCACTACTGTCTCAAACGTGGTAAATTCCATAAGCAGCTGAAGTCGTGCCATCTGGTAACTTCAAACAGGACCCATCGACCCACAGTTCCCCATCTACATCTGGAAGGGGCGTATCTTACAAATCGATGCGACCTTTTGTCTGTTTGTCAGTAAGGAATATACAATCGTGAGGTTCCTTTGACTGGGACTGAGTCACAGGATATGGCAACAAAGTGGCTGGGTTCAGTGTCGCACACCTCTTCAAGGTGATATGAGGAGTTAACAGTGTCAATTCATATCCTGTCAGACGAGCACTAGTTAAGTGGTGTGTGTTAGTCTGATTCAAAAGGGCATCTACTGCATGGGGTACTAGTACCAACAGTTTGTGTGATAAAACTATCCCTTCACTCTGACGTATGGACACAGATGTCGCTGCAACTGAACGAAAACACCCAGGCAATGCACGAGCAACAGGATCAAGAACTGCAGAAAAATATGCACAGGGACGCTGCTTATCACCGTATATCTGTACTAAATCAGACAATGCACACCCATCTTTCTCGTGTACATAGAGTGTAAAAGCTTTCGTGTAATCTGGTGTGCCTAACACTGGTGCAGAGGAAAGAGCTTGTCTTAACTGATGAAAAGCGTTTTGGCATTCATCTGTCCATGGAAGGGGCATCGGAGTGTTTTTAGTCAGAAGCGCTAGCAGGGGTTTAACAATGTGTGAAAAGCCCAATATCCATTGCCTACAAAATGAAGTCAAACCAATAAATGCACGGACATCTTTCTGTGTGGAAGGTACTGGGGTGTCTTGAATGAGATCTGGTGTCAGTGCACGTCCCTCCTTAGACAGAGGGTGACCTAAGTAGGTTACCTTCGGTCCACAATATTGCAATTTCTTTCGTTACACTTTATGATGGTGTGTAGCAAGAAAAGAAAGCAAAGACAAAGTACACTCTTAACATAGTTCAGGCGTATTGGCTGCCAAGAAGATGTCATCGACATATTGTATGAGAGCCACCCCTTCAGGCAAATTAAAGGAATCCAGCTGTCTCTTCAATGTTGGACTGTAAATACTAGGACTCTCAGTATAGCCTTGAGGAACTCTACAAAATTTATACGATTGATTATTCAAAGTGAAACCGAACAAATATTGGCTTTCAGGATGAATAGGGATCGAAAAGAAAGCGTTCTTCAAGTCTATAACAGAGAATGTAGTTGCTGTTGGAGGAACCAAAGTAAGTAGTGTCGTTATGTCAGACACCACAGGGTACTGTGGTACTACAATCTTATTTACTTCTCCCAAGTCAATGATAAATCTGTAAATCTTAGTGTCAGTATCTTTTTTCAAAATGGGAAGAATCGTACTATTGCAAACATTGTAAGCAACTTCTTCCACGACCCCTACTTTGATCAAATCATGTACAATGCGTGTGAGTGCTTCTTCTCCTTCTTGAGAAATCTTATACTGAGTCAGTCTTGGCAATGAAGCACCCTCCTTGACAACAATATGCACTGGCAGAAAAACCATTTGCCATACATCGGTGTCTGAAGTAGCCCACAAAGTACTAGGGAGTGAAGCTAATGCAATGTCCTCTTTAACAATATAAGATCTCTCAATCACAGGGTAGTTGTCATTCAAAATAACTCGTACTCCTTCCGGAGAACCTCGTATCGTACCCTGAAATATTTGAGCATATCAAGACCCACAATATTGTCTGGTGTGTCCGGAGAAAGGAAAAACGGACATGGAGCAGTAAACTTATCAACATGAGTAATTGTGACAATGGGCTAAGGGAAGGTGTTCCATCGAAACCTATTGATGTAATCGTTAGGCCAGACAAGGGAGCCCTTGGAACCAGTTGTTTAGATAAGGCGCTACAAGTAGCTCCTGTATCAACCAGAAACTGATCAGTACAACCCAAAACATGTGCTGTAACATAGGGACCCTCTGATCTACTGGAACTTCAACTGATTCCTTACCCCATCCAATCCATAAGCAGAATCTTGGAAATCAGATGGCACATAGTCGGACATTTGATATTGATTCCTTCTACCAAAAGTGTTAAACCCATCCTGCCCACATGCATTTGCATCAAACCTAGCGCAATCATTCGTGCTTCCTCTAGGCCCTGAATATCCTGAGCGATTTCTCATTTGTCCCCGACCGCGTGGACACTGCTGAGCACGCAGTACTGGACAATCAGAAAGCCAATGTCCAAATTTCTTGCAGTACGCACACTGGTCAACAGACAAATTCTAACGAGTATAAGAAGGAAAGGACGAACCATAAGATCCACGTCCGCCTCTATCATTACCTCTAGAAGGTGGGCTATAAGCTTGAGCTAACATAACCTTTGTTTTCAACTCTTTAGACTTTTTAATCCTCATTACTTTTAGCTTCTAATTCTTGTCGCTCATAATACTGAGCCATGGTTAGGAGAGAAACTGGAGAAGAGGTAGTCCATGAACTCACTGGCCTTTAAGCGACTAGCACTTCATGGCAAAAAGTGTGTGACATTTTTCGACAAACAGATGCCTACCCGTGTCACCTGTCAATGACTGGCCACTAAAATCGTGGAATGCCTCTTCAAAGCGTGTAAAGAAATCTGAAACGGATTCATCTGCCTTTTGCTTACACAGCGCTAATACAGTCCAATCTATCTTTTTAGGGAAAATAATCGTCTTTAACTTAACTAATATATCTGCCAGAAGATTTAAAATTAACTGACACGGTTTCTGTGCAGGTTCTCGGTCTTCATCTAACTGCTCTAAATCTTTCCATAATGCTCCAAATGTCGCACGATCATCAACTTTAGCACAGTTCTCCAGATATCAGGCGATAATATTAATCCAAAAAACAAATCAATATCAGGCAAAGTCATAGTACAAGACCTAATGGCACCCTCAACTTCCTCATAAAAGGCTGCTGGATTCTTTCGTGGATCAGGCAATGCATTTTTAAGGTCCATAACATCTGCTCTATTCCAAGGAGTGCAAACCCAATTATAAATAAAATACCCTTTAGCATCTGTAGAAGTCTTTTCATTTGTACCCGTTCCTTTAGGAGGAACATACAAAGGCGCAGCTTTACGCATGTGTTTCACGCATGTGTTTCACATTAATTACAACATTCTTATCTGTTTCAGGAGTAGAAGTTCGTGCCATGTTGATTCAGGATGTTTGTGCAGCCGCGTCTGCTGCCTTTTTCTCCTCTCGCAGACGGGCTGCTTCAACACGCAGTTTAACCCAGCCACCTGGGAGAAGACAAAAAGACCTTCACGTAGTTTTTTACAATCAGCTGCTACATCATCGGGCTCTATTTCTACCGAATGTTTCCTAAATCGTTCAATAACCTCTGCGGTAAATGTATCGGTAAAATATATTTGCTCCCTTTCCTGCCAACCTTTTATACTATCTAAAAGTTCAGAAGCAGTGTCAGTAGTACGAACGGCTTTACGCGCAGCAGATCTAATCTCAGACGCACGTTCAGCAGATAACATTGAGCGAGTTTCTCGAGCTTTCTCCTGGTCTGTAGGAGTCCTCATCTCACTCATAAGGAGCAGAAGGAAGAGTATACGGAGGTGGACAACGATCTAATAAGAGAGAATCATCTTGGGGTTTATTAAGAATAGGATAAAGAGGTCTACGAACAGCGTATTGGCCATTTACCTGTAAATGACTCTCCCTATCTTCCCTCTCTTTAATTTCCCTATTTTTCATTTCCAATGCATTCGCATGAATTTTCTTACATTGTTCTTTTTCAATCACGGCTTGCTCACGCTTCATTCGCTCACGCACTTCTTTCTCCCACATTCACACACAGTCACACATGTCTTGCCTAGCCTTTCGCTTAAACATTCGGTGCTCCACATACTGAATCTTTCGCAAATCAAATGACCCTTGCATAGGCCAACGCAAATCAGAATCCTTACGAATATATTTATTCTATTACATGCTGTACATTATGGAAGAAATATCATACTTAATATACGTATCCCTATTAGGCGTCCCCTCAAGGGGGGCCGGTTGTGCTTCGTCGAGTTTCAAACTGGTACCACTACAAAAGCAAGGCATCCTACAAAGTGTGCTGGAAACAGGCATGCCAAAAATAGTGCAGAATGTGCAGTATTATAATCAAAGTAGCGCTTGAAGTACTCTTCGTACGTTGCGCCGTTCAAACATATTCAAATAGAGAAAAATCTCCTCATTACCTGCCTATATGAATTGCAATGCATATATAACTTATCAAACAAATACTAATATTTGCCAATTTTCAAACAAAAGCCGCAGTAAGTGTTACTAAACTACCTTACCAATCAAAGGCATCAACACCAACAGCAAGTGCCGTAGAACGGCTCTTACCGATCAAATGGTGTACAGGTTCCAACTACCAAATGGTCACTGCACGGCGAATCAACAGAAGAGATCTCAGTCGAGGACCGGCGCCACCTGGATGGCCAGATCAGAAAGAAAGTAAAAACGCTGTGGGTGCCAAGACTCGGGTCTCCGCAGGCAGCGATCACGTCCAAAGCGAGATTCCAGTCCTTTGTCTCCACCAGTCCTTCAGGCATCCGAGTCGCCGATGAGCCCCGCGCTGGAAGCGCCAATTTGTGGTGGTGAGCCTCAGTAAGGCCTACCAGTGCATGGGATTCGCCCTTCTCTGCACAGAGTCCTCAGACCAATAGGAAGAAGTTGGCACAGAAACTGGAATAGAAATGTTATGTTATGTTATATATTGATTTATAACGCGCTCTGTTAGTCGAGACTGTCCTGGCGCGGTGAGGAAACTGAATCAGAGTGAACGGGAAAACAGCCATTCATGATGTATAAAAAGGTGAGTTTTTAACAGTTGTTTAAAATTAGTCAGGTTGGGGGGAATATCTTCGAGCATCAGGAAGGGCGTTGCACAACTGAGCTCCCCTTACCGTCTGAGATTGCCCCCCCAGGCGAACTCTCTTAAATCTGGGGACGACCACCTGCTTTCGGGAGGCAGATCGCAGCTGACGGGTCGGTAGGTAAAAGGCAAATCTTTTAGCAAGGTAGGGTGGACATGGTCCGTGCAGGGCTTTATAAACGAGTACTAGAGCCTTAAAACGCACTCTTTGGTACAGAGTTTATTAAACCTCATGAGGTGGAACTACATTCACACAACACCCTTCGGTAATGTATGACGTAGCACACAATGGAAGGAGCTTGGTCCTTTTATACCCACACAGGAGCTCAAATGAAGGGGGTACAAGTACAAAATGCTGGTTGTTGGTACATATATGGTCATGCAGAAGTGTACAGGCAACAAGTGAAAGGAGCAAACAGTTTGCTAATTCTGATGGACACATCCTGACAGTTGCAGACTGGGGACAGCTGCAAGCTCAACTGAGCATGTGAGAAGCAGAAAAGGCTAAATATATCTAGTCTCTAGGCAGATTTCAAGAGCAGTTAACAGGAAGGTAGGACAGAGCACATGGTAGCTCAGGGCAAACAAAATGGCTGACAGAAATACAAAATGGATTCCACAAAACAAGTCTCTAAATACAGGATGTCTTCTGCTAATTGCTGCCAAATTACAACACAGGTACGCGGCGGGTGGAAGTAGAAACTGACAGAAATCCAAATTCCGCGTGCCGTCACCATCGAGTGAGCATCCAAAACAACGCCACCTAGCGGCCGGAGGTCTAGACCGCACTCCACCACTGGTAATATACTTTGCAGCCGTTTAGGGCCGACAAGCGGACCTGCGACCACGAGACTAGGTAACCCGCAAGCGAAACCCTAATACACAGTCAAACAGCAACTCTAAAGTTGCATACCACCAATACGCGGTCCCGTGATTGACAAAAAAAAAAAATTTATTGGCATACATACACAGTATTAAATCGGCAAGGTCAAGAAAAAAAACCTTACATTACAGTACCGGAAGACGGATACGCGGTCCTGTGACGGATAAAACACGTTATCTAAGCAAGACATCAAGATTTGTCAGAGAAAATGGAAAAAACTCTCATCTATGGCTGCGAGCAGCACAGAAGGAGCATGGGCAAGATACTGAAGAGGGACTATATGTTGGACCCTGCATTGTGATTCGACATTGTATTCAGGGATATGTTTGTACCTTGTTTGTTTTTTCGCCAATTTCCCTGGTCTTCTGCGAAATGTGGTCTTTGCTGTGATGGTTAAAATGGCTGCTGTAAAAGTGAAGTAAAGAAAGTATAGCATAATCCGAAGCCTCCGGTCGGTACATAGAATTTGACATACTTGTGTATTAGTAAGTTATCACAGAGTCAGTGGTTATGGTGAACTAGTGTTGGGGAAAGACAGAACCCCAAGGACCACAGGAAAACATATCATTGTGGTGTCTCTTTGACACCACAAGATATCTCTAATAGCTGGCATACTCCTGTTTCTCTCACACCCCCTCACACAGGGAACTCAAGTACACACCCATAAAAGGCACACACAACCATAAATAACCTCAACACCAATACTCTGCATGGCCATCACACCCAGTAAAGTATGCACGTTCCATGCAAACATAAGTACACACACTCTATGGAAAGAGAAAATAGGCTTTCGACGTGATGGAGTATGTACCTGCCACGCAAAGAGCACACAGGCATTCAACCCAGTGGAGTATGTACCCTCCAGCAAACAGGCATTCAATGCAGTGGAGTAATCACTATCCACGCAAACAGCATATGGGCATTAAAACCAGTGGAGTACTCACCGACCAAGCTAACCGCATATGGAACTGCAACCCAGTGGAGTATGCAGACTCCAAGCAAACAGTCATTCAGTTCAGTGGAGTATTTACCCGCCACGCAAACAGCACACAAGCATTCAACCCAGTGGACTACACACACACCCCACGCAAACAGCACATGGAATTTCAACCCTGTGGCTTACGCATCCTCCACACAAACAGGACGTCTGCATCAGAATACCCTGGGGGCCGCCCTCCCATCCATGTGGCCAACAAACAAAAGTATGCACAAACATCACACACCAAAGTGCACTCAACACCTCACACACTTTCTTCCCACGGACCCACACACTCATACACGACACAGTAACACATTGCAAGTAACTCGGCACTCAAATTGCCAGTGAAGTACGTGTTAAATGATGCCGAAAATGAAACGGACATTTGCATTAAACGCCCATAAATGCCAAAGCCATCTAACGCAGAATTAATTAATTAAAGACGTCCATGCATGTGCACAAACATTGGTAAACTTTGGCAATTGAGTTCATTCACCCCTCCCCCACCCGTCGCAGCGTCCCTTCCGACCCCCCACTGCTTTCTCTGTGGATGTAAAAGTGGCTGGGGCCAGCGTCTTGACAGATGACTGGGATAACGCTGCGGGGCTCACTGATAACCAGGCGTGAGGCGGCCAGCCCGCGGGCATCACTGCAACTGGTAGAAAGTGGGTCTGCGGGGGACCTGGCGTCTAAAGAGAATGTATGCTACATCTGCATGATGTAGCATACGAGTGTGAACGAGTTTCACAGTCAAATACTTGCTTACTGTTCTTTGAGCGATTTTAAAACGGAAGGCTTAATAGATTAATATCGGACGTGTACAGTTTCACCTGATTTGATATGCACCCCTTCCCCTCCCCCCCCCCCCCCAAACACTACTTGCACTACGGGCGTGCTCCCAAAGGCCACAAGGAACACAGCCTATCTGAGCACAAGGACACACGGAGGACAACCTGCTTCGAAGCACACAAAGTTACCCGCCCATGACATAGGAAGGGAGCGCAGACACCTACCCGGTCTCCCGTCAATGTCAGTTGGGACGAATACACGTAAATTCTGTCTATCCTGTGCACATTCTTTGAAGCTAAAATCTATATGGGCAACAAACGAATATTAATTCCATTGGACACATGTACTTAAATATGTATGAGCACTGCACATGATAAAGTACGTTCTGTCAAAACAAAATTCAATTACACAAGAACTTCAAAACGAATGTGAAAAAACATGGTCTGACAACTTCGTAGTCGGAGCAGCTTAACTGTACTTCGTCACGGGCACTACGCAAAGCATAAGGACATTTTTTTTAGCTTTTGAATTACTTAAACTACAGATGGGTTTAGGCTACGGTTCTTTAAAGTAAAGTACAAAAAGCATTGAAAGTATAACTTTAACTGTATTTTTTTATTTGGTCATATTTTTGAAACACGTAAAACAAGGTGAAGGGTGGAATGCTTGAATTACTCACTGTGCGCCTGTAACTAAACTAAACCCAACTGAAAAGCACCAACTGGGGGAACATTAGGGGATGGGTGGGTGCAGAGTACCATAGCTGTACTACAGTGAGGCATTCCTTGCGCCCATCAATAAAAGCGATTCTTTTTTAAACCCTCTATTACACTCCACTCAAGCACTACTAACGCAAAAGTTCACTGAAGTGCTGTAAAACGCTAGAAAATGACTAATAGCAGGTTGCTGCTAGGAGCCCAAAGCCATCGGCTTCCCAGAGACATCAGTAAAACGAGAAAAATATAGAAACTGCCAAATCCATCGGCTTTCGTAAAGCATATTTTACAACACTTGTATTTCCATTCGACCACTGGTAGGGTCCTTCCCTGCCCTTGACTCCTGCCCCATCGCCACACCGTGCTACCACGAGCCTGCACACCACATACCATACATCAGTGTTACTTACCACAGCCCACATATGAAACGTTCCCGACAGACTCCCCTCCGAGCTCACTTACAAAGCGCTAATAGACGGCAACGAGCAGTTTATTCACCAGTTCCTTTTATGGACTCCGACAAAGCGCATTTTCCTCCATGCCTGACCCTACTCGTAGGGGTGGGCATAAAATCCGTTTCGCGGGCGAATTTGCGGATTTTCCGCGATTTCGCGATCCGCGAATCTCGCGAAATCGCTGTAAAATCCGCGAATCAGCGGGGACGAATTTTCAGCCAAGCAAGGGTTACAGCAGCAGGGGCAAAAGTTGAACCTAATTTCTTTGTAACCTTTTACAAAAGGGTTACAAACAAACTAACTTCAACTTGGACACCTGCTGCTAATTGCTTCCTGGCGCCTCGTTATCTACTTGCAACTATTCTCTGACCCTGCTCTGACCCTTGAAGCAGGGTCAGAGAATAGTTACAAGTAGGCAACGAGGCACCTGTCCAAGGAATTAAACCTCATCAGGAAGCACTTACAGATATAAAAAACAGGAAGAAGGGAGAGGATGGCAAATACACCCATTTTGAGTTGTCAGGAGGGGTTAAACTAAGAGAGACCTTTACAGCACAATTTTCATATGCATTTTGCTAAAAATAAAAAGCTGTATGTTCTGTAGGGGCAACTCAGGAATCTGGCCCTTCAGAGATCCGGCCTCGCTTTCTTTCTCTTTTTCTCTCTCTCCCTCTCTCTTTCCCTCTCTTTCTCTCTCTTTCTATCTATCTCTCTCTCCCTCTCCCATAAACAACTGCATAGGTAACTTCGCTATGCAAGCGGCTCGCGAAGACGCAAAAAGCCCCGCGAACACGCAAAAAACCCAGCGAACACGCAAAAAACCCCGCGAACACACAAAAATCCGCAATTTCGCACAAATTCGCGAATTTTGCGGATCGCAAATCCGCAAATTCGCAGATCGCGAATTCGCAAAATTCGCCCATGCTTACCTACTCGCTCACGCCTCAGCCCGCAGGCCGGCGCTGCGAGGGTCGCCGTGCGTCTAATAAGCGCCTAATTCACTCTAGGCGCGTAGGACAGGTCCACCCGCACCTTGCCCCAGGCTCTACACAGCATGCTTCCTGTTGCACGTATTTATCACCAACACGTAGCGTGGCATAAAAGGACGGTATTGCACCGTTACATCGCAACTTTTACAACGCACTTCTATTACAACGCAACTTTTACAACGCTGGATCCATTACATCGCATGCCTTTACAACGCATGACATTACATAGCAGATGCTATTACAACGCATGTTATTACAACGCAAGTATAGGTAAGTATTTAATTTTTTTTAATTTTATTTAATATTATTTAATTTAATTACTAATAATAATAATAAATAAATTAATTTATGTTTTTTTATTTTATAAATTAAATATATTAATTTAAGTAATTTTAAAAAATAAGTATGAGTATAGGAGTATATGTTTTGGGGTACTGTGGTATATGTTTTGGGGTACAGGGGTCATTTTAGGTTTTAGGGCTGGGTTTGGGTTTTGGGGTACAGGGGTATTTTTAGGTTTTAGGGCTGGGTTTGGGTTTTGGGGTACAGGGTTATTTTTAGGTTTTAGGGCTGGGTTTGGGTTTTGGGGTACAGGGGTATTTTTAGGTTTTAGGGCTGGGTTTGTTTTTTGGGGTACAGGGGTATTTTTAGGTTCTAGGGCTGGGTTTGGGTTTTGAGGTACAGGGGTATTTTTAGGTTTTAGGGCTGGGTTTGGGTTTTGGGGTACAAGGGTATTTTTAGGTTTTAGGGCTGGGTTTTGAGGTACAGGGGTATTTTTAGGGTTCAGGGCTGGGGTTGGGTTTTGGGGTACAGGGGTATTTTTAGGGTTCAGTTTTTAAATAAATAATTTTAAAAAAATGATTAATTTTATTTATTATTATAGTTCTTTAATAATTATAATAATAGTTCTTTTAAAAATAAACTAGTTTTTAAAATATAGTTCTTTAATAATTATAATAATAGTTCTTTTAAAAATAAACTAGTTTTTAAAATATATATAAATACAAATTAATTATTTTTAAATAATTTAAATTTTTTATTTAATTATATGTAATTAAATTTCATTTTTTAAGTAAATTAATATACTTACATATACTTACGTTGTAATGGCATGCGTTGTATTAGCATCTGCTATGTAATGTCTTGCCTTATAATGGTATGCGTTGTAAATGTTGCTCCGTTGTAAAAATTGCGATGTAACGGTCTGCGTTGTAAAATTACGCGTTGTAACGTCATACATCCCATTTTATGCAAACAAATGAAAGCATGCGGCCTCGGGCGGGCAGATATCACGTTCTCCGAGCCGGGAGGAACAACAATGGATGAAAATCCTGCCTGGGTGGACGGGTGCAGGGAAGGGCGGACAGGTGCGTTTTTACTCGCCGTCATTTTGGGATATTGTTAAAAGTTGGGGTTACTTTAGTTGTCTGGTTCTTCCCTTGCTTTACGTCACCAAAGAGGAGGTAATGGGGAACAAGTTGGCACAATGCACAGATCAGGGGGGGAAATTTGATCTTTGCAGTGGATCAACATTAGAGGCGCGTTCAGCTTGAAACAAAAATACTCATAGATGTGAGAGGTACACTGTGCAGACGGCGACGAGGAACACAATTTAACCGAGAGCAATCACAAAATTGAACACACCCTACAAAAAGTGTATTTTGTAGATCTGATCAGATCTCAAGAGTCTCGCATGGCAGAGTTTGATCACTACACACCTCCCCTACCGCTGGCCTCAATTCTTACAGCGCTCCCTGCTCCGAAAGTAGTACTGAATTGTTATTACAGTTAGCACTTTATGTAGCAAGCTTCAGGAGGGTAGGCAGCTCGTTAGTACCACGTTATGGGATCCCGGGAAATAGATTGTCAGCTTTAGAGAGGCGCACAGAAAAGCAGAGGCCTACAAAGGGAGCACCTCTATATTAAACGTGCCGCCGCCATCATCGAAAGCACACTTAAAGCACCTGTCACACCTCCCTCCGACGCCCGGTGTGTGCAGGTACACCCCAGGTGCCCACACCAGAGCCTCCACGTGTGACAAACGAGGCCTGTACCGCTGACCCAACACACCCACGAGTGCGGCCCGCGGCAGTGCTGGCCCGAGCCCCATCGCACAGCAGCAGCGTGGGAAGCGGGCCCCGGGGATTAGAGGCACCAGCTCTGCGCGGCCCGGTGGCAGCCCGCCAGCGCTGTGCCAATCGCAGCCGTGCACTGCTAGGGAGGCGCCCGGCTGGATCCTGTCCCCAGGGACTGTCTGCAGCCCCGCTGGGGTGAGGGAGGCCTGCATCGGAGCAGCGAAGGATCACGCACTGCCAAGGAGGCGATCGGCGGAATCAGCCCCCAGGGCCTGCCTTGTATAGAGAAGGATTGCGCAGTGCCAAACCTTGCACTGCTAAGGCGGCGCCCGGCTGCATTCTGCCCCTAGGGCCCGCCTGCAGCCCCACGGGGAGGGGGTGCCTCTGCACAATGAAGGATCGCCCAGTGCGCAGGCTTGTGCTGGTAAGGTGCTGCCCGGCGGATTCAGCCCCCGGGACCTGCCTGCAGCCCCACTGTGGGATGAGGGTCGCTTCTAACAACACAAGGGCTGTGCCTGGCCTCACTGAAGCCCTGGGCACTCACGTTGAAAGTGCTGCTCCTGCAAACACATCAAACAAAAGGGTTTTCAATCAGCGGAAGATGCTTTAACTAGGAAACCTGTGTGACCTCACGACGCCCCTACAAGAAGGGCTCCGGCAAACACACACGATGGATGCCACCATGCGGCTGTGACCCACCCACTGCTGTACTCAAAGGCAGCGAGAGCGTGAATGAGGCAAACAAACAAATAAAAAAAAAAAAAACTCTCCGCCCACCGCCGCGATGACGACATCGCAGAGGCGGAGAGGGAAAAAATGACGGGAATGCCCACGAATCTGGTCCGGCCATGACGGACAGATCTCTGTTCCAATGGCTAGCCTCCATTTATGGAGCTAGCCAATGGAACAGAGGGCGGATTCAAGTCCCCCATACTGAAAACTAAAGATTTCTCCTGGGGGCGGAGCTAAAGCTCCGTGCCCCAGGCGAAACCTAAAAAGCTCCTCCACATTGGATAAGCCTCCCTAATTCCTGGGATAATCACCAAATGTCTTTGTTGAAATAAGCTGAAGATATCTCTAGGTGTTATACAATAGGTCAATGTAAACACCAGGCCCCTCCAGTCCACTTGTGTGTGGAAGCTTTTCAGTGCTAGCGGGTTTTCCTTTCTCCGTGAGGAAATTGTGTGTCATACATTCTGAGGTAAGTCTAGGTCATATGCTACTTGGAAGAGTTGTGGATGAAGGCTGGCACTTCTTGTTTCTAGAGATTTTATGCCAATGCTCTTGCGGTTGTCTGTAAGTAAGGAATTCTCCACGTGATTACTATATTTGCCACAGGGGAATGTTGAAATATTCCTGCTCGATGCTAGCTCATATTTTAGTTAAGGCAGGAGAAACATATTCCAAAGCACAGCAAAGTTGTGCTGATAATATAGAATACTCAGTGTAGGGAAATCCTAACCCACCACATCGAATAGTTTGGTACGTAATCGATCTCTTCACTCTTGGTCTTTTCCCAAGCCACATAAAGGATTTAAATGTTTGCTGTTTGTGCTTTAGGGTGGACCTCTGGATTGAAAGGGGGGGCGGGGGTGACTGAGCTACATAAAGGAGTGTGGGAAGGAATGTATCTTCTAACATGCAATGTTGTCAAACCTTGATATTTCAAGTTTAAAAAAAGATGTCCAGTGTGTGACATTAGAATTCTATTTATCATTGGTTCTCCCAGAGAGGATAATTCCAATATTTTTCTTAAGGTCTCCTATCCACAAAAAACTGACGCCCTCTACATAATTCACTAGTGACTAGGTATAATTAATATAAAATCTTGAGATAGATAAGAATTTCTCAAGTAATGCAAGAAAGGCTGTTGGTTAGTTAAGAAACACAAACTATCACTGGGAAATGGTGTAATCTGACGTCCCCATGCAGTTGTTAACTGCTAATAGCATGTGCCACAATATGTTTTTTATAGTGAAGGATCCAGAGAGAAAGCAAACAGTAATGGGAAGGTTAGATTGCACTGTGTAGCAATTTGGGATAGGATTATCATTAATTGTGTGTTTGTAATGCGCTAGAATCGACTCCCGAAGGAGTATCTCTGCGCAGTAGACCGCTAGGAAACCTGTCCTGGCTTTCCCTGTGAGATGGTCCCTACTGGGTATCTCCAAGGTGAAAGCAGGCATCCCCGGTGTATGTGGGGGGCCGTTGTGGAGATGAGGCAAGCTAATGCCCAGAGTTGCAGAGTGTGATCCCTGGTTAGAGTAGGCACCGAGATGAGAATTATCGAGTCCGCTGACCCTGGTCCACGACCCTCCTCTGCTCTCGGGTCTGCCGCCTCTAACCAGTGAGCCACACCACTCCACAATCATTGGTGATACAAAGCAGGTAGCCTTTTCTCTCATTTATGGGGGCAACAAAATGCATAATACACGTCTTTTAAGTTTGGATCTAGGCATGTTTTATCAAGTCCCTGAAATAAATAACTCAATTCCACACTATTGAAATCTTTACCAGTAATGAAAGAAAGAACAGTCATAGGAAGGTCGCTAATCTAGTATTGTGAAACTTAGTTCTATCTCTGATGAATCCCGAGTGATAAGGTGAGATTACGTAGGCCATGTAACATCTAATCTGTACACCAAGATTTCTGTAAAAATCTTGATATAGATAGGACAGCTATCAAACTGTATGGGTACACCCTGCATGGATACTTTTATGGCTTCAACATAAGGGTCAGTGTTAAATCCATCAGCGGCGTAACAGATTGTGTTGTCAGAAACAATTTGAGGAGTCTCATGAGAGGCCCTACAAGAAGATTAACATTAACTTTAAAGAGGGCCGAAAAGTCAAATGGGCCTGGGAACTTTGTCTTTTGGGAGAGTACTAATTGTTCGCCTGATTTCACTGGGACATATTGGTGCCTCAAGATACTGTGTTTCAGAAAGTTCTAGAGGAGATGAGCTAGCATCAGATAAGAAATAGACTTGTTGTGGAAGGGTATCTATGCTTCAGCTATATAAAAGAAAGTCTGAAACCAGCATGTGTTCTGTGACCTGTAGGTGTACTACAAGCATACTCTTTATCATGACATGGGACTATTGTCCATATCCAGGAATGGTGACCTAAAGCGATGGTGGGTTTAAACCAGTTTTGTGGATTATAGTACTGAAAAGAGCATTTCCCTGGTTGGGTGAGTGTGGGGTCTACAGGCCTGACTCATGTTTACACCCAGACCCTTGTGCAGACATCCTGTGTAATTGTTGAGTATGTGTGTGTAAGATATGGGTAGTAACAAGACTTTGTGTTATGATGAGAATCTGGGTGCTAAGAGCAGAGAGATCAAATTTGGATTGATTTTATTAGCTACAAAATGGAGGTGGACAAAAAACTACCAACACAATTGAAGTGTATCGCCAGCATTCCTGGAGCAGAAGCAGGAGCCCCAGTCACTGAAGTGTGGAAGAATTCAAAATGGGCTACCCTTGGGAAATTCTAAGAGGACCTTAGAGCAGCGGATTGCTGGTTAGTCTTCATGAGCACAGCTGTATTTTGAAGAGAGAGGAATATGGGTGAGTCAGCAGTCTCGGTTTTTAAGTGTGAGAAAGTTTCTAGGTCCCACCCTTTGGTTTTTCTTTAGTGTTACTTCAGGAATGCAAATGACAGTCAAGTGCAGAGTCTTCTCACTTCATTGTACGTATGTTCCAGATACTCCTGCTTGAGAGCTATCACCATGCACAAAGGCGGTTTTTCAGCCAGAAAACAAAATTTGAAAAGAAACCAAACTGTTCCCTTGACTGTAAACAGTGAACGAACATCCCCGATTTGGAAAATCAGTATAAAAGAGGGACCCAGAGAATCACACTTTGTTCCAGTGCAAAGTTCTTTTTGACTAAGGAAGGGAGTGTTACGAAGAGCACTCAAAAAACTGCTGTGATCCAGGGCTTGTGTCTGTCTGGCAGTCAGTCTCCCAGGGATGATGGAACATCACAAGAAGACTGTCCAACTTGTTGGAAGCTGTGTGTCTACCGAAGTGTGTAGAAGCCTGCTGGCCTACAGATGGAGGAAAGGAGTGTGCCTTTTCCTCCTGGAGGAGAGACTGTCGAGGAGGAGGAGCCCAGCCTTCTTCCCCGAATGTTGAGTACTTGAAGTGTAACAAATATTGGCTAGAGTATGTAGTTGTTTGTCTACAGCTATCACTCATTACTCTATGTTGTATTTAGTTTTGGTGTGACAGTAAAGTACTTCAGTTTTGACTAAGTCATGCACTGATCTGGACAGTGAATTATTGTGTCTGTTTGACCTTTAACTGCTTGTGTCAAAGGTGTATTTGTCCAATTTGCAGAGCCACAGGAATTCAGTCCCCAGGACACGAGATGCAAGTTACCTCAACCCCCACAGTAGAGACTAAGTAGCTCTCACCTGCCCAGTGCACCCCACCTCTCCCCCCTCTGAACAGGGTCTGACAATCTGCTTATCGCAAAAGTGCCCTTTTTTCCTATATGTGTGAAGGGAGATCGCACTACTGTTACAAAAGAGGTGTGCAGAGGAAACCTGACCTACCGTTCCTCATGCAATGTGTTAAATCTGCTTGCATTACTGTGTTAAGGGAATATGCCATCCTGCTGCACTTGAACTGTATGAATGAAGCTTTCCCTGCTGCTTCTTCTGGAATTTATGAACTATTACTACTGGTGATCAAGAGGTGTATGGGTGGAAGCTTGCCCTGTTACCCTGCATGAACGGAAGAGTCCATAGCACTGCTCATGCTATGTATAGAGGAAGCTGTCCAGGTGTAGCATTTTGATAATTGGTGACATGCACTAAGTGTATGCCTCTCAACTACGGTGACCAAGAGTCCCGGATTTGCTGGGACAGTTCTGTCCTTGTAATTTTCAATAAATGTAGAAAATTTACTGGTTTTCAAAGATGGTCAGATTAACAAGGATTAGTGCAAATGGAGAATGAGCCAGGACAATGCAGACCAGAGCATGTTCAAATCTGCCCTGAGATGCTACTGCTAAATGACCCAGACAAATAACCGTGCTGCCCTGGCAAAGTGCAGCACCAACAGAAACAAAGAAAAACTCCACCATTGTGAAGGATTTCTCCTCATCAGTGTACGCCTCCAACTCAATCACCCCCTCGCTGGACCTCTGCAACAATCTCTCTCATTCTTCAGCAACATAATCACTGCCATTTACAGCATTTTCAACCCACAACCGGCCTCGTCAACACCACCCGATCTTAGCCTAAGAATCGGTGCTAACCACATGGCCTGTCATTACTCCAAAACCAACCACCACCATCATAAAGTCCATCCACCCCATCGGTCACCAGCCCCTATCACGCCAACTCCAAAGGACTACAAACAATTATAGCAGTGCTCACACCCATTCTGAATGCCTCTACCTCTTCTGCGACCAACTATGATGCTTGGAAACACACTCGCAGCCGTTTCGTGGAGCTTGTTCGCTGCCATCAGGAGGGAAAGTCCTGCCAGAAGTTCCCCTGGATACACTGCGGAGGGGATTGATTGACTTTGCCTCAGAGGGTGCGGGACTGCGATTCCCAGTGGGCAGAGCACGCAGACCATCTTCCCGCCCCCCTCCTCCCCCGCATATAGGCAGGCCCACAGCCGCGTGCGCGGGCAAAGGGCGGGCCCTCTGTTGCCTTCAGAGGCCAGAGGATTTCGGGCCGGGCAACCCCCCTTGGTTTTGGGGGACAAAGTACATGAACTAAGGTATGCACATCTAGAGACTATCCACGCATACTTCTGCTTCCTCTAAATGGTCTACCTATTGGTTACTAAGATACCCACTGGACCGATATAGGTTTGTGTATGTTATTATTGGTTATAACTTAATTGTACCATGGCTTTCAAAGGGGCCTCCAAACAAACACTCTCTCTGTGGGGGTCACTCAAGGGGCACTGGACTACAAACTAATTAGGGTAAGATCGGCAATTGAGAGAGCAGAACATAGTTTGTCTACAGATTCTATATCCTGCAAACGATCCCCTTTGATTTCAACCGACTCACCAAATTCTTTATTACTGAGGCAAATAAATGAAATTTGTAACACTAGGTACTTCCCAGTAGCACAGGGGACTGAGGAATTCAGTCCCCCAACATGCCCTATGGGAAATAGAAGCCCCCCAGTTTAGTAAATCTCCCCACCCGAATAATAGCCCCCTGGAATACCCTTTTCCATTAATAGACAAAGCTAACACTCAAGCGATCACGCATTCCCAGGTCCCTCCCCAGAACTGAAAGCGTTAAGGTGCGAAACATAGGGGGAGTCTAGCGAAACATCCAAAAATGATTTCAAGTCCCCACTCGGTCAATGCCACCATCACACCTGAACCACTCAAAGCATGTCCAATACTGGAAACTTCTGTATCCACTCTACCATCCAATCTTTTGGCCCAGCTTGAAGAACCGGTTAAAACCTTATTATCCCCGCTCATAGAAAGGATAGAGAGAATTGGGGAAAAGCTCACGTCAATAGAAGAAACTATCAAGCTAAGTAAGCAACCGCAGAGCCTAGTTGCTTCCACTATGCTCAAAACCACTGCACATAGTATAATTGCCCAAAAACGGTCACTAGATTCCACATTACTAGCCTCAAAAAGCAAGGCAGTACCCCCCAAAAAAAAAAAAAAAAAAAAGACAAAGGAACAGAGATCTGCCGCTAGAGCAGGGCCGTCTAAAGCAGCCACGAGCTCTGAGGGGTTAGTTGCTAACCAAGGTAATATGCGTAGAAAAATCAATTGTATAAATCTACCACCAGAGGCAGCACCTTATGTGTGCGTCCTTTTGGGAGTACCGGTGCTCACAAACGGGAAAACTGAAGGGCATCAGGACCTCAAAAAAAAAGTACAATTTTGGTTAACTAAGAATAGACCCCTTCCATCTAATATTGATGGAAGAATTTTAAATGTCAGAAGGGTGGGATGGTTAGGTTCCCGTCCTAAGGACATGGTTGGAGACCTGGTAATTGTTAACTTCAGGGATAACCAGGTCATCCCATATCTACATAGTTGGGACCCACAAATAGGAGACGGGCCCATAGCAACAAGAGAATTGTCCGATTTCTATCCCAGAACCGCGTATCTGCCCCCCACAAGATGGAGCGTAGAGGAAAACCACTGGATGGGTAGGAGGGGCCCCGTAACGAGTAGTTACAAGATACCCACCTACAATCGTTATGACCTTCTTCAGGGCTTAGATATGGTGATCTGAAAGCATCCAATAAGCACAGTTACCTTTTTGCGTTGTCAAATGCAATGAATCCTAATTGATGTCACCTATGTGCTTTCTTTTACATAGCCCAGATACAGTTTCATATTCATTTCACTTCCTCGATTGTAATTGTTTCTTTTTTAACTTTCAAAATCTAACTTGTTGGGTTGACTGCTTACTGTTTGTCCACAGGGAAAATTGATCTATGTTTTTCTAACTATATTTTATTGTAAATGAAATTTGTACGCTGTTTGCTTTTATGGCTATTAATTTTAACCGAATAAAGAACTTTGAACTGAACTGAACTGAAACACGCAACTATTCTCCCATTGCTGAAGAAACCCTCTGACGACCCTTCAACACTCACAAACTATAGAACGCTCTCCAAGCTATCATTCGTGGCCAAGGCCATCAACAAATGCATCACTGAATACATCAACTCCACAACACCACTCAGTCTGGTTTCAGACCCAACCACAGCATGGAAAAGGACGTCTTCACCACAGATAACATCCGCATCGACTCTGCACAGAGGTGACAAGGCGGCCCTCGTCCTCCTGGACCTCTCTGCAGCTTTGCACATGGCCTCCTACCTCATCAAACACCTACACAACATTGGAGTCAAAGGATACGCATTCCGATGGATCTACTCCTTCCTGACTCAAAGGACCCCGTCAGTCGGCCTGGAACAATACACCTCGGACGCCTGTGATCTCATCAGTGGAGATCTACAAGGATCTTCCCTGAGCCCAGTCCTCTTTAATGCTCTAACAATACCAATATTTTGTTGTGTAAGGTGAATTAAAATCATCACAATATTACACACAAGTTTAAAAGAACATACAGATTCCGTGGCACAATAAACCATTCAAAGCTAAGATCAATGATTCAGTCATTTAAAAACAAATGGGCCAAATACTTAATCAAATTACAAGAGAGCTTAATATGGTTACCACTCAGGCTGTGAATTAGCGCCTGCCTGCACAACCTTATAGTAAGTTCGTCGAAAAATGGTGTTAACCATTTCCAATGTGAATCATGCAACACTGGGCATATAGATACGATGCGCAACAGCGACTCATCAATGCAACCGCAAAAGTATGCATTTTCCGACTACCCAAGTCAGTTTCCAGCAGCAATTAAATCTTCTAACGCGAACTAGCCCATTCTAAGT
This sequence comes from Lissotriton vulgaris, assembly GCF_964263255.1. Classification (NCBI taxonomy): domain Eukaryota; kingdom Metazoa; phylum Chordata; class Amphibia; order Caudata; family Salamandridae; genus Lissotriton; species Lissotriton vulgaris. The sequence goes on from NC_141685.1 coordinate 2,028,821,236, forward strand.
AACAGAAATTTTTGCTTCAAGGTATTTGAAAAATTCATTTTGGGATATTGTTGAGAGACCGGAAGTATAGGAATTTAAAAAAATCCAAACATGTGCTTGTTTGGCTAAACCTCTTTAGCAGATAGTGGCGAGGCTAGTTTTACACTTTTGTTTAATATCCATTTAAAAATGGAAGGGGCGGCAGATGAATACCCAAGTTCGTCCAGATCCAACTCAGTTAATGCAGATTCAAAATATCTGCATCAAGGTTACTCCAGTCTGTGATGCACCATCTTTTGCCATTTGTGGTAATTCAATGTACTTTCGGATACCTCCTGCATCCTTTTGTAGAGCTTAATATATGCACCTTGCCGGGCTAAATGCTGTGACACAAGCCCAAACTCGTCCTTGAGCTGGTGAGGTGTTCTTTGGTAACAAACAGATACTTGTACAGAATTCAGCAGTTTTGCGCCTTTTCCTTTGCAGATTTCAAATCCATACATCTAAGACGGTAGAAGCTTGGCATGAATAAGTTTAAAAATGGGTTCAGATGAGAAGCAGCTTAATTTATTTTGAAGCCTAGCAAAAGCATACAGCAATGTTTTAGACTTCAACTTAACTTCTTGTAAGCGTGAATTAAGAGAACAACGGTTATCAAACTTCTTTCACAAATAAGTGTAGCTGGGAGGGGATTCCAACTTTTCATCTAAGTACATATTGCTTGCTTTTTAAAACGGTTAGCAAAGGTCCGCACCTTTGTCTTATTCAGACTGATTACTATTTTGTTTAATTTCATGTACAGAGCAAAGGATGTCAGCATTCTCTTGAGTCCCAACAGGGTCTTGCTTAACAGTACAATATCGCCTGCATTTTGGAGGCTTGAAATCTGGTGACCATTTAATTGAGGAGGATTAAAAGAGGGATCATTTACATCTGCTATGTACAAATTAATAAAGGTGCAAAGACACATCTTTGTTTATGCGCAGTAGAAGTCTTGGTTATTTTCGTGAAAGTAGAGCTATCCCTCAATTTCACTAGAATCTATGTGTTCATATATAACATCTCAATTGCCCTTAGCAACATAGAACACATTTCTTATTTTATTTATCCTACAACCTTTGTCTCGGGCCTGGTCAAATGCCACTTCAGATCTATAAGCAGGTGTAACTCCTTAACTCCTCATCATACGCCATAGACCTTGACTCTGCAGCTGTGAGGACCAGGCGATGCCGAGGACGAGCTGTCCCACCAAGGATGTTGAGTGCGGAGGGGCCGATGTCCGGCAGGAGCACCAAGAAGCCATGGCAAATGCAACCAACGCATGAATTATAGAAGAAGCACTATCGAGACCAGCAAGGTCCAAGGGAATCACCAAAAGCAGGGGAGTCAGGGCAGGCCCCAAGCAAAAAGGGGAGCCCAAAAGAAACAAGTGTAACCCTTAAGTGGACCCACAGGCCGGAGGAACTGGAGTCGCGAGAGGACCTCAAGCAGCTCACCAAAAGATGCACAATGAGGTGTGGCTGAATATTCTAGTCACTGGAGGTGCTCGAGGTTGGGGCTACTTTGAGCCCAAAGATCTTCTTAGAAGGAAGCCAACAAGTCTTTGCAACTGCAAGTTGACACAGTGCACAGGGGTTCGGGTATTGCAACCCCCATGAGGGATAATGGCCTCAAACTTGGTGAGAGGGCAGGGCAGGCCTCAGGAGCTGTGGAAAACCATCACCAGTGTTGCAGAACCTAACGGAGTCCAGTGGACCTCAGGATCAGCAGACCGGCCGACTTGGTTGCGGTGCCTGTGAAAGCAGGGGAGTGACTCCTTCACTCCAATGGAGATTCCTTAAAGTGTCTTTGTTGCTTCACAAGTCTAGGAAAGTTCCAGAATGATGCACAAGCATAAAGGATGCAGCAGACTGGAAGGGAGATGAAGTCAGGCCCAAACGTTAGAAGAAGTGGTGTCTGATCAGAATCTTATCCCACGACAAATCTAGGGACCTACACCCAGGGAAGCCCTTAAGTTCTCTAGGGAAAGGGTTGGGAAGATTCAGAGGACCCTCCCAGGGTAGGGCCTGAACGTGGAGGAGGTTACTGCCATTTCCTTTCTCCTGTTTCGCGCCAAAGCGGGAGTCAACTGCTCCCAGGATTGGTTTGAACTGGACTATGCACAGGGACACCAAATGTGCCCCTCATGCTGACAAGTGGAGCTGGCAAGCGCACCCACCCCAATACACTAAATCCTATCTCGGAGGTGGTCACACCGCCCTGTGACAGGATGCCTATTGTTCTGCCTTCCCCTCCTCTAGTTTGGCTTAACAGCAGGAGGGCAGAATCGTATCTCTGGTTGGAAGCAACCATTTGTGCTGTCCAGGTCAAGAAGGCTGGTACCGGGCACTTTGAGTGTATAGCAGAGGGATCTTCCAAGTACTTACCACAACACTTAAAGGGAGAAAGCTGATAGACTGGGGTCCTGATTAGCAGGATCCCGGTCACACTAGTCAAAAACAGCTTAGCACCAGGCAAAAAGTGAGGGTAACCAAGCAGAAGGATCCTACACAATACTAGGGACTTCTATTATGCAGAACGGGACACCCTCTTTTAGATCCACTCCAGGTGATCCACCATTAAAGTGGAATAAGTGGAAAAAGATATTTCAAAACTAGGGCATTGTATGTGGACCAAGCCTAGGGTTAATGAGGAAAGTAGCATTATTACAGCACTATATGGGTGATGAAGGAGAGGAAATACTGGAACACTTACCAGAATTAGAAGCTATTGAAGCTAAAGGGCTGAATGATTACAAAGTTAGTATGAAGAAACTAGATAATCACTTTTTACCAAAGATCAGCACCATAATGGAACACTATCATTTTAGGAAAAGAGGCCAGAAGGAAGGGGTAACGGTGTAAGAGTTTGTGTCAGACTTGAGGAAACTAGCAGCTACTTACAAATTTGAGGGTGCGTGTGAGAAGCACATCAGAGATCAATTTTTGTTAACGTGTAAAATAGAGAGAATATGGGAAGAGTTGTGGTTGAAGGACAATCCGCCTCTTGGGAAAGTGTTGATTGTGGCGAAAGAAGTTGAACACATGATACATTGCGTACGTGAGAGAAAACAGGATGGAGAAGGGTAGACTGTAGTGAGCGAAATTACAGAAGAACTAAGTGAAGTCATGGCAGTCAAAGGAGTAAAAAAACAAGTGAAGGAAAATGGGAGTGTGGATGGGTTTAAAGGTCATCGTTATAGATGTGGTAAGGCGAGTGATCTAGCTAACAACAAAGACTGTCCAACATTGAGAGCAATGTGCAATAGATGCGGAAAGAAAGGCCACTTCAGGTTGAGTGGTAAGAATTACTGTAGTAATGTAAATGATAACAGGAATAGCAAGAGTGATCCACACACCATATGTGAGGAAATTATTCTACAAGTAGATGGAGGGGTGTTGGGCAACCCAGAGAATGTTATCGATATTTAGGAGCAGAATGTTGAAGCGATGTTTGACTCGTGCTCCAAGTTGACTATAATTTCTAAGGTTTGACATGACGTTTGGAAAAGGGAGGAAATTACACAACATGGATGTTACACCTGAGGATTATGGAGGACAACCTATTCACATGTTGGGTTACTTCTGGGGAACAGTAGCTTACAAGCACAAATACACTTTCACAAAATGTTATGTTTCTCTCAGGGGGAGGGGGACAACAGCTTGGGATGACTAGCACAAAAGGACCTAGGTATATACCTCAACTCCAATACAGATCCTCAGATTCTAGTTCAAAGTGTGGCTCAAACCCGAACTACTATTGAAAAAGAGTTCAAAGAAGTGTTTACTGGTGAATTGGGATGTTTAAAGCATTATGACCACAGAGTAAAGCTAAAAGAAAACTCAACACCAGTAGCAACCAAAGTAAGGACTCTGCCTTTATCTATTCAGGAGGCAGTAAGGGAGGAACTGGAAAAGGTATGCAGTATAGGTGTCATTGAGCCAGTTGAGGCCACTGAGTGGTTAGCCCCTATTGTTGTAGCTAAAAAAGGTGCTGGATCAATTTGATTGCGTAAAGATTTGAGAGCACTCAAAGAGGTGGCAGTAAACAAGTATCTCTTGCCTAACCTCATATGCATGACGAGTATGGTGGTGGGTGCCAGAATATTTCGACCTTGGATGTGGTGTCCACATATTATCAAGTCAAGCCTCATACAGACTCTCAGGATCAGACGGCGTTTATTATGCGCATGGGGGCATACAGGTTTAAATGCATGCCGTTCGGACAGGTCTTGGCGGCTGCAGTATTCCAGAGGGTCATGTCCAACATGCTGCAAGGCATAGCAGGTGTATTCTGCTACCAGGATGATGTTTTAATATTTAGGGTAGATCATGTCCAACACGAGCAAAGACTAAGAAAGGTCTAGCAGAGATTTCAGGAGCAGAGCCTCACGGTGAGGCGTAAGAAGTTTAAGTTAGGTTGTTCTGAAATAGAGTTTCTAGGACACAGGATCACAGCGAATGGCATATTGGCCAAAACTAAACTTCAGAACATAATAGTGAACATGACACCACATGAAATTTTGTGTAGGGAACAAGATTTGGGTTGAAGATAGACCATAAGTCACTTGTTGACGTTTTCAATAAGAAAGGGCTGGATTGCATCTCCAGTAGGATCAGGAGGTAGGTGGTGGGCTTGCAAGAGTAGAAGTTTGGGGTGGAGTATGTGCCGGGAGTATTAAACTATGCTGCAGACTGTCATTCATGCCTCGTAGGGGGGGCAAGGGAGGAGGAAACTATTAGCAACTCACAGGTAGATGAGGAGGTAAAATTGCAAGATGAGAGTGTCTGTGCCATAACACAAGGAGCAGTTGAGGAAACACAATGGAACGCAGACTTGAGGAATGATTTGCTCTTACAGAGGGTTTGTAGTAAAACACAGGAGAGGTGGGCAAGCCAAAAGAGACATGAGGAAATACTTCAACCATATTGGATGGTGTGAGGGGAATTGTCATTAGCGGATTGGTGTCTTTTCCGGGGCACAAAACTTATACCACCTAAGGTCATAAGAGACAGGTTAATCGACTTAGCTCATGAAGGACACCTCAGGAACACAAAAACCAAAGCAGACACGACGTTTGGTCTTTTGGTGGCCCAGAATAGACTTGGACATTGAGAGAAAGATACAGGAGTGCATACTCTGCTCCACTAGTGACAAAATATATAAACTGAACACACTGCCCATGCACTGTAGATCACCACCAGAAGATCCATGGGTGGATATCACCTTAGATATTGTAGGTCATCTTTCAGGAGAAAAACAGTTCCCATACATAATAATGCTAGTTGATCTTTTCTCACGTTGGCCGGAACTAAAGTTGGCCTTGGATATCAGCACCAAGACAGTAATCGATTTCAGGTTAGAGGTGTTTCTCAGAGAGGGGTTGCCCAGCTCTATTCCAACAGACGATGGGGGACAGCTCTGCTTCCAAGAAATGAAAGAGGTTTTGCATTGCAATGGTATCAGACACAGGTTAAGTTTGTTGTACTATCCTGAAACAAGTGGAAAGGCTTAATAGGACCATCAAGGAAGGAATTTAGTTGGGCCAGATTCTGTGGTTTGTGTTGGAGAGAGGAAGCTATAAAACAACTAGAAGCATATCGCTTGACTCCACACCAAATCACTGATGTCACACTGTTTGAGCTCATGAAAGCTAGGAAACCTAACTTGAGGCTAGTGCTGGGTTGGGTGAAGTGGCACAAGTATTGGTTGGACTTTATGAAAGTCAAACAACATAAACAAAGGGAACAGATATTCCAAGCCGATAGGAAAATATGCTATAACACAATACATGGAGCCAAAGACACTCAATTTGAAGTTTGAGGCCTAGTTAAGGTTAAAGTTCCCACGGGCAGAACAATGTGGTCAGGCTTCACAGACACTATGAGAATTGTGAAACTATTCAGGAATGCGATGAAGACACGTGATGGCAGGATTGGAATGTGTGAAGAGTAGCGAGATATTCTGATCCAAAAGAGAAGGGTTCCGTACCAGAGGGGAATGTAATGGTCAAGAATGATGCTCCTACTACACAAAAGGCTGAGTAGGTCAGGGTTCCCGGGCCTGTGACTCCTCTGGAATGTTGGAGAGAAGATTCTATAGAGTGCCAATGGCTCAGAGAGTTGGGAGGCGCTGATGAGCTGTGAACAAAAGGAGAGAAAGGCAAAAGAAGGAAGAACTAAAACATCGAGAGGAACAGGAGAAAGTATGAAAGAGAAACCACAGGTCAAAGAAAACAGTAAGTTCTAGACACAATCAATATTACAAAAACTCGTCAAGAAACAAAGTCCTTCAGATACATGGGTGGTCTACAAATCCTCCTAATGTGCAAAGTGGTGCGCTTCTCACAATTGTCAAGGTTAGTGCCTCTTCCAACCAGACTCATTGGGGCAACAGTGTCACCTGTCACAGCAGAAGCACGCCTCCCTTGACCAAGAAGAACTAACTCCATATCACCCATTAGGAGATGGCTGCCATACTCTCTCTCCTCTTCTATTTCACACACTCCTCCTCTCTGATATAGAGCAACTCTGCGCCGATTCCAACGTTCACCATTCTTCAAAACAACATAAAAATCAAAAGCATTCATAACCTTGAGGATCCTTTAAACTTAGGCAGGTCCTTAACAATACGACCAGACTTGATCTTGACCCAATCACCAACCTTCACATACTCTTAGAGACTACATCAACCCTCCACTCAGATTTGCAAGAACCATTATTAGATACCCACTCCTTTAACCAAGCAGGCACTAACTTACTCCCAGGAGACCTACCTCTCATGATTTCAAAGGGTGACTTAGAAGTAGCCTCTTGAGAGGTGGTGCGATAAGCCCAAACCAGATCCTGGACAGGCCTCTTGAGATCTACACCAGCCATTTGTATAACCCCCTTCACCATTCTGTTGGCTCTCTCAACAATACCATTGCCTTTGGGATATTCAAAGTGGTGCAATGATGGATGATACCATGTTTTTTGAGAAAACCGTCCATGTCCAGAGAAACTAACTGTGTACCGTTATCTATGATGAGGATGGAGCTCTCTCCTCCTGGAAGATCTTGGTGAGACAAACTATGGTAGAAATAGTGGTAATATCTCGTACAAAATACACCGCAAGCCACCTAGGAAACACATCCACCACAACCAAGGCAAACCTGCTACCCTCATCCACTTCCGACATGGGACCAATGAAATCAATGCATACAATGCCAAGGTTTGCTAGGATCGGCGATGTGACTCATGAGCGCTTGTTTACCAACTTGGTGTCTCTTCTCACTCTTCTTACAAATATGATAATTGACAACCCAATCCGAAATGTGACCATCCATTCCTGGCCACCAAAACGGAGTTCTGACTCTACGTTGAGTCAATCCTTGTTTGAGATGACCTTCATGGGCCATGCCAATGATTCTGTCTCTCAGCCCAAAAGGTGGAACAAACCTGTCCACTCTCAAGAGTACCTTGCCACCACAAGTAGATAACTCATCTAAGACTTTCAAAAAGGGGCGTACGAACGAGGAAACAATCGCTCTCCTCTTGCCCAGGTTAACCAGGCGCATCACTTCTGAGAGGGTAAAATCTTTAGTTATTTTCACTTTCCACTCAGCCAAGCAGAATGCACCTGACACCTCACACACCACATCCTCAACAGACGCGACTGGATCATCACATGTGTCAGAAAAATAGCTGTCATCAACCAGAGAACTGTCTAGCGCCAATCTGGAAAGACAGCCCGCTTGTTTATTCTGCCATCCAGGAATGTATTCAAAAGTGTATCGATATTCCTGCAGTCTAGCTGCCAACCTGGCTAAATGAGCTGAACATTTACTCGCACCACCACCAGGTGAAAGAATAGACAACCGTGGTTTATGATTTGAGCGCAATGAAAATTCAGTGCCCCATACAAATGTGCGAAAATATTCAACACTCTAAGCAGCAACCAAGGCCTCCCTCTCAACTACAGAGTAGTTCCTCTCAGAGTTGGATAGAGTCCTTGAAGCAAAAGCCACAGTCTTTACAACACCAGCATGATTCTGAGATAATATTGCACCCAAACCTATTGCACTAGCATCCACTGTATTTATATATGTCGAAAGGAGACAAGATTCCAGCATCACAAATCTCTCTCCTAATGTCCTTAAAACATTCCTGTTGTTCCGAACTACAAACTAAACTCGGACCCTTTCGCAAAAGAACTTTTAGCTTTTCAGTCTTGGTGGCAAAACACTTGACAAACTTAGCATAGAATTCAATTAGGCCCATGAAAGACCTTAATTGGTCTTTGTCGATGGGTTTTGGTGCAAGTTCAATGGCCTTGAGAAGACACAATTTGGGTTTGACACCCACAGTGGACACTGTGCAGCCCAAATACTCCACGCTCTCAGAGAGAAAAGAGCACTTCTTTTTGCGCAAGGTGATACCCACCTCCGCAATCTTTTCAAGAGCTTGCTTCATCACAGTATTGTGTTCTTGGACAGCTGCACCACATATTAAAATGTCATCCTGAAAAAACAGAACATTAGACATATCCTTGAAAATTTCTGACATCATATGCTGGAAAACGCTGGCCGTAGAAGAAAGACCAAAAGGCATACATGTAAAATGGAATGTTCCTTCCAAAGTAATGAAAGGAGTGAGAGACATGGAGTCTGGGTGGAGCTTGATTTGGTGATACGCACTCTTACGGTCGAGTTTGGAGAAGAATTTTCCACCTTTCAATAACATCACCAGTTCATTGATGTTCCGCAAGAGGTAGGTGTCGGCAATGATGTTCCGATTAAGCGATCTCAAGTCCACACAGAACCTAAGACGCCCATCAGCCTTACGCATGATCACCACAGGGGAAACCCAGTCTGATGCCTCCACCAGTTCAATTAACAGACCACCGGCCAAGATCGTCGCAAAATTGTTGTGCATAGAGAAAACACTCAGGATATTGAAGCATGTAAGTATGGTGGTTTATTCAGGTAACGCAGCAAAAGCGGACCCCAGCACTTGGCCTGTACAACAGCCCGCAGCAACCGCACTCACCAACTGCCTCCCAAGCCCATTCAAAACCCCGACATTCCATTCCTTTGTAGCCCACGAGACCTCAAGGCACGAGGCGTCCTCGAGCTCTCGTGGTGCGTGGAGCGAGAGCCAGCATAACACTATCATTAAATTCCCAAAATGTTTTTGTTGTTTGTAGAGCAGTAACGATAGAGCATAGCCCAGGTTTTTTTCAAAGCAACATGCTTAGCTTCCCAGATTGCTTTTTTATACGAAGATCTTATGCTTGAATTTGTGAAAACTTTAGGTCTCTTCCTTCAGGGGCGAATGAATTTAATCTTCTTTTAGCATTCAGTTCTCTCCTTTGAAGAAGCCGTGCTTTAGAAATCTACTGAGTGTTCTTCACACAAGGAGATATGCCCAAGATTCTGATTTTACATGAATGATCAAATCGCACCATTAGTGAATTTGTAAACTTAGACCAAGTTGCAGACCAAACATAGGTTGTGAGTGATAGTAAGGTGCCTTTTTAGGTCTCGCTAGAGTAAGCGCATGCGCTGTAATTGCGAGACATTTAGTAGCTGCTTAAAAAAGAGCTACCTTGCCGGCCACCAGCTTTCTAGAACGCGCACAAGCACGCGCGACGTGCACAGCACTTTTGTCTGTCGCGCGCATGTGCACCATTCGCGGTTTTTATTTTTATTGACGCGCAGCGTTATTAAACTGCTTGTTTAATATTGTGCCTTTTATTTCTGAGGCACATGCTTGCAGGAATTGTTTTTTGAAAATCCCACCACATGCAAAGTCTCAACCTAGTACTTCGTTGCCAAAGTCTGTTAATTGCTTGGCGATTAAGATTCACTGGGTCCGATGCATTTTTTGGGAAAGTTAAGGTTGAGCCAGTATGAGTCACAGGGTCCTCGATGCAATTTTAACAGGCTTCGTTATATCGCGTTATGATTAAACATAGCAGGATTCCCTAAGCACACAGCCGTCTACTTCTGTCATATCGTTCATAGAAGTGTCAATAGTGTTTTGACGAAAACAGCATCACGTTTTTTGTGTCTGTAGTGTTTCCACGCATTCACTCTTTCCCTTGCCAATAAAGAGTGCCGCGTGGCTCATTTTAAAACAGAAAGGGGGTTACATGAGGACTAAATGCAGTTCTGTACGTAGTCCTACGCGGCTTTATCCCGTTTTCCATGAACATTTAATGGTAGTCCATGGCATGGCAGTGCGATACAAAATGCTTAACTGAAGCTTGAACAGGAAAACAGGGCAAAGGGCAACTGTGTATGGAATCCAATTTACTTGAAATAAATAGCTTGCTAAATGGTGCCATCTAAAGGGCATTAGCGGTACTCGTCATAAAACACTGCAGCCTATGTCTCTATAGAAGGTTGGAAGGTTTTGTTTACATCAATAAACTCGGCTGAGATGAGGTATTATCAATATTTCTACAAAACAGATACCCTCATTATATGTGTAAAAATGAACTCGTCGTTTAGTAAAAGCTGTTTTTTTACATTATTATTATTATAAGAGAAAACATGTAAATGGAACCGAACTACTAGCTAGTTAGTGTAAGGAAACAAACCAAATCAACCTGCCTCTGATCAAAGCTGTCTTTAATACATCTAAGTTAAAGTTACTAAAGCATTGTGCCATATCAAACATTTCATTACTAATAATAATACATCTATTTTTTCTACCTTAGAAAAACATTAATGATATTATAATAATACAAATGATAATAAAACATCTACCTTTCATACCATACAAATTACAATCATAATAATAAACAACATTATTAAAAATAATGATAAATCTACATTTCTGATAAATACAAACAAATGCCCACCCATCCACGGACTATTTCGTCTTCTCCCTATTATACGTTTGACAGAGTGAGCTGCATCACACCCAGCAGTTATTGATGGCATACTTGGATGTAGGTAGCAGAAAAAAGACAAAGAAAGGGGGTTTGCTAAGATAGCTGCCCCCTATGCAGACCATCTGTTTTGTTTTGTCTTGCTCCTTGAGGTTTATAGTAGCTAAGAAAAGTTCAGCCTAATTCATTATTTGTCCAAACCGAGGTGTGGATCCTTGAGGGATGCCATTAAATCCAGTCATTGCTCAGATGGGTGGGTGTCATTGTGTTGTTATTTGGCAGCGATTGGGTTAGCATTAGCAGAAGTCATCCTGTATTTAGAGGCTATCTTGTCCGTTTTGTGGAATCCATTTTGTATTTCTGGCAGCCATTTTGTTTGCCATGTGCTACCACGTGAGTGCCATGTGTTCTGTCCTACCTTGCTGTTGTCTGCTCTTGAAATCTGCCTTAGAGACAGGTTATATTTAGCCTCTTCCACTTTGCACATGCTCAGTTGAGCTTGCAGCTGTCCACGAAGCTGCTGTTAGTCTGTAAATGTCAGGATGTGTTCACCAGAATTAGCAACTGTTAGTTCCTCCCACTTGTTGACTGTGCATTTTCTGTATGGCCTTATATGTACCTAAAACCTACTTCTTGTACTTGTACCGCCTTTTGAGCCCATGTGTGGGTATAAAAGGACCAAGCTCCTTCCATTCAGTGTGCTACTTCATACATTACCGAAGGGTGTTGTGTTGTGTGAATGTAGTTCCACCTAATGAGGTTAATAAACTTTGTATTTTCTATTCCAGTTTCTGTGCCAACTTCTATGAGGACTCGTGCAGAGAAGGGCGAACCCCTTGCACTGGTAAGCCTTACTGAGGCTCACCACTACAAATTGGCGACCGACACGTGGGGCTCATCGGCGACTCGGATGCCCGAAGGAGTGGTCGAAACGGAGGATTGGAATCTCGCTTTGGCCGATCACTGCCCGAGGAGACCCGCGTGCTTGGCAACCACAGCGTTTTTCCCTCCCTTTCTGATCTGACTCTCCAGGTGGTGCCGGTTCTCGACTGAGATCTCTTCTGTTGATTCGCCGTGCAGTGACCATTTGGTAGATTTTGAGAACTTGGCAGTTGGAACCTGAACACCAAGTGATTGGTAAGCGTTGTTATGCCGCACCTGCTGTTGGTTTTTGATGCCTGGGATTGGTAAGGTAGTTTAGTAACGCTTACTGGGGCTTTGGAATTTTGGTATTTGTGTTGGCCAACTTTAGATTTGTATGTGATTGATATATAAATTGCAATTTATATAGGCCGGTAATGAGGAGACTTTTCTCTATTTGAATTGATTTGAACGGCACAACGTACTAAGAGTACCTTAAGTGCTACTTTGGTTATAATACTACATATTCTGCACTATTTTTGGCATGCCTGTTTCTAGCACACTTCGTAGGATGTGTTGCTTTTGTAGTGGTACGAATTTGAGACTCGATGAAGCACAACCGGCCCCCTCGGAGGGGACGCCTAATAGGGACATGTATATTAAATATGGTATTTCTTCTATAATGTACAGCACGTTATGGAATAAATATACTCAAAAGGATCCTGAGTTGCGTTGGCCTATGCATGGGTCATTTTATTTGCAAAAGATTCAATATGTGGAACAACAAATGTTTAAGCGAAAGGCTAGACAAGACATGTTTGACTGTGTACGAATGTGAAAGAAAGAAGTGCGTGAGCAAGCCTGGATTGAAAAAGAACAGCGTAAGAGCATTCATGCGAAAGCATTGGAAATGAAAAATAAAGAAATGAAAGAACTTAAAGAGAGAGAAGATAGGGAGCGTCATTAACAGGTAATTGGCCAATACGCTGTTTGTAGACCTCTTTATCCTATTCTTAATAAACCCCAAGATGATTCTCTCTTGTTAGATCGTTCTCCACCTCCGTATACTCTTCCTTCGCTCCTCATGACTCAGATGAGGACTCTCCTACAGACCAGGACAAAGAACGAGAAACTCGTTCTATGTTTCCGCTGAGCGTGCGTCTGACATTAGAGCTGCCCCTGCTTCTGACCTATTAAATAGCATAAAGGATTGGCTTGAAAGGGAGCAAATATATTTTACTGAGGTTTTTGCCGCATAAGTCCTTGTGCGGTTTAGAAAATATTCGGAAGAATTGGAGCCCGTTGATATAGCAAATGATTATAAGCAACTGAGTGATGGTCTTTTTATTTTCTCTCAGGTGGCTGCTACAATCAGATGTTTGGTTAAACTGAGTGCTGATGCAGCCCATTTGCGAGAGGAGAAAAAGGCAGCAGAAGCAGCTGCACAAACATCCTGGATTAACATGGCACAAGCTTCTACTCCAGAAACAGATAAGAATGCTGTAGTGTATGCGAGACCTATCTGGGAGGCCGCGCCTTTGTATGTTCCTCCTAAAGGTGCGGGTACAAGTGATGATAAGGCTTCTACTGATGCAAAGGGTTATTTTATTTATAATTGGGTTTACACTCCTTGGAATAGAGCAGATGTTATGGCTCTTAAAACAGCATTACTTGATCCACAAAAGAATCCAGTAGCCTTTTATGAGGAAGTTGAGGGTGCCATTAGCTCTTGTACTATGACTCTGCATGATATTGACCTGTTTTTCAGATTGATATTACCCGCTGATATGTGGAGAACTGTGCGTAAAGTTGATGATAGTGCGACTTTTGGGGCATAATGGAAAGATTTAGAACAATTAGATAAAGAAACAGAAACCATGTCAGTTAATATTAGATCTTCCCTCAGCTATAATAGTAAAGTTAAAAACAGTTATTCCCCCATAAAAGATAGAATGGACTGTATTAGCGTCTTGTAAGCAAAAGACAGATGAATCTGTGTCGGATTTCTTCACACGCTTTAAAGAGGCATTCCACGATTTTAGTGGCCAGTCATTAACGGATGACACAGGCAGGCATTTGTTTGTTGATAAATATGTCACAAACCTGTTGCCAGGAATAGCTAGTCGCCTAAAGGCCAGTGAGAGCTCATGGACTACCTCTTCTCCGATTTCTCTTTTAACTATGGCTCAGTATTACGAACGACAGGAATTAGAAGCGAAAGGCAAGGAGGATAAAAAGACTAAAGAATTAAAAACGAAGGTTATGTTGGCTCAGGCTTATGGCCCGCCTTCTAGAGGCAATGACAAAGGTGGACGTGGATCTTAAGGTTCGTCCTTTTCCTCTTATACTCGTTCGAATTTGTCTGTTGATCAGTGTGCGTATTGCAAGAAATTTGGACATTGGGCTTCTGATTGTCCGGCATTACGTGCTCAGCAGTTTTCACGTAGTCGGGGACAAATAAGAAATCGTTCAGGATATTCAGGGCCTAGAAGATGCACGGATGATCAAGCTAGGTTTGATGCTAATACACGTGGACAGGATGGGTTCAACACTTTTGACAAACAAAATCAATATCAAATGTCCGATTATGTGCCGTCTGTTTTGAAAGACGCAGTTTATGCATAGGATTTGAGGTTCCGTGACAATTGTAAATGGTGTTTCCGACTCGCCCGAATATGGCCGAGTCTGATATCTATGAACCGTAAATGACGAGTTTAGTGGGTGTACGCATTTTCGCTGTACTAGCCTAAACCGTTCGTTTGTTTCGTGGGTTTCTTCATCTGAACCCACGGGTTCCATTTTAGATATGGCATCCATTTTGTTTCTTGCCCTCAAGTAGCCAGCGAACGGACGTTGTCCGCTTCGCGACCCTGGGATTCCCAAACTCTTGCGGAAGACACGTGTTCCTTTGAGGGTGTCTTTATGATGAGGGGGATGACACTGTAAGGCAGATGGCCCCGCTCGAGGCTCATCTTGCCGTGCCGGTCTATTGTTTCAGTTGTGCATTCATTAGGCATGTCTCTTTTGATCCCTGCAAATCGTGTTTCCTGATACCACCCCTTTTACACTCTCTTCGATCTGTTCGCTATCCTCGTCTTCCTCTGCACCTGTTTCTGTCTCTTCCTTGATTCGTTTACAGCCGAACGGAATGTACTAATGGTGGGAAGATGTACTTTTACAGTTGGGAACTGCCAAATGCTACTGTAATTATGTTCCGGACCCTGAATACATGAAAGCGACCCCCCATGACATTTACTGTGGGAACCGGGTTGTAATCCTTTGTCCATCATGTTATCCTAAGACTACAAAATGCATAAAAAGAGCAATCCACAGATACAATTCGAAGCAGTCTCCTCGAACCTACACGTGTTGTACTTCTTGTGACTTCTGTGTTCCCTGCAGTAATAAACCTCGATTCTTTGACGCCGAAGGAAGTGTCCCGTGTCTCTGTCATTTTTACGCCGGAACAGGTTACCCACAAAGGTTTTAGGTGTTATCCCTGGCACCGCTGGGTGTTAGAAAAACCCAGTCCTTCAGTTGGCGCCCACGTGGGGCTGCATCAGCGGTACCGGTCCAAAGCCCGACGATCGTGAGGAACTTCGTGTGAAATCTCAGAGGGAAGGTGCACCCCGCTTCATCGATCTTGTTGTCGACACAAGTGGCCCAACGACTTTTCCCGCGAAGATCCCCGCCTCCTGACGGCTGCGACGGACTGCTGCCCTGACTGTAGACCTGTTTTGGCGCCTGGCGTAGACCTTGGTACAGCGAGACGATTGACGGGCCTTCCTGGTGACGCCATTGATCTTTGAGTTAAGTATTTGTGGGTCGCTCCCAGAGTCCTTTGTTGTCGTGGGTGCTTAGTTGTTGCATGGTTCCATTGCATTTGTGGTTCTTGGTATTTTGTTCTTTGTTGTGCTA
The DNA here is from genome assembly GCF_964263255.1 of Lissotriton vulgaris. Lineage (NCBI taxonomy): Eukaryota > Metazoa > Chordata > Amphibia > Caudata > Salamandridae > Lissotriton > Lissotriton vulgaris. The sequence continues at coordinate 2,028,836,911 of NC_141685.1, forward strand.
TTTGACGTCTGCAGTCGCCAAAAACCGAGGGTTTTTGCACTTTTGCAGGGACATTGTAATCCTATAACCCTTGATGTTTGTGAAACTCGGTTAGTGTGCACGATGCCTGGCCGTAGTACTTTGTTCAGTTGCTTCAGAGGTTGTGGTGCGGATTCCCGGCTGGAGGACTCGTGTCCGTTACCTCCGGTTGGAACTCCAACTTACGAATTATATAGTCGACATGGTTTGGGTCCAATTACATTCAATGAGTGTTGGGTTCGCTACACCAAAAAAGACGGTGTCCTTAGTTGGCCACCTCATGGTAGTTTTGAGGCCCCGATTTTAGATAATCTTGAAGCTAAATTGTTTCAAAGAAAAGCAAGGCCGGCCATGTTTGATTCCTTTCGGTTGTGGCGTAAAGAAGCCAAGCAGAAAGAAATCAAGCTGCTTAAACGTAATGAGAGAGAAGGGATCGTTACAACGGTAAGAAATGCAGAGCAGTTTCAGCGGGACAAGGAGGAGAAGGAAAAGGAAGTTTTTGATAGATTGCAGCGCATGACAGTTGATAAATGTTACCCCGCTTTACCGACGGGTACGGATAAGAAGGGAGAGGAAGTAGTAGAGGACCTTTTGTTGTCCTATCTATTGAAGTCGCCACCTCCGTATGCACAGGATACCACCGTTCCTGTGGTTCCTCCTGTTCCTCAACCTGTTCCTGTTCCTCAACCTGCTCCTGTTCCTCAACCTGCTCCTGTTCCTACTGCTCCTCCGTCTATACCTTCTCATACTCCTGTTCCCGCTACTTCTACTATTGTGGTTACACCTGCTGTTCCTTCTGTTTCTGACACTTCTCTTGTTACCCCGTTGCTTTACTCTTCTACCCAGTCTGCTCGACGTCGTGTCCCTTCTGTTGCTGCTAACTTCTTTACTTCTCTTGGACCGATTCTTGGGTCCGCTGATTCGTGTTTGAAGAAATGTGCAAACTCCTACGTGATCAGTTATCAGCTGATGCGGCTGATGATGTGTTGGCTGCTCTAACTGACCTTCAGCTTCAGTTTGCGAGCGGAATAATGGTGGGTAGCAATGTTCGACGTGCTGTCGAGCAGTTGCTATCTTTTCGTCCTGCTATAATGCCTCGAGCATTGTTTACGGATGAAACTGAGGGACTGGCAGCAGCGCCTGGTCAGTATCCCATGCTAGAAGTTCCACCAGTGTATATGCCAGGTAACCCTGGTGCTAATCCTCCAGTCCTGCCATTCTTCCAGAGGGTTTGGATACACCTCCCATGGAAGCGATCAGAAGTTTTGCAGGAGAAGCAATCTTTGCCTGACCCTCGAAAGAATCCTGCAGGGTACTATAAAGAGTGGTCTCAGCTAGTGGATGCAACGGTGATGAATCTTGCCGACATTGATATGTTGTTTGGTAATGTTGTACCGCAACCAGTATGGGCGAAGATACGTCACGAAGATCATGCAGCTGAATTAGGTGGTGATTGGGCTGCACTTACAGCCGCAGACGGTTTGCAGGTTGGTGGGGCTAAGCCTGAACAGTTAATTACGGCTTTGCCTCAGAGAATAATCACCCTTATGAAAACGCTTATGCCAGCTATGAAAGTTAACTGGGACAAATTGTCTGCTTGCAAGCAAAAGAAGGACGAGAGTGTCTCCGATTTCTTCATGAGATTTGAGGAGGCATTTATCGATCATAGTGGTCAAGATATGGGCACTGAGGGAGGTCAGAGATTGTTTGTGGACAAATTTGTGTCGAATTTGTTGCCGGACCTAAGCAACAAATTGAGAAATTCTGAGAGTGCGTGGGCTGTTTCCACTTCTGCTCAGATATTGGCTACGGCCCAATATTATGAGAATAGAGAGAAAGAGGAAACAGATTGTGCAGACAAAAAGACGAAAGAGCTCAAAACGAAAGTATTGTTGCAACAAGCGTATCCTCCGCGTTCGAATCAGAATGATTCGCAGCAGCAGAACCGATCACAGTCACAGTCAAATAGGTCACAATCGCGGAATGACTCTTCGCAGCGATCTATGCTTGGGTAAAATCAGTGTGCCTATTGTCGAGGTGAGGGTCATTTGAAATTCGATTGTCCAGTTTTGCGTGATCGCAATAGTGGTAATTCATCTAGAGGAGGCCGTAGTGGTCCTCAACAGGCCTCACGAGGTAGAGGTCGCGGTGTTCAAAATGATCGTTCTAACAATTCTTCTGATTCTAATAATTGTTTCGATCAGCGTGGATCATCATCAGGCAGATCCGCACAGTACAATGTGGACGATTATTACGTCGACCAGGATGCTGACGACGGTAATTACTAGGACAGCCATAGACAAGGAGAGGGAGTAGTATCTGTTCCGGTTGATCAGAGAGGGCCTTACGTCGCAGTTGCCACCTCGGGCGTAGTTGAGCCTTTTCTGTTGGACACTGGTGCAGCGAAAAGTTCCATCATGCATTCGAAACTCCCTGGCGCACCTTTGTCTGGCTTAACAAATGTTTCCGTTGGATTCTCTGGCGCCCCTGTTAGCAATCCGGTTTCACGCCCTTTGCCCCTTACAATTGGGCCTCGTGAGCTGCAAGCTCCTTTGATTTTGACTACTGGTTGTGGTGAAAATCTTTTGGGCCTGGATTTGCTGAAACGTCTGTATGCGACTTTGTATTGTTCTCCTGCGGGAGTGAAGCTTACTTTGGGTGAGAGAGTTATCTCTCCTATGTACTTGTCCATCGATAAGCTTCCACCGGAATTGAGTTCTCTTTCTGCATCTTTGTGGGCAACAGGTCCCAATGACATGGGCCTGCCTGACATCTCCCCTTATGTTGTTCACTTGAAATCCAATGTGCGTTTACCACGTATTCCCCAGTATCGTATCTCCCTTGACGGTGAGCGAGCACTGTTAGCGATCATCTACGATTTGATCGAAAAAGATGTTATCGAGGAGACTCGGGGAAACGTGTGCAATAGCCCTGTGCTGCCCATTCTGAAACGCACTGATCCATCTAAGCCTCTTGTTTATCGTTTTGTCATCGATTTACGGGAGGTGAATAAAATTGTGATTCCTCAGTTCCCTGTGGTGCCCGATATTACGGCTTTACTGACTCTGATTCCAGCCTCTGCATCTTGGTTCTCAGTGATCGATCTGAAGAATGCTTTCATTTAGCATTCCGATTGCTGAGGAGAGTAGGGACCTTTTCGGTTTTTCTCTAGGTGGCCGCAGCTTTAGGTTTAAACGCGCTCCTCAGGGCTACTGTGAAAGTCCATCGATATACAGCCAAGCCTTGAAGAGCCAACTTGATGCGTTTGTATTGCCGGCTGGTGCGGCCTTGATCCAATATGTCGATGACTTATTGGTGGCTGCGGACACTCAGGACATTTGCAAAATTGCTACGGTGTCGTTGTTGCAGCATCTCTGTGACTTACATCACAAGGTGTCACCTTCTAAACTGCAATATTGTTGCCAAGAAGTAACCTATCTAGGTCACTTATTGTCAAAGGAGGGAAGAAGGTTGACCCCAGAGAGAATTGCAGCAATTGCTCGAATGACTGTGCCAACAACTCAGAGAGATGTGCGTGCCTTTTTAGGTATCACGTCATACTGCAGGCAATGGATTCCAAATTTTTCATTGCTAGCGAAACCATTGGTGGCTCTTACGTGCAAGGATGTTCCAACTCCTTTACCATGGACGGAAGAATGTCAGAAAAGTTTTTCTGAACTGCGTGATGCGTTGTGTTCGGCCCCTGTGTTAGGTACTCCAAACTACAGTAAGCCGTTTACACTATACGTTCACGAGAGGGAAGGTTGTGCGTTGAGTGTCTTGACGCAACAATTCGGTGGTAAGCAGCGTCCATGTGCATATTTTTCCTCAACCTTGGATCCAGTAGCTAGAGCATTGCCGAGTTGTTTGAGAGCAACGGCGGCAGCTGCGGTGTCCATCCGACAATCTGCAGGATTGGTCATGGATAATATGCTTACGGTGATGGTTCCGCATGCAGTTGACACTCTCTTGAATCGTACGAAAACCCAACATCTGACGAGTGCAAGGTTGTCTGGGTATGAGTTGACGCTTTTGGCAAGTCACATTCAAATAAAGCGCTGTAATGTCCTAAACCCGGCGACTCTGTTGCCAATCAATATGGAATCAGACGAGGTAGCATCGCACGACTGTTACCTACGAACTGAGAAGGAAACAAAAGGTCGTGTTGACCTGAAAAACACTCCATTGGAAGACCCTGATGGTACCTTGTATGTGGATGGTTCATGTTTTAAGTTGCCGAATGGTGATGTGACGACTGCGTATGCTGTTGTGACGATGAGTACGGTTGTGGAGACTGCGAGATTAAATCAGAATTCTGCACAGGCGGCAGAGCTGATTGCCTTGACCAGAGCGTGTGTTTTGTCGAAAGGGAAATGGGTGAATGTGTTTACAGACAGCCAGTATGCGTTCGGTGTTGCGCACAGCTTTGGACGATTGTGGAGAGAGAGAGGTTTTATGACATCGCATGGTACAAAGATTCAGCATGGACAGCTTGTGAATGATCTTTTGGATGCACTTACATTGCCCGAACAGGTGGCGATTATTAAATGTAGTGCACACCGTAAGGTGACGGATGATGTTGGTCGTGGCAATGCGTTCGCTGATGAGATTGCTAAGGAGACTGCAAGGAATCTTACAACTAGAATGTATGTGACGAGTTCGGTCAGGTGGCCTGCAGAAACTGGTATGTGTGAAGACACTATTGAGAGTGTGAAAGCGATTCAGAATGAGGCCACCGAGACTGAAAAGACCAAGTGGAAAGAGAGTAAGGGAAAGTTGGATGCGAATGGCTGTTGGATTGATTTGTCGGAGAATAAGAGGTGGATGTTGCCGGATGCGTATGTGCTAGCTGTTGTGACGATGGCACACGGCTTGTCACATATTAGTGCGAAAGGTATTTGTAAATTGTTGTCACCTGTATGGAAGAATGATGGTATCGCTAAGTGTGCTGATAGATTGGTCAAGAGTTGTATGATATGTATGATGTACAATCCTGTTAAGGGAACCCCTACACCCCCTGGCCATTTTGCTCCTCCTTCATGTCCCTTTGAGGTGATCCAGTTAGACTTCATCCATATGGAGCGATGCAATAACCTAAAATACGTTTTAGTTGTGGTTTGCGCATTCTCCCGATGGATCGAAGCCTACCCTCTTAAAGACAATACTGCCCTGTCCACTGCAAAAGTCCTACTGAAGGAATATTTTCCTCGGTATGGAATGCCACGGATTGTATGGTCTGATAACGGAAGTGAGTTTGTGGGGAGTGTGATGAAGAGTGTGTGTAAGGGCCTTGGAATTACACAAAAATTCCACAGCGCCAATCATCCCCAGTCAGCAGGTTTGGTTGAGGGGTACAGTGGCACTCTCAAATTAAAACTCGCGAAGATTCAGGCTACGACTGGTCTCTCGTGGCCTGACACTTTGCCCTTAGCTCTTCTGTCAACCAGGGCGACTGTACACTCTCGAGTAGGGCTTAGCCCATATGAGATTGTGTTCGGCCGTCCTGTCAATGTTTGGGGGTCCCTAGACCCAGTGCGTTTTCTGATCTTGAGTATCCAATGTTGATCGATTATCTTCATGATCTGACTGCTAAACTGAGCTTAATTCACCAACAGGTCTTTGAAACACTACCGACGCAGACGGAGGGTCCAGGCCACCAGCTCCAGCTGTAGACTGGGTGGTTACGAGGAATTTTGGCCGAAAACGAAATCTTGAGCCAAGATTCACCGGACCCTATCAGGTGCTCCTTGCCACGAGGACTGCTGTTCGTTTGGAGGGGCGCAAGCACTGGGTGCATGCCACCCACACCAAGAAGGTACCTATACCTTTGCCAGCGGACTCGTGGGTGAGGAAGGGCATCGCCTCGTCTTAAGCTGAGGTTGTACCGAACTTTGTTCCATTCAGCGACGCTCAGCCTGTCGGAGATACCTCAGTGCAGCCGGACGATATTGTTGAACATTTGTCATCAAGGAACTCAAGATCTGAACAATTGTCTGGTCGACAGGATTCTGTTTTATCATCGGACCAACTGTTTGAAGATCAGACACGTCCTGGGAGAAGCAGATATTCTCTTCGTTCCAACACCAGAGACAAATAAAAAAATATTTTCGCTTTCTCCCCTGACATTCACGTTACCCCATTACCACTTCGAACATTTTTGAATAACTGTGATTTTGTAAAATTTTGAGTCTTTTTCTGTATATGTGTATTTGTTTCCACAGCTAGGAGATTTTGTATATACTGTCTGATGAAAGTACCTTACATCCGGGTAGACCGTAGGGCCGCGCGGGTACCTCCTTCTGGTTAGTAGGTCCTGACACTAGGTCGGAGACCGTCGATTCCTAGGAACTCCTGGGGATTGACTATTGCTACACAGAACGAAGTGCGTCAAGAACGTTGCGGACGGTTTTAGAGGATGGCTTTCTCGAAGCTGTCGGAATTGGAAAAGGCTCAAGCTCAAAGATTCGAACTGCATTGAATTGCACGTACTAAATGCTTCATGTTTCAAGTATTCCTTCTATTCCTAACTGTTTCTTCGTTATTGGTGGGTGGGGTGTATTACATGATACAGTCATTATTGCCTTCTGCCTCACCTACCCCTTCTTCTGAACCTAAACCTACCTCCACTGTTTCTCCTCATTCCTTCAACATCCTACCCCAACACGAGCAGGTTAGACGTGCGGAATTCATGAACAATTCCTTCGTTCGGCTCCTTCATCAGCATCAGTTGGTGATGAACACTACAAATTGTTGGGTGTGTGGGTTAATGCCACATACCACCGATAAGGGAATTCCGTACTTGGTCCTTCCTTACAGTTCCCAGGGTTCAGCTCGAGCATTCCAAACAATGTTTCGTAGCGCACTAGATTCCTACCCCAATCGAGAGCCACGTTCTCCACACTTTGGTCCCGGTCCGTACCATAAGTCTTTGGCAATAGCGATTGCTGATTTAGATAGGGATATCTATGATTCATCGCTTATCCCAGAGGAAGAGGTGCGAGCCTACAGGGATCTGAGTGAGGCTGAGTATAGTGTGCTAGTGGGTGATAGACAGCTTAAAAGTTCATCTCCAATATGGATCGTACCCCACCTTGGTAATTTCTGTTTGAAAGGCCGTGGCCGAAGCCCGAGAGCTCACCTTGGGGAGAGTGCTTGCACTGAAACGTATGTTTTACCAATGCTCTCTTCCCCTGTTCTCCTGACTGCCAAGGGTACGTACTTTGTCTGTTACGACCGTGCATATACATGGTTGCCCCTTGACTTCTCGGGCACCTGTTATATTGCAAATTTGTTGCCACCGACTTTTACGGTTGCCTCAGATTATCACAAGACCAGAGTTGTGAGAGGCGTGATTAGCAAAGAGGACACTGCCGGTCAAGAAGCAGGAGACTTTTTCAAGGGTTTCTTGCCGTTTTGGGGACCTATGATCAATAGTAGGAACTTGAGACAGTTGACTCGAGTGGTGGAATCAACCGCTAATATCACTGCAAGTGCCCTTGGCAACATCACAGCAGAGCTTCAGGCGGACAGGCTTATGACGTTACAAAATCGTATGGTTTTAGACGTCGTCTTAGCAGATAGAGGTGGAGTATGTAAGGTGATCCATTCGAACTGTTGTATTTTCATTCCTGACAACGCTCCGACTGTCTATCAAGCCATCTCGAAGTTGCATAAGATCTCCGAGTCCATACACGTGGACGTAGGGGATTGGACGCTACTAGGGTGGTTTTGGGGCCTGATGTCGACTTGGGGTTGGAAGATTCTGATGATCATTGGGGTTGTTGTAGCATTCCTGTTCACGTGTTGTCTTTGTGTGCAGTGTGGTCCTGCCTTATGTGGCCTCTGTGCTACGACGTGTATAAGGCGGCCGCCTGTTACCAAGGAAGCACTGATGGGCAGAATAATGTTGCAGCAACATCTGGATGGTCTGATGAATATCGAGATTGATTCTGACTTCGACTAGTGCTTGCCTACATGAGGGCAAAAGGAGCGTCTGAGGTTCCGTGACAATTGTAAGTGGTGTTTCCGACTCGCCCGAATATGGTTGAGTCTGATTATGAACCGCAAATGACGAGTTTAGTGGGTGTACGCATTTTTGCTGTACTAGCCTAAACCGTTCGTTTGTTTCGTGGGTTTCTTCATCTGAACCCACGGGTTCCATTTTAGATATGGCATCCATTTTGTTTCTTGCCCTCAAGTAGCCAGCGAACGGACGTTGTCCGCTTCGCGACCCTGGGATTCCCAAACTCTTGCGGAAGACACGTGTTCCTTTGAGGGTGTCTTTATGATGAGGGGGATGACACTAAGGCAGATGGCCCCGCTCGAGGCTCATCTTGCCGTGCCGGTCTATTGTTTCAGTTGTGCATTCATTAGGCATGTCTCTTTTGATCCCTGCAAATCGTGTTTCCTGATACCACCCCTTTTACACTCTCTTCGATCTGTTCGCTATCCTCGTCTTCCTCTGCACCCGTTTCTGTCTCTTCCTTGATTCGTTTACAGCCGAACGGAATGTACTAATGGTGGGAAGATGTACTTTTACAGTTGGGAACTGCCAAATGCTACTGTAATTATGTTCCGGACCCTGAATACATGAAAGCGACCCCCTATGACATTTACTGTGGGAACCGGGTTGTAATCCTTTGTCCATCATGTTATCCTATGACTAAAAAATGCATAAAAAGAGCGATCCACAGATACAATTCGAAGCAGTCTCCTCGAACCTACACGTGTTGTACTTCTTGTGACTTCTGTGTTCCCTGCAGTAATAAACCTCGAATCTTTGACGCCGAAGGAAGTGTCCCGTGTCTCTGTCATTTGTACGCCGGAACAGGTTACCCACGAAGGTTTTAGGGATTATCCCTGGCACCGCTAGGTCTTAGAAAAACCCAGTCCTTCAGATTGCCTAGGATGGGGTAAGGAATCAGTTGAAATTCCAGTAGATTGTTAGGGTCCCTATGTTACAGCACATGTTTTGGGTTCTACTGATCAGCTTCTGGTTGATACAGGAGCTACTCATAGCGCCTTATCTAAACACTTGGTTTCAAGGGCTCCCCTGTCTGGCTTAACCATTACATCGATAGGTTTCGATGGAACACCTTCCCTTAGCCCGTTATCACAACCGCTTGCATTCCATATTGATATTTACTGCTCCATGTCCGTTTTTGCTCTCTCCATACACACCAGACAATATTGTGGGTCTCGATATGCTCAAATATTTCAGGGCTACAATACGATGTTCTTCTGAAGGTGTACGTGTTATTTTGAATTACAACTACCCTGTGATTGAGAGATCTTGTCTTGTAAAAGAGGATATTGCATTAGCTTCACTTCCTAGTACTTTGTGGGTTACTTCAGACACCGATGTAGGGCAAATGGTTATTCCACCAGTACACATTAGTGTCAAGGAGGGTGCTTCATTGCCACGATTGCCTCAATATAAAATTTCTCAGGAAGGCGAAGAAGTACTTATACCCATTGTCCAGGATTTGATAAAAGTGGGGGTTGTGGAAGAAGTTCCTTATAATGTTTGCAACAGTCATATTCTTCCTATTTTGAAAAAAGATACTGACACTAGGATTTACAGAATCATTATTGATTTGCGAGAAGTTAACAAGATTGTAGTACCAAAGTAACCTGTAGTTTCGGACATAACAACACTGCTTACCTTAGTTCCTCCAACAGCAACTACATTTTCTGTGATTGACCTGAAGAATGCTTTCTTTTCTTTTACTATTCATCCTGATAGCAGATATTTGTTCGGTTTCACTTTAAATATTCGATCGTACAGACTTTGTATAATTCCACAAGGGTACACTGAGAGTCCGAGGATTTACAGTCAAGCATTGAAAAGACAACTTGATTCTTTCGTTTTGCCTGAAGAAGTGGCTCTCATACAATATGTCGATGACATCTTGTTGGCAGCCGATCAGACCGAAGAGTGTGAAGAATGTAGTTTGTCTTTGCTTTCTTGCTACACACAGCCATAAAGTGTCACGGAAGAAATTGCAATATTGTAGAACGAAGGTAACCTATTTAGGTCACCTTCTGTCTAAGGAGGGTCATGCACTTACACCAGATCGCATACAAGCAATTTTAGACACACCAGTACTTTCTACTCAGAGAGATGTCCATGCATTCATTGGTTTGACTTCGTTCTGCAGGCAATGGATATTAGGATTTTCACACATTGTTAAACCCCTGCTAGCGCTTTTGACTAAAGACACTCCAATGCCCCTTCCATGGACAGATGAATGCCAGGATGCTTTTCAGCAGTTACGACAAGCTTTTTGTTTCGCACCAGTGTTAGGCACTCCAGATTACACAAAGGCTTTTACACTCTATGTACACGAGAAAGATGGGTGTGCATTGTCAGTTTTAGTACAGGCACACGGTGACAAGCAGCGTGCCTGTGCATATTTTTCAGCAGTTCTTGATCCTGTTGCTCGAGCATTGCCTGGATGCTTCCGTTCAGTTGCAGCAACAGCTGTGTCCATACGTCAGAGTGAAGGGATAGTTTTGTCACTGTTGGTGCTAGTACCCCAAGCAGTAAATACGCTTTTGAATCAGACCAAGACGCAACACTTGACAGGATAGGAACTGACACTGTTAGCCCCTCACAGTACTATAAAGAGATGTGCGACACTAAACCCAGCTACTTTGTTACCATATCCGGCTACTCAGCCTCAGTCACAGGAGTCTCATGATTGTATATTCCTTACTGAGGAACAGATAAAGGGTCACGTCGATTTGCAAGATAGGCCCCTTTCAGATGTAGATGGGGAACTGTGGGTTGATGGGTCCTGTTTGAAGTTATCAGATGGTACAACTTACGCTGCATATGCAATTACGACACTTAAGACAGTAGTGGAGAGAGCTCGCATACCACAGAAGTCGGCTCAAGCAGCTAAGCTAATAGCTTTAACACGAGCGTGTGAACTTAGCACTGACGTGCGAACATCTATACAGACAGCCACCATGCTTTTGGAGTGGCCCATGATTTTGGCCTACTTTGGAAGGAAAGAGGCTTCCTTACATCCCACTGGATGCAGATAATGCACGGAGAATTAGTGCATAATCTTTTGACTGCACTTACATATCCAAAGAAAATTGCTATTATTAAGTGTAGCGCGCACAAGAAAGTAACTGATAAGACAGGACAAGGCAATGCCTTTGCAAATCACGTAGCTCGCGAGACTGCAATGCAACGAAGCACTACTTCCATGTACGTAGTGAAGACACAAGCCGAGCGATGGCATGAGGCTAGACAGGAAGTGCTAGACATGCAGAGATCTGCTTCGGTAGCAGAACTTGAGCAATGGGCCAAAGACGGAATATTGGACGATGAGGGTTGTTGGTGCAACAAAGACATGGATAAGTGGAAACTGCCTGCAGCCTATTATAACCTATGGTTCAAATGGCACATGGGCTGGCACATGTTGGAACTCTAGCAATAACGAAATTGCTTACGCGAGTTTGGGAGCATCCTGAAATTACCAGCACAGCTAAAAGAATAGTACAGTCCTGTTTGATCTGTTGGCAGTATAATCCTGGTAAAGGGACACAAACTCCTACAGGAGGGTTTGCTACACCAACTGCACCTTTTGAAGTTTTGCAGATGGATTACATCCAACTTGAACGCTGCAATAGCTTAAAGAATGTCCTAGTGGTGGCATGTGCCTTCAGTAAATGGATAGAGGCATACCCTACAAAGGATAATACAGCTCTCACTACAGCAAAGGTGCTTCCCTAGATATGGTGTTTGTAAACTTTTGTGGAGTGACAACGGACCTCATTTTATTGGGCAAGTTGTTGAGCATGTCCTGCAAGGATTAGGGATCAAACAGAAATTCCATGCAGTCTTCCACCCATAATCAGCAGAATTAGTGGAAAGGTACAACGCTACACTGACACTGAAATTAGCGCAAATACGTCTTGGAAGTTGCCAGATGGACTACCTTTGGCATTGCTGTCCATAAGATCAATGCCACATTCACGATCTGGCCTTACACTGTCATATGGATACTTCATTACATATATTGCGTTAAGTTAGCATGAGTGTATTACATGTTTAAACAGCCGTTTTTCCTTCAGGCTTCAGTTTTGCACACGACACGTACTTGTTGTTGTAGCTTTCAGCCTAGAAGTGGTGAGGTGTTTTATTTGAGAATAATATGTTATTCCTAAGCTATCAGCTTTGCCTTGTACACTTGGTACAACTGTCTGCACACTGAGAGCTGCACACTCTAAGATTAACCTAACACAAGGTTGCTGGGAAGTCTGATCCTCGCACCACATTAGACATTAGACATAACACAAATAATGTTGATGCCAACATTTTGGGCTCTACGCGGGTTTAAGATAGAGTTACACGAAATGAACGCAGACACTTGGTGCTGCGCATGAAGAGAACTGGTAGATGCTGATGTGAACTGCTCCTACTGACATTGAGAGGTATGGGGTCGCCCTGCTAAAGCCCGAATGAGACCTTCTTAGATATAATATAATATGCTAGATAGGGTGCGCGAAATATAGGTGATATAGATTTCTATAGAAATTGCATTATAACATGCTAGCACCTTTTGCTTACTATGGATTAGTGACTATGCTGCTGACTCTGATTTTTATAATCTGCATTTTGGTATTATACAAGATACTGCGTTTGAGAACTTTGCATTGAATAATAAATATTTCAAACTTGCACTTGTGTTCTTTGACTCTCAGTTTTGGTTTGAACTGATTATAGAACGAAAGAGTGTTCATGTGTTCCACGACTCCTGAGGTATTCTAAAGATCATGTTCTGGTTTGTCTAATACATGTATCATTCCATAATGATCCATGAGACACTGTAGCTAGCTAGGTAACTAGATTTCTGACACTGAGATGAGTTTTTGGATCATCCTAACTCACTAAGGTTCTAGATCTCTATGCACAGTTCTGTGGGAGAACGGAAACCCTGCTACATGGCGCCCAACGGATTGGTTGGCCGTATTTCATGACACTCGAGTAGTATATCATTCAGACCTTGACACCTTCATTCCCGTTTCCGGAAAACGGTGGTGTCGGAAAAACCTACCTATTTATGTGATAGGTGTTTTCAAGCTTGAATTCTTCTAAAAAACGGTTTCTTTGAATTACTACCCAGTTGTGCTACACTCAGTTCTTTGTCTGGTCTTTCATCTTCCTGTGCTAACATGGCAGTGGAAATAGCGCAGCATAGCCGCGTCGCGGTTCACGATCACTTGCGGGGATATAATGTACCCGCTGAAGGCTTAGCTGTGGTTCTAGTTGTGAGTGCGGAACATGCGTACCCGTACGAATTGTTTTATTCCTGGGTGACATTTCCGGAAGTAGACGCTAATTCGGGTGTCTATCACACATACACTGCCTCAGCAGTACCGGCAGCTTATGCTCCGTACAGGGCACTGGAAGTACCTATTGACGCTTGGCAGCACGGTGTTTGGTTTGGTGGCGCCCTACCCCATTCTTTGAACGCTACGAGGTTAGGTCCTTTGTCCATTCCGGGCACAAATTGGCCCGCCTTGGGTGGATTTACTCCTCATCCTAATCGCGCCACGTGTAACGTAGCCGACCTGAGACGTCTACATGAGGTCTCGGTTGGAGTGATTAGAGCGCTTGTTCATTACATTAGTCGTAATATTCAAGGCGCAGCCCCCGCAGGTGCGCAGCTTCGAGCAGAACAGGCTGGTTTGAAAATCAGTCCTGTCTTGGTGAATTCCGTTATGGGCAGAAAGCCAGATAGTACGGATGAATTTCCTTACTGGCTAGCCGAGAAATTCGACCAGTTAGAGGCTGTGTTTCCTAATACGACTCCGAGTGAAAAACACCGGATTCTTACGCTTAGTTTACCGAAGGAAATAGCCCCGGACCTTGCTGACTGTGAGACATGGGGTAAGACTTTTGCAGCGGTTTACTCGAGGTGCTTTGGCACACCGTCAGTTTCGAACCTGTCTGCGATCCTCAAGCGTGTTCAGGATGATCACGGACCTGAGTCGGCGGTTGAGTTGGGTATGCGCCTGAACGGTTCATTTGAGACAGTTTGCGGTATTATCCTTGCCAATGTAAAAGGGGATGCAATGAACTTTCAGGTGGCCAATGGTCTGGCGTTAGTACCCGATGCCGAGAAACCCCGTCAGCTGGCAAAAATTATTGTGGCGGCTTATAAAACGGTTGGCCGCAATTCAAGGGGTGCGAAGGTTTTTCTGGAAAAAGAAAAGAAGCAACCCCAGGGGCAGTCTTCGGAAACAGGTGGACAGCCCAAGTCCAAAAAACAAACTTGGCCGAAAAAGCAGAATAGGGGTAAACAACAGCAACAACAGACACAGGTCTCTAGTCCGACACCTTCGCCACCTGCGCAGTCTGAGCGAGTTTATGAATTGCGCGATCGCGCTACGATTAAATCGCCTGACAGATATCAGGCAACTGACCAACGCTCTCCTCGTTCCTTTCAGGACTCATCGGCTCCGTCAACCGGTGGTGGAGGGGGCGGCAGGGGCAGGGGTGGTCAGCAAGGACGTGGCCAGCCCCGCACGCGAAGTGAAGGGGACAAGCGGGACGACTCTACGCCAAAGAGACCGCAGTTTGCCAAGAAGAAAGTCGCTGCCTTAACGGCGCATCGATATGCCCCAGATAGTGAGAACGCGGCTTCGGAATCTGACGTGGGCTCTGACCTTGCTGGACAGCGCGGCGGAGATTACCATAGTGAGAGAGGCCCTCCGTCCACTGTTGAAGGTGACAGCGACTGACACTTATGTTGTAATCGAAACAGCTGATACACATGTTGCTCCCCCTGAAAGGCTTTTTGAAATTGTCCTGTTAATTGAAGGTGACATGCAGCGAACTGTAAAAGGGGTATTTTGGGAAAATCTTTCGGATACGTATGACATTTTGCTTTCGGAGGCTGACTGGCCCCCACCTTTTGTTCTCGCAGCTCCGCGAGGGGAGGAGGTAATCCTCCCCAGTTTCGCGCACACTGTACCGAGAGTGGAAGCGCTGCATTTTGCAGAAGAGTGGGCTCTGGCGCTTGCGCCGGCTGTGTACCGAAATCAGTGTGGCTGGGATAAATTGTCCCCTAGCCATGAGATTCCATTACGGTCACAGCCTCAGCCACAACCCCAGTACCCCATACGGCGTGAAGCTAAAGCTTCGGTCGCGGCTATCCTTGAACAATTGGAATATCAAGGTGTAATTGAAACGTGTGTGTCACCAATGAATAATCCCCTTTTTACTGTTAACAAGCCGGACGGCTCATATCGTCTAGTTTTGGATTACCGGCATTTGAACTCGCATTGCCGTAACTGTGCAGTACAGAATACTCACGGCTCTGCCCTAGTGAATAGTCTTGAGCGTAAACGGTTCAAAACCACGCTTGACATTTCCAATGGTTTTTATGCACATAGATTAGATGGTCTAAGTTCCCAATGGACCAGTTTTACATGCGGCGGCGTACAAAAAAAGTTTAAACGACTCCCAATGGGATACAAAAATAGTCCTGGAGTGTTTTCCGCTCGCATTGTCTCTCTTTTGGAGAGTTTCGACCCAGTTGCATGTTCGTATGTGGATGACATTTATCTCACAGACGACGAGCTTTGGGTGCATCTGTGTCGAGTAAACAGCATAATTTGTAACTTTGCAGACATGGGTTACAAGTTTAACTTTGCTAAATCACACATTGCAGAGTACACAGTGTTGTTTCTAGGTTATGAACTTAACCATGAAGGAAAGGGATTGGCTCCTCACTTCCTGGAGAAGTGCGCGCAGTTGCGCTCTCCGACAACACTGAAAAAATTACAGTCTTTACTGGGTTTTTTAAATTTCGGGAGGACATACATTCCGGAATATGCCCAGCGTATCAAGCATTTATATGCCTTGGTACAACCATCTTTTTCCAAATCATGCTGGCTGCCTGAGCATTCAGCCATTCTGCAGTCTTTGCAGGCTGATTTGCTCACTTCTGACTACTTACAGACCCGTGATAACCGGACCAACCTGGTGATAAGAATAATCCCTGGGACGGTGGGTTTCACGTACCTGACTTTTAATGAGGGGGATACTGTACCTATTGCTTACAAATCACACTTGTACACTTCGGCTGAACTGCGTTTTTCCACTGTGGAGAAAGTGTTAACGGCTGTGCAGATGGCAATTCTTAAGGAACGTGCCCTGTCGCAGGGAAAGCGCATGTTGGTTGTTACCCCGTGTCCTGCCTTGGAGGCGGTCACGAAAGCCAGTGTACCTAATTCTAAAGCTTTGCACCCTCGGTGGATTCAGTGGGCTACTTCCTTGACATCTCAGGATGTCACGTTTATTTTTGACGCCGCTTTACGGTCGCAGGAGTATTTACAGTATGAATTTGTTCATCC
Organism: Lissotriton vulgaris; assembly: GCF_964263255.1. Classification (NCBI taxonomy): domain Eukaryota; kingdom Metazoa; phylum Chordata; class Amphibia; order Caudata; family Salamandridae; genus Lissotriton; species Lissotriton vulgaris. Next base: position 2,028,853,309 of record NC_141685.1, read on the forward strand.
TGCTCCTTTAGCAATGCGGCCGTTGGAGGATTTCCACTGTATCATTTACACGGATGGTTCGGCGCAGGTTGCGCATGGCTCTAAACATGCCTACGTTTCCGCTTGCGCCATTGTGGTCGGTGCCATGGTGAACGATGAGTTCAAGTCCAGTGTCGTGCACACGCAGACACTTAGAGACTGCACCGCACAATTAGCAGAGCTCCGTGCTCTTATGCTTGCATTGGAGTACGCAGATCCTAGTGTGACAACTTTAATCGTAAGTGATTCTTACTACTGTGTCCAGTCTTACAATGAGAACTTGTTCTTTTGGATTCAGAATGATTTTCGTGATTCCAAAGGTAGCACAATAAAACATAAAATGATCTGGGTCCGAGTGGCGGAACTTAAAGAAAAGCTGCCGCTCGTGTTTGTAATTCATACTCTCGGCCACCAGCGCGTGGGAGTCCACGCTGTTGGCAATTCGCTTGCTGATGAGGCAGCGAAGTCTGCGGTATCAAAATACTTAGTTGCAGCGGTCACGAGGTCCAAGAGCAAAATAGATGACGACATCTTGGCGGCTGTTGCTGCCACGGCGAAGGGAGGTAAATATCCTGCGGGGTTCCCTTCGAAATACACATACCACTTAAGTCCCGATAAGGTTCCTTATGTGAAAATTCCTGAAGTTGGAGAGCGTCTGATTCCCAACTCGGATCGCAGAGCTTCTCTGATTACAGTGGCTCATGAAGGTGTGGCGTCTGCGCATGCGGGCGTCTCAGCCACTGTATCACAGCTACAACAGAGGTTCTGGTGGCGGGGACTGTACAAACAGACGCGCGATTATGTCCTTATGTGTGACATTTGTCAGCAGATTAAGCCTTCTACTGCTGCGCGTCCGCCTCAGACAAAGTTGTACATTTCTAATAAACCGCTTGGTTGTGTTTATTTGGATCACTGCGGTCCTTTCTCTTCTGATACTACGTATAAATACATCTTAGTAGCAGTTGACTCATGCACACGCTTTGTGTGGTTATGGCCGCATCGCAGCGCTGATTCACGGACTGTCATTAAGGATTTGCGTGTCTTTGTGGGAATCTTTGCTTGTGGTGCTTTCCATTCGGACCAGGGTCCGGCTTTCGCCTCTAAGGCGTATAAGGATGCTATGGTTTCGTTGGGAGTACAGGTGAAGTTTTCAAGCCCCTACAGGCCTGAGGGCAATTCTGTGGTAGAAAGAATGAACCGCGACTTAAAGCAATCTTTGACAGCCCGAGTTATAGGCACTGGTAGAAACTGGCTGTCCCACCTCTATGGCGTGCAGCGTGCGCTTAATAATCTCCCTAGAAGGTCTCTGGGTGGGCGGACCCCATACGAAATGCTCTTTGGTATCAAGATGTACGTCCCTGACCTTGATGGTGCAGACTGCCAGGCACAGGCCGCGGCCTTTGACGTAGATGAACATTGCAATGTTTTACAGGATCTACAAAAGACCAGAGACAGTCTTGCAAAGGAACACTTGCCCTCCACGTCGGATGATGCGTTGCAGATCCCGGTAGTTGGCTGGCTACCCCAAGTTGGAGAACTGGTTCGAGAGAAGATCGATAACAAAAAGGAATTTGGTCCCTCATATCGAGCGCCAGTTCGGGTCCTTGGAGTGAAGGGCACAAGAACAGTCATTTTACCACCACTTCCAGGTCGTAAAGAAAACAGATTTATTTCTATTGACAATGTCAAGACACACAGGGTGGCCGATTCTTCATAGCATGACACCGGCTGTATCCTGTCCTTCCGTGGTGAGGCACTCTGTGCTGGCTATTACATCCGGTGCAAATCAGGAGGTGTCCCTCGAGATGCCTGCCATGACAAGTCCTTTATTAAATACTATTCCTGTTACTAACATTGATGAGGTGACCTATGCAGATCCTGCTGATTTATCCATGTCCGATTTACATGCACGTTTGGCTAACCAGTCCAGATTCTCTTTTGACTCTGTTTCGGAACTTTCAAAAAAACCATCAACTATTGCAAAATATGCCACGTTGTTTAAAAAACATTTTTTAATTCCGCCTTGGACATACGTTTGGCTGATACTATTTTCGTTTTATCTTTTTATGTCAATTGGTTTTGTGTTTTATTTTTTCCGCCTGATTGATGGCCATTATGTGAAAGAAAGAACAGGAATTCGGTACCTTAATGGAACATTGGCCCCTCACTCCTCCTCGCATTCAGCACACAGACTAAAGAGAGACTTACATTCAGTACAAATTACTGCTTGGCCTGTCCTTGATGGGATTGTGTGGGATGCGGTTAGGTTTCAGATACATGGCCCCACAGAAGTTATTAATGTTCCTAATGTGCTTAGAGTAAACATGGGAGATGTGATTAAGCAAAATATTCGTTCTGATGATTGGGATCTTCAGGCAGTAGAAGCATTATTCTCTGATTTAAAATATTATGCGGCCTTTGATGATGAGGATTTATACTTAGATTCTGTCAATTATGGTGATTTATTTTGTTACCAACATTATGGAAATCATTTCTTGCACAAGACAAGTTCCAGGCGGGTTCCTGTGAATTACACTCAGTGGGAACATTGCCCTGCTCCTTTACAGGGGAGCTCAAGTACTTTTTTGGGAAAATACTCTTACTTTACAGATTTTAATCAATCAAATCCTGAGTCGTTTTACTTCAAGGTGAAACAGAAATCAATGCCAAAAGTTAGACTGACTGACACAAAATTGTTGTATTCAAAGTCCTTTCTAGAAAGGTTATCTGTGGATGGCTATGAGTTATGGAAGGATGTTATTGACCTTAAATCGGTTTGGGGTACCAAAGATTGGCAGGTACAAGGCACTGAGGCTTTGCATCGTGCATGTCTCATCCCAAATCACATGTTGTTTTTAAATTCGACTATTTCCCAAACAACGTGTTTTGGATTGGCTACATCTAAAAAATTAAATACCCCTACTATCCCTGATTTGGAAGAATATTCAGGTTGGAGTAATTTCACTACCTTGTCCATAAATCAGATACAAGCTCTTTTGCAAAATTCCTCCTTTAATATTTCCAGTTTTGATCCGGATGGGTGGCTTTTATGGCAAAGAAGCTCTGATTCTTGCCAAAGTCGTTTTTTGGGTTTGTCTGAGGGTTTTACACACATCAGGCCAGATCCCAGGTTTGACCAAGATCACACTGTTACAACTTATTCAGTAGGCAAATTGTGTCAGAACTGGTTACAACATTCCACTTTAGCTGCAGTTAAACTGCATTTGTCCCAGTTGAATGAAAACATAGAGTTAAATGATTTTATAAAAGGCCCAACTATGGGTAGGTCTAAACGCTTTATTTATGCTATTTACAATGAAATTTGGAAATTTTCAAGAGTCGAAGCAGCTAAACGCCTGAGGGCTATTGATCAAGCCAATTTGGAAAAAGTGCTTGCAGTGGTTGATAATAGTATTAACACGCTTTCTTCCAGAATTTACACATTGGATAATATTGTTTCTTCTGTTGTTGATATTGTACATGATGAAGTGTCCACGTTATACCATGGTCAAAATCAATTACGTTCTGTAATGCAGTTTGCCTGGACTCTACAGACAATTAAGGCTGGTCGAGTTCCCTGGACCTCATTGAACGTTTCATCACTTTTTGCCCCTTTTAATCTTACTGATAAACAACGCATGCTTTCAATGCGTGATGCATCGTTTTCTATGTTACATATTGAGAAGCTAGAATCCTTACCTTTTTCTGTTGCTGAAACCACCACTGCCACGTGGCTTATTCATGGTTTAATTACATTACCATTTCCCTTATATAAATTTACTAACTGTATGCGGTATATTGCTATAGGACGATATGAGCCACTAGGCAATGCATTCCTACATGAGGCTTGGTCATTACCATACACATACAGATGTCTGAAAGATGGAAAAGAAGTGAATCTTAATGGTGAGGAATGCACACAGTCACCTGACCATTCATTAATATGCAGACACATTCAGTTACACGGTTCTTGTAATCAGGACCGCCCAAATTTAGCATGTGTTTTAAAAGGCACGCCAGTTCCAGCAGTAGTGCCCACATTTACATTATTAGCTAATGGTAGTTATTTGCTTTTGAACAATGAATTATGTTGTGGTTTATTAATTGGTGTGGCTTATATAGTTACTGTATCAGAGCGTGTAGTGTGCTGCAAGAACGTTCTATACCCACCCACGCATGGCTCTTCAGATGTCTCCATCTGGCCTCGGATCCCAACCTTGGAAGCGAAATTCAATGGTTTAAGCAGAATAAGGGCTCTTTTGTCTCAAAAACAAGTGACCCTGAGTTCGGCCCGGGAAACTTATGTCCTTCACATAGCCAACACCCGCACAGAGGTGCAGGCGCTTTTAAACACTGATTTGCCATTTCATTTCTGCGAGCTGGTACACCAGATTTTTAATGCTTCTTCAACGACTGGGCTGGCGCATTTTTTTAAACTAGTAAGCAGTGGACTCGTGACTACGTTTGAAAAAGTTTTTGGTATCATTCCCACGTTTTTCCACACTATTTTTGGGAGTTTGTTTGGTGGAATACCTGTGTTGCTGGCTGTGGCCGCAGGCTTTCTGTTGGTGTTTTACTTCATAAAACATGGATGCCCATCCTGCGCAAGACGCCGTTCAACGCCTCCTGACACTGTGCCGTAATCGGATGCTCAATTACTATGGAACTTTGCCGCTTGCAGCATTAAGCACGGCCTATAGATTGTCATTTCGGTTCACCGACTTCACGTGTGTCCAACCTGTGTTTCACTGCCTAAACTGCGAGTTCGATTGGGCCATTGATTTGTGCCTATGCTTGAGGACTGCTCCTGACGTCGATTTTGATCAGCTAATGCGTCCCGTCGTGGCTCACGAGCTGATCTGTTCTGGCGAGAGAGTTATGGCCTTGGCAGCGATAAATGGAGTTCTGGGCCAATGGGAGATCTCTGCAGCGGCGAATGCCTTTCTGACACACAGCGTTCTGGTGAACCCACCGAGTTGTCCTCTGACGTTGCAAGAGGATCCGATGCTGGAGGAGCACGTATGTTCTTTCCCATTGCTAAATTGGATGGCTGAACTATTTTCGGATGATGGCAGTGATTTCATACTGGAGGCTGTTGCAACTTTCTTTGCATATACTTTCCAATCGTGAGATGCCTGGAAGGAATGCTTTGTTGTGAAATATGACTTTCCCCTCGCTGAATTGGAGGGATGGACTATGTTCAGCTGATGGAGAGTTCGCTCACGTGAGGTTGCTGGAGATAACGTCTAAGTGGCACATGACTTTGGATATCGGATGAGTGCCTTGGTTTTTTCTCTTACAAACATTTGAATGGATGCGACCTGGTCATACATTTCATAATTTTTTGAACCGGGCGGAAGACTTTTGGTTCAAGACTTTTGATATTTTTTAGATTTGATGCCACTGTAGGCATTCATACATATTCATTCATACATATTCATTCATACATATTTTTAGCTTATTTTGGCTCAAAACTATTGAATTTTGCTTTCAAATTGTGTATCTGATTTAGTATTGCCTTTTCCCTTATGATTGGCGGTGCTCGGACCAATGGGGGGGTGTCATATGGATACTTCATTACATATATTGCGTTAAGTTAGCATGAGTGTATTACATGTTTAAACAGCCGTTTTTCCTTCAGGCTTCAGTTTTGCACACGACACGTACTTGTTGTTGTAGCTTTCAGCCTAGAAGTGGTGAGGTGTTTTATTTGAGAATAATATGTTATTCCTAAGCTATCAGCTTTGCCTTGTACACTTGGTACAACTGTCTGCACACTGAGAGCTGCACACTCTAAGATTAACCTAACACAAGGTTGCTGGGAAGTCTGATCCTCGCACCACATTAGACATTAGACATAACACAAATAATGTTGATGCCAACATTTTGGGCTCTACGCGGGTTTAAGATAGAGTTACACGAAATGAACGCAGACACTTGGTGCTGCGCATGAAGAGAACTGGTAGATGCTGATGTGAACTGCTCCTACTGACATTGAGAGGTATGGGGTCGCCCTGCTAAAGCCCGAATGAGACCTTCTTAGATATAATATAATATGCTAGATAGGGTGCGCGAAATATAGGTGATATAGATTTCTATAGAAATTGCATTATAACATGCTAGCACCTTTTGCTTACTATGGATTAGTGACTATGCTGCTGACTCTGATTTTTATAATCTGCATTTTGGTATTATACAAGATACTGCGTTTGAGAACTTTGCATTGAATAATAAATATTTCAAACTTGCACTTGTGTTCTTTGACTCTCAGTTTTGGTTTGAACTGATTATAGAACGAAAGAGTGTTCATGTGTTCCACGACTCCTGAGGTATTCTAAAGATCATGTTCTGGTTTGTCTAATACATGTATCATTCCATAATGATCCATGAGACACTGTAGCTAGCTAGGTAACTAGATTTCTGACACTGAGATGAGTTTTTGGATCATCCTAACTCACTAAGGTTCTAGATCTCTATGCACAGTTCTGTGGGAGAACGGAAACCCTGCTACAACACCATATGAAGGGGTACTTGGGAGACCGATGAACATTTGGGGAGTTCTTAAGCCACGCCCCATACATGATATGCCTTGTGTTCTGATGAATGATTATTTGGTATAGTTAACCGACAGTTTGATCTCTATTCATCAACAGGTTCGAGAAGCTCCTCCAGACCGATCTACAGGTGAGGCCTACAAACTCCATCCTGGTGACCATGTGATGGTCAAGGTCTTCGAGCGGTTGAACAGTTTGGAGCCGAGGTGGCGAGGACCAGAGCAAGTGCTCCTTGCGACGAGGACAGCAGTTCGAGTGACGAACAGGAAGAACTGGGTACATAGCACTCCCTGTAAGCGAGTGTCGCCTGCCTTGGTGGACCCTGCTGTGCTAACTGATCATCGATAGATCTTGGAAACGGAGAAGGGCCACGCTATCTCACCTGACGAATCTGAGGGAGTGTTCCCGGACCACACGATTTCAGGAGCTTCGCAATACCAACAGAGACCAAGGAAAGAGCCTGCATTGTTGAAAAGGACTGGTTGAGCTACCACCCTGGGTTGGTGAAACGAAGTGCCGATGTGGCAGGGGGGGGTTCAGTCCTGCGAAGTGCCACTCGTCTTGACCCTCGGTGAAGAAATCAACGGCTGCCCAGGGTTAAGAGCTCCAACGAATATTTTTTTTACGATAAAATCATGTCTGATGAAAGATCAAAAGTTGCTAAGATCTGCAATAGGAAAATCATTTGTGCTGTAGGGTTTGTTGGTGCTATGGTGGTTATGGCAGCAATTACATGGTATGTTGAGAAAGTGGCTCCTGTTTGAGAGCTTTTGATCGCCACTACTCCAGTACCAGTTGAGCACCACTATTTTACGATTCCCTACCATGAGCAGAAGCATCGACAATCCTACCTAAACAATACATTCATCCAGATGCTGCATCATACTCATAATGCCACGAATATTACCAACTGTTGGGTGTGTGGGAAGATCCAACCTGTGCTCCAAAAGTAAGGAGGAACACCTTTTATTCCTCTTCCGTTCTCTCATAACGGTTCTTGTCAAGCCTGGTTTGCGCTTTTGTTTGCCTCTGAAAGGGCCAACATTACAGAGATGACAGTGGGACAAATCAATTATCACCTTAATCCTGTTATCCTGATGAGAATGGTTACCTTCAAGCTAGAGGAACTAAATGGGAATGGGAAGAGTACCAACCTGACAATATTTCTATGCCACATGTCTTCACAAATACAAGGACTATGAAGACCTTTTGTGATTTCTGTGACTAGAGCTAAAGCAGACTTATGTATTAGTAGTGTTAGGAGAATTCCAGTGGGGAGAAGTGAATGTACTGTAATTCTGACAATTGAAGGTACCAATAACAGCAGTTTTACGTCTTCACATAATACATACTTTGTACTTTGTTCGTGGTAACAAGGGATACTACCAACTACCTTTCTGTTGCCCCCTGTGTTTCTGGCACCTGCATCGTATCACCTTAACGTTAAACTTTACAATGACATTTCCAAGAACAGAAATAAGAGGACAATAAGTAGGGTAAGTAAGTTGACCAAACTGACACCGCTTTGCAACCTTATGTCGACTTTAACTTCTGCTTATTTTTCTTTGTGGGTGCTGCATTGAACAGTAGAAAGGTAAGGCGATTGACTCGTGATGTGGAAGCTGTTACCAATCAGACAGCAATGGCACTTGGGAACATTACAGAAGAGCTACAAGTTGCAAGGATTGTAGCACTCCAGAATCGTATGGTACTTGATGTGATTTTGGCTGATCGAGGTATTGCATGTCGTATCATCGGCAGCAGCTGCTGTGTTTTCATTCCGGATCACTCGCCTTCAGTATATGATGCAATCTCTAAACTATTTAAAATTGCTGCGGAGATTCACCCAGAGACTGGTACATGGACTTTTTCAAACTGGTTGTGGACACTCTTTATTACTTGGGGCTGGAAGCTACTGGCTATGCTATGTATACAATTGGTGATACTATTTACATGCTGTATATGTATACAATGAAGTCCCATGCTTTGCTCTATTTGCATCACTGCTTGTACACCTGCTAAAAAAAATGTTGCAGAAATGAAAGCACAACAAATGCTAAATAAAGAGGTCACTGAACTGATGAGCATCGATGTACAGGATGCATATCTAGATTACCCCAGATGAACAAATGTCTTCAGCTAATGCTAAAAGGGTCGTCTATTGTAATGTGGCAGCGATTGGGTTAGCATTAGCAGAAGCCATCCTGTATTTAGAGGCTATCTTGTCCGTTTTGTGGAATCCATTTTGTATTTCTGGCAGCTATTTTGTTTGCCATGTGCTACCACATGCGTGCCATGATCTCTGTCCTACCTTGCTATTGTCTGCTCTTGAAATCTGCCTAGAGACAGGTTATATTTAGGCTCTTCCACTTTGCACATGCTCAGTTGAGCTTGCAGCTGTCCATGCAGCTGCTGTTAGTCTGTAAATGCCAGGATGTGTTCACCAGAATTAGAAACCGTTATCTCCTCCCACTTGTTGACTGTGCATTTTCTGTATGACCTTATATGTACCTAAAACCTACTTCTTGTACTTGTACCGCCTTCTTTTGAGCCCCTGTGTGGGTATAAAAGGACCAAGCTCCTTCCATTCAGTGTGCTACTTCATACCTTACCGAAGGATGTTGTGTAAATGTAGTTCCACCTCATGAGGTTAATAAACTTTGTATTTTCTATTCCATTTTCTGTGCCAACTTCTATCCTATTGGTCTGAGGACTTGTGCAGAGAAGGGTGAACCCCTTGAACTGGTAGGCCATGCTGAGGCTCACCACCGAAAATGGTCCAAGCAGTACCAAGCTCAGAGGCTCGGGGAGGGCTTCCCGGCTGGCAAAATATGGCATTGAAACTCCAGGTTGCTACCAGGGCGCTCAGCTGATTCCCGTCTATTGGGTTCCAATTCAAAGACATCTAATTCTTTGTCAAGTCTAGAAGCAAATGCTTTTTCTGTTTTTTGTGCCTAATTGGAACTGTTCCACTCTTTTTTTGGTGTGGGCAGCTCAACAAACCCCATAATAGTCTTGATTATTATCGGTCAATGGGGAGTACTATGTTGTGGTACTAGTACATGAATATAATTTCAAACAGAATAATTGAACAAAATATTCATCTTATCATCTTAAGTTTGGAAAAGAAGCTCATCCACCTGTTAACCGGTGTTTTAGAGCAGAGCAGATCAAAGTGAAGACCGCCCCGACACACCCACCCAAAGGACATACACAAACTGAAACAGGAACTAGATCAACCCGATCATGTTTTTCCTTTGCTGGGAGCAACAACAAAAAACTCAATAAGGAAATAAGTGTACATTTGAACCGAAAGTGGTTAAAGTAAAAGTGTGACATGCCTGTCTACAATGTACTCCAGGTAGACAGCACCAGACAGTACAAAATGTACAAAATCCTGCAGAGAAATCTCCAATGGTCACTGGACAAAGACGTGCAATTGCCTAACTTACCAACAACTTTGCACTATCGGAGGAAGCCAAGAGCACATTGGAAAATCCTGACTTACATTGTTCATTTTCATACCAAGCAACACTTTTCCGCCTTGGTGCTTATTCCTAAATCTAACAAGCATTTGCAATGCAATAGGTCTCGCATTTGCGAAAGTTGAACCTATTGGCATTGTAAATGGCAATGCCTTTTATTTACCTTTTAAAAACCAAGACATAAATAAAAGGCATTGCCATTTACAATGCCAATGGCTTAAACTCTAACAACTGCGAGACCTATTGCATTGCAAATGCTTGTTTTACAGTGTTCCCGCATGAAGAAAGTTCTATTGCATTTTACACAATATGCTCTTTAACAGGACCAAACCGTATCCACTTTTCTAAATTAAAAGCATATGATTCACAGATTATCAGCTGTTGCTCCCTAACTAAGAAATGGGTTAATTGATACCGAGATCAAATGAGGATTGTGATAGTTTGGCCAAAATTTAGCAACCTCTGTATCCACTAATAAACAGGACAGACCTCTAAGATTCCATGAACATATTTTTTTTGCAACTTTTGAGAGCGAGAAACAGACTTGCCAATAGTTCCCCATATTACCGAAGGCCGCAGGGAGCCAAATCCATTCACAATCTTCCTGTGCCTGAATCTTCTATCCTGCAATATCGGGCCCGATTTCTCTACAACCAGATTTTAAGGTCGAGCTTGAGCTAGCGCACATGCGTTGCTCTGCAAGGCTTCTTGTAAGCACTTTAAACTTCTCTGTGTGGGTCTGACTCCCCCACGCATTTGGTTGGCTGTTGCCTGTGTCATTTTGTTATTGTAGCCTGCAAATGGTTAAAGGTGGGCACATATCCCACCTCTTTTGCAAATGTTCACTCCCACGGCGGTTTGCTCTTGGGAGCGATCAGCGGCGCACAGGATGGCAGCTGTATTCCTCTTGGGTCAGGTTACACACAACGCGCCGTGCTATTGCTTTTTCTTGTTATCTGAGCAGTGACCTGTGCGTGCTTGTCATTTAATTGGGGAGTATTCAGGCATGGTCTTCTTTCCCCTAGTGACACTCGTTTGCGAATGCTCTTTTATGTGTACTTTCACACCTCATTTGAGGAGTATTTTTTAGGAGCCAGTTCATCTGACTTTTCCTTTATTTTCAGACCCGCCCCTGTCAATTCCTCCTTGATTTGGCGGATGTGTTGACCTCTCGCTTCATTTATTTTTATGCGAGGAGGGGTCTGTGTTCCCGTTGCTAATTTACTTCTGTGTGGCCTCTGTGGGTTGTCACAGATTTAATTTCTGTGTGGTCACTGGTCCTTTTTCTTGTTTGTTTGAGGAGCGTTCCCCGCCGACCCCTCATTTACTTGTTGAGATAGTTTTGCGTTCTCTCCTCCTCGATTTGAGGTCCCGCCTCTGCGGGCCACTCCTTTATTTCAGAGGATTCTTTAAACTGATTTCGACTCATTGATTTATTGTGGTCTCTTCCTTGTGTTCCTATGCCCTTTGTCCCTTTGGTCACTGCTCTCACACCACACTGAGGAGTTTCCTCTTTTTTCTTGCCCCCCCCCCCGTCTAACCCTGGCTCTTATTTGAGAGCCGTCCCAGCTCTGCCATTCCCTCTTGCATGCACCCATTTAAATAGTTGGTAGTGTTCCATTGACCCCCACTTTATTTCCCCCCTCCTCGTTTGCCCTTCCTTTCCGCCTCCTCCGCTCTCCCCTTCCCTGCTTTACCACCCCGATTGTTTGCCCCTAAAATAGCCAATATTTTTTATATACTTTAAGGCAAGACCAATTACGATAAAAATCCACAATACTATACTTAAAAATCTGCAGTTATCAAAATAAGTTTCAAACAGTTCCTTGATGTCGATAGCTCTGTCCGAGGCTATCACGGCGTTGTGAACAACAAATCAACAGTTCTGGCTGGTCGAGGGCCAGCTACGGTGTCGGGAAGACCCACAAACAGTACCTGTGAGAGATGTAGGGAGACGAGGCCCTTGAAGTCACTCTCGTTGCAGGTCAAGCTCCTCTCTGGTGAAATCTGGTACGCTGACGCAGGCAGGCGTCGGTGCTGCGGTGGGAAGTGTAGCGGTGCGGCGTGCAGTGCCCCCAGGTCGCGGTGTGAGCAGCGACTCGATGATAGCGTCAGATGGCGTCGGTGAGACCAGGGTCGGGGTGCAAGATGAAGGCAGTGCTCGCACGTCACGGTGCAAGCAGCGTCGTCGTGGCTGAAGCGCCGTCTGGCGAACTGGAGGCGATGAAACTGACGACGGAAGGCCAAGGCTGCGGTGCGGGATGAGGGTGGTGCGTCGGGTGACTTACGAGCGGTGCCCTCGAATCACGGTGCAAGTAGCAGCGTTGATTTGGGCGTGGAGCGGCGACGTCAGGGAGGCCAAGGCGTCCACGTGAAGCAAGGCGATGCGGTGCCCACAGGTAGCGGTGCGAGCAGAGGCTTGGTGTGACGTCAACGGTATCAGTGCGACGTTGCAGCAGTGCCAAGGCGGCGTCGTGAAGAGAGGCAGTGCCCACAGGTCGCGGTGTGAGCACAGCTCACTGGCGGTGTCAACATGAGTCGTCGGTGAGACCAAGGTTGTGGTGAGGCGGTGCCCTCTGCAGTGCCTTCAGGACAAGGAATCGGCAGCGGCGTCGAAGACTGTGTCAAGTTGCTTTTCCTCTGTTTGGAACACAAAACACACATAGTCCCCAGTGCTGTGGGCAGAAGAGCTTGAAGTCTTTGTTGTTCCTGAGACTTCGTGAACAGGGGGCAAGCGCCACCTCAAGCCCTTGGAGAGACTCACAATTTAGGTTGCAGAAAGTCAAGTCCAGGGTTTTCACTGCCCAAGACAGAAGCAGCCACTGCAGGTCCACCCAGCAAAGCACCCAGCAAAGCAGTCGTTCCTTCTCGCAGCTTCTCGGGCTCTTCTTCTTGGCAGTCTTCTTGATCCAGACGAGTTCGAAAGTTCAGGGTTCTGGGCCCAGTATTTTTATCCAAAAGTCCTTTGATCCTCTAGGCAGAGGGTGCCTCTGCCCAGCCAGTACCAGTTCTGCCTTGTCTGGTGTGAATTCCTGGCAGGAGGTGGAGCTGGCATGGTCAGAGGCAGACCAGGCCCTTTGAGGTGCAAGGAAATCTCCTCCCACTTCCCCCATTGCAGCCCAGGTCTATTCAGCCATTTCCTGACCCTGCCTATCTGGAGCCCTCCTGCTCCCCAGCCTACTTTCACCCGAAACCCAGACAGGCAATCCACATTCCAGCAGAGGCACATGGGATGACTGAGCAAGAATATACTTACTTTCTAAAGGTGGTATTTTCAAACACAGAATGTAAAAATCACCTTCACTAAAAGATTTATTTTAACATTCTGAGTTCAGGCATACTAAACTCGAATATCTGTGGGTCAGTTCAGCATTATAAGATGTTATATTCAAACTGCTGATTCTGGCCTATGAGAATAGATAGCCTTGCAATAGTAAAAAACGAAATCCGCTGTTATTCACTATCAGGACATGCCACACACACACACGGGCATGTCCTACCATTCACATACACCGCAAGCTGCCCATAGGGGTACCTTGGGCCTTACTTAGGGGTGACTGACATGTGGAAAAGGGAAGGTTTAGGACCTCGCAAGTGCGTGCACTGGCCAAGTCGACATGACAGTTATCAACTGCACGCAGACTGCAATGGCAGGTCTTAGTTACCTTTTTAAGACTACTCACGAGGGTGGCACCATCAGTGCTGCAGGCCACTAGTAGCATTTGATTCACAGGCCACAGAGAGCATATGCACTTTAGCACTGATTAGCAGTGGTAAAGTGCCCAGGATCCTAAAACCAACACAAACAAGTCAGGAAAAAATAGGAGGAAGAAGCAAAACGTTTGTGGATAACCCTGCAAAAAGGGCCATTTCCAACACAACCTCCTTCCAGCCTAAAGCCAGGGTAGACCAATCCCTACCTCGATGGACTTCCCTGCTAGGGGCGATAGAACATGGGACCTGGCTCGCAACAGCAGGGTTTTCTTCCTATTCTTCGTCTTCCTGGTTCCTAGTTGGACCCCTCCATCCATACTCTTAAGGCCCACTACCTGACCCATGGGGAATCCTTCTCCTCACCTGTGGACTCCATCTGTGCAGCAGCAAAACTTACTTTGCTCACAGATGTGTCCCAACAGGCAGACAGTACCCACATGGCCAACGTAAGGGTGTGGCCCAGTCCACCCCCCGGGGGAGGACTCCTTTTCCCCATACAGCGGCAACTCTGTCCCTCCGGACAGCCAGCCACAGTGGCCATTGACAACTGTCAGTGATGAGAGCCAGGCCACTCCAACCATTGTGGCATCAGAGAGTGGGGGGCAGTAGCCCCAGGTGCCTGGCACCCTTTCTCTACTCTCCCCCCTACCAAGTCAGGTATGGCATCCTGACACTGGCCCACCAGCCCAAGGTCTGTACCCTGCGGCTGGACAGGAGGCGGGGTGGGCTTCCCCACACCCTCTCCTCACTGGGCCTCTGTACCCTCCCACCTGGCGCGATACCCCCTTCCAGAATGGTCATGGTACCTGTGGCAGGTGTCCTGCACAATTCACCCACCAGTTCAAGGGGACTATCCTGTAACAGATACCTCAGTCCAGGGTCTGTACCCTGAGGCGGGACCGGGGTGGGCTCTCCCACACCCGGTCCTCCTCCCTGGGGCTCTGTACTCTCCCACCTGGAGCGGCACCCCTAGAAGGCAAACGGGTAGGGGCAACGTAAGCAGTCACCCATTCCCCCAGGTCAGGGGGGGACACACAGAACCTGGTCCTCCAACCCAGGGTCTGTAACCTCAGGCAGACCAGAGGTCTCAGGCAAGGCTCTCCTCCCCAAACCTCTCCTTCCGGGATTCCGCACTCTACTCCCGGGTGAAGCACCCTCAGAATAAAAAACTGCCAGGATGTTGGAACCAGGTCTCCTACACAATTCTTCCAATTCTTCCACCAGATCAGGGCCTTGATCCTGCAACTGATCCTCCACTTGATCCACCATCTTAGGATCTAAACCCTCGGGTTGAAAAGGGGTCAGAGGCAAGGACTCCCTCCCTCTACACCCCCTACCAGAGTTCAGCACCCTCCCACCTGGAGTGGTGCCCCTAGAAAATAAACCAGTCAGGACACTGCTTACAGTTGTCCTTCCCTCCAGGTCAGACAGGAAATTAACATGGACTTCCAACCCAGGGACCAGCCCCTGCAGCTGAGCAGCTGCCCAGCGCACCAGGACTTCCTTGGGAGCACGCACGCCCCCCGCCCCCTCTGAGGGTAACACATGACTCATGGGTTGTGTGACAGTTTGCCTGGTGCAGCTCTCCCGACCCCTGTCCAGCCGACAGTGCGCAAAGATCCCCCAGGACCGAAGTGGTGTCCCCATGGACACTCCTACTAGGCTCAGCCTTCTGGCTAGCCCCGGACCCACTGGTTCTCACACTGGGGAACGCATCCCCCTCTCACCCCTCCGTCTGGACTTCTGCACCCTCCACTTAGGAGCAGCACGGCCAGACACCAGAACTACTGGAGCTCCGTTTACAGACCCTCCGGGCTCTCCTGACACTAGGTGATCCCCCTCAATGGACGGCCTACCAGTACAGCCTAGGCTCCCCACCTGGTGTTCCCTCCTGGAAACACCCAGGCTCTGGGACCGAATTTCGGGCACCTTAGGCCGCAGCCCATCCCCACTCCTTCTCCACAGAGATAGGACGGGAGTCCATCACCCTTCCCACATCACCGGGACATATCTGGGCTACCACAAACCTTTCCGACCACCCTTGGGTGGGAAATACCTAAGCCACTTCCTTCCGATTCACCCCCAGGTGCTTCTCCAGACCCTCTGGAATCCACCAAAAGGTTTGCCTCCTGTGCAAGCTCCCTCGGGTCAGATAACTTACACTCCAGTGGGTGTTGGCATAGCTCTGGAAAACAGGGTCTTAAAATATGCTCTCCAACAATTGAATCATACAGCTGCACACAGGTGTTAACCAAACTACCCATTACCCAATTATCCAGTGCCTCAGAAACGTACCCCACATCATTCTTACAAGACTGGTGAGACAGTGTCTGACTGCTGCTGTCTCTTAACACATACTCTTCTGGCTGGTCTCCATACCCACTTACCAGGGCTTCAATCATAGGGGAACCCCTCTTCCTGCACCTCTCATCTGGGGTCAGTAGAGTGTCCCTCTCACTACCAGGAAAATGATCCCTTGTGCCAGTTCCCCAATCCACCTCAGGGACACTGCGCACCACTGGAGTAACCTCACAATCCTGAACCTCCTGGTGTATGTCAACCCTCTCCTTGAAGCAGGGTCCCAAACCTGTGTGTATGTGTACCTCGTCCTCAGTACTGGACCTAACACTTTTGCTGCCACCATCTGGGCTGGGCCTAGCCCTACTGGCTTCCCAGTCCAGCTCTCTCATTTTAACCCCTTCGCTGCTGATGACGAGCTCAGCTCGTCATCAGCCACGGTGGTCGTGTGCGGATGACGAGCTGAGCTCGTCATGTAACGCGGCTTTTCGAAAAAAGCAGCACAGCGGAAAAATAACCGCCGCAGCCATGCGGTTGAACTCATGATCTAACATCCCCCTCCTTTCCTCCATGGCTATCCTGAGTTTTTCCAACTCGAACTTCCTTGCTTCCCGTCTGTTCTCCAGCTCCTCATGGGACAGCATACTGCTGACTGGCCGGAAGGGTCCCCACCCCCTCCCAAAAGCACATCCACCCTTGGAATAGGCTCCTCTGCCTCCATGCCAAGATCTCCAGACAGCTCACTTGCATGTCTGGCTGCTACCCAGGCCCTCAGCGCCTTTTGTAGCTCCTCTTTTCTGGTAAGGCCCCCGATTTGGATTTTGTGGTTTTTGCAGATCACCTTCAATTCCTTCACATTGTAGGTTTCTAACCTCTCCTCCTCAAATGCCACTTCCAAAGATGCTGATTCAGGCATGATGAAGTAGCAAGTTCAAACTGGTAAGATCAACAAATAGGCCAAAAAGAAAAAGAACCAGTATGTAGCATGTAATGGTCTGCGATATGGTAGTAGTGCCCACCAATCAGTAAGTCAAGTGCAAATGCAAGTCCTATCCTCACCGCTGACAACCAATGTTAGAAATGGGATTTCAGGCTAGCTGAGACTTGCGTCAAAGCGAGGCAGAAATCACCACTCTAGTCAGGATAAGGGAGTTACACTACTAAAATAACCCCTGCTCATCTCCTTGGTAGCTTCGCACGAGCCGTCTGGCTTATCTTAGAGGCAGTGTGTAAGCATTTGCACATACAAAATACAACTGTTAAAGAAGGGTCAAGGGGACTATATTTACAGACCTATCAAGCTTATACCCCTCATGAACTATACTACTATAACAAGAAAACTTGAAGGTCTTAGAGGTTGAGAAACAGAAAAAAGCCACAAAGAAACTTACACACCACGATCACGACTAACAGTGTTAGACCATCAGTTGTAAAAGGAGTCCTATCAGGTTCTACTGGTATGAAGCCAAGCCCAGAAGTCTTTGCTTGATACCAGTAGAACCTGATGCTGAAATTAGATGAATCCTCACTGGGAGTGGTACTGATAGGGTGCAGTGCTCATAAAGATTGGTCAAACAAGTGGATTGTTTGTAGCACCGAATGGTGCTTTTGTGCTCACTTATACGGAGTTTAATCTTCCTGGTAGTATGTCTGATGTACACCAGCTTGCATGTACATGTGATCATGTAGATCAATTTTTCTGAATTACAGTTAGTGTGGTTATTCAAACGCCAAGGTCTCCCAGTGCCTATATCAATTGTCAGGGTTTTGCATGTTTGTGGACAAACTGCGCACCCTCCACATGGAGAGCATACTGGTTCTGTGTTCCAGAGAGTGTTGATAACTTCTTTTCGCTGAGCCACACTAATTCCATTTCTTGTACACCATGTTATAGATATTCTTTTTTGATTAATCTTTTCTCACCCTAATAATGGTGGTTGTTGCAGTAGCTTACTTTCCAGCTTGGCACTGAAGAATGCCGGTAAACTGATACCAATACGGCAGAAATATGTTGGCCTAGATTTTATACGCTTACTGTACAGTGATATTTTCACACTGTCATCACACCTTCTTTTACTTGACGTCCGGGAGATACTAATAAACATATTTTTCTACCCTGACCGTCATTTTAATCACCGTCACTTATCTTTATGAGCACTGCACCCTATCAGTACCACTCCCAGTGAGGATTCATCTAATTTCAGCATCCGGTTCTACTGGTATCAAGCAAAGACTTCTGGGCTTGGCCATACAAGAACCTGCTGACAAAGTCCTAAATGACAATGTTCCGCCATATGGGTGGGCTGATAGGACTCCTTTTACAACTGATGGTCTAACACTGTTAGTTGTGATAGTGGTGTGTAAGTTTCTTTGTGGCTTTTTTCTGTTTCTCAACCTCTAAGACCTTCAAGTTTTCTTGTTATAGTAGCATTTGCACATAACCAACAGTAATACAGTGTACACACTACAAAAGGACACCACACAAGGTTAGAAAAATAGCCAATATTTTTATATACTTTAAGGCAATACCAATAAAAATCGACAATAGTATACTTAAAAATCTGTAGTTATCAAAATAAGTTTCAAACACAGTTCCTTGATGTTGATACCTCTGTCCAGGGCTTTCACGGCATCATGAACAACAAATCCAACAGTACTGGCTGGTCGCGGGTCAGTACGGTGTCGGAAAGACACGCAAACAGTACCTGTGAGAGATGCAGGGCGATGAGGCCCTTGAAGTCACTTGCGTTGCAGGTCGAGCTCCTCTCTGGTGGAATCAGGAGCGCTAGTGTCAGCAGCCATCGGGTTCTGCAGTGCGAAGTGCAGCGGTGCGGTGCCCTCAGGTCGCAGTGCGAGCAGCGGCTCGGCGTCAGCGTCGGATGGTGCCGTCAGTGAGACCAGGGTCGCAGTGCGAGATGAAGGCGGTGCTAGCTAGTCACGGTGCTAGCAGCGTCGTCGTCGTTGCTGAAGCGCTGTCATCGGCTGACGAACTGGAGTCTGGGATCAACAAGCATCGTCTGTGAGACCAAGGTCGTGGTGCGGCGGTGCTTTCTGTGGTGTCAAAGCTTTGGCCTGAAGCGAGGCGGTGCGGTGCAAGCATCAGCAGTGGCGTCAACAGGCGAGGTCGGTGAGACCAAAGTTGCAGAGCTGCCCTCTGCAGTGCCTTCAGGACACGGAGTCGGCAGCAGCGTCGTCTGCAGCATCGAGTTGCTTTTCCTGTTTGTAGCACAAAACACACAGTCCCCAGTGCTGCGGGCAGAAAAGCTTGAAGCCTTTGTTGTTCCAGAGACTTTGTGAACAGGGGGGCAAGCTCTACCTCAAGCCTTGGAGAGACTCACAATTTATGTTGCAGAAAGTCCAGTCCAGGCCTTTCACTGCCAAAGACAGAAGCCACCACTGCAGGTCAGCCCAGCAAAGCAGTCGTTCCTTTTCGCAGCTTCTCCGGCTCTTCTTCTTGGCAGTCTTCTTGATACAGATGAGTTCTAAAGTTCAGGCGTATTGGTCCCAGTAATGTATCCAAAAATCCTTTGATCCTCTAAGCAGAGGGTGTCTGTGCCCAGCCATAACCAATTCTGCCTTCTCTGGTGTGAATTCCTGGCAGGAGGTGGAGAGGGCATTGTCAGAGGCAGACCAGGCCCTTTCATAGCTGCCAAGGTTTCAGATTGCTGTGTGTGACATTTTCATAATTTCAGTGAGTGACATATCAATGACGATGAGTGACACTTTCTCGCTAGCAAAATCAAGCAATGAAGACGAGGGAATCGTGTAAATATCGGAAAGTACACCAATTTGAGTGTAGCTGCTAAAGTTTCAGATTGATTATGTGTGACATTTTCATAGATTCAGTGGATTTAAGAGAGTCAGCCAACGACTAAATATGTAACACATAGAGTGGCAATTTCTTGCTATCAAAATAATGGAATGAAGTCAATGGAAATAGACAAATAGCAGAAATCAACCTCATTTGAGCAACAGGAAGTCGATCTCTGCAGCAGGTGCTTTTAAAGCAATTTTTTAATTTCTAAACAATCAGCACCCTCCACCCCAGGCTCTGCAGACAATGCGCCCCGGAGTCAGAGCGTGATCTCCTAAGGCCTCCCTCCTCCCCTCCTAAGCAGCAAGAGCACAGTGCAAAGACGGACCCTCTCAAGCACAGTGCGCCGGGCCACAGAATGAGCCCCAGGTGAGAGGGAGACAGAACCCCCCAACCCGAGTTCTGGTCCCAATCCCCAGTCTTCCCTCCCGTACAGCAGACACAGAAGTGAGCTAAGAAGAGAAGTGTCCAGGGTAGGACAACATGGGAGAAGCACATAGTGTGTGCTCCCCCAACCAGGCCCAGACTCTCATACATCCCCCTGCCCCTGTTCCAATCCAACTGCCAAAGTATGACAGACAAGGCATTGCCATGTCTCGGGCTGTAAGCACCCTTCGCATCCCTCCTCCCAGCCAAGAAAACATGTGGGAGAGCAGACTCCTTTAGGCTGCACTGCTCCTCCACCCACGGGACCCCAAACGTCATCCTGAAATCACTTCCCATCTCTGAGCAAGTAGATTGGTTTCCCAAATCATGGAAAAATACATGGAAAAAGGACCGGGTTTATTGGGTGTGTGCGAGCTTTCCACATTCTAGGTGCTAAACAACTATTTTGCTTTCAATGATTTTCAAACAGGCAGCGCTGCCTGACTGGCGTGGTGTCGGTGACTTGAGGCAGCAGGCAGCTCAGGCATCAACGAGCAAGCCACCACGTCGACCCCTTCCCCCTCCACCCCCCAAAACACATCCGTCTTACTTGGAGGTCCAGGTGGCTGTCGGGCTGTGTGTCCTCAGTGAGTCCTGGCGTGGCTGCTGCAACCGTGACGCCGGTCATCATGACTTTGTCACCGACGTTCCGTTCCACAGCACTCATTCTAAGCCGGCATGGAATAATACATTAATATACTTAAAATTATCTGAATTATGCGGGCGAGCAGCTATTAAAGGCCACAAAAGGGATGGTGCGATCTGCAGCGCTACGGGCGTAGTACAATGTGCGGCCAGCCCGCCTGCAAACCAGAGAGCTGCTAGCCTTACACCACAAAGTCTCCCCGCGCACAGGGACGTAACGTTCCCCCATGGCGCCACGCTGGTCACACGTGTGCTCACGCTGCACGCAACCTAACTGGACGGCTGTGAGGTCAGGCAGGCTATCTGGCTGACAATAACTCAGCCGCATGGCGCAGCGGGAATCCTCAATAGTGATACATTGTAGATAGCAGAGGGAAGCCCCCAAGAGCAGCAATTCAGCGCAGGCAGACCGCAGCGTGCTGCCAGCCAGCTGAGCTGCCACAAACACTTTGAAGGGCTTCAGTCACAGTGATAGCTGAGACACTGTGCATTATGCGTGACAATGCATTTCAGTGCGGTGATGCGCAGCACCGCACTGAAATGCGTTAGTGTCACGTTTGATGCGCGATACTTGGCTGGACTGCCCTTTAAATGCATGGAAATCTCCTCCCTCTTCCCCCATTGCAGCCCAGGTCTATTCAGCCATTTCCTGACCCTACCTAGACTATCTGGAGCCCTCCTGCTCCCCATCCTTCTGGCATCTGAAACCCAGAGAGGCACACGGGATGACTGAGCAAGTAAATACTTACTTTTTAAAAGTGGTATTTTCAAACACAGAATGTAAAAATCACCTCCACTAAAATATGTATTTTACCATTCTGAGTTCAAGCATACTAAACTCAAATCTTCCCCTTGTTCCCTGGGTCAGTTTCGGATTGTAAGATGTTATAATCAAATTGCTGATTCTGGCCTATGAGAACAGATAGCCTTGCAATAGTGAAAAACGAAATTGGCTATTATTCACTATCAGGACACGTCACACACACCCAAGCATGTCATACCTTTCACATACACTGCACCCTGCCCACAGGGATACCTTAGGCCTTCCTTAGGTGTGGCTGACATGTAGAAAAGGGAAGGTTTTGGACCTAGCAAGTGTATGCACTGGCCCAGTTGACATGGCAGTTATTAACTGCGCGCAGACTTTGCAATGGCAGGTCTGAGTTACCTTTTTAAGGCTACTCGCGTGGGTGGCACCATCAGTGCTGCAGACCCACTAGTAGCATTTGATTCACAGGCCCTGGCACACTCAGTGCACTTTACTTGGGACTAACAAGTAAATCAAATATCCAGTCATGGAAACACCAATCCATAACACAATTTACACAGAGAGCATATGCACTTTAGCACTGATTAGCAGTAGTAAGGTGCCAGGATCCTAAAACCAACACTAACAAGTAGGAAAAAATAGGAAGAAGCAAAAAGTTTGGGGATAACCCTGCAAAAAGGGCCATTTACAACAGTAGCCCACTGCTGAGGGGAATTCTGGTCATGATATGTTGAAGGCAGAAGTACTTCAGTAAACTTGGGATGTTCTTCTGGCCTCAGCTCAAAGCACCAAGTTTCATAGTCAACATTTTGTGCATACACTTCTTTAGCAACATTGAGCGAGGACCAGGTCACCACAGAAGTTTGCTCCCATTCAGGTGGCTCAAGGAGATAAACTCTATTGATTCAAAAATACTTGTGTTAATATGAGCTAGGGCTTTAATTGCTTTTAAAGAGCCTAATGATGTTACCGCTATTTAAAATGTCACATGTGATCTTAGACTTATCTAATGGCTGCAAAAGTTTACTTGATTGTATAATAGTGTGGGCTACATGTGCCAGGTTTTATGGCCTTGGACACACAATCGGTGCAGTGGTGATGTGTGGAGTTGAGATCGTAATCTCCCTTCCTGTAATTGCTTTGATTCCGCTAGTACCAAGCAATGGCCCATCGCTTTTTCCTTAGGCGGGGGAGTTGTATAGATTTCCTGCTCCACTTACTAACCAGAAGGATTTACCCAAAATTGGAATATTTCATTGAGATACCAGAGTCAGAGGGATTTACCTTCAGAGAGACTAGCTTAGGTGGAGGGTGTGTTTGTACCCTAGGTTTGGCCAAGATGATGGATAAGGACCCCTGTTCTCCTATGAAAGCTGTATTATAGGAGCCTCGTGCAGTGCTCCCCCCACCCGGTCTTAATTGTGAGACCTGCTGTTTTACATCAGAATTTTAAGGCCTAATTAATGTCAGGGGGTCTTTTTCCACTACTGTATTGAAAAATCGGAAAAAGCTTAGGTCCGTTGGCCTGTTTGTTTATATTCAGTGAAGGGAGGCCTTTCTTATACAGGAGCCTTGTGGCATTTTTTTCTTTCATGCTTAGACAATGGCTTGCATACGTTATCTAAGGTATTTATTGGAGATGAGCTTGTTAGAATTATTCCATCACTCTTTTTATTGCAGATTTCTTCACTGTGTTCCTTTCTGAATTAAATTCATTTGGGTTTTAAATAAGGAGAGTTCCTCAATGTCCGGAGTGTTATGTACTAGAACTGTGTGAACGTTATGTAATTTTGGAGATTCAATTTTGATCCTCACATTTTTTTGCAGGGATTTACAATCCCAGCTTCTAGGTTTTCCCTGCACGACCAGTGGACAAACCTCTACCCCTGATAATAGTACTAATTTAACTGGTTAACCGTCCATGTTATGTACCAAAGTGGTGAGCGAACAATCTAGTTACAACTTCCACCTCCTCGACCAGTGCTTTTAGGCTATTTGGTAGAACTTCTAATTTAGTGGTTACGGAGGAGCTCAAGCAAGAATTATTAGATTGAATTGATTCTATCTTTGCCCAACGAATACCTTCACTGAGGTGATTCAACGTATTAACTAATCCTGCTATATGTGTTGCTACGTTCTGCAGGATGTCAATTTGAAGATCACATTTATCACATTGCATATTTAGCGCCTTTACTGCTGCTTCAAGAGAGTCAAGGACGGTCTTTCAAGTTGCAACGTATGTGAATACTTCTGGTTCCCGAGGGGGAACAAAGCTCTTTTTAACAGGAAGAAAAAAGTCCTCTGCGGGCCTTAAGGGCAATCTCACACTAGACATTATGGGAGCATCCATATAGCCTCTAATTTTAACAGTGCTTGGTCCGTATTAGGAAAAAACAGTAGAGTATCCTTCTGAACAACCCTCCTTTCTGTTACATTTGCCCTTGGAAGTTTGGATATTTTGACTGCTCATAGATGCACTGACTGAGACAAGGAAGCTGGTGGATCCGATGGATGGTTCCAAAATTAACTTGTTCCTTTTGGACGATGTTATGCTTCTTGTATGCTGCTTATTTTGACAATGAGGATTAGTGAAGAAGTTTGGGAGCCTCTTGCTTTTTGCCAGTTAGAGCTTGCGGGAAAAACAAATCTTTAATCCGATCAGAGCACTCGGATTTGTATGTGTTTTGAGTTGGAGCAGTGATTTATACTCATCAGATACACTCCATAATTTTTCCCAGGGACATTCTTTTCCTTAGTTGTTTGACCGAGAACAGCAGGTAGAGTTCTGAGTTGAACTAATCTTCCACGAGGGTGAGGCAACCAAAGTCAATGGTCCATTAGGAACTCAGTTGCCTTTTTTTAAATTTATTTAGCTGTAAGTTACACCCAATAATAGTCCCTTGTGCTCAGCTCAACTCCCACCCGACCACAAGCCACACCAGGGCCACCTATGTGCTCAATCTCTCCTCTGCCAGGCATGAAGTGTTGGTATCACAAGACAGGTTGAGGCGACGCAAAATAGTGACCAGCCCCACCAATCACCTTTTGTCCTCCTACCCTCAGTTAATTTTTAAATTCAGTTCATTTTATTACGATTTAGAATTCCGAGGAATTCCACATAAGATATAAAACATCATTTCATACATGCAAATATGCAAAACACAAAATGACAACATCAATTTTATACTAAAATACATCCAGTTAAAAGTAAGCAATTTCTTTTCTTCATTAATCTAGGCACTACAGTGGTCGACATAATTCAAGGCAGATGTGCTTGCAACTAAAACAGTCTTTTTTCAATTCGAACACACTATTGGCTATCACACTATGGGCTATCACATTAAACTACTTATAGAAGGCACACAGAAGAAATAATATACGGTTGTCATCCAATATAGAAATATCAATCAACTCAAACAGTTAAAAAGCTTCTTTTAGGGAAATAATCATGGTTTAATACTAGCAGCAAAAATTTTTATAAAGTGCTTAAGAAAGTGCTAATGCATTAAATTTCCTCTTCCAGGATATTTTTTACCGATAACTAACTAGCTGCAATATATCTTAAGGAGATGCACGTGGTAAATTATATGTCATAAGAAAGTGCTAGTGCTCAATACGATTTTATAGGAGAGTATAATACTAGCGGCAGAACATTTTTATAAAGTGCTTGAAAATTCATTAGATATTCTCTCCAGGACATTTTTTATCAATAAATAAATAACCAGCAGCAATGCATTTCAAGAGATGCACGTGGAAATTCATTTGTCATAAAAAAAGAAGAAAGTGCCAGTGCTCTGTGCAATTTTTTTAAGGATGTTTTCCAACCTCCCCTAGCAGCAGTATGGTTGATCTAACAGGGAAATGTTATCTACTTAAGGCAACTAACATGTCATACTCAAGTGAAAATACTCTTTGCGATTATTTAGCTGCAGTATAAATAGTTTCACATAATACTATTAAAAACATGCGGGTCACCTTAACCTATTAGTTTTAAAAGCATTTAAAAATTCTTTAAAAAAACGAAAATTTTTAAAACACATCAGTTCGGATGGGAGGAACAGAAGTAATTGTTCTGCTGTTGAGATTTTATACTTTAAAAAACCATTCCTTAAGTACCTGCGTCGTATTGAGTGAAGTGCTGAACACACAATCCGAACATGATTCAGATCTTGTATAGAACAATTGCACAAGTGACAATATCTTTCATTTTTGGGGATACCCTCCCAGGATCCTGTTACAATTCTCAAATGAAGCAAGTTCATTCTTAATAACAAAATCTATTAACTACATGATTCAGGTTCCATAAAACATACAGCTGAGGATTTTTAACAATGGAGCTCCCCACAATGCTGTCCATCCTTCCATTCAAGTGGCATAATTTCAGATCTCTTTCACGTGAAATCACATATATAGTTTTTTTAATTATATTTTTTAACGTTGTTTTATCTAAAACTGCTGCCCCTTCAAAATCCAAACCAAAAATGCTTAAAGCCTTTAAATATTTTCTAAAAATTGCACATTTCCACAACATGTTTACAAAAATTTCCCTGTGCAATGCTATCCTTAGTAAGTTGTCATGACCATTTATCACAGCATTACACCACCTTAAGCAAGCAGCCATTGATAACACATATGTTGAGAGAAGGCCAAATTCGAGCCTAAGTGCCGCGATTGGCGCAGCATGACTCTGATTGCATATTTGGCGCCAGATCTTTACTTCCACTTTCTCAAACTTTGCCCACTCACACTTATCTATTGTTTCGCTAGCATAATTCAGAGTAGGAGGGACCTTTATTTTATAAACTGCAATAATATCCGAAAAATGTATTTTCCCGCATTGCAAGTACAAGCGATTAATTGCAGAAGCTTGTGAGATAGCTTTACTTTTGCAGTGGTCCATAGGTATATTAGCAGAGCACCTGTTTGTAAAAAAAATTCCTAAGTAAGGGTAAAATTTTACTACTTCCATTTCCCAGAAACCATTTCAAATTTTTTCTAACCTTACAACCGTTGTAACTAAAAATCATCACTTTGCTCTCTAAAATATTTATTTAACCCCTTCCATGCTGGGCCGTTTCCGCCGCTGTGCGGTAAACAAAAGAACAGGGCGGGGCCGTGACGAACCACAGCCGTCATCAGCACACGAGCGCCGCAGAGCGTGACGGCTGGGGTTCGTCATCAGCATGGAAGGGGTTAAAAAAAATATTCCTCAGTGTACCTAACCAATTCCGTCAATCGTCTCTGTAACCCAATTGGGGTTAAGTCCATTATTATTGCATCATCTGCATACAACAAACAACTTATTTTTAGGTTACCCACTTGAGGTGGGTCCCCTTTACTCTCCCCTATCCGACTCGGCAGGTCATTTATGTAGATTGAGAAGAGTAAAGGGTCCAGAAGGCACCCCTGCTTCAACCCGTTGTGAATAGAAATTTTCTTTGAGAGGCCTTGAGTTCCCCCTAACAAAACTTTTGTCCATGTCGAAGAGTGGAGAGCAATTATTAATCTTAAAAGGTTCCCTGGGATCCCCATAGTAACCAATTTCCTCCACAGCGTCCCCCGATCTACCCTGTTGAAAGCTGTGGAGAAATCTATAAATGCTGTATACTACGGGATCCCCCGACCCACAGGATATTTTTCGATTAGCTGCACACAACAACTAGGAATGGCACACAGCAGAAGACAGCCTGCAAACCCCACAATGCCAAACAACCAACATTAGCCCCAATAGAGCCCCCTGCGAAGAACACAAAACTGTTGAAGTCCTCTGCCACCAGTATGTTGCTGTCCCGGGCAAAGAGTACAATCTGATGGTTATGTTGGGCACATGGAGAGCGAACAACAAGGCTGAGGACCAAAAGGAGCAGCCCTAAGGAGCCTCCAGTGGCTAGCACTGCACCATGCTTTTGGGAGGGAAAGGAGGGCAGAGGACAGCACTGGATTTGCAGGATACAAGATTGATCCAAAGCTTAAGCCGCACACCACGACGCAGATGCAAAACTGAAATGCTTTGTCACAAATTATAGAGACTCCTCAGCTCCACATGGAACGCTACTATAATACACACCCCGGCAGTCTTGGGCTAAGGGGGCTGGCAAGATCTGCTGCAACGCTGCGAGTACTTCTACAATATAACTGTATCCAAGTTAGACACACACTTGGCTGCCACACGTGGCCCCAAACATAAACTGACATCACTTCAGTCAGCGCCCAATGGTGAAGTTGACTGACAGTGAGACACAATAGGGTACCTAGAGTCATGGTCCGTCCTACTGCTGCCACCCGCCGTTCTTAAAGTTATGCACAGCTCCTGCTCCACCTGACCTCGCAGCACTCACTGCAGCGGGTTGCGGGAATGAAGTGATGGATTTCCAACATTACCTAACGCTGACTGCGGCTGACTTTCGCAGTCGACAAAGCAGTACAAAAGGGGGTAGTGATGGATGGAGCATCTGAACCAATCAAACACTCACACCCAGTCAACAGATCTGGGTTTAATCTATCACCGTTCTTTAGCCCACTCTGCCACACCAGTTCAGACATGGCCATATGCAAATCAGTCTGACCCTGTACCTCATGGGAACAGTCTAGCCCGAACTGCCAAGCCATGTCTTCCCTGGACCGGAAACAAGCTTCCGAGGACCGGTGTCGACAGTCAGAGGCTCAGAGTGATTTCTGTGGGCTGGCATTTTTGACCGCTCTATACTGAATACAGTGTACCAGAAAGGGAGCAGCAAACGTGTTCGGTAAACTTGATTCAGATGACTTTTGAGAATGATTCAACATATTCATTGTGCCAAACATTTTGCAACGCTGCCTAGTCTTCAGAGCTACAGAGGAAATTACTGCTGTGGGCAGTACAGGGCTGCAAGTTTTTGACACTGCCGTCTGCGGTAAAGATGGCTCATGGATCCAGATCCCACCTGCACCATTTGGCCACAGACAGGGCCTGAGCGGCTGACTCACGAGTCAGTGTCACTGAGGCAGCGCCAAGGGCCAGTCGCCATGAGAGTGAGTCCTTTAAGCTGCTGTGCTAACAAGTTGCAGCATGAATAACGGCAAAGTGATTGCAATAATATCTTGTGCGACCGGACCCAGCCCACCGGGTCGCCGCAGGGCTCAGCTGTCTATTGATGATAATGAATAATCAGTAAGTGCCTGGGAGAGCAGGTAATCTATTAACTATAATTAAGGCTCCCAGTTTCAGGATTTAACTGATTGTTACAGATAAATACAAACAGAAAACAGCTGAGCTGTTTCATGTCTGTATTTGTTTTTAAAAGTGGGAAAATACAGAAAATTGTGCTTTTTTTGAGTGACTCTCTATGGTGTCCTTCACGAATTCCAGTCGAACAACTGAGCAAATAGACAGCATGGGGAGTTAAAAACAGGATGGTATTTCCTTTAATACAGGCATATGATAACATATGTTTGTATATAATGTTAATATTTAGCTGTAGTTGTAGGGTTTTGTTATATTTGGCTGCTTTATTTGCTAAATCAAGACGGATATTAATGTACGAGTGAATGTCTATCAATTCAATAAAAGTGGAAATATTATATTTTACGACTCCATTTGTTCTCAAAACATAAAATGAATATAGATAAATACCACAGAAATAGTCAAAAAATAAATATGGATAAATACTGACAGAAATGTTATAAAAATAAATACCATAAAACCTAGAGCCCTAACTATAATTATCAATGACCTATTTTTAAAAAGACTTCTCTAACTCCTATATATAAATTGCTGATGCAGTACTGAGCTATGTGACTAAGTCAGTGTGGCATACTAGTGCTCTTACATTTCTAGTGCTTTCCAATGTTTATTTCCTCCCTTAGTCTGGTGTCCCAGTATATGTTGCTGTCGACTGGCAACACTAGAACTCCTCATGAACACGTGCTCGAAGTACGGGAGAGGCTGAGCAGGTGGTGTTTAGGGCAGGCACACCTCTCTCCTACACGCCTTGGATGGAACTGCAAATCTAATCAAAGCAATTTTTAACAGAAACCATGAAGGTTTGAAGCATCAGTAATTGAGAGAAAAAGTTTACATTAATGCAAGAAAAACAAATATGCATTCCAGTGACCAGTTTTGCATTCAGAGGTCCTCACCGGTGTTGTGACTGGGGACAGACTGACTTTGCTACTGTACAGCAGCTGAGTGTATGCAGCCAGCTGGACCAGTGAGTGTAACAAACCTAGACACACTTCTCAAGAACATCAGCAGCTGCATTACTTTTCCCCCATCTAGGTGCAGAACTGTAGTGCTGTGAATTTGCTAGAGACACAGTATTATAAAATTAGTGCTACCAGAGTGATTCCGCACAGAGAGGGTTTAAATATCCCTTTTGAAAGCACTCGACTGTATGTGCCAATGATACATTGTATATTCCCAAAACTACGATCAGTTTACAAAGGCCCTAGATTAGTGCCCTTCCATGTCTGTGATTTGCAGCAGTTTTCTTAGTTTCTTGTTGCTCAAATAGGTAAAATTTCTGATATTTATATAAGTTTCCCTTGTTTCACTGCTTGATTTTGCTCGTGTGTAAGTGTCCCTCATATTGGTTGAAATGTCACTCATAAATCACACAGATTATAAAAATGCCACATAAAGGAATTGGAAACCTTGGCAGCTATGCAGACCTGAAGGAGCTCCACTGGCTCCTTATACAATACACGAGCACAATTGAACTCCTTCCCTACACTTTCAAGGCACTACATAACACTGTCCCAGTGTACCTCAACAATTGGATCTGCATTCACAAATCTATGAGACACCTCCTCTCGCCTGTACTCCTACTTGACTTGAAACCAGAAAACCAGATCATCCGGAGGTTAAGCCTTCTATATCGATCCTACAGGGTGGAATGACCTGCAGCTTCACATAAAAGCCTCCTCCTCAGTTCCTGAATTCCTCAAGAAGCTGAAGACCTGGCTTTTCGAGTATGGCCGACCAATAGGGAGCCTCTTGTTGAGCTCCCGAGGGCAGGGATCACCTTTTTGGTAAATATCCCTGTACGCCCCCACCATCCACCCACCATCCTCCCAACGCAAAAACTGGAATCGAAGTTGGTGTTACCTTCGCATCGAAGACCTCGGCGGACACCGGAGTAGGCTGCGAGAGGGTCTGCAACCCTCTGACATGTCCCGAGGATCGTGGACGCCGGACTCCCCTGCGGCCGTTCGAAGTACCCTTAACGGGCTGGAGTGCTGCCGAGAACCTTGAAGAAGCTAAGTCGGGACTGTCCTGGGTGCCTTATTTGGTGCGTGGCCGGGTGGACCGAGCCGAGGCGGAATAGTGAATCCTGCTTGAGGCGGCTTGCTGCTGATCTGCGAAACTCCCCCATGAGGCGCAACGGCCACCATTGCTGAGAACGTCCACGCCGGGACAGCGGAGCCATCCCCCCTACCAGGCAGAGGATTTGGAGGAGCAAATATGTAGGTGATGCCACAGCCTCCCTGTCGGAGGGGGGTGTTCACCGCCCCCCTGGAGAAGCGCGGCTGCCATGTTTTTCTTTTTAGCTGGGGATTAATCAAGAAATTAACGCTGCATCCTGCTCTCCTCACCGACAGTGGGAACAGGAGCTAGATTGATGCGCGCTTGCTGGGAGCAACTGGTATGCGGCAGATCGTATCGCTTTCTGCTACAATAAAAGGCAAAAGCAGCATATTTACGAGGGAGAAGCAACCTCATTAAACTTTTAATTTGTTAAGTTACAGGGATCCATCTGAGAGCTACAGCTCCACTGGAAATAATAGAGGTGACCAGTGCCCTATTCTAGAAATCACATTGCAAATAGAAAGAGGGAACAAGGATGGCAGCCATCTTGAAGAGGTCTTTAACTATCCTTCAATGGGAAAAAGTGTGCATTCCACTAATGTGGTTAGCAGCCAGATCAGGACTATTCAATTTCCGTACTTCACATTGAGCAAACTCATCAAAACGGCCTTCCTGCTCAGACCCTGACCCTGAGAAGGGCTGACTGCCTTCACCCCCTTCTTAGGGGAATTTCTCTGGAGTTGGCTTATGGACACCGCCTCCTCCCTATAGGGCAGACATTGAAAAAGGCTAATGCACCCCATGCACTTGGAGTGTCCTCCTGGACTGGGCCAAACGATGATGTGTACTGTAAAAAAAATGGTTAGTGGGGGACCTGACCTCTTTTGAGTCTAGGGCTTTCTCTGAGAAAAATGATCTCTTATGAGTCTAGGGCTCATACTGATATTATCGTATACTGCTATTAATATGGCACTTTAGAGTCATTGTATATTTTCTTTTCTCTCTAAAACACCTCATGAAATTTAAACCTTTTCTTCCCCACGATGACCTCAAGACGTCCAATCCCTAGTTCTCTCTAAAATAGACTACAGGAACGCCATACGAACAGGGACTCCTAAAGCTCACCTAGCCCCTCTAAGGGCAGTGCTCAACGTGGCCGCTCGACTCATATCTGGAGTAAAAAGATTTGATCACATCACACCGGCTCTCAACTTCCTCAACTGGCTTCCCATAGAAGGAAGGTGTATTTACAAGCTGGCCTGCATCACACACCAAACCCTTCACTCTCCGGCCCCCAACTACCTGAACAACAAACTGGTAAGAACAGGTCAATCCATAACACTGAGAAGCTCCAACTCACTCCTCCTTATTCCTCCGAAACTGAAAAAGAAAACCACCCAATACCAATCGCTTTCTGGCAACGCGCCCAGGAAGTGGAATGCTCTCCCTAGAGTCCTCAGGTGCAACCCATCCTTCTCCTGTTTCAAAAGGGACCTGAAACTCCATCTCCTTAAATTCTTTCCTGACCAACGTCAACTAACCTAGACTTCAATATCCGAGTTGACCCTTCCCTCTCTGGATATTCAATGATAGTTGACGACCGGTCTGAGCGAACTACTTTTTTTTCTTTATTGTCCCCCCCCCCCCCCCCGATGCACGTCGTACTTATTTTTCATGCTGTATTCTTTTTTATTGTTATCTGTGGTTTTGCTCCCCTGCCTGCCTACTATGTAATGCAATCTCCTTCTGTGTTTTATAACTGTGTGTATGTAAAGCGCTCTGATACCTACGGGTCAAGCTAGCGCTATATAACTTTTTAATTAAAAAATAAAAATAAAATAAGTTCCACGAGGCTGTAGGTTTGGCTAGACTCACACCTGCCGGCGCAAGGGAACCCTATCTGGTGATACTGCGCTCTACAAATCTGCACAACATACCATAACACGGGGGCACATTTTCATGTGTTCAGGAGCAAGATTAAGTAGCAGGCCCTAACAGAAAACTATGAGCTTAATACAGATGAGACTGTGTGTAAAAAGTGCATTTAATTACCCATTGGTACATCAAATGTATGCGAATGCTGTCAATTAAGTTGTTCTTTGCCCTTTGGTCGATGCAAAACTGTCGTCCTACATTTGTATTTGTGAAATGTCCTGATTTTTGGTTTTCAAAATATGGTTACTCTACACTCAAACTTACCCTCGTGGGAAGACAGTCATCCTTATTAGACTCATATTCACCCTCTAACAAAGCCCAATTATAGGTGGAAACGGTTGAGCTGTATGGGTGAGTGACAGGTGGAGATCATGTGCAGTTTAGGGATCCTGCATGCACTATCTTTACTGGTTTGATAAGCGTATGCTTTGTGCGAAAAGGCCACATTTTTCAGGGTCGAGAAGGCCGACTGCATCGGTTTGTCTGTCGAGACACAGGTGACGGTGCCTCTTTAGTGTTGGTAAGCGCTATATAAATGCAATTACACAGTTCAGTGAAGTGCCTGGTCAATAGAACGCAGGGCGTTGATTCAGGTGACTATGCGACTCACAGGTATGCGAAAGCAAGCGACTAGTAAAGTGAAAACACTTACCACCCCCCCTGCCCCCCCTAATGGATACTAATGCCCCTTACCTGTCTCGGTGCTGCGTATTTTACAGCGAAGGGAGTCACATTCCACGTTAACGCCAACTTCTCGAAAGCGTGTCCGCCATATTGCAAGGGAAAAACGTAATTGGTTGGCTTTTACTCCAATTGTAACATCGCTAAAAGATGGCACTTAAGTATTCATCTTCCCTGTGCGTTTTAGTCAGTTCTTCAGTAAAGTTAGTTTTTGTTTATAACATGTATTTATTTAATTTCTTACATAATAAAAAGCTTATTTACGTGTACTATAATTTAACGGTGATTGCATGCCTTTCAAACGGGACATCTGAAGACTGTCCATTTTCAAGATGGCGGTAATCATTGACTAATGGATTTATTTGTTGTTGCATATTTTTATACAGCGCGAACTCGACCCGAAGGTATTGGAGCGCTTTACATGAGCACCGTATTTACATTACACATTCAGGCACGGGGAGTAGAAAATTATTACAAAATGTATTTGTAATAAAATGTAGTTCTGATAAGCATGCCTTGGTCTCCTCGCTTGTCTGCCGTTGGCTGTGCAGATGTTGATAATTCCATCGTAATATAACTCCATGAAAACACAGTACGGTATGTATGACCGTAAACTATAATTGTGAAACACATTTTGAGTCGTGGGTCTAAGTCCTAAATAAGGCGGCCATCTTTGAAAGTGTAAATTATCAGTAGTGTGGCCCATTCTTCAAGAGGACGTATACTTCCTATCCCGTAATTACGCTATCACGGCGTTAAGCAAATGCACACGCTTGACCATTGCCATTTATTTTGAAAAAAATATGTGCCAAAAGTAAGGTGTCCGCGCTGAATATTGGCCATGTTGGGGTCAGGCAGGTTGATATACTTTTTCCTGAGAGTACTATGGAATGGGAGGTGCGAAGTGGTTGTTATGGCAACGGCAACGCGCTGGTTCGCAGTTAAGTAGCAGAAGGTAGCGGTGCGGGGTATTGTACAGCGCTGCAAGCAGGATGGTGAGTATTTAACATTGGTGACAATCTACCGCTCAAAGTTCGAAAGTTAAGCAAAGGTTACTCACATCTTAGAACCCAAGAGCTTTACCTGCAGGTCACACTGCCACCGTGAAGTAATTTAATGTTGTGAAAATAAATATCGAGCAGTTAAATTAACAGAGAACAGATATTATCAAACTTGAAAGCAAAGGTACTCCTAGCTCGTGGGGGGATTGTCTGTTAGACACTGGCTAAGAAAGAACCAGAGTGGTGGTGGAATGGGTCTGAAGTAGTTCAATTCTATACAGTGGGGCTCAACGATGATACACCATCTTATTGTAAATTTCACTGTTTGATGCGTTTGGGTAGTGCACGTGGCATCTGTTAGTATATTGTGAGTAGAACTTTGTATACATTACCATCTCAAAGACCAAACACTCTACAAACTGATCTCAAACTGATCTCATCGCACCTGACGTATTCCCCTTATGGTGGCCATCTTATTTTGCTAATCTGTTTACATACTATACAATTGGTGCTTTTATATGTTTCTATTTCAAATGTCTTAATTCTCTTGCCCAGTTTATCTATGTTCCCTTATTCATTCAATACTCCATGTCGTGCCTTGCATTATGATTCTTTGCTTCCTCTTCCTGTATCCCGTTCTCCTTGCATCACTCTCTGTAAAATCAGATTCGATATATGTTTTCTGAAATCCCTCGCATGTAGGATGCTGAAAGCCTTGCCTACATGGGTAGCACGCTACACCATATAGGATATCTGGTTGAAAGTGGGTTGTCTTTGCTTTGATCATCTGTTTGTCCACGATGGGCATGAAGGACCACTGAAGTGTGGTTATCATGTTATAGGAAGCAGCACTTAACAGTGTGATGGGGGAATGAGTGTGAGAGGGAGGCACACATTTTATGGTTTCAATAAGCTGGTCTTATTTGGTATTGCTTATGATCAGACTCCGCTTAGTTAGTTACTGCTCTGGGATGTCCTTTGCGAGATATCTTGTTCAACATTTATGGTCCTGAGCAGGCATAGGTGGACAGGAGACATAGTGGGGAGATCTGCTTGTATGGACTTTGTTAGTATCATCTCATATCTGAATGTTATTGTAAGATGTCAAGAAGACGTCATAGTTTGTAAGTTGTTGGGACCCGCAATGTTGGCCCACATTAGAATCCCCTGATTGGCCAGCAGTGTGTGGAAGATCTTTTCAGTTATTTCATGCCTGTGCAGTTGGTGATGGCTGGTTTATGTCACTGAGGAAGGGGAGTTGAAAAAAGACAATAGATTTCCTAATTTAGCTTAATTATGTGCAGAGCTACAGCTATTTATTGTATTGTAGATGCAAGTGTTTTCAGATAACGCTATTGCGCTGTATTCGGCTGAAACCATTAGGACATTCAAATGTGAGTATGCATTTATCAGTTAAATAAATCTGGAAAAATACCCATTGCAACTTTATTTATACAGAAAACACAAATTAAAAATTGATAATACAGAAAATAAAATGAGCAAAAAATAAATGTGGATAAATACAGACGGAAATGTTGAAAAACTAAATACCATAAAAGCGGGAGCCCTACTCATAATGGCTGCCCTTTTTGCTAAGCTAACCTATTGTCAGCTTACCAAGAACTTGCACTGAGCTAAATTCTGCAACTTTCTTACCATTAGTTATCTTTATTGTCAGTCTTATTTGCTTGCTTCTTAATCACTGGCTTGCATTGTCCACATTGAGTTTTTCGCTCTCCTGGAGCACACCCTCTATACATGTGTGCCTCCACTACCCACTTGTAGGGAACTACCTTTTATTTCTGCTTAAGCACTTCTTGAGAGTGCATATGTTTTACAGTTGTCTTCCTCGTGTGCTTCTCTCCTCCCCACACTTGTTTTTCTCTTTCATTCCTGTGCTTCCTTCCCCTGTACTCCGATTTGTTCTCTCTCCTTTGTGTGCTTCTCCCTTGTCCCCATTGTGAGCTGCCCATTCTCCATTGGTTTCTGCGTCCCTACTTCTCAGTTCCCTCTTAACCTGGCTCTCTGCTTATTTCCTGCACGCACACTATGCCACCCCGACCCGCCACCATTGCTGTAGGTTTGAATTTGTTTAAAACCCCTTTTCATTTTTTAGAGGTCCCGGCAACTACGATTTCCTGCTTGGCTTAATATTTTGAAAAAGTGCTTTAGTGAATGCTTAAATTCGTTTTTGTTATTTACTGCTCCAAGTGGCACCTGCCATCTGGAGAGATAAACAAAGAAAATGGCATGTCGTATTCTCACACAGTTGAATGGGTAACAGGGTACATGGCAACACAATTGTGACAGCTATTAATAAATCTGAATTTGTCAGCACATACTATAGTAAAATTAGTACTTAGACATGTTAAAATAGGCCTAATAGTGGAAAGGGCTGTAAAAGAGATCGTGCTTTGAGAATAATTGAAAGAGAGCACATGAGCGCTACGTGGCCACACGTGGATCCACTGCGTAGCACTGTAATTTCCTGTCTCCGCCACGTCAAATGCCCTAGAACATGTTAGCGTGCATTACTCAACCATCCCATCAGGTCATCCCTGAAGGGCAAGCCTATTAACACTGCTCTATCCATAAGGTGCTCTTCTCACAGTCTGCCCCTAGTGGCTGCGCACAGAATACAAGCCAACTCATGAGCCCAGAGAATGACAAGCATCTCATTCTGCTCTCCCTCCACTTTAATCCTGGATGTATTGAGCATGGTTTCACATTTTTTTCAGAACCGCATTTGTCTGCTTGTTTGTCTCCTTCCTTCCCAGTACTATTTTATTCCTCTCTGTTTGCCATCGTGTTTTTTTAATTTCTTCTTCCAGGCAGATTACTGTAACGTTTCGTTTCATAAACTTTTATTCGATTGCCACTTGTATTGCAACCATAAAATGTACAAAAAGCATTAAAATTATGCATTGTTAAAAGACGTTTTAGGAGCAAATCAATCATATTGTAAACAGGATATAGAAAAAGAAAAACACAGAAGCTCGAGAAACATAAACTAAAATATGAATTACTCGTAATTACGTCGATATTTAATACAGGCTTTTAAAAAGTTAGCTACGTACTTCGCTATAAAACTTGACTCGAGACATTGCAGATATAGATATGCTGGGCGACAGGTTCTTAGGCCTATTAATCTTAGTAAAGGCAAAAATCCAAACCTTCCTAGGAAAAGAAAAAAGTTTGCAAAAGAAAAGAATATGTATTGTTGATTGGGGGGAAAAATCGTCACAGGGACAGGAAATAATAGTGGAAGACCAGTCTTGGGCATTTGGAAAATTTACAAGCCGGAAAAAGGAATTAAAACGAAACCTTGTGAGAAGATACTTTTCATAGTTGTTCAAATGGAAGGTCAGATATGGTTGAATGCCCAGATGGGTCTGTACAGCAATAATTTGAGAATTTGTGGGTTTCACCAGTTCTACCGAGCATCGTAGAGCTCTTAGGTGGGACAAACACAGATTTTTAAGTTCTTTCCTCGATATGTCACTCATGCTGGGAGGGTCCTGGAAAAAGTTGCTACGGTCCATATCCCGGCTGAAGTTCCTGATGTATGCTAGCCAGGGTATTTTTTCCCAGTTGTCGAGGGCTGTGCAATCCAAAATTAAAGAACGCGTTAAGTGGCACTCCTCTTTGGTCCATATACGGTGCCACAAAAGCATAGGTTGGCAACGAATGGTGTCCGTAATAAAATCCATACCTAGTTCAGCTAACGAGGCATAGGTTGGGGCACTATGTGGTAAGGCCAACAGATATTTAACGAACCCATTCTCAATCGTTTGGAGTGGGCTTATCGGTCCATAGCCCCAGACCCCTGCACCGTACGTTGCCACACTGTGACACTTTGCGTGATATATTGTGAGTAGTTCCGGAGGAGCCGGTTTCCCCGGTTTCCTTGAAAAAGAAACTAGGGCTGCCGTGGCTCTCAGGAAGAGCAGCTTTTTGCTTGCCACAGTCTGTCGCCAGCTCAAAGAATCGTCCACCAAAATGCCCAGATAGGGATAGATGCGGGTTCTTTCAAGCTTAGTCTTTTCAACAAAAATGGGTTTAGGGCTCTTTATTTTAGGGCCAAGGTGCATTCCCAATGTCTTTTTTATGTTAACCTTAAGGCCGAGAGAGTCCATGTAAGAACAGTACTTGTTGAGCTGTACTTGAAGTTGGGTCAGCGTCCTGGCGAAGATGACAGAGTCATCCGCATATAACAGCGTTGGTATGGGGCGATGTTTAATTTGTAGAAGGTCCTGGCTCCCTTCTAGCATGGCTGCCTCCAGGCCGTTGGTGTACAAGTTGAACAGGAAGGGAGCCAGTACACAGCCCTGTCTAACTCCTTTTGTAATTTGGAAAGAGGGGGAGAGTTCTCCACTGACCCCGTTCCTGACTCTTGCTGTTGCGTCCGAATAGAGTTCACGCAGGAATGCTATAAGAGCAGGGTCGACGCCCATTTCCCCAACCAGGGCCCAGAGTTTAAGGTGCTGTATACAATCGAACGCTGCGCTGAGGTCAACGTATACAAGAAATAGGTGACCCCTTTTGGCGCTCACGTATTTCCCAATCAGGAGAGCGAGATTCAGGGCCTGCTCCACAGTCCCAAGACCCGCCTGGAACCCATATTGGAGGTCGGTTAAGATGTTATTAGTTGCTGCCCACTCCTGGAGACGTTCCAGCAGCAGACGTCCCTCTACCTTGCCCAGGGAGTCCAGGAGGGAGATGGGTCTGTAACAAACCGGATCGTTCCGGTCGCCCTTTTTGAAGATGGGAAGGAGAATGGATGAAGACCATGAGTCAATAAGGCCTGATGTTGTTACCGCGGACAGGACCTGGGTGAGAAGTGGAGACCAGAGATCGATGTTATGTGTAAAAATGTCCACCGGCACCTCATCTGGACCGGGGGCCTTGCCTGGTTTTGACTCTTTTAGGGCCCTGACCACCTCTCCATGCTCAAAACGGATGTTTAATGGGAAAATCCTTGGGACCACTGCGGGGACCGTGGTAGAGCCCCCCTCTGTTGGGTTTGTTTGGGATCCACCAAAGATTCTTGAAAAATGAGCGACCCATTCTTCTGCTGTTACTGCGACATCAAGATGCTGAACTGGCGACGAATCTGACAGGAAGGGAGATTTTACAACTCACCAGAAGTGTCCACTATCCCTTGTTCGACAGCTGTCATGAAGTTGTAACCACAGGTTCGCTTTAATGTCTTTAGTTCGTTTTACCCTTTCAGCCTTGTAAAATTTTCTTAATTTTGCTATCTCTTGAGGGTTCCTCGGGGTAATCCGGAGAACTGCCTTAAGGTTTGAGAGTGCTTTCCGACACCCAGAATTAAACCAGCCCTCGGCCGATGGTTTACGTGCAGTAGTACGAGTTAATTCCTCTTTTATTATTCCCAGAATCCTGCCGAAGCTGTCTAGCACTGTTTGGGGCGATGAACTGGGGTCTAAACAATCGTTAACAAAAAGGTTGGCTTTTTTAAGAACTTTCTCTGTTACTGCGTCAGGATCTATTTTGGCCCACTTCACTGAGAACCCATTCACTTTGTCAATTTTTAGCGATTCTTGCGTTAGCAGGCTTCTAACATTTGTATGTAGTGATACAGATTTTAATTGTATTAAGATTCTATTAGGGAAATGATCACTACAACTATCTGATCCTGTGGAAAATTTTGCCAATTGGCCCCTTAAGCTCTGTGAGCAAAGAATAAAGTCAATTGTGCTTGACAAACCCCTACCGTGAAATGTTGGGGAGAAGTTAACTTGTGGATAGACCAACTGGTTTGCATAGTCCAACTCTAGCGTAAAAAGGCTCTCATTCAAGGAGTTCCCGTTGGTGGTGTGTACAAAGTGGGCCATAGGACAGTCGGTCTCATCAGACAGTCCACAAATCCCATTTCTGTGGTTAAAGCATAGTGGGATATTGAAATCGCCTCCCCAGATAATATAAACAGGGAGAGACGATGACTTGTTCAACTGTGACATTAAAAAAGTGGTGATTTCATTTAATATCCGCACACAATCAGGAGGTGAAAGGTTGTTATATAAGTTTACCAAAAGGTAAACGAAACTGTTGTCGACATGGATTCTTAGAATTTGGTAACACGCCCCTTCTTTTAAGCTGGTAATTGTTGTAAAGGGAAGGATGTTTGTTACATAGACTGCTAGACAACCCTTGGGTCTTCCAAACGAACCCTGTATTGCTGGGATAGAAAAAGTTTTATAACCCACCAGATGGACAGGGACAGTTAGCCAGGTCTCCTGGAGGCATAGGATGTGGTTCTCATTGATTATATCCGCCCACTATTGTAGATTGATCTTAGAACGAAGACCAGCAATGTTCCAAAATAAAACGGATAGAGTCATCACGTTGGATGGAGGGGAGTCACGTGCTTGACTATGTGGAGTAGCTGTGATAGCGTTATCGATTATAGTCGTTTGGAGAGGGCTAATCCGGGTCACGGTTGGGGAGGGAAATTTAGGTCCCTCGGTCAGTGGGGACAGCAGGTCGGGAGAAATTACAAAATCCTCCACAACGTGACCTGTGGGGACATAGGGAGGTGGGGAGGGTAGGGGAGATTGAGCACAGGAAGATGGCGAGGGTAAAAAGTTGGTATTTACAGATGGAATCACCAAAGCTCTCTCTGGTGTCGGTGGAGGGCTAGGTGTCCTCTTAAGCTGGTTACTGCGGTATGGAGTAGCTAACGGTCAATCGACCATTTCCAGGCAGTCGAATCTGTTTCTAGTTGGAAATCTTTGCCATACCACCAAAGGGGCCTGTTCTCTACTAGGGTACCAAGGCCGGGGTTGCCACACTCTGCTGCTATTTCTCTGGGTAAGCCAAGAACCCTCATAGTCCCAGGGCCTCTCTA
Source organism: Lissotriton vulgaris (assembly GCF_964263255.1). Lineage (NCBI taxonomy): Eukaryota > Metazoa > Chordata > Amphibia > Caudata > Salamandridae > Lissotriton > Lissotriton vulgaris. Next base: position 2,028,894,806 of record NC_141685.1, read on the forward strand.
GTGGATGCTCCCAATTTGGAGCTATTGGATACTGGTTTTTATGTATCGGGGGGTAAAAGAAGGAAAGACGATAAGCCTCAATCCTCCCGTTCTTGGCTAGGGCTGGCCATGAACAGCTATAATCAACAGTGGCTGGGTCTTCGCAATTAACTATGATACAATCTCCCTGTATGCTTTTGGGTTCTGGGCCTATCCACGAAACTCTACGTACAGTGGAAATTCTGCTGGCATATGCAGATTGTGTTGGCCTATTAATATTAAGCCACTGTAGGACCATATTTTGAAGGGACCAAGATGGTTCCTTTGTAGTTTCCGGAAGCTCCGGGACCCCCGTGAGAATGACGGTATAGGGAGACGCTTCTCGTGGAAGATGAATCGGGCGTCTAGACTTAAACCCCTTTTTCCCGTCACCTAGTATGTTTAACGTGGGGTACCGGGGTACTAAGGGTGGAATTGGTCTCTGGGTTAATGACTGAGCGGGACCCTTACCGGAAATAAGCTGAGTTGGGACGGGTTGCGGGGATGCTGACTGGGTAAGAATGGTGCTTGAAGTCTTGTCCGTAGTCCCACTTCCGGGAATTAGGGGAGCAGGGGTTAGTGGCCTCTTAGGGTTTGATTGAATGATTTGAGGTATTGTCGTCTTTGATGGTTTAGGTTCACAGACTTTTTGGCCATCTTGAGCTCTAGAGCTTAGGGAAGTTTCCTTACTAGCCCCTATATTCAATTGACCCACACTGTGATGACTAGATGGTTTTCGGTTCAATTTTGCGAGTTGTTTTTCGATGGTCATTATACTGCGTTCTAGGGGTTGAAGATGGTGCTTTAGGATTTCCCTAAAACTTGCCAAGAGCTGGGTATTTGTACTACATAGGCTACAGGTCTCCCCCACATTAGCTGGGATAATTAAATTAACAGAAAGATCTGTTGGGTTAATAGATTGGATGGACGGGTCGTTTAAAACATCCTGCGATGTTTGAACATTTGATCTATTTGTGTTAGTTGTGGCAACTTTGGTATTTCTTGAATTATCTTTTTTCTTGTCTTTTTTCTGCTTAGGGACAGCTCCCTCCTTCACCCCCGTATGCTGAGAGCCTGTGCCCGGGTCTTGAGACTGTAGTAGCTAGAGGTCTGGTGTATTTTCTAGGTTACCTGTAGAGTCTGAGTCTAGTGAAAGATTCGAGACAGAAAGATCGATAGATTTCGGGATTGAGTGAATCTCTGCTAGAACATTTGACTGTAGTTGCAATGGTTGTATTAGTACTGGTATATCTGAAGGCGATTTTGGCGGAGATTGGGCTAAGGCTAAGGGGCCCAGTGACGACCTTCGGGCAATTGCAAGGTCTTGTGACACCCTTCGCTCAAGCAGGGATATGCTCTGATTGATGACTTCATTAGTTCTTGAAATAAAACGGTCAATAGGGCCGATGGCCAGAGCATTGGTCATGGCCGTCTTGCTTCTACTCCCCCGAGTCATGGCGTATGGCCCTAGGACTCTTCTTAATAGGTTATGTTGAACTTACTAGCTGAGACAACAGATGACAAATAAATGTACCTGGTGGTCGAGAAGTATAACGCCTGATACAAGAACCACGGGGAATGGCCCAGCCCAGCCTGGAACAGTCTAGAACGGGCTAAAACGGGCCCGCCCTTGGCCCGGGCTTCGCCCGGCGTCCCGCGAGACGGAGCTGGAGAGACCTGTATGCGCCTCCTGGCGCTGGGTTGTGACGCTGGAGACCTCGAGGGCTGCCGGGAGTTGTAGGCAGCCCCTCTCCACACTCCACTCGGCGGCCCCGCTCGTGGTTGTAAGAGAGCAGCAGGGCGGCGGGAGGCAGGTGGGAATAGCAGGGTCTCGACAGCCAGGTAGGAGACTTGAAGTGTTCAGCGCAGCACAGGGGGAGTGGGAGTAACAAGACGGGCAAAACAGCGAAGTCCCGCTCGCTGAAACTGGAGAGACCTTTATGCGCCTCCTGGTGCTGGGTTGTGATGCTGGAGACCTCGAGGGCTGCTGGGAGTTGTAGGCAGCCCCTCGCCACACTCCACTCGGCGGCCCAGCTCTTGGTTGTAAGAGAGCAGCAGGGCGGCGGGAGGCAGGCGGGAATAGCAGGGTCTCGACAGCCAGGTAGGAGACTTGAAGTGTTCAGCGCAGCACAGGGGGAGTGGGAGTAACAAGACGGGCAAAACAGCGAAGCGAATTCCAGGCAGATTACTGTAACAGAAAATGTTATTGTTCATAGTGGTTTCGAGTTCTTTGTCTTGGAAGGAGCGCATGAGAACAGTCAGAATCACATTCAGTAACTCTGTACACACCACCTTATAAACCCTCAATGAAGATGTGTCTGCTTTTATGAACACAATGACCCATGTATCCTTAACAACCACATTAATACAAAGATCAAGTACTGGCTGTGGCGCTGCATTATGCACCCGTGCCAACTATCCTGTGATCAAAGTGTCAGAGTCCTTCAAGGGCAATATGACTTATAATAAATCAGAAAGGGCACTCCACAGTTAAAGAAATAACTTCAACTAACCCTGCTTAGAAATGTGAAGGTTAATAATGAAGCATCCTAGTTATTACCTGTTGGATTGAGCCCTTTTTGCAGGGTCATCCCTAAACTTTTTGCCTTTCTCCTAGCCTTTTTTCTGACATGGGGTTGGTGGTTGTAGGACTCTGGGCACATTGGCCCTGCTGTCCGGTGAAAAGTGCATGTGCTCTCTCTGATAAATATGGTAAGATTGGCCTACACCTGTTTGGCCTATTTAATTTACCTGTCAGTCCATTCTAAAGGGTTATCTCATATACCCAGGGCTGGTAGATTAAATGCTACTGGTGGCCTTGCAGCGCTGATTGCGCCACCCACCAAAGTAGCCTTTCAAACCTGTCTCAGGCCTCAGCCCTTGCAGGGCCTGTGCACGCAGTGTCACTGCCGCTGTGACGTGACCTCAAAAGTGTGTGTCATGTCTGTGACCCCCCTTTTTCTACGTCAGGTAAGCCGTAGCTAGCCCTATGGGCAGGGTGCATTGTAGGTAAAAGATAGGACATGTACCTTAAGTGTGGGACATGTCCTGGTAGTGACAAACAGGCATTGTCGGACTGCAAGCGGCCCAAAGCGGTCCAAGGACTCACCTGCTGCCCACAAAGACGCTGTCCTGCTGGAGTTGCTCCTGGGCGCCACACGCTGTAGTCTCCACGCTGCTTCCAGCACCATTTTGCGGCCAGAGACTACAGCTCCCAGAGAGCTTAGCGGGGACTTCCGTTTTTCGCCCCGATCGCACCGGAGGCGCTATAAAAGTTCAGGCGCTCCCTCGGTGGAGCGGGGGGCATTGTCGGACTGCAAGCGGCCCAAAGCGGTCCAAGGACTCACCTGCTGCCCACAAAGACACTGTCCTGCTGGAGTTGCTCCTGGGCGCCACACGCTGTAGTCTCCACGCCGCTTCCAGCACCATCTTGCGGCCAGAGACTACAGCTCCCAGAGAGCTTAGCGGGGACTTCCGGTTTTCGCCCCGATCGCGCCCGGAGGCGCTATAAAAGTTCAGGCGCTCCCTCGGTGGAGCGGGGGGCATTGTCGGACTGCAAGCGGCCCAAGGACTCACCTGCTGCCCACAAAGACGCTGTCCTGCTGGAGTTGCTCCTGGGCGCCACACGCTGTAGTCTCCACGCCGCTTCCAGCACCATCTTGTGGCCAGAGACTACAGCTCCCAGAGAGCTTAGCGGGGACTTCCAGTTTTCGTCCCGATCGCGCCCGGAGGCGCTATAAAAGTTCAGGCGCTCCCTCGGTGGAGCGGGGGGCATTGTCGGACTGCAAGCGGCCCAAAGCTGTCCAAGGACTCACCTGCTGCCCACAAAGACGCTGTCCTGCTGGAGTTGCTCCTGGGCGCCACACGCTGTAGTCTCCACGCCGCTTCCAGCATCATCTTGCGGCCAGAGCGAATTGAGGGGGAACATTTAAATACTATGCTCTGTGACCTAGATCTAATGGCGACAATGGCCCTGACGGACCCTATCACATGCTTTGAGACACCTACCTTTAAGGGTAATGGAAAGGGAACCTTCATATATCCTGTTCTTTTAACATCAGGAATGCAGTCTTTTGTGGGTTCATTTACCATTAAAGCCAGTGAATACAGTGACCATAATCCACGTACTGTTCACTTGAGGGGTCCGTTGATAATTAAAGAAGGAGTGAACATCCCCATTGGAAGGGTGAGTACCATAGATGGGAGACGCCGTTTGAAATGGTCCATGATCACCCCAGATGCGCTTTACAAGGATTAAAGTCACATGTGCAGATGAGATTAGGGCATGTACGCAAGAAGGTGCACAGCCAACTATTGTCCTTAAGGCTTTTCAACACTTAGCAGATAAGGTCACACAGTTATTATCGGCACCAGCAAAGAAGTTGGATATTAAAGGACCTAAATGGTTCAATCATGCTTGTTCAAAAGCTGCCAGAAATTTAAGATTAGCACTGGCAGCGAAACCAAGGATAAAGGCAAATGTCCAGTTGTGTCGAAAGGCATATAAAAATATTATTGCTAGACACAAGGAGTTCCTCAGGGAAGAGGCATGGAGGGAGATCCTTGACCCTGATACCTTGCAGAGTAGTACTAGATTTTGGGCAATGATGAAGAAACCATTTTTAGTTCAAGAGCCGGGTGATGGTCTAGAATGTCACATAACTAAGGAGGAGTGGGAAGCACATTTTAAGAAGTTGTACTGTTGCACGTTGGATGAGTCTTCTAACCCTGCCCTCGTAGATAGGGGAGAGAAAATATGTTTTTATAGAGGTGAGGTGACTGAGGGTATTGTGGGGCTAACCGCTGGGAAAGCGCCAGGGCCCGATGGCATCCCCCCTGACTTATATAAGTCTGACCCTAGTTTTTTGGACACCCATCCTAGAGTCTGTTTTTAATGCTGCTGTGAAAGAAGGGTGTCCGCAATCTTGGGGTGTGTCTACAATTGTCCCAGTTTTTAGAAGGGGGACAGGGGTAGCCCACTCTGTTACAGACCCATTTCTCTAATAGACTCTATGGTCAAAATTGTAGGAAGAATTGTACTGCAGAGACTTACTGTTTGGGCGGAGGAAAACAATATTTTGTCCATCTCTCAGTATGGTTTTCTGCAGAGGCCGTTCTACAATAACTCAGTACCTCAACCTCTTTTTAATACTAAGTAAATATGCTGTAGTGCAAAAGGGTACATCCATCTCGCCTTCATGGACTTGCCCTCTGCTTTCGACTGTGTAAACAGTGGAAAGCTGTGGCAGTCCATGAGGGTGAAGGAGGTAGACAGCGGGGGGGTTGACTTCCTGGTTGATTTGCATAACAACACCAGGGCCAACGTGAGATACTCACAAGATCTGAGTGTCACAGACAATTTTAGTATTGGTAAGGGAGTACGGCATGGTTGCATCCTGGCCCGCTTCCTTTTTAACTTTTATATTAATGTGCTAGATGGCGTGTTACAGAATGTGCAGGCTGATTATCCTAGAGTAGGTAGGAGGGGAATTCCTATACACTTTACGCAGATGATGCGGTTTTAATTTCAAGAACAGAGAAGGGTCTCCAATCCCTCTTGAATGCATTTAATTTATTTATGACGGAGAGAGATCTTATGGTCAATAATACTAAGTCTTTTGTCAGGCAAGTAGGTCAGCAACCAAAAAGGTCTTTCATATTTAAGATTGGTGAAGCTGTAATTCCCTCAACAACAACCTTCTCTGATTTAGGGGTTCTATTTGACACTAAATTAAACTGGATCACTCAACTTGTAAAAAAGAAAGGAGAACTTGTGAGGGTTAATGCTTCCATTTTTAATTTTGCTGCTAAATTAGGGAAAAAACCCACTTGTGCCATGTTGAAACTGTACAATGCAAAGTCTGTGGCAACTGCAATTCATGGCAGTGAAATTTGGGGGTATGTTGCTGGGGAGCAACTACAGATTGCTGACAATCAATTTCTGAAGCGTCTCCTGTGTGTCCCTACTGGCACGTCCAATTTTGTTGTCCATGAGCAGGGGTGTGGAATTTATAAAATAAACTGCTTGTCCTATGGACGAAATGCAACTCAAATCTTCTTGTCCTAAAAAAAATCAACTTGTCCCACCTATTGATAACATCAATCACAAGGGCGAACATGAAAACCTTTGCCCATTATATAGCTTTAATATATTATCTGTCTTTGGGTGTGGTAAGTTTTTAAGTTAATGTTTTCAGGATGGTTTATATGTATATTGGGAAGTGGATATCGATGCAGCATAGATTGAATGAATGTACCATTAAGGTGGTACATTATGGGGCTGCGTTGTGGGCATGATTGGGCCAAGAGTTGTCAAACGTGTACTACAAGTTGATGTGCTCGCGTAGCTCACTCTGGATGTGCTGTTGAAGAGAAAATCCTAAAACAACTGAATGGCCTGTTACCATGCTATGCACAGGATGGTGCTAGCAGTTGTGTCTAATATGTACTGCTGATATAATGAGGGGGGTCTGTTTTCGAAAATTGGTGTATGTAGGGGTGTTAGTTGTAACAAGGCTCAGAGAGAGGATTATAACCTCCTCGGTCAGATGAACAGATCTCACAGTTGTTTTCTGATTCGGCCTGCGACATCCACAGAAGTAGAACAAGGAAATGCAGTGATGCATTAAAAGCAAAAAAGCATGACATGCAGGACCTCCATGCTGGGGAGAGGTACTTAAGCACATGCCCTCTAGAACCCAAGATACAAAGCCATTGTCCATCTCTCTCATCACTAAAGTGTCATCAGTGATTTCACAAAAAGGACCGGTTGATACAGAAAGAAACCTGCGTAATTACTTTGACTTAATGTGGCCCTTTGAAAGTGCATGTGGAAGATGAGGAGGCTGAACCAGTAATTATACGATTATCTCTCTCAGCCGTTCTTGGCATATAGGGGAGTTCACTGAGGAGGGACTGGAAAATTTCCACACATGCCTCCATTATGCTGGGATAAATTTAAGAGAAATGGAAGGTTCTCCTTTAAAGCCACCTAGAGAAAAGAGGGCTAATAGGGGAGGATTAATAACCTCTCATTCACTCTATACTGTAATGGGAGCTGCAAAAAGATCCCTCACAACGGAGGAGCTTATGGGCAAAGTTGAAGCCCTCTCACACCTTGACTGCTTAGGTGAATTCACTCTCCCGGAGATGAAACATTTTTTCCCCATCCCTAGTTGAAGGTGCTCTGAATGATGGCTATAACAACACTTACAGCTGTGAGAAAAGCACATGGAGATTCTATAAGAGAAAAAATAATCCCTCTCGTAGTCACTAATACGACTGAGGGAGCTCACTTACGGAGTAGCTAATAAATTCTATTAATATAGGATTTTTCAGTAACGGTTTGAATTAGTAGAACAAATGGAGAAAAATAAATGATGTAGATGAGGACCATTCAAAGCAAAAAAAAGAAAAATAACAATTTTGGAATTTAATATTAAATTGTGTTGTCTCAGTTGGTCAGTGATTGAAGAGCCTGAAGATAGCTCACAGCACTTAATGCTTTTTATAAACTATGATCTCTGCAATATGATTTTGAAGCAAATTATTTCCAAATCATGAGATTGTCCCCTTTTCTCACAGCAAAATATTTGGGTACATTGAAGCCAATTTGCTTCAGAGTAATATATCGGGCCAAAATGTGAACAGCATGATTATGGGTGAATTTTATTCACCAGCCCTAAGGAACATTGGAAAGTCATCTCTGCAATACAGTCAAAGGCCATTTGTAGTCCTGCCTTAACCCAGTAGTAGCACTGTGACTCAGTATCCCTCGGACTGCACACACAAACCCACTGCTCAGACACACAAGGCCACTAAACACACACTGCCACTGCACAGATGCACGGACCCTTCCGAGACATACACAATAGTGAAGACACACATGAAACCCTGCAGACACACATGAAACCCTGCGCACCTGACACGGCAGATGCACACTTCTTGAGGGACATACACACACCCCTTAAGACACAGTACCCAACTAGAGACAACGTTTCCCTGGAAGACACACAAACCCTCCCTGTAGAGACAGACACACTCTGGGAGTGACACCCACACATCCTGGCACTGATACACACACCCTGGAACAGTGCACACATTATTGAAAAGAAACAAAAACCCCCTTGCACAGACACACAGAGTATGCAGAGAAAGTCCCTGCAGACACACACTCCGACACAGAGAGACAGACCTTGAGGTACACACATGCACACACCTTCCCACTTTGATACACACAACCCAATGCAGAGACACGTGTACCACACATACACTCAACATTGCAATGACAAACAGACACCTTCCAAATGTGCACAATTCTACCCTACACAATCTGCTGATAGCACGTAACTACAGATATGCGAACCCTGTAAACAAATACACACAACCTGCAGACACACAGGCACACTGCAGCAAACACATTCAGCAGGCATACCATGCAGCAAAACACTACCCAAATGGTTTATCCTGTTGCCTGGTCAGTGCATGATATCAAGCAGTTGCATTAAGTGCTATTAGGAAGGTGGACGTGCCTTCTGGAATCAACACATGGGAAAAACAGACAGGTTCCATACGCTCTCTGTTCAGGGAAGAATGGAGAAATGTAGCCTACATTGGAGATGTGGGCCCGCTTGACAGCTGGTTGGCGGCTGATGGCCTGCTGGTTTAAGAGTTTTAGTGCAGGTAGTGGCATTCACTTATTTTGGCACTTGTAGAGAAAATAAATAGCTTTCAAAAGACAGATTGTGAGTGACTCTGTGCTGCAGTGACTATATCCATATACCCTTGCACACAAACCTAGGCCCCTAAGCACATAAGTGTAAATACATAAATCGATCTGACACACACACTGCATGTTTCCCTTAGTCTGAATATTGGACATCAGAAGCCTGGCAGGAGCAAATATGTGAGAGATGGGTTTGAGGGGAAAGAATGAGCGCAAGTGCGTTATGTGACACGAGCCATGTTCATAGGGAGCCTGATGGGGAGGGAAAGAGAGAAACACCTCCATCAGGCCTGGGGCGGATATTGGAGCCCGAGGGCAAGAAAACACCAACGAGAGCAGGCATCAGAGGCCCTGGGGGAACTAATAGCTGAAAGGGGGCACAGACGTCAGAACCACGAGGCGCAAGCTTTAAGGGGAGGCAGGCAGGAAACTCTGTCATAAACGAACCCCTCCCAGCCTCTTACCAGCTGCTTCTGAAGATGAATTATACGAAACTGCATTGTCTTCTCCCTCCTCCACTGCCTCACGAACATTGTGTGGCGCCTCGCGGCCAATAGCAAAACAGTGCCTGGCCCTAAGCACACCCTCGCAGCAAGAATGCAGTTTCCTGCTGAGTGGTTTTAAAGTATTTCCTTGGCAAATACCCGGCTAAAATCTTGGGCTTCTAGTCTATTACATGTCTTGATACTTTTCCCATGCTGATTGAATTTCATTATGCTTTTGTGACTGTCTGTGTACACCAGAGTGCAACAGCTTTATCCTGCTTATGGTTAGTTAATATCTAGTTGTCCGTCGGGCAAAATCCACATTAAATCTTCTTGCCCTTGACAGAAACCAACATGTCTCGGGCGTCGGGCGATATGAATTCCACCCCCCTGATGAGGAGCTGGGGACACGTTATTTGGGTGACTTGTTTTCTCTGCGTCCCCTGACCTGTTGGTTGAAATTATGGTTGAATGAGGACATACCCTTAACGCACCTCATTATGAAGGACTTTTTGGGTCAGGATACGGCATTGCATTGCATTCCCCTTGGCTAGAATATCTGAAGTCTAACTTTGCAAGGCTTGGGCGACCAGAACTTTTTGAAAACCCAAGCCAAATTGTGAAAGAGGACCTGGAGTCCATTAAACGGACATTTCTGATGAACAGGAGGACCCTGAGAGAAGAGGTGGAGCTCCAGAGACACAGTGTGAGGAAATTTGCCATGCTTAAAACCTGTGAACCCTTGAACCGTATTTGGCTGGTTCATTGACCTCTCATGAAAAATTTCTGTTGACTAGATTTAGGTTTAACCTTTTCCACCATCTGCTGATCAGACCTAAAACTGACATTTGTAACAAATTGGCAGCACCCTGCGGCTGCGACGGAAAGTCTCCGCAGGATATGCTGCATTTTATCTTTTTATGTAAATTTTATGAATTCCCACGTAAACGCTATCTAGTAACTCTTTTAAAAAAACTTGGTTTTATACAAATTAGACCGGCACTATTGTATTTGCAGCTTTTGCACAGTGACAGTATTCTCCAAATTAAGGAATTTTTAAAACTAACTGTTAGACTGAGAAACTGTTTGGACCAGTAATGTAATTTTGCGAAATTGTGCGTTTGATGTTTTTAACAGCATTGTTCTATTGGGTGGAAATAATATTTTTATAGCACAGGCTCTTCTATATGAAATGTGTGTACTTTCTGTTCTTTTGTGACAATGTATTTGTTATTGTATATGCACTTTTATGGTTTGCAAAAGAACCGAAATAAAGTATTTAATGAATGAATGAATGAATGAATGAATGAATGACAAACAGCCATTTTGGTTTCTCGCCTACTGTGGGGCTGGCTTCCCATAGGAATGCATTGGGGATTCCCTGATTAGTGTTTCAGTGGTAATTCCTGATACAAGAGGAGCAGCGTGGTCAAGTTTGGTATATTTGAAATAGTAATAATAAATGCTACGCAATGGTGTGCACAGATTTATTATAACTATTTTAGAAATGCCACTTTTAGAAGTTGGCATTTCTGTGTGCCATGTGTCTGCTTGCCTGATGTGAATTGCATGTCTGGCGTTTGACTGACAATGGCTGGTGAGGGGGGTGTGGCTCCAGGAGGGGCAGGGTGAGTTTGCTGCATTGGCAGCCAAGCCCTGACATTCTAGACAAAAGGGCCTTTAGGGCCCAGGTGAAAGGCCAGATGGCCTGGCGTCCTTGTGGGTGAGATTGGTAGAGCACCAGGCTCTGAAAAATTACATAATGTTTTTTATGCCTAATGTGCTTGCATAATGTGGTTTATGGTTGTGATGCCTATGACATAATGTGTTTGTTAAGGATGTTTATGCATAATGTGGTTATGCTGGTGAGGCCTAATGCGTAATGTGTTTATCCTAATGAGGTATGGGACTAATGTGGTTTATTGCCGAATGTCATGCTATGATATTCTGGCATGGTGTCTAATGCTAAATGTGATAATGCTTAGGTCATTATGGTACCAGTAGTTACTGGTTGTGTTTTACATTTACTTACCTGTTCTGATGGTTCTGACCGGGGCCAGATTGGCCTGGTCCTGTATATAATCCCCTGTGAACATTGTCCAGTGCCAGTTGGCACAGTGTAACTGTGTGATTATGTTTCTAATGTGTTTATGATAATACAAAGGGTATTTTTGATATAACCTTGTGTGGAGTTTCTTTTGTAGTGTGCCTAGTGTGTTGCTGCTGTGTGTGTTCTGCAAATGCTTTACACATTGCCTCTGGGATAAGCATGACTGTTCGTGCCAAGCTGCCAAGGGGGTGAGCAGGGGTTATCATCAGGGTGTAACCCCCTTGCTCTGACTAGGGTGGTGGTTTCTGCCTGGCTTGGGCCCAAGCCCTAGCCAACCAGAAAACCCATTTGTAACATTACCCACTAGGTTGTGTGAAAGGAAAATATTCCCTTTGTTTATATTACCCTCATTCACTCTAGTGGTGTCATGCTTCCTCATTGACCAAAATTTCTTGTAAAATCCTACTGAATGTAGTAACCCTATACTGGGCAATAGATAAAAAACAACAAAACGTGTCAACTTGTTCAGATAGATTGTCTTGTGATTTGAATGTGTATGAGGTATGATTGAGTGGTTTGGTTGTGTTGGTTCTTTACCCAGGAATGAATGGATTGCAGTGTGGATGATAAATTATGCATTATAGATCTCTGATGTAAAATTTGTACTTTTTGATAAACACATTTTTATGCTGAAAATAACAATATGAAAAAAATATTAATAAGGAAAAAAGTAACAAAATATAATGAACATAAGAAAGTAAGAAATGTTTTTGGTATTTGGTGTTGCCCATGTTGGAATTCAGTTTTGAATCCTTTTTGTAAAATAGAGAGGTCATGAGGGAGTTTTTCTATAAATGCTTCCTCATCGGGTCACCCCGACCCCTAAAGGTCAGGGTGGGCTCGACTGTTTTTCAGGGAGCTCTTACAAGATGTGGCCAGGGGGTCTTAAAGATTAAAAATCCTCAGACAATACCCAATATCCCTTTATTCTTGGAAATGTCTGGGATATTAAAAATAAAAGCATATAAAGGGGCAATTGGATATTAGTGGTCCTATGACCCTAGTGCCGACATGTTTCAGCCCAATATATGGCCAAAAATTGGTCCAGGGCTTTCTTCAGGGAAACAAAAAAGAAAAAATTCCCCCTCTGATGAGAGCTGAGTGTCAATACTACACTACTCCTATTTTGTGAAGAAAGGGCAGATAGCTGCTCCTTTGTTATAAACAAAAGATAAACTTATCTTGTGCTTGGTAATTTTCTTTTTACTCCAACTGTGCCACTGCTGTCCAGTGCCACGGTGCAAGTGCTCCCTGTTGTACATTAATGTATGGATTAGTGATTCCATGATTGGCTGATTTGGTTTACTTGTCAGATTCTAGTACAGTGCAATGAGTGTGCCCAGGGCTTGTAAGCCAAATGCTGCTTGGGGGCTTGCAGCACTGGTGGTGCCACCCGTGCGATATCCACGCCAGTCAGAACCAGAACTGCAGCCCACTCGAGAGGACCAAGTTTCTTGTCTACGAGATTACCACATCAGACAGACCCTCCAGGATATCGCGATTTCGCGATTTCGCGGTTTGCCGCGAAATCGGGACTTTTGTAAAAATGCCGCGATTTTCACAGAAGTGCCCGCGAAATCGGCACTTTAGTAGAAATCGCGCTGCATTTTTACAAAAGCCGCCGCTATATTATATCCTGGGGGGTCTGGTTAGTGACTAAGCTCCGTGATCGACTTCCTGGAGTGCAGTCTGGACCTATGCATTGTCCACTAGAATGCACTTACCCGCTCTACGGGACGGGCGATTAGACAGTGCTCGCTAGAAACAAAGAGTCACCTTTGACTGACAGAGGGAGATGTGATCGCTGTAAGTGAAGTCGTTAGGGCTGACCCTGAAACAATAAATTACTGAAAGAGAAACGCATGTGCGTGCATCAGCAAAGCGCCATGGCTTATAGAAGTTCCCTGGCTACATGAGCTCTGGCATGCATCGGATGGCGGATGGCGGCTGACGGTAGTGGCAGGCAGTCAGGATCGATCTCGATCTCTCCCCCTCCCCCCCCCCTTCCAGATGCCACGTGATACTCTACAACGTTTAAACCGCTCCCTACACCTACTGAATGACCATCATGTAATGCCTGTGGTGTCTCTGACAGCCTTCCCATCTGAGAAGCACAGTTCATGACTGTTCCTCTTTGCTGTGGTTCTGGAGTCTATAGATAGGCACTCCTCTCTGTGTGGGCACCCATCCTCTGTTGGCTCTATGCTCTCTCACTCTACCACTTACTGACAGCGTCTGTGTCCAGTCCAATTTCTCCTGCTCTCTCTTTCCTTCCCATACTTTGCCTTTTATCATACATGCCAACATTTTAGGACAGGGACGTGCGAAGTTTAAAATAAAAAATCGGGAGAATGAAAATTGTCCGTGCTGAATAGATGCAAACACACATTATTCAGGAAGGAGTCTCACGACCGTTAAAGCCAAATGTGACTTTATTTCAGTTGTACCCTGCCTAACATTGCCCTCACTTCAATGTAGGTCAATGGGTAAGATACTTCTCCCCATTTCTTTTTCAAAATCTCCCTCTTTCCTGCTTCCAAATAGTGGCATGCATGTTATACTGTAAATGTCAATGCTGCTCAATTTAAATATCATCTCTTCTCCCTCAGCTATGGGCAGATGTATGTTACTACTTTCTCCTTACTACTAATTACTTGAATCTGTCACTCACCTGCTGTCTGAGAAGGCACTGGCCACGGCACAAATGCTGAACTGCAACAATCGCCTCATTAGTCGGACAGAACCCTAGCCTTGTTCTCCATATTACATGAACTACTCGCACCAAGCCATAGTGGTTTTTTATATGTACTCGCCTTTCTGAAAATCTATATATTTCTCTAAAGGTCAATTTGACTTAAACATTGGCAAAGCCATTTTAGTAGAAAGCGCAGTCTGGACATACCGCGTAAGTTTATGTGCAGTTTGGCTAGCCTCCTAATGGTTTGGGCTCATGGTTTGGGTGCAGGGTCTGGACACAGAACAGGTACTGTGGCCAATGCGTGGTGCACGCTGCCAAAGGCCAAAAGGAGTATGCATAGTTATTGCTTGATGTGCACATACTCTGTATCCCATATGACACTGGTTCATACAATGACGTCAGCAATGATGCCATTCGTGATTTCATATGTGATCTCAGTGAGGTCATCCCGTATTATCTGAGATGTTTAGCCTGGAAATACCATGGGATCAGGGGAAGCCCCCTGCCTCCCTCCGATTTGGGTCGGATAAGTTGTTGTTGGTGAAGACGCAGATTCTTGCCTTTCCAGATGAACCATTTAATGACGAGTTGTAGGTTACAGAGGATCACTGGCAATGGGGTTAATGGTAGGGTCTGAAATATAAAAAGAATGCGCAGGAGTATTGTCATTTAGACAGCCGCAATACGGCCGGACCATGACAGCCCTGAGCGGTTCCATGCAGAGAGCGTTGTGTTGGTCTGGGCGAGAAGGGGCCTTAGTTGGCTGCAAGTGTCTTCACCGGTGTGGGGGCCAGTAGGATGCCTAGGTATGGTATAGACAATTGGGCGCTCACCAACTCATCTGTTGGTAGACTGGGAGCTGCCATGTTAAAATCACGTAGTGCACCAGACGTAGTGGCTGCAGTACTAGCTGGAAAAACTCCTGTACAGTGAGGAGGTGTTGTTGCAACAACAGGGGAAGGATGGGACAGGGAGCAAGATACAATAAAATATGGACAGGAAAGAAATATTCCTTCCTAGTTGTAGATTTGCTGTGAAACTGCAGCAGCCCATAATTGTGAAGCACACGCTCGAGGGAGACAAAGTGTCTACATTGTAAGTAAACCAAATATACATAGCTTAATGTTGTTAAATAACTAAAAAAACTAAGATATCTGTGTTTGTTGTAGGAAAAATGGCCACATAAAATGCCGCTAAATTGCCGCTAAATTTCCATATTTGTGCCGCTAAATTTCAATTTTTGTGCCGCTAAATTTGCTAATCCATGCCGCTATATCCTGGGGGGTCTGATCAGAGTGTTTTTATTATACCATGCTCTGACTCATAACCTGCATGTTGGAGAACATATAGTCATTACAAGTCTCCATACCCACAGTGGAGCAAGATGGAGTCAGCGTGAGTGCTCGCGCTGCTCGGCTGCTCATGCCGGACACGTGATTGATCGTCTGGCTGCCCTGCGCTGCTTGAGGTGAAGCCGATCCTGCGAACGCACAGAGCACAGAGGTGGCAGCGAACGCTGCAGCTGCTCTCCTGTGGACGCGTGTCTTTCCAAATGCGCATCGGAAGCCGGAACAGCAGTGAGGCGACCCGCAAGGATTGCCTGTATTCTTTTCCAGTCTCGTCGGATCCACACGTTTGGTATATCACCTACCCAATCGCGGCTGTGATCCTGTCTTCACCGCTAGCACCTCTGGCCCCTACAGCTGCCCACGGATTTCCAGGCAGACTGACACCGCTCTTTTTCTGTGCACAGAGAAGCAGCCCTGACATGAGCGCCCAGAGGACACGGAAAGGCGGCAAACAGAAACATTTGGCAGACTCTAGGGGCACCGTTTCGACTGAAGGTGCCCTCAACTCCAAGCAAAAAGTCAGTGGCATTAAAAAACTGTTGGGGAGAACAGGGGGGTGCCTGCTTAGAGACTAAAGACCCTGGATCCACCCCCCCCCCCTCACCTCCCTGGCGAAAATGTTTTTGGGAGCCAAAAATCAACCCTCTAGCGCCAATCCTAAGACCGTGGCGCTCCCGACAGGAAATGCCCCCTCAGCCACACTCAAACCAGGCTTCCTGCTGGAGGGTATCACTGCGGAAGGCAGGCCCAGTGAAACCCTGTCCCATAGTTCTGACAGGAGCATTATCAACTCTTCTATGGAATTACCTCAGCCCACGCTGCACCGGAGCATCTCTGCCCAGACACTTAACAGCGACCAACCAGCTGGAACTGCGGCACAGCAAGCGGCTACACTCCGGACTTCCTCTTCTGCTCATGAACCAGAGCTTGATAATGGACCCAGTAATGGTAGTCTTGGTATACCATCCACCCCAATAGATGCCCTCGATGCACAGATCCAGTTGGCAGGCTCAAGCAATGTCATCCAAGGCCTAGTGGTCCTCCCCGGCGCCCAAAATCCTTGGACCCCTGAGGCAGGGCCGAGCACTTCTACTCCGTCTCAGTTAGCACGCCTACTTCGTCTGGAGAAGGGGAGACCGACTACGCTAGTGAAAGGAGACAGCGAGGTTTCCGACAAAGCCACAGACACAGTCCTGAGCTCCAAAAAACCTAGAAGCAAGAGCAAACGGCGCAGCCAGCTGAAGTGGGACTATTCTGATTCCCAAATGTCCTATCCTCTGGAAGAAGATGAACCCAATACAACTCAGTGGGGAAGTTCCAAATGCCTGCAGATCGACTCAGCCGAACCCTCCCTTGCCTCTATACTAGCCTCTGTCAGGGAATTTCAGGAGGAGGTGTGGGTTGACAATCGCGCCGCCAAAAACGATGCCAAGAAACTTCAGGGGGGCCTAAGACGGCTGAACAAGACATGCACGGATATTATTGAACGGGTCAGTATGGTGGAAGCACGAACCGAGCTCCTGGAATCCGAATCCGTGGCTACCAAACAACAGAGCAAATCCAACACCGCCTGCCTGGTAGATCTGATGTCCAAACTGGAGGACCAGGAAAACCGACATCGCAGGAACAACCTCCGCCTGCTCGGCATCCTGGAAGGGAAAGAGGGGGACGATCCAAGACGCTTTATTGTCAAATTACTACAAGACTCTTTTCCTGAGCACCAGAGCTGGGACAGGGACCGGGAAGTGCAGAGGGCACATCGTTTCCCCTTTAATCAGAAACGGCAATACAGCCGCGGCAACACGACTGGAGGACATCCAAGGGTATTCCTTGTCTATTTTGGAAACCTCCTCCTCAGGCAGCTAATATACGATCAGGCTCGCCCCAACTCCAAGAAAGGGGCCAACGGGATAACATTCTTTGCCAAGCCTGATTTCTGTCACCAGACAGTGGAGCGGAGATGGCGCCTGAGACAGTTGATCTCCTCTTTTTAGCAGCAGGGGGCCGAAGTCTACCTTATGAATCCCGCCAGGCTTGAAGTTATCTCAAACGATGTTACCAAGGTTTTCATACCTGAAATAAAAGCTGGCGAATGTCTGAAAAGAACTGAAATCCAAGAAGAGCAACAGATGAAAAGTTTATCTTCCTCTCTCTTGCAACAATCTCACATCATAATAGATTGGTACAACGGCCTTGAATACGGCAGATACTCTTGGACTATGCTAGTCACCTAACTCTAGGCTTTGCTCAAATCTTTCATTGAAAGGGTATATCTCTCTTTTTCAGAGCCCAGTTCTAATCTCTCTAGAGAATCCGGAAAAAGACTTGAGCTTATTTTTTCTCACCTTGCTTCTTTTTTTTTTATTGTTTCTTACAGGGCCGGTAACCGATCGAATTTACTAAATTTTTCTTCTTAGGCGTGTAGGCAGCCGGGGCTGATGTTTGACTACCATCAATCAGGTTAAACCTGATTGCTCGAAGATGGGGTGGGTGGTGGGGGGTGGAGGGGTGGGGTGGTCGGGAGGGGCACATAAACTCAGGCGCAGAAATTTCAAGGGCACTTTTTTCTGCACTCACTTATTTCGGACGTTCACTTTTTACTATTTTAGGTAGGATCAAAGGACCTAGACTATTCTCGTTTACTTCCTAAATGGCTAAGGTAGATTCATTGACAATTGTCTCCGCCAACATTTGTGGGCTTAACGAACTCTCTAAAAGGCAAAATGTGGCCCACGGTCTTCGATCCTTAGGGGGGAATATCATTTGTTTACAGGAAACCCACATAGAAGGTTCACAGAGACATCTACTAGACATATATTAGGGTTTAAAGTTGCTGGGGCAACTACACAGGGGGGCAAAAACAAAAAGGGTTGAAATACTGGTAGACAGAAAATTCTGGCTTAATGTTTCCCACGATAAATCCGACCCACTGGGCAGATGGGTCATAACAGAGTGCCACCTTCCCAACAACCTTTCCTTTACTTTCTGCTCAATTTATGGAAGTAACACAGACGACCCTGGGGTCATCAATCTGGTTTCAGGTGAACTTGTACACTGGCCCACCCCCATTGTTCTGTGCGGCAATCTCAACATACACTTGCCTTGCGAATGGAAGACCAACAATAAATGGCTGTACAATGGCAGGAAGCCTCTGGTCTTTCAGGTTCCATCCAACCTCGCTCAAGGACATGGACTGAGTGACTCCTGGGCCAGCCTAAACCCTACTCTGCCGGGTTATACCTTCTTTTCGGCCCGCACTGCTCTTCAGTCAGACTAGATTATTTATTTGTCTCATCTTCACTTGTTAACAGCTGTACCATGGATATAGCACCCCGTTTTATGTCTAACCACAATCCCCTCATTCTTAACATCAAGGGTTTTGGGAGGGGGCGTGGCTTGGGAGCCGATCGGACAGGCTGCGTGAGCACTGAGGTCCGCACACGATCCCCAAATTAATCCTGCATAAAGCATATACTCACCCCTCTTGGCGGCTCCTAGGGTGCTGAGGGCGATAAGGAGCTGCACGGGAACGTCATTAGGGACCAGCCCAGAGCGGAACAGGAGTTTTGGCCGATCAACCGTGCTGAGGAATCGGCCGCCGGAGGAAACAAGATGGCGCTGTTCCTAAAGCCCTGAATCCAGACGCTGAAGCTGGCGGTAATCACCACGGACAAGGTGAGAGAACCCTTGGGAGGAGGCGCTTGAAACAGGAGCGGTGAAATCCTGTCAATCACCCGAATTCGGACAGTGCAAAGAGTAAGGAAGAAGAGGATTCCCTTGAGACAAAGCTAATTGGAGGTTTAGAATGCTAAACCTTACAGTGTCAATGTTACATACAACAGAACCATATGAAAGTTAAAAATTCATTTATTTTGAATAAATTAAAATACACAATAGGGCAAACTAATCTAAATCCCTAAGGATAAAACACAATAAAACAATTCACTCAATAATGACCCGCACTATCGAGAACAGACAAAGATGGGTACAACATAAAAATTGTTGGTTACAACTTGTACATTCCTGCTCCGTGGTTTAACAACCAGTGTTGTACTGCTACGACATCGGCATATCAAATCTGGTTATGGAGACTTGAATTGTACGGTAATAGTACTATCACAAGCCTTTTTTCAAAGACTCACCCAATTAATGCTAAGGTTGACTTGGGCAGGTAAGCAGGCGATGGTAAAATGGCGGGTCCTCACATTAACCTATATGATGGGAGGTCTGGGGGTGCCGGATTTCGAGTTTTATTATAGAGTGGCGCAGTGCGCACACTTACATACCAGGATTCATGGTGAGGCAGGGGTGTCATTCCTGCATATGGAAACGTTATTTGCCGCTCAACTCCCACCACAGGCGACAATCTTTGAAGCGCTAGATCGCAGGACTGGCTTCCTTGACTCAATGAACGCTACTAGACATGCATGGCATTGCTTACTACAGCAACAGGCAGGAGCATTACTATACATGCCGATTATGCCTATAGAGTGGGCTCACTGGCTGACTCTGTGCTGGGACAGGGGAGTCATCAGAGCTCTGCATGCGCTGAACATTAAGGTTGCGAGTAATCTCTTCCAGAATTGGGTAGCAAAGTCCTGGGAACAAGTAGAGGAGGAGGCAGAGGTGGCCACACAGTTACAGCGCTTTCAGTTTCACCGGGTGCGGCGGGCAATGCTAGAACTATTTGGGGAGGATATGCAGGAGCCTCCAGAAGTCCCACAATTAACATATGTCATTAAATCCAATTCCCCAGTAAGATAGTCACCAATATCTATAGAATAGCTATGTTGCATAGAGCAAACAGATACACGACAGCCAGGCTGGCCTGATAAAGGGACTTACAGACAACAATAGATGGCACGATGTGGCAGTACTGCTATTCGAACACAAGGCGTGTCTCACTTCATGGAAAGCATAGGCTTATACATTTTAAATTTCTTAACAGAGTCTATTACACACCAGAACGGCTATGTAGGTATGGGCTTAGGGAAGAGGCGACCTGTGAACGGTGCCGAGCACAGACTGCAGATTTCATACACCTAGCTTGGACCTGCCCGGGTATATTTGCAAATTGGGAACATATATATTCAGGGAATTGAGGAGGAACGTGGAGGTGGAACTGGCCGCGGAACCCGCAATAGCTTTATTAGGGTACTCCAAAAAACTGCCCAAGGCAATGCCCAGGCTTGTGGATATGGGACTGCTGCTAGCGAAAAGGGTGGTGGCGCTGTGCTGGATGAAGGGCCCGGTACCAACAGTAAAAAGATGGTCACATGATATGCTGTACTGCTGTACGCAGACTCAGAATTATAGTGAACTGCTTCCCCCCCACAGCAGACCTAAGAATTTCTAGGGACTGTACAGGACATATAAACAGAGGGGCGGAGGTGGCGGAGAGCTGCATGAACAGCTGGAAAGTTACTAAAAGTAAAATCAGTAGTAGAAGTCTCTGCCCTCTAATTTGAGGGAGTGGATACTAATAAGTCTAAATCTAGGCTGAGATCTCCACGCTAGAAGTAAATCTCTATGTGCAGAGCTCTCAGCCTGTAAACTTGAGATGAAAAGGGTCCGTAATGATATGTTTGTGGATCTGGATTCCGTGTAAAACGGTTTTAGAATTATGTCTTTTACAAAAATGGGTATTTCTAAAGGCAAAACGTACATATTCTTATGCAATGGACGGGTGTGAGAGAGCATGTTTGTTCACCAATAGATTTGTGCCATATATTTCAGTCATATTGAGCAGTTATACAGTTATATTCTCTGTTATTTAGCAGGGCTGCATATTTTGTTAAAAACATTGTTCAAATAAAGAAGTGCTATTTCTTTAAAAATGCAGTTTTGGTTGAAGTATCAGTCAGAGGTCATGGGAGAGCCATTTTTACCGGATGATATACTATGTTACTAAACAAGTGGCAAAAGAAGGGGCAGTAAAAATGTATTTTCCAATTTTTCTCCTATAGGATTTTTTCCTTTCCTCTACTGCAAAATCTGCTGAACTGACTTAGGGCCAAATGTACAAAAGGTTTGACCTATTCTGTTTCAATGGGAAATTGTGTTCATACATAAGGCCCTTAGTCCAAACCAGGCATGATAGCTGGCCTTTAAACTCACAGCCTGCATTTTGTGCTTGGCGTAATTTTGTTCAGTAATGTGTGATGTATTAGCATTTGTGAACAGGAGTAGGTGGCTTGTGTAACTTGTCAGTTCAAAAGCAATTTGTTGATTGTCTTATAACCTTTGCACCGTTTATCGAACATGCATGACATTTCTTACACACCAGAGGCATGATTTATACTCTGGCGAAGAGTTAATCTGGATATCCTGTTCACCTTATTACAAGTTGCATAGGATATAATTGTAGAGTCAGGATCTTCTTCGAGAGGAAGCACTCGGACACCATGTACTTAACACTTCTTTATTCTCGAGAGGAAGAGCGGAGCAACCACTGCTGCCTGTGCCTCGTAGAGTCGCTGAAGTCTCCACCTCACCCATTCAGCATAGCGGTGGTCACGTGGTGCAGAACAACTAGAATGCGACACCACACATCTCCCCCTTAACAACATTACAATGATTAACCAACAATACATCTGCATACTGTTGGTCAATGATTATGCTGAGCTGTAGGTCTATACATTGGGTGAGCGAGAGGGAGAGAGAGAGAGAGAGAGAGAGAAATCTGCATTAGAGACTGCTATGTTATGTTACAGCGTTCTTTTATAGCGCACGGCTACTCGAAAAGAGTGTCCCGGCGCTTTCCACCTGCATCTCAGAATAAAAATAACACAACACAGCAAAAGAATGAGAAAAAGAACTGAAACTGAAGCAATAAGAACAGCCTAAAGATTAAAAAGCCAGGTCTTCAGGCTCTTCCTGAACTGGAACAAATTAACAGTGCTGCGCAGCGAAAGAGGAAGCGAGTTCCACAGCTGTGGGGCTTTGCAGCTGAAAGAGCGCCCTCCCGTGCGGGCCTTCCTCACCCGAGGGACCACCGCTTTGTAAAGGGATTCCGAGCGCAAGGAGCGGACTGGTCGATAGAAGGCTAGTCTCCGCCGCAGGTATCCAGCCCCTGATCCAAACAGGGCTTTGTGCATCAGAGTCAGGGATTTAAACTGGATCCGCTTCCGGACAGGCAGCCAATGTAGCGCCTGAAGCAGCCCGGAAGCTCGGGCTCGTCTACGCAGGCCAAAGATAGCCCGGGCGGCAGAGTTCTGTACCACCTGTAGGCGCTGAACTAGGTAATCAGGGAGGCCAAGGAAGAGGGCATTAGCATAATCAAGCCTCGAACCGACGAGAGCCTGCACAGTAATACGCCTGTGCTCCTCAGACAGCAGGGGCAGGAATTTACGGAGCATTTTCAAAATTCCATAACAGGTGCCAGCCAGACCCAGAATGTGTGTTCGCAGCGATAGCTGGTTGTCCAGCTTGACACCCAGGTTTTTAGCCACCAAGGAAGACTGTGCAGGAGGGCTCATGTCGGACGGCCACCAATGCTGCCACTCCGGATCGACACCGCAACCAAAAAACAGAACCTCGGACTTGCTCGAGTTGGCCCTTAGACTGTTCCGTTGGAACCAGTCAAAGACCAATGTAAGACAGTCCCGAATTCTCCCTCCATCAAACTCCTGGTCTTTCCCGCATGTGAAGAGGAGTTGCGTGTCGTCGGCGTAAGAGATGATCTGGGCCCCATATGCTTCCACCAAGGCCGC
This sequence comes from Lissotriton vulgaris, assembly GCF_964263255.1. NCBI lineage: Eukaryota > Metazoa > Chordata > Amphibia > Caudata > Salamandridae > Lissotriton > Lissotriton vulgaris. The sequence goes on from NC_141685.1 coordinate 2,028,917,903, forward strand.
CAAAGGGGACATAAAGATGTTAAACAACGTGGGGCTCAACACAGATATCTGTGGAACCCCAACTCCCAATGGCGGCATCTCGGCAGAGCTTTGGGGAACCCAGACCGTCTGGCGGCGGCCTTCAAGGAAGGATGTAAACCACCTGAGCGCCGTCCCCCTAAGGCCGATGTCATAAAGCCTCGCTAAGAGCGCCCTGTGGGGGACGGTGTCGAAGGCCGCCGATAGATCTAACATGACCAGCATCGCCCTCCCGCCGACATCAAGAGTCTCCCTGATGATCTCAGTGACCTCTAGCAATGCCGTTTCCGTACTAAAATTAGGACGGAAACCGGATTGAGATGGATGGAGCAGATTGTTAGCTTCCAGAAAGCGCGACAGGACACCGTGGACGTGTTTTTCCGTGATCTTCGTGAGGGCCGGAAGAAGTGAAATTGGCCTATAATTGGCCAGAACCTCGACGTCGAGACCCGGTTTCTTTAGGAGGGGGATCACCATCGCTCTCTTCCAAGAGCTGGGGACCCTCCCCTCCCTCAGCGAGGCGTTGAGGATGGGATTAACCAGCGGATTCACCACCTCCGCCATCCCAGCCAAAAATTTGGCGGGGCAGGGGTCAAGTGGCGAGCCAGATTTCAAATTGGCCAACAGCTGCCTGGACACATCGCTGGAAACAGCAGGAAAATCAAACAGCACCGCCGTCGGTGTGTGCGGAAATCCGCACCCAGCCCCGGTGACGACGCTTCCATCCTCCGGTCCTTCCACAAAGGAGGCCTGAATCGCCTTGATCTTATTAGTGAAGAAGCCGGCCAGATCACCTGCCCACGTATCTGAAGAAACTAGAGGGGGCGATTGGGAACTAGGGGTCGTGAACTCCTTCACAATGGTGAAGATCTCCTTACAGGAGTTCGCGGATGCCTCGATCCTCCTAGCCAAATAGTCCCTCTTAGCTCCCAGAATGTCCCGATGGTAGGCCTTCACCACCGCCTTGTAGGCGAGTTTAGCCTCCCCATCATACAAACGTCGCCAGGCAAGGAGGTGAGACGGAACAGAGGGAGGAAAGGAAGGATTACATATTGTACTCGTTGTATTTCTTGGGTAACACCACTGTCCTGCCACTGAGGGTGCGCGTGAGAGGGACCTGTGGTGGACCCTAGGTGGGAGATGCTCTCCCTAGTGCTCCTCTCCAGGCACCCGTTGTGTGAGGAGGAACCCCTTTGCATTGTGTCATTGGTTGTCTGAGGTGGAGTGTGCTGTGTCGAATCTGGGTTATTCTTTTCTGCTCTGGTGTCTGCATCACCCCCTGTCTCCCTCATCGAGCTGGTCTGCTGTGTGCCTGAGGTGCAGCCCCCGTCTTTGTTGTATGTCTCCCATCTGGGATCTCCAGTACTAGTGGGAGCGCTGGCCTTGTTCCATCTGACAAATTTGTTGCATTTGGCCATTCTGGTTTGCGACCACACTTTGCCATCGCTCAGCAAGGCGGAGCGTTCATAAAGTTCTCTGACTCGGAGAGGCTTGCTGAACTTGCCGTTGACTTTCTTCACCAGGTTGTCCAGTTTAACTCTGACCCAATCTCTCACTGCTAAGGAGACCTCTTCCACTTTGTGCCTCCTATCATAGTTGGCTTTGTAAATTTTCTGTGCCTTCTCTATGTTGCTTCTGACCACCGCTGGCAGCCATTTCCTTTGTAATTGCAGATTCATCCACAGGTGGTTGCCTCTGGCGAACGGTTCCCTGCCTTTAAGGATCTTGAATGGGCTGTATCTGGTTAGGGTGGGTGTTATATGATATGCCCACACAGTGTTCTGGATTTCCTTCTCCCAGCTCTTGCCCGTGCTGATGGCCGCCTGAACAGAACCCATTAACACTCGGTTGAACTGATCTGCTAGCCCGTTACCTGCGCGGTGATACACTGGCGTGTGTTTAGCCATGACTCCGTTCCTCCAGAGGAAGGCCTTCCATTTCTCTGAAGTAAACTGTGGGCCATTGTCACACGTAATAACTGTCGGAAGGCCTTCCTGTAGGAACGCGTTGGTGAGGAAAGAAATGACCGCGTCTGAATCCTCCTTCTCGCAGACTTCCACTTCTGGCCACTTGGAGCATCTGTCAACCAGGACAATGACGTACTTGGGTATCCCCCAAGAGTCCAGGACCGGGCCTAGTATGTCGATCGCCAACTCCTCCCATGGGTTGGTGGGCGTTGTAAAATCTACCATAGGAGGCCCCAGCATGGTCATTGATTTGTCTCTTTTGGCGCAGTGCTCGCACGCTCTGACATACTTCTCCACTGTGGTGTCGACAGCCGGCCAACAATACAACTGTTTCACTCTCCTCTTTAATTTAACGATTCTCAGGTGTCCTTTGTGTGTAATGTTGAGGATGCGATCGACTAACTCCCTCGGGGGAAATACTTTGTCCCCTCTGAGCAAAAACAGGCCTTCGTCGCTGATGGGCAGTTCATCCCGTACCTCCCAATATTTCCTGAGGTCGTCTCGCATGTGTCTCTTCTCTGGCCATCCTTGTGTGACATAAGTTTTCACTTGCAAGAGTACAGAATCCCCATTGTAGGCTGTCTCCCAATCTTGTGCACTGATACCGTCTTCGTGGTCGGTGGTGAATGCAACCTGGTACTCATCTCATACACCGTTGGTGGGCACCTCCTCCATGGCAGCAGAACGACTAAGGTAATCCACCACTTGGTTCTTGGTCCCTGGCAGGTACTCAACGTCATAGACAAAGTCTGATAGCCTGAGTGTCATCTTGGCGATGCTTGGGGTTGCTGTGGGATGACCACTGGACGTGAGGACTTTGATCAACGGTTTATGGTCCGTTCTGAGTGTGAACCGGGAGCCCCAGAGATACTGATGAAACTTCTCCATGGCCCAAATGGATGCAAACATTTCTTTTTCGATGACTCTGAACTTCTCTTCATTCAGGGCTAGTGCACTTGAAGCAAAGCCAATAGTGGTTTCTGAGCTGTCCATGGAATGTTGGGACAGGACTGCTCCTAAACCCTTCTCACTGGCGTCCGTTGGCAATATGCTTGGAGAGGAGTTGTCGAATCCCTGCAGGGGAATGGCATTGCAAATGTCCTTCTTGACGGTTTCAAATTTCCTGTCTGACTCCGACTACCCACTGAAACTGTTTTTCTCTGTCAAAATTTGACGCCTGCTGTGAGCTTTTGTGGCGAAATTCCTGACAAACTTGCTGCAAAATTCCGCTAACCCCAGAAAGGAGCGGACTTCCTCCTTGGTACTTGGCTTGTGTGCAGACCTAAAGGCCTCAATATTCGCCTTCTTCAGAGAGATTCCTTTGGCGCTGATTTCATGCCCTAGATAGGTAACGGTTTGCACTTCTCCAGTTCTGCCGTGAGGCCGTTTGTTGAAAATCTTCGCAAAACTGTCCTCAATTTGTCGTCATGCTCAGTTTTACGCTATCGTCTTGGAAGTATAGGACACCGCTGAGATCCTTGAAGAGTCTGTGCATCAATTTTTGAAAGACAGCAGTGGCGGCGGACGCCAGGCCAAATGGCATGCGCCCAAACCTGTAGCAGCCGAACGGAGTGATCAAGGACGTCAACGTCCTGCATGAAGGGTGAAGCAATATTTTATGATACGCTGCTGTGAGGTCTATCGCATAGAACCACTAGACTCCCATGGTCTGGGCCAATAGTTCGTTAATTATTGGAAGTGGCAATTTATCCACCAGTATGTTCTTGTTCAATTCCCTGAGGTCTATGCAGAGGCGCATTTTGCCATTTGGCTTCCATGCTACAACCAAGGGCGCAGCTATTCAGCGCTGTCCATAGGTTCTAGGATGCCATTGTCCTCCAAACACTTCAATTCCAGCGGCACTGCTTCTCTACAGTTGAATGGAATATTCCGAACTTTGTGACTAACTAGTACGGCGCCTTCTTTCATCTGTATCTTGTGCGTGAATTTGGAAAGTTTTCCTATCACTCCACCAGAGTCCTCGGAAAATTCTGCTTGTAATGTGGATCCAGTTGACTGGGGTGGGTTAACCGTAGTGAGTACCTGTGTTTTTTCCACCGGGGTTGAGTTGGATGCCTAATGACCCTTGGTCTGCCCATTCCAGTACAGAAGGCCCTTTTTCAGCTACGTATAATTTGCCTGTGGTTTCCCTCCCCTTGAATTCAAACCTCAACTGTCGGGACCCAACCATGGGGATTTTTTCTCCTTTGAAGGTAACAGGATGTACATCATTGGGGTGTAGGTGACGTCCTATTGAGTCGGCAAAGTCCCTGTCCCAGATCTCCCTTTAGATTATAGTGTATGGGGACCCTGAGTCCGCTACCATAGAAATCTGTACACCCCCAATGGTCAACTTAAAAGAGGGCTTTTTCCAGCTATTACAATCAATGCCCTAGACATGTTCCTCAATGTATAGAATACTATCATCATCAACTTCGCCTTCCCCTCCTCTACTTCAAATTCATAGAGGACACATTTAACAGTAGCATTACTGGGTTTCCGTCTGCTGACTTTACCAAAGTGTCCCACCACCCCACAATAGGAGCATTTTACGTGGAAGGCGGGGCATCTCCTGTCATTTGCCATGTGGGACTGACTACCACATCTATAGCAACACCATTTCTTTTCACCGGTGTGTCTGGGGGGCACAGTAGACTTATTTGTGGGTCTTTTGTCCTGTTTGTGTCCTGTACTGGTGTGTTGCTTGTCACTGGGACCTTGTTTGTCACTCACTTTGCACACAGTGGGTCTACTGTCAGTCTCCTTCTTGGCTGCCGCAGCACACAGTTTGGAAAGTTCTGCTTTCTTGACTATGATCTCGCCCAGGGGTTCCTCCCCGCAAACCCACAACTTCTCCGGAACACTAGTGTTCACGGTGTGCATTATAATTTGATCGCGCACAAATTTGCCATGAAGGGTGCCACATTTGCAATTTACTGCCAGTGTTTTTAGCGCAGCGACAGTGTCGTCCACTATTTCCGTTTCACTTTGCTTTCTTTGAAAATAATTGTATGTGGCTATGGCAGTGCAAATGATAGGTTGATAGTAGCAGTCTAAATTGTCTAAGGCATGTTGGAATATGTCTGCATCATCATTGGCCCTTGTTTTCTTTACAATACCCTCATAGACTTTTAACCCTTCTGGACCCAGGTTGTGTAGGAGGATTTTCTTCCTGCGTTTGCTGGAGAACTCCTCCTCTCCCTCATCCTCCAGGGCAGACAAGTAGTTGAAGTAACAATTCCAGTCAGCCCACTTCATGGCTAGTTCTCCTGGTTTCGAGAGGAAAGGAACTGGGTTAGTTAGCTAGAAGGTTTGGGCGCACATTGTGACTGACAGGAAGCTGTAGGTGGTTGAGAACTGCACGCTTACAAGGAGTAGAATGCTGTACAGTCAGTCCTCGTGCCCACCAAACTGCTTGTAGCTGCAATGGTGGCGTTGCGTGTATCACCGGAGGAGCTCTGGCACAGGACACACCACCGGGTTGCAAGGTGATCAATTGCCGGGCCCACTATGGCTGTGGTTGTGGGCTGCCGTGAAATGCAGCGGTTGGTTGCAGCCTGGGGTGCCTGGGAGCTGGAGTGGCAGCAATCGTGTGGTGTAGGTGTGCGTGTCACTGCAGGGTATGAGCGCAGAACACTCTGCAGGGTGGTCCTGGAAGTCGACTGAAGGATTGAGGCCGTAGCTGTGTCCCTCATTAAGGTGCAGTAGCTTGGTTTAGCGTTGATTGCCAAGGGGCTTCACTGGCAAAGAGCGCGCCTTCTCACGCATGCATCTGGACAGGCCCATCTTCCCCTGCCAATGCGCTGCACCCCTAAGTAATGTGGGGCTATGGCGCTTACTTCAACTTGATAGGGGTGAAGTTGGAGTCTAACAAATCGGGTAGGCGGCGTTGTGCATGGAAGGGGAACCCAGCGTAATTCCCACCGCCTACCTCAATACCGCCACTCTTCCTCTCTGACTGATCACCTCGTGTCAATCTGGCAGCAGGAGCTTCATGTAACACACCCGCTTAAGGCGTTCGTACAAGCCACGGTGCATGGCACGCTAAGGTCCGCCTGACTCGTCGCCAGTTTGTAGAGTCAGGCTCTTCTTCGTGAGGAATCATGCGGACACCATGGACTTTCGTAACACTTTTTTTTATTCTTTTACTCTTTATTCTCGAGAGGGAGAGTGGAGCAACCACTGCTGCCTGTGCCTCGTACAGTCCCCGAAGGCTCCACCTCTCCTATTCGGCATGGCGGTGGTCACCTGGTGCAGAACAATTAGAATGCAACACCACAATAATGAACTTGTAGTAAGGTGATTGGGATAGTCATCTCGTTTATGATTAAGTAACCTACATTTCAAACTTTAACTCAGGCCTTTAGTAAGTTGCGATTATTCTAATTTTTTTCAAATTCCAGCAAATTAATCAAGTGGAGAAATTAAAAAGAGGGGCAAACAAGTGTTCTTTTGTCAATAACTTTGGCACTGTGTGATGAATCTGCAAACCATGGCAGAAGATTGGAAGGATTATTTTCTATTGGTATGTGACGTTTTGTGAATATAAAGGAGGAGGCAAAGTTAAAGGATAAGGGAAAACATTCTCCTTTGCTTTTAACTTTGGCGCTGATTAAAGAATCAGCATCAACTATAACAGGCCAATAGCAATTTACATCCAGTGCTAGTATTTCAGGTTACATGCAGATCAAACGGTGGTTGTTGTTGAGGGTGAGGTAACGTTAACCCCTTAGCTGCCAAGTCTTTTACAGGCCCCTGCGCTGAGCCCCTTTTCTGATATTCGGGGCACTTCATTCTGGAGCCTTAATAAGTGATTTTCCACATAATGTGTCCAGACCAAAGTTGCGTCCTGTTTCCTCCATGCTGGGGATTCTAAAGTACCCATCGTTGTGTAGATTCCACTGATGGGAAGCATGAATATAGACAAAATAGTGTGGGGGTGTAGTGGGGGGTGGGGGGGGGTGGTTAAAATGGGAAAGAGTGCTCCATAAGAAAGCCTATGTTTTTCCCTGCTAAAAATGGTATCACCATAAGGTTTGCTATGCTGAGATCACAGCTTTATAGCTTTCGGCAACATGCAGAGTTGTAAAAGAAAAACAATTTTTTGACTCAATCTTTGTGCACGTTAACAACTAGTAGTTCATTGTCTTATTTTTGGGAGGTTTCAACCTATGTGCAGTTTGTGATGTAAACAAGTGTAAGACCTAAGGGTGAATCTGGAAGGCTACATATTTTTGAAAACGAAAAACAATTTGGCATTTAGCAATGAATCATTTCTGTAGATTACTTGTAGTTTTCCCAAAGGAACTAATCATTGAAATTAAAAAAAAGAATGAAAATAAGTAGAAAAAAGTAGCACTTTGTGACAACATTTTCCTCTGTTCTCTGTCATTCTTTGTCTCAGTGGTCAGTTTACAAAAGTAATAATCCTTTACATCTCCAAACCCATCTGGTCACATGGATACATAGTGTTTTGAAGGTTTCCCAAAAACATAAGTCACCCAGTGCCAACAACTGACCTACAGCTTATGAGGTGAAGTCTAATGAATGAAACATGATTATGAAGGAGACCTACATATTTAGGTTACCCATAATATTGTATGATTCAGAAGCCAATTAGCAAAAACCTGTTCTTTCTTACACTCTGGCTTAGCCTTTGCAAGCCAAAAATGGAGAGAAATCCAATTGGTAATAACACATTTTCTACTAGTCCGTGTTACCAGATTTCTGATAAAAACAGTGTCTTACTTGTGTGAGAGGGCCTAGCGCAGGGCATTCTGGGATCCATGCAAGGTACTCTAACCTGTACTCTCTGTGTATCTAATTTTCAGAAATGTCTAGGTTTAGGTGGGTTCTCTGTTTGTCCTCTGACCCTGAGTCAGATTAGGGTACCTAATGAGAGGTAATTGGGATTTACTTCCCACTCTGCATGCACATATGTCAAAACTACACCCAAAATAATCTAAATTTCCTCTTGCTTGCCTTGGAGTGGGAGTGCTGTAGTCGCCTGGCAGGCAGAAAGACTGCTGGGATTTTGGGGTGGGGGCTAGGTTGATTCAGGGGTGGACCACACCCCCCATATATTTTAGTTTCCATAAAGAAATATATGTCATTTGTGTCATTAGTGTAGATTGGAGGAAAACTCCACCATCCTTGCCAACCTTTGCCCCCACCGTTTTTCCACTGGCAGCAGAAAGACTGTTGGACCCTTAAGGGAAGGGGCACTCCCCAGTGACTGGGCGGGTCACACTTGTTTTTATATTAAACCTTGAAATCAAGATCCACAAGTATGCTAGGTCTGTTAAAACATAAGGCTGCTTTACTTTGCAATAGCACTCTAAATTGCTTCCTTTTTGTTTTAGATTTAGCGCACTGTTCGAAGTCACAATTGGAGAGACTACAAAAAATGCCTAAACTACATCATTTTAGAGAGAAATCTAGACACCAGTTGTGCTAAAGAGTGTGTTTATGTCATGTTTGTTAAAGGCATAGATTGAATCCCCACAAATGTGTACACATTTCAATCTTTCTTCTATAATATATTTATATAAACATCTTGAAATATTGGATATATTTGTAAGCATCAAAATCATGGGCAATAATATGTGTGCATTAGTATATTCTCCAGATACAACTAAGATTCAGATGTATATTGTTTAATGAATTGTGTCAGAGGTGCCACATGTCTGTGTGTGATACACTATGATTATAGCAGACCGCTACATGTATGAGGAAAGGATTTCAAACATAATGTAGTGTCTGGGCTATTTAAGCTGCTTATTGTTGCAATGTACGTATTTTTTATGAACAACCAAATTGAATTAGCCAATGCTCCTTGACTACTAGGGCATTTACTCTTCTATTGGAGTAGCTTTTCGTATTTTAGGTGCTGCTCTGTACCATAGCGGAGAGAAACCTACCATATGCTACATTAGTCCCTCCCTTGCCCATGCAGAGAACTTTCCTCTGGACTTTAAAAAATATAAGCTCCTGCCACCTTTCTGACTGAAAAGGGTCCGTGAGTAAGATGTAGTGAGTAAGATGTAGTTGTCATTTGAACAGTAGAAAATTGGTTTATGTTTGGTCATACCACCTTCACTTAGGGAGACTCACACGTTAAAATGTATTGGAAGTCCAAGAACTAATGGCTGGTAACAACTAAGGGTATTATATTACAACAAGGGTGGACAAAAGGGTGGGAAAGCGTTATGCAAATTAGTCCTATGCCACCCAAAAGGAGGATACTCTTGTCCTAACCACTGTTTCATTTGCCCTTGACCCGGCCTTCAGTCAGGTGCAACTTCTATCTATATGCACATACAATTAGAGAGTCAACTTCTAAGGATATCCTTTTTTTGTAGATCACTTTATTGTCATTTCAATTTACACTGAAACTTTCATAAATAGCAAAGCAATTGCTACCAAATGGCATCCACAAGGAACATCACACATTTAATGTCTTTCTTGTCCCAATAAATTATATTGCGTAATTAACAGAAGAGATTACAAGAATAAGCAAAATGTTCCAAAGGGCAACATAAGGAAGGATGAGTAGGATAAAGAATGGTGTGATCCAAAGCTTATAGTAAAGACTGGAACTTTGGGTAATGTCAAAGTGTAAATGCAAATTGCACAATGGAGTATTTTAATTTGAAGTGCTTACATAGAATAGCCATAAGCTTCAGTGGTGAAAGAGAGTGAAAAAGAGTTGAGAGTAGTAGAGGGTGATATATAGTATCATCTGGCCAATCATCAGTTAGGAATTTTGTGTGGGAACAAACATGAATATCTGGATACAACAGTGATGCTGGTAAATTGAGGGGGGTGGGGTTCGACACTTTTCAGTTATGCGTCTATTTCAGAGATCTTCAAACTAGGGGGTTAAGGGGTTGATCATGGTAAGGGTCAGTCTCTGGCCAAGAGATCCTTTTATTATGGCCATGGGACATAAATCATAATGAAAATAGTGCTGTGTTTCTTGTAAGAGAAAAGAGAATGACAATCAGCCATTCTGTAATAGGCGTCTTTTGTCACTCATGTCCTGTGTGTTGGAGTGGAGCAGGAGCCAAAGTGGCAGGGAGGGAGAGAGCTCCAATTAATCCTCAAAGTCCCTCTCCCCATTTCTGATAAACAATCACACTGTGTATACTTCTACACTTTTAGGGAAACAAGCATGCCAATAGTTTGTTGGTAATCATGTAGTTGGTTGCTTTTTAAAGAGGGATAACTGGCCATAACTGCGGAGTTTGAGTTGTAATCTGTTCAGAGCTGCCTATAAATGTGAGAAGTAATTTGTGATTTCGAGTCATAAAAAAGTTTGATGATCATAGATCTAGTTTATCCCAAATATATGCTATGTGCTTTGAATTCCCTTGTACAGAATCTGTCTGTAGTTGGGCACCTCTTAAATAGGTAAGCCAAACTCAACAGGTAAAACTAGATAAGCATTCCATGGATTTCTATTCCGATAGGGTGTGCGTGTGTTTATTGTTGATATTTAATAGTAGATCTCAGAGGGTCAGTTTTGCTGTTAGCAGGCCGGGTGCCATCAATTAAATCACCAGGCAACCTTACCTTTTTCATTAAACTGAATGGCATCAGTTTCACCTGCATTGAAAGGATGAAGTTCTGGCTTGCTTCCATCCCCATTTGGTCTCAGTCTTTAACCTGGATGCTCCCCTTTGATTGCAGCAGCATGGACTTAAACGCCCTAACCAAGTTTGTAGTCATCAAGAAGGCTAACAGAGGAAAGTTTGATCTCATGGTGTGTAGGTTCCACCAAGTGGCAGGAGAAAACTTTTAACTTTCAGCATCATTTTGCAAGCTTGCAGCAATAGGTGAATTCCGATACGTTCTACTCAAGTAGCATAGGTGCCACCAGTATGAGAAAATACAGGAAGATAAACACTCAGGGCCTGGTTTACTGCAGTTCTCAGATTGGAGATTACACCCCGAGTACAGAGACTACCCACTTGTAACTTTACTACACATAAATAACTTTGGGAATCCGGCCCTCAGTATTTTGAACCCCTCCCAGACTACTAAGTGTGATGGAAACCTTCTGCTGCCAATGTACACTGTCATATGGTTCTTATTATTTCAGTAAGACTGTGCGTTTGTCCAACATAGAAATCAAAACTGTGCGGGACTGAGTCCATGCACTCCATTAGGATATGCTGACCATAGTCCTGGTTAGCTCTCAGTGAGACCTAACGTGGCACCGAATGGTATGTTCAACCTTAGAGCCCTGTCTCCCCACGGAAATCATAGAAACAGATTCTACCCTTTCGATAATGACTTAGGCATGCCGAAAGGAAGACATAACAAATTGGCATTTCAAACATTTATCGAAGCAATAAGATTCTTGTGCAAAATATGTGCGCTACAATGTTTAATAGAAGGAAACAAAACAGAGTAATCAGCATTACGAGAATGGTAAAGAAAATAAAGAGTTAAACTATTGTGCTCAGTGCTTAATTTGTAAAAAATGAAGTACAGGTGCTCAAATGTTTGTCAAATGTCACATCCACTTTCATTGGCTCCACCCACTTCCCATGGGCCACTGGAATTTTGTGTCCAGGAAGGGCCAAATTATGCGGCACAGTTGAGTAAATTATGCAGGAAGGAAAGTCAAATAATGCAGCATAATGAGGGACATTTCATGATACTTCATTATTTTGTCAGTTTTACACTTGTTAACACTTCCTGAGCATTGACTGTACCTTATTAGTACCAGTTTAACACACAAATATAGCAATAAGCAAAAGAAAGGTGGCCAGTCAACCTTTGCAAAGCACCTTCAACTACTCAGCAACATGTTGCTTGCATGTATAATAACTTTTGAACCAATTGTGTTAGTAATATCTTTTGTGTGGAAATAGGCAAATTATGAAGCAGATAATACATAATGGGCCATATGTAGGTGGCCAAATACCGGTCGGTAACACCGAAAACAGGTCGATTTAGGCGTTACCGACCGGTATTTAGCCATGTGAGATGTACGTAATACCGAATTGAATCGATAATAACAAATCGGTAAACAATTACAGATTCCTTATTTACCGATCTGAGAATACCGAAACAATGAATACCGATTCAGTAAAAACCCAAAAAACGCGATATAGCAAACCTCGTTATTACAGAATATGACCAAAATCGGTAATAGCGAATCGGTATTTACCACTTTTCCTGAGCAGGTGGTAATCAGGTGCAGTGCATAAAAACAGGCCCAAAATGCATCTGTATGAACACAATGGCGGCCCTCTACCTCATAGCAAGGCGGCTACGCTTGAGAGCAGCAGGAGTGAGGATCTGGAGACGGGAAGAGCGGGTGTACAGACTACGCATCACATTGTTCCAATTGACTGAACCTGAAATCCATGAAAGGTACAGACTGCACCCAGATACCATCCTTGACCTAATACGGGACCTAAAACCCTATCTGGAGCATCAGACACCAAGGGCCCATGCAATCCCAACCCATGTCCAGGTACTCTGTTGCCTGCACCTCCTTGCATCAGGAAGTTTCCAGGGTGTGATAGCCGCAGTGGGTGGTGTGTCACAGAGCTGTCTATCCCGTTTCTTCAACACCTTCCTAGATGCCATGATGGACAGAATGGAACATTAAATTACCTTCCCCAGTACACAGGCGGAGCTGCAGAGGACCAAGCTGGAGTACTACCAACTTGCGCAGTTCCCACACGTAATTGGCTGCATCGATGGGACCCATATACCCATCTGCCCACCTGCAGCAAGTGAATACATCTATAGAAACCGCAAGTCCACCCACTCCATCAATGTACAGGTGATATGTAATGCCAAGTACATTATAACTGACATAGTGGCCAAATTCCCCTGGAGTAGCCACGACTCGTACATCTTCCGGAACAGTGGCATCCATACACGTCTGCTTGCTGGTGAATTCGGAGACGGATACCTACTAGGTAAGTCAATGTGACACACCCTGATGTACACCCTGGCTCAAGCTGTTGGTCACACAAATTCATGGCACTTACGTCTGTACATAGGTGACAGCGCATATGCCCTCCGGTCTTATCTACTCACACCATATCTCAACCCAACCACCCCAAGGGAGAGGAGATACAATGTGGCACATAGGAGCACACGCAATGTGGTGGAGCGCACATTTGGATTGCTCAAAAGCAGATTCCGTTGCCTCCACAAAACTGGAGGTGCACGTCTGTACAGCCCCATCAAATGTTGCAAGATAATTGCTACATGTGCAATGCTACACAATCTGGCCACAAAAAAAGGAACAGCAGTGGAACTAACTGACTCAGAGGACGAGGATGAGGACAACCCTCAGCCAGACCCCTGCGCAGCTGGTGTTGCAAATGAACATGATGGGAGACAGAGACGGGCAGAGATTACGTCAAACTATTTCTGAGTGAGTAACGAGACAGAGCCAGTAACAGTTACATGTGAAGGTGTTTATTAAGCACACCTCCAGTATTGTGATCAATGTCCAATCGGACATGGGTTACATCACCCATCTCATGTATGGCAACAGGCATAGGTCTCTAATTCCTGCGTCCACGCGCTGCACGTGCACGTTCCCTAGCAACACTGTCTGGTGTGTTGGACTGTTCCTGTGCAGCCCCGTGACGTTCACTGCACCTCCTGCACTCGGTGGGTGAGGGCGTAATGCTACCACGGCTGGTAGCCTCCTCACTGTCCCCTCCCCCCCTTCCATTGTGGCCGCCTTAGCATTCTGCAGGAGCTCTAAAGCTGAGGTCATAGACACCATCCCCCTGGCCACATCCCTGCTGCAATGCGCCATCTCCTCCTGCATGGCGATGGACCTGCGACACATCAGTGATGTTGCAGTGGCCTGCCGGTTCACGGACTTGGTATAGGCCTGGAGCCTCTGCTTCTCCCTGCGCCTGCCAAGACGGTCCTGCTCAAGCTGGCTGCAGAGGTTGTCCACAGAGGTTGCTACTCTCTCCATTCTCGCACACAAGTTGTCTCCCATTGCACTGATGCCCTTTTCCATCCTGTGCATGTGCTTGTTGATGTGTGCCACCTCCCTGTGCATTGATTTCATCTCCCTCCATTGCAGGCGCTGGACCTTCAGCATGTTGTCTTCCAGTCCAGCAAACACACTTTCACCCTGCTCGGATGCTTCTGGACTGTCCGGCCTTGCCCTGCGGCGTCGGGATGAACTATGGGCGCTCTCGGATGGAGTACCAGCCCTCTCCCTGTTGGATCCCTCATGTATTGGACTTTGTTCACCCACTGTGCCCCCCTCTGACGACTCCTCCATCTGCGGAAGGGTGGCCACGGCATGCCTCCTGCCTGACTGTGGTGGTGGTGGGGTTGGTGATCGTCGCAGTGGGGACTGGGTGAGAGGGGATTGCAGCCTTTCCTGGCGCTGTGGTGATGGCTGTGGTGGAGGATTTGATGGCTTTGATGGCTGTGATGGCGCCGAGCTTGTGGTTCCTGCAGGCATGCTGTCATCCTCATGTTGCCTCCCTTCTGGCCTGGCTGACTTAGCTCTACTGCACTGCGAGATGACTCGCCAGTAATGACACAAATGTAGATGTACTCACTGCTCTGTCTGCAATGGAATTACATTAAACATCATGCCTACAGAGCACAGTGATTGTCCTGAGGTAGCCAATTACTTTACCATGCTATTGTGTTTGCTAGCCTGACTGTCCTATACATAAGTTCCCTCTAACTACATCCCCCATAATGCATTGCAGGTAATCAGTAAGACATGGAGTGGAGTGGGAGCCCAATGCCACTATGGGGATTGGGGTTGGGGAGGGGGTAACACAGCATGCTGGGTATGCTTCTTACCTTGTTTTCTTGCTGCTCTGGCGGAGCTGTCTGCGTCTCCCACGCCACTCACACTCTCCGGCTGGATGGTGGACTCCACCATCAGTTCCAGTGGTGTTGGTGCTGGGGCTCGGTCCTTTCCTCCACCTGTTTTGGCAGCCTGCCTCTGTCTTTCTGCCATCCTTAGTTTTGCTGTCTTCCTGAGGTCATACCACCTCTTCCTGATGTCCTCTAGGGTGCGCTGGGTCACACCTATGGCATTGATTTTGTCCTGAATGCCACTCCAGATTTGCCTCTTCTGTGACTCGGGCACTTGATGGGACTGGGCTCCAAAAAGCTTGTGATGGTCTTGGCTGACATCCTGGACAGTACCTCCAGCTCCTTGTCACTGAACTGCAGTTTTCTTTTCCTGTCACCTCCCTCCTTCTACCTGTCCTGGCTTGCCATTTCAATGCTTGTTATCTTGTTTTATTTTTGTTGCTTGTAGCTGTGAGGCTCTGTTGCTGCTGGCTCCTCAGCTCACCTGCCTGTCTGACTCACAGTGAGATCCAGGTCCTGTGCTGCCTGCAGGGCCGGACTGGGAACCAAAACCGGCCCTGGCAAAGTGCTTGACCAGCCCCGGCCCCCCATCCGGGGGTTAGGGGTGCCGCCGAGCTCTTTGCCAGTGCCGGTTTTCGGCCGATTTTGTTACAGGGCCGATTTTGCAGCTATGCTGCATAAACGGCCCTGTAACAAAATCGGTCCCCAGGGGCCCAAAATCAGCCCCCACCCGTGCGGCGCACCAGGGGATTGCCCGGTGCCCGCTACAGCCAGTCCGGGCCTGGCTGCCTGGGTGTGGCCACTTCCTGTTTGGGAGGTAATTGGGTGATGCAGGATTGGCTGATGTAACGAATTGCGATTTTTTTTGAATTACCGATTCAGTATTTACCGAAAAGGTAATGTATTCGGTAACTTCGATTCGGTATTCGTCTTTCGGTATTTTTATTTTTTACCGATTCGTTCACATTCGGTATTTATTACCGAATTTTAATGAATCGGTAATGTTTACCGATTTCTTTATCTACATCGTGCTTACCGAATTCTTAATACCGATTCGGTAAAATTCGGTATTAAGGATTCGGTATTCTTGATTTACCTACATATGGCCCAATATGGCAAAGGCACCAAATCTATACGTATATGAAAAATGCTGCTGCCGAACAATTGCATAATTCCATTGGCCCTGCCTGCAGGTAGGTTATCATGTACTAAACAGTACTGTAATTGGAAGGCTTTCCAAAGTCAACCTGGGAAACTGTTTTTATATTTAAATTTAAACCACAGCATACTCTTTTGGAATGTGTCTAGTAGAAGCTCTTGTACGTGATCGATACAGAAAATAAACTAAGGAGCAAAATATTAGCAAGATGTCTATATCCAGTGTTGCCGACTTCGTTACACTTGTTACACCAACATCAGAAGGGTTTTAATCACTCACTGAGCTTCAGACACCGCTTCTGGGTTCTTGAAGGAAATATGCAAATGCATCTGTATCGGGAGGCCATGGCCAGGGCAGTAGACCAACAGAAAGAACTTGATAATCTGAATTTGCAATGTATGCTTGCAATATTCCGGCACATGGGATTCGGTGAGGTGTCACAGGATCTCCCTATTTAATGCTGTACCATCAGCAAGAGTTAAGACAGGTAAAATAATATCACCTTTTCAGTGTCCTGTGGCACTGTGCAGGTATGCCAGCTATCAACTATGCTAATTGCACTCTTGTCTGGAAACCCCTAACAACATGCTGTGAAACAAAGGGGCAGTGAGAGGGTTAAAACACTCAGAAGGTCACACGATTACTTGCTTTATTTTAGGCAACAAGTGCAAGCAGGCCTAGTCTCAACGTTTGACTCTTCGTACAAGTCATACCTCTTTGTCTATTGAAAGAAACGAGAAACCATGCATTTTACAATACACCCAGCTGTTGATAATGAACCACCGAGGCACTCACTGTGAAACACGTACATTTAGGTATGTGTGTATGTATGTATTTACCATAACATCGAGCAAAGAGTACTAACCGAGAATCTGGAAGCAATTCTGCACTCGAAAGACTGTTTAGATGCTGGAACAAAACAAAAGGGTGACGTGACATTCACACCTTCCGGAGTGCTTTGCCAGAATTAACGTATGACTTAGATGACTTCCTGGTATGTCTGAACTGGGGAGCGGGCAGACTTCGAATCTTGCTCAATAAACTGACATTTTTGGTCACGCAAGGGCCTAAGGGGATCATTTAATCATAAAGATTTTAAACACTTTCAAGCAGCAACGTCTGATGTTACTGCGGGCCGATTTTGGTGAAAAAAAATAGACCTAGTAACAAAACAGGCCCATTTCAAAACCAGCCCACTACTTACTCGGTTTTGTAAGGTTACTGCAGTTACGGACCGGTCACTGCCTTATTGGAGGTCTGCTTCTCTCCTGCACACTGCATACTACCCGACTACACGTAGTGCATTCACTCCGAACTGCAGTGTGCTCATGAAGATAAGGCGGGCGGGGGTGCCAGTGTGGATTCTAGAAAGGTTACGTTTGGTTACGGCTTTACGTACGCTGTCACAGCAGCCCCAGAGGGCCAAATCAGTGTCCCGCCCACTGGAAACACTGTCTGAAGGCATAGATTTAATTTGTTATAGGCGAAGCACAATTCACAGGGGAGACAGCACATAAGTGAACAACAGGTGATTAGATTTGTGTCACAGAGACACACGTGCAGTCAGTCAGTTGTTGATGTGAGTATGCAGTGGCAGGCACTCAGGTCTAGACCCGGCCCTGATAAATATGTGCCGGTGCTAAGCACCGAAAAGCACCGGCACAAATTAAGCACTGATTGTGCTGTTACATTGATTTAGAGGCCCATAGGAATGAATGGGAATTGCATGCGCAATTTGCGAGTACCAAATGGGTACTCACAAATTGTGCATACAATTTCAAGGGTGCAAGGGGGCCAAAAGGCCACACTGATGCACCCCCGACATTGGCATGTGTGCACATGTGGCGCACACTCATGCCCAAAGGGCATGTTTGTGAGCCACATGGCACTTTGAAAAATGCAATTTTGTGCATTTTTTTAAGTTTTTGCAAATTACCCTCAACTTGCAGTTGATGGTAATTAACGTTTCCTAAATTCAAATTCGCATTTAGGAAAGGCTTGTTGCATCCTGTTAGAAATGGGAGTCTCTAGTTGGCTGAGGTAGGTACATTTATCCAAATAGGGGCCCTTGCTTCTAGTCAGGGTAAGGGAGATACACTTCTAAAATAACGCCTGCTCACCTCCTTGGTAGCTTGGCATGAGCAGACAGGCGTATCTCAGAGGCAGTATGTAAAGCATTTGTGAACACATACAGTAATACATTGAAAATACTACAAATGGACACCACACCAGTTCAGAAAAATAAAAACCTTTATCTGAACCAAAACAAGAGCAAACAACAAAAATTCACAATACAGTTATCCAGATATCCTTAAAAATAGGTTATTCACTCAAAGCTTGTAGTAACAAATAACGCCACCTGGATTTTTAATGACGTTGTGCCCGAAGTAAATCCCAAAGTACGGCGCTGGCCCCACAAAGGACAGTACCTTGGAAATGATCAAAGTAAAGATGACACACAGCGTCAGGGAGGTGATACTTCGCTGGCACTGAGTGGCATTGGTTCCTTACGACCCCAGGGGAGGTGAAGCCTCTGTTACTTACTGCGGTGCAGCGGAGGAGAAGCGTTGGTTCCTTACTGCATCTGGGAGGTGACGTCACAAATTGCGGCAAAGCTTCTGTTCCTTAAGATGGAGCGATGTCGATGCGGCACGGCAGACGACGTCGGGCCTACGTCGCAACTCCGAATGGTACGTCGTGCTCCTCACGAGCGGTGTCCACAGCTTCGGTGCAGTGTTACGGCATAGTTTTCCTGCGTCGTTGGTACAATTTGAAGATGCAAAGAGACAGAAAGAGTGAAGACTTCAGAACAGGAGGCAAGCTCAGTTTCATGCCCTTGGCGATCTTCCTCAAGATGACAAAGTAAACAGAAAAGTCCTTTTCACCTTTCCTTGGCAGCAAGCAGCCGCTACAGGCGAACCCCAGACAGCAAACAGCACAGGGGCAGTATTCCTCCTCAGCTTCTCCAGCTCTTCTCCTTGGCAAAGGTTTCTCTTGATTCCCAGAAGTGATCTAAAAGTCCGGAATCTGGGCCCTTCTTTTTATACCCAAAAATCCTTTGTTCTCTGAAGGCAGAGAGTGTCTGTATCCAGCCAAAAGCAGTTCTGTGGGGCACTTTGCAAGTGCACAACAACCTCCATTGTCAGTGTGAGCCCTGGCTCCAGACACACCACAGGGGGGCGAAGCCGTCATTGTGGAAAGCAGGCACAGCCCTATTCAGGTGCAGGCGTTACTCCTCCCACCACTCCAAATGCAGACCATGCCTATTCAGCCCAGCCCTGACTCATCAGACTTCTGGAGCTGCTACCCCTCTCTAGTCCCTGTCATCCAAAAGCCACACATGCAATACACACACCTAGCAGAGGCTCACTGGATGGTTAGGCAAGAAAATACCTACTTTCTAAAAGTGGTGTTTTGAAACACAGAATTTAAAAATCACCCTCACTAAAAGATGCACTTTAACATTCCGAGTTCAGGCATACTAAACTATATCTTTCTACCTTGTTCCCAAGGTAGGTCAGGGAGACCTAACTACAAAGCCCACAAAGCCATCGGGGCCACGAACAACTCCCCGCCACGCCCCCCTCACCTGGCTACAATTGCGCAGAAGGTCCGCTGTAGAACGGAGAACTCTTTTACTCTGCTGTGTTTGTGGACGCTGGAGCGAAGCCTGCATCTCCTAAACCCGGGAGAAACGTTCACATATTGATTTCCTGCGCTGGTACCTTCAAAGCGCTTCCTGACAGCGCTGCTTGAGGACTGCTCGCGTTTCCCGCTGCGCGGGAAACACTCGTGTGGGGATTGAAGGCGGCTGGCGGTGGCTGGTCAGGGAGACCTAACTACAAAGCCCACAAAGCCATCGGGGCCACGAACAACTCCCCGCCACGCCCCCCTCACCTGGCTACAATTGCGCAGAAGGTCAGCGCATCGCGGGACGCGCGCGGGCGACGCCGGGCTAAGCCCGGGCAAAGGGCGGGCCCTCTGTGGCCCTCAGTGACCGAGGTAGGCCGGGCTGGGCCCGGTCCCTTATATTTTATATTTCACACTGCTATTATCTACTCGCATCTGTGTCCATCTGAGTGGGAGGATAATTCGATGCAAGAACTGTGATAGCTATACTGCACCCTGGTCTCACCTGCACCGCCTGGGTCAGACCTTATTCCAGACTTTTATACGTTTAATACTGTTATATTTCTATTCATTTTTTCTTTCTTGGAAAATGTCTAAAACTCTACGATCAGGAAAGGTAGTGGGAGAAAAACCTGCCCGGAAATTAACTACCATCCGTACAAGAACCAAGTCAGTAAACAATCCACCTTTGAAAGGACAATGTCAGTTACCTGAACTTTGGGATCTATCTGGTATAAAAAAACCTCAAGGTGCAACTCTACATAATCCAGATATTAAAGCCCTGGAAGTACACTTACCAACTACCTCCGGGGCCCGATCTCCCCTGGTCCAGCAGGGGGCCCCCCAAACAATGGTAGGAGGGTCTCCCTGCTGGGACACTACAGATGGGAAGCTGAGGATTATAAGTGAGCCAGTGCACATACCATCGACCCCTCAGGTACCCCTGAACGATAGGCCGGGGGATGACTTGTCTGCATTGTCAGTTGACCTGGAACTATGGGGACGCTACGTAAGCCCTGCTAAAGTGGAATCCCTGGAGCAATTTAAAGTCCAGGGTGGTGCCACCCCATCAGGGTTAATGCTGTACAGTAGCACCCCGTCACTAAATAGACATGAAATATCTGACTTACTAAACTCCTCCAAGAGCCCTGACCTCAATCTCCTAGATAATATTTGCACTGCGGAAGCACGAGAAAAGCCGATCTCTGAGTCCATGATCGCGCTGGAACAACTCCTTGCTTCAATTTTGCTGCTTTTAGGGAAATTTGTTGGCAGCTCGGACTGTATCCTTGAATCAGTTACTCAAATCCTAAAGTTATTGCTGCAGAAAGTGCCGGATTCGAGTAAGGCCTCCCCCCTCGAGCCTGGACTATCTGTACCCGAGGGGAAAGTTAATGTTATTAGAAGTGAACTAGTTAAGAAAAATGAAGCGCCTGCTATGGTCCCTCCTAAGGAGATGCCTCATACTGCAGCATCAAACTGCATCAAGAATATAGACCTGGAGATAGAGGAGGAGGATAAGGTCTTGCCTGGCCCCAAAACGGCCCAGGAGTTATTTTCTATTTTTGTCCCGGATGGCGGAAAAGATCTCCTGGCCAACAAACTTGAGGACAATGAAGAAAAGAGAAAACATGGTAAACAAAAAAGTACCAAAGCCACTAAGAGGAAACCAATTCGAAAATATAGAAAGAAGAAGCAACGGAGGATCATCTTCCAAAAATGCACTGAGGCAAGGGAGAATGAAACAAGGAAGGGGGAATCCTTATCTGCTTCCTTAAAAGTGGACATGGATGTGAATTTAACCACTTCAACCTCAGTGGAGGAGGATAATGAACAAGACAGCCTGCCTTCTCAGGAAGATTTTCCACAAATTGGGGGCTCTCTCCCAGTCTCTCCTTCCCGGAGTGCACTGGGAGGTCCAATCTCTTATCCATCCGGGACTTTAAACCCTTTGGCCCCCCCCTTTGTGGTAACAATTGACTCCGAAAATTCTTGCCCTCTGGCTCGACCTGTAAGTAGGCCAAAGGCCCCTGTGGATGTGCGTGTACTAGATTTTGTTCCATTATTTGACACTGACCTCTTGTTAAATAGAGCCTGGCTTCTTAAGCGTTTCAGTGAAGTCGAATGTCTCTACCACATTCAGTCTAGAGACATAGAATTGGTGACTCTGTTGGGTGGAAGTCGGGTTTTGAGTATTCGGGTGAAATTTTACTCCCCTATCATAACAAATTTGATACTAGAGCAGGCTGAAAATTTTCAACGCTTAGGTATTGATATTCTCCCTATCTCTACCCTAGGCAAGCCAAACCCTTCTGATAAACAGGGGTTGAGGGGTGGTGAGCAAAAAGGGGATACCTCTCCTCTGAGAGACCTGAAAATTTGGGTTTCCAGGGGAAAACGCTCAGTATCGCACGTGAAGCCTCTTCCACTAGTGGAGAATTCCACACTCAATGATGATAATAACCGGTGGAATTGGCTTCATAGTGCATTATCAACAAAAAATAAGGATAACCCCAAATTGTTCCAACATCTTTAACCCAGCCTTAAACATAATTTCTTGGAATGCGGGCGGTTTCCATAGCTGCCCGGAGAAAATGACCTTTTTATCTACTCTGGAGGCTGATATATTGTGTATCCAGGAAACATGGTGCATAGACAGATTAACGCCTTTAAAAGATTACTATGTTCTGGAAATACCGGCTGCGCCCTCTAAGAAAGGGCATGCTAGGGGGGGCCTCGCCTGTTTACTGTCAAATAAGTTCCAATGGAGATTTTCCCATTACATTGATTCCAGTAGACTTTTTCAGACAATAACATTAGAGAATATATTCTTTGATAATGTAAAATACCCTATGGTAATTTTTAATGTGTATATTCCGCCTGAGGAATGTTTTAATGACAAATTGCAGCGGGTTCTCCAGCATATGGATAAGATAAAAAATTCACCTCCTTTTCCTGTAATTTTGCTTATTGGTGATTTGAATTGTAAAGTATCAAATGCCAGTCTAAAACTCTTCAGGGATAAAGCCAAGGAGGAAGCACATTGCATCCCCCAGACGCTTTTCCCTGAAGATTTAAAGACAAACAAAAGGGGGAAGATTTTGCTAAAAGAACTAGCGATCGGGGATGGTATCATCTTAAATGGAAGATTTCCATCCGACGTCCCCGCAAATTATACCCACAAATCCCCCTTTGGGTCATCCATTTTGGACTATGCCATCGCCAGCTACAGTCTGTTTCCCCAGATTCTTGACCTAAAGATCACCCCCACGACTCTGAGTGACCATAGTATATTATTAATATCTATCTCGTTAAATTCTTTGAATACGGCATCCTGGTCGCTAAACGGCAAGGAGGCCACTTTCCACTCGACAACTGGAAGATGCTTCTGGAATTACGCTGCCATTAACGGGGTCCAGGAGTTACTGACCGATACCCTTAAAGAAATAGAAGAGTGGAACGGAAATGAAATAGTCTGTTTTGAGGAATTCATGTTAAAGATTCTTTTGAATACTAAAAAAACTGTCCCCCCTAGGAAAAAAGGAGAGGTAGTCCCTCTGACTCTCCGTACTTTAAATAGGGAATTAAACAAACTGATCCGTGCACAGTATGTTGAAAGGGTACCGGAACGTGGGAAAAATATCGCTAGGTTAAAAAGAAAAAGAAGCAGACTCAAGCTAAAAATCAAACGGGACAGGGAGGATGAAGTATGGATCAAACTAAGGGAATCTGCTGCATACGGCAATATTAAAGACTTTTGGGCAATAATCGGGAAAGGATGTGGTACACGCCACTCCCCCACTCCCATAGCTATACCTGAAGATATATGGTCCTTTCATATTCGTGATTTATATGCAGGGAATGGGACCACAAGTGTGGATAACATTGTGTATGCTACCCCAGATGACTCGGTCTTCTTTCCCTCTGAGAAGGAAATCGAGTTGGCTATAAAAAATATGCGTTCCTCTGGGGCCATGGGACCGGATGAGCTTCCGATGACGGTCCTAAAACAAGACCCTTTAACCTGGAGCAAAATCTTATACCCCCTGTGTAGGGCATGCCATCTTTCCAAATGTGTCCCTGCATCGTGGAGAGGAAGCATCCTGGTCCCTATCTTTAAAAAGGGGGCAAGGGACAGCCCCAGTAACTATCGCATGATTGCGCTCCTCGACTCCATCGGAAAGGTCTTTGCGAAATGCCTCCTGAGTTCTCTTTCTGATTGGGTCGAGGAGCGAAACATCTTGCCGTTGGAACAGACTGGCTTCCGAAGGGAACATGGCACCCTGGACAACCTGACTGCCCTTCAGGTTATTACTGATAAATATGTCCAGGTGAGAGGGGGTGTCGTATACGCCGCCTTTATTGATTTCTCCACAGCGTTCGATAAAGTAGATCGGGGAACGCTGTGGAGAAAATTGGCGACACTGGGTGTCCCTACTCCCCTGTTGGAATTGGTGCGGGCTCTGCACACTGACACCTGGTGCAGGGTCTTAATGGGGGGTGAGAGGGGACTCTCGGCCAAAATACCATCCCAGAATGGCCTTAAACAGGGCTGCTTATTAGCGCCCCTGTTGTTTTCCCTATACACAACTGACCTCCCTGCTGTTGTGTCCCACAGTGAGGGGATCGCACCGTTGATAGGAGGGGTGCCAATCGCCTGCCTGATGTATGCCGACGATGTGCTATTGCTTGACTTAACTCCGGTGGGTCTGGCAAATCGGCTTCAGGCTCTTCAGGAATTTGCTGGGGACCACCATATGAAGATTAATATTAATAAAAGTAAGGTGATGTGTATTGCTGGCAGGAAGAAATGCCGCTCGACAAACTTTGGTTGGGCTATTGGAGCACATAGATTGGAGGTCGTAACTTGCTATACATTTTTGGGGAAAATATTCTCGGCCAATATGAGCGAGAATCTCCATATAGAGCATTGCTCCCGCAAAGCTCTTGCCCATGGCAATGGGATAAAGTCCCTATACCTGGCAACGGGGAAAAGACATTTTTCTAGCCTTTTGGAAGTATTTAGAGCTAAAATCCCCGCAACCATCTTGTATGGTATAGAAATAATAGAGATAAAACTTTGGGACTTTTGCCACAAGATTGAGGGGAAACTCCTAAGATCCCTCTCGGCTCTAAACAATGCCTGTCCACTGGCCGCCTGCAGGTTGGATTTTGGACTCAGGAGTGCCTGGGTTCAGGGGCTGTGTGCCTTAATAAGGTGGGTAGCCAGCTTGGCCAGAGCAAGAGAGGGAACCCTGCGAGTTTTACTCAAAAACGAACTTTTGGGCAATTTTAAGGAGTTCTCCAAACTTGTTAGTAATTTTAGAAGGGCTGTGAAAATCCTTAGACTGGATGAAAGTGCGCTTTTCTCCTACTCTCCCATGCTGTTAAAGCAGGTCCTTAAGGAGGCTTCGTGGGAGTATTGTTTTCTATCCGACAAAAAAACAGTTGGAGATAAAAGGAAGGTGGAGCCACTCATCTCTTCCTATAGACTGAAACAGCCTCAACCGTATGCCCTGTGGAATTTACCTCATGGGATCCGTAGGTTTTGGTTTTTATTACGGTACGACTTAATCCCCCTTAATGTGCTGCTGTCCAAATGGCATGGCACCTCACCGTTGTGCAATTTATGTAAATTGAATAACCAGGACTGTATGCATGTACTTTTGATTTGTCCTATGTTACGTAGCTTGCGCAATCGATGGCTTAAAGTAATTTGTCTACGCCTCAGCATTGTCACTTTACAAGATTTTCTTCATGCACTTTATTGCCCACCGAATGAAATGTTTTGTGCTTATGTTTTTAACTTTTTTAAAGGATTTTTAGCTATTTATTAATGTTTCTGGAAGATTGTGCCGGCCCGGCCTCGTGGGACTGTTGGTCTGCAGTGTAGCTTTTACGGTTCAAATACTATGCTTTTATGACTTTTGCACTTTTGATGATTTTGTTACTTTGTCTGTACATGTTTATGTGGCCCTCTTTGAGAGCCAAAACATAATAAATAAATTTGATTTGATTTGATTTGGGTGGCACAATCAGTGCTGCAGCCCATTAGCAGCATTTGATTTACAGGCCCACACACAGTGCACTGTACTAAGGTCTGCCTAGTAAATCAAGTATGCCAGTCATGGAATCTCCAATCCATAAACACAAATTACCCAAAGAGCATATGCACTTTTAGCATTGATCAGCAGTGGTAAAGTGCCCAGGGTCATAACACCAACAAAAACAGGTCGGAAATAATACAGGAGGAAGGCAAAAAGCTCTGGGATGACCCTGCAAAAAGGGTCAACACACCCAAATAGCGAATCGCAATTTTCGATTCCCTAAATGCATTCGCAATTTAGGTTATCGCAAATTTTGCGATTTTGAATTTGGGTTGATGCATTCCAAATGCCAAAATACCGGTCGTAAAGGGGCCGATTCTACGAATCGGCCCGTTTGTAACCAGTAGGTTGGTGGATTTATGTGCCCCACTAGTGCTCTTTAGTCCAAAACCAGAATGAAAGCACAAAAAGCATTAAAAAAACAACTTTAAAAAGCACATAAAAGCAATGTATGAAAACTATTTTTCAGGTTGAAACATTGCCAAATTAAAAAAAAACCTTCTCCCCTCGAAACGGCCCAATTGTTTAAATGTTTAGAGAAGCAGACAGAACAACATTGTTCCAAGCTGCCGCAGATGATGTTTCCGTTGGCACTCCTCTCGCAACTTCCAATGAACAAACATGGTAAAATCCAATCCATTCAGGGGCCGCTGAAGGTGTGAAAGCCATTAGTGGTGGCGCTATCCCCATTTGGCCACCTAACGAAACATCCATTTATGAGCAGAAAAAATAAAATCACTATCCTGACAATTAGAAACAGGACAAGTGGTATGCCTCCAAAAGAGCTCCCAAGCTCAGAGTGTACGAAGGATGGAATCACTCCTTGGACAGTTTGAAGGTACTAATAAACCTGGACCAAATTGTTTAAGAAAAGTGTACTAATGCCACAGTATTTGAAGTATTGAAAATGCAGTTCACAAGCTCTCTAAATTGTTGTAGTAGGTTGGTGCATAGTAACAACAGGATTTCAGAAAATGACCTTGCAGCTTGATGTTCAAACGTCTCCATTGCAGATTTTAAAGGAACTTCTTTTTGAAGCAATAAGGCTTTCAATCTGCTCAAACCTTCAAAGTACACATTTGAAATGGAAATTGAACGCCAAATGATCACTTCACTAATTGTATGGGCAGGTGGAGCAAGCACCTTAGTAAAACAGGTCATGCCTGAGAAACCATCACAACATAGGGCACTTCTGGTTTCATCCCATAACAGCCTTGGTCGTTCAACATCAAATAACTCCCAATCGAAGGTAATGTGAATGCTGGATGAATTACAGCAGCTGGGAACAAATTCAGATAACAGGACACGTTTGGCTTGGACCCATTACATGCTCCGTGTAGTATAACTTCCCTGCAAACTAGAGAATGTCCTAAAGTGTTCTCAAAACATGTACCGCTAAGAAAAACCTAATTAACCAGATTTCTGCACCTGTAAGTAAAAGGTAGGACCCATGCCTCATGTACATATCTCTCCCCTATTGCTTCATAGCTGCGTACTTGATAGTATTGTAAGCCGGTCTAAAAGTGAAAGGTTGATATTGGCAGAGAAATAAACCCATGTATTATCAAATCAGATGAGGGTGTCTCTGCTACAGTGAATGGTAATTTTTTATGTGTAAATTTGTGTATGTTGGTCTTTATGTTCCATGGTTTTCTGTTCTTTTGTCAAATTGTATGGTAAAAATAGACTTGTATTATTTAAATCGTTCCATGTAACGCTAAGCAAAGTCCAGCTCAAAAGCATGATAGAGATAAGCTGTGTTTGTTCATGTTGTAAAATGGACATGTTACTCTGTATGATGACAATAGCAGATCACACAATGTTACTTAGAGAATATATCCTGGTGGATAATGTAGTCACACCATTCTCTACTACTGCCAGAGCCTTTTCCAAATTTGCTCTGTCAATATCACATATATGATTGACAGTTTTCTGCTGTGAAACCTTCCATACTTCATTGTATATAGCATACAGAAAGTACTTTTGACGTGGCTTTTTTTAGGACCTAGCACGAAATACGGTAAATCTATGTCATCAGAAAGGAGAGACAAGTGTTTTTTTCAGCTCATCTAATGTTGAATGCTTTAGCCAGTCTAGGCACAACTTTCCAAAGCTATATGTTGTTACCACTCCAGAGTGTTGTATCTGTGCGTAACATTTCTCTGGCCTGTTTATCTTAAAACCCCTCGTGTTATTGAGAAAACATGCATGCCATCCACTAGTATCTTTTGGCCACAGTAGCCAACCTTCGAGATCGGAATGTGAAGAATTGTATGTACCTTCCTAAGCATGTTGTTGAATGCTTCCCCTGTGCAGTTTGTGAATTGCTGCCAATTCTCAAAACATAGAAACGTGGGAATATTTGGTATATTCATATCCTTTAACTTAGCTAGGCTGAGATAAGACGTTTGCTGCACCGTCTTGTTCAGGAAAATCATTTGCTTTGGTATAAGGCATGCTCTAAACAGAGCCTCATTGCCCAGACCTAGCCAATCTTTAGTTCCCCAAACAGATTTTAAATCAACATTGTCCCTTCAAAAGTCATACCCTTATAAAGCCAACTAGGAAATAAAGTGGGCCAAATAAATTAGCATTGTGTTAGCATATTTTTCTTTGCTGAATAAGGGAGCAGTTTATAGTAATACGACTCTGGGTCTACAGGGTTGTAAGTTAAACAATATGTAAACTTCTGTGCAAATGTCTTGGAGCTACACATGAGTTGTATAGAGCAGTGGTCCCATTGTGTGCAATAAAATACTGCATTTAATCATAATTAGATGTACCACTATATATATCTTCACTTTCAAATACAGTTTTATACTCCAGATCATGAAGCAATTGTTTCACTGTATGAATATCTTAATCATCAGAGATGCTGCTAAAGTAAATACATCCCCAAAAGAAATTTTAAAACATATGGAATCTGTAAAGTCTCTGTTGGTCCAACTATATCATAGGGTACCTTATCCCAAGCAACTCCATCTGTTACGGACACTGCTGAAATGTTCACAAGTGACAGGTCTCTTTGCACTTTATATGATGAAGAAGGAGGATTCAATACCTCGCCTTCCAGTTCAATTGCAGTGCGTTCTAGGATATAGTGTCCATTCAGAAGCAGAAAGAAGACTGTCACAAAACCAACCCAAAGGAAAACGAAAGGCAATTAAATAGAGATCCAAATGTAGACACAAGAAGGAATAAAATATGCCTTTTTTTAACAAATCTTTTTATTAACTTTTGCATCGTACAGCATATATGGGTGATAGATACATATTGTACTCAATACAGATCAGATTAGCAGTTTGGAGGCATGAGCAAGTGAAACATTTTCTAGCATTTTACAACTCTGCATCCATCCCCACAGAAACCCCTTAAGTTAAGAAACTCATATGCACAATTTTTATCCCCTGTTACCCAATTCCTGACTGATCCTTAGAACCCTCGAAAATCCCTCCATGCCCCCTTTACCTTTTCCCATTTTTTAGGGCAAGCCCGCCCCTGGTACATTATCAGCTCTGCCCTCTGACACCAGTCCAAGTCAGACATCCAATCTCTTAAGGACGGGTGTTCTGTTGTGAACCATGCCCAAGCAATATTTTGTTTGGCCACTTCAGCCGCCAGTGTCAGCCAGATGTTTTGATATTTAGGCCTAGGTTCTTCTCCTAATATATTCGATAGGATAAAATATGTTTTCTTAAGCCAAATTAAAAATGCACAAGTTCCACGTTATGGATGTGGGTTTGCTTGTGTTGTAGAAGTCTGTTAATTGGCACACTGTGATTTTGTTGTATTGGTAGTGGCAACTAGAAGTAGCAAAACGTCAGTGTGAAGATGTCTCCAGCTGGGGAGAAGAAACTTCAGTGTGGGTTAAAGCTTGTAATGGGATTTCCTGTAAGGTAATGAGAGGAGGCAGGTAACTACCTAGGAGCCCTCCTCACCTACTATGTTTAAATGCCCACATGGTGTAGTTTGATGAGATCTACAGGCACAAATGTCTTGTGTTTGCTACCAGCTAGGGGCGGTAAAAGTACAGTTCTGATACCCTTTAACAGGAACGGCACTGGTAAGATCAACTGAATTTCTTTTTTCCACAATCTTCACCTGCACTAGATCACCGATCTTTGTAATCCAGCCAGGAGTTGGTGGTACTGCCTGCACATTTCCAGTGGCAGAAACGTTTCTGTAGCTCGTTGCTTTGCTCATCTCAGAAGTTGTTCAGTTCCTGTAAGACAACCAAACGTTCACTGATAGCAAAATTTGTTTCCTCCGCCACTGCAAAAGGACTGTCAAGGCCTAGAATCCACATGTTAACCCCATACTGGACTTCATAGGGAGTCCGACCACTCACGGATCTTCTTGGCAGATGATTTTAGGCTCTCTGTACTCCATGCAGGTGGTGGACTAAACTGTGACCTGAATTAGTACCATAGCTGTTAAAGAATGCTTTGATTAAAGTTTTTTCCTCTTCACTACAACGTTTCCCTCAGGATGGTATGGTGAAGAACAGTAAACAGTCACGCCCAATGTTCTCATGGTGCCTCAGAAAGCCAGAGAAGTAAAAGCTGGACCCTGGGCCAAATGGAATGCGACTGCTGCATCTGTATCGATAAAAACTTGCAATTATTATATGACAATTCAATTGTCAGCCTATCACTGTGGCCATACCCATAGAAATCGAGAGCAGGAATCCACAGCTAAAATGAAGTATTTAAAAGAGCCACCATAGGGTAGGGGCCTGCTGTTGTCCAAAGTAACACAAGCCAGAGCCTTGTTTGAGTTCAAGAGAGGTGTCTGTGGTGGGTGTACTGTGGTGGAAACCTTTATTTGCTGATAAATGTCACATTTAAGGACTTCGGGCCTGATTGAGAGTACTGCTGTCCATAGGACCGCTGTACCCGTGGTGGCGGTCCGGCGCCCGCCACAGTGTGGGACCGTCTGCAGCATTATGACTGCGGCGGTCGGAGCACCAGGATCAATGATCCCGCTGGGCTGGAAGTCTTTCACTGGCAGGAATATGCTGGCGGAGCCACAGCCAGCAACGCCAAGCATATTCTGATTTGCCATTTCTCCACCCTTTTCATGGCGGATATACAGGCCAAGAAAATGGTGGTGGAATGACAACAAAGGGATCCCTAACAGGGCCCCTGACGGATTTAGGTCTGGGGGATTGCATGCGGGGGGCACATGTAGTGCCCCCCTGAATCTGCACCCCCTCCTTCCTGAACGGTGTGGCATATATACCACACCGTGCAGGAAGGTGCAGTCTGCGCTCTGACTGTGGTGGACTGCATGATAGGCTCTTCTACAAGCCTAGAAGACTGCCACCATCAGACCCCCACAGGACCGCCTGCCAGATCAGGCTTTAAATCCTAATCTGGCAGATGGTTACACCACTGCTTCGGCGCTCCTACTGTGACTGCCAAAGTCGGAATAAGGCCCATAGGGGCACATGCATCAACGTATGATGTTACGAGTTCTTATTTGCGATTATTAAGGAATCGCAATTAAGGACTCTCAAAAACCTAAGCATGCAGGAATCGCTATAAAAATAGCGATTCCTAAACATTCCTTAATTGCGACTCGCAAATTTTGAGTCACAATTAAAGAATGGCTCCCCATTCATTCCTATGGGCCTTTGAATGGGAAATTGCATTCACAATTTGTGAGTACCAATAGGTACTCGCAAATTGCGCATGCAATTTCACTGGTGCAAGGGTGTCAAAAGGACACCCTGTTGCACTCCTGGAATTGTTATGTGCACCCATGTTGAGTACACACATGCCCTTAGGGCATGTGTGTGCGCAACATGAAACCTTGAAAAATGCACTGTAGTGCATTTTTCAAAGTTTTTGCAAATTACTGACCAGTTCAGTTGCTCGGTAATTTGCCGCACCAAATAGCGAAATTGCTATTTAAAAGTGGTTATTGCATTGCATTTAAGGAATCGCAAATTGGGATTCCTTAAATGCAATCGCAATTTAAGAATTCTCAATAAATTGCAATTTCTTAAATTGCAAGTGCCTTACACTTTGATGCATCGCAAAAGCCCTTTTTGCTGGCACAAATGGGCAATTTTTGCGATTTGCACCATTTGCGCTCGCAAAAAAGGTTGATGCATGTGCATGATAGTCTTTTTTCTGTTTATATACACCTGTTCACCAGTAGTGTTGCTGCAATAGTGAGATTGTAGCTGCCACCTTTGTCTGAGCAGATGCTAGACCCTCATGTGCTGCTAGAATTAATTCTAACCCGCAATCTGAATTTGGAATTACTCTATCCACTGCTCCTGGAAGATGAGCAAACAGAATATTTTGCACACTTAATTGGTAGGAGTAATTCGCTGGAAAGCCTTTCGGTGAGGGGGTGCCACAGAGTGAAGCTTTGACTGCCTTCATAATGTTTCCATCTATCCTCATGTTAGAATGATCCACTGCACCTACAACAGCAGTTTGCACCATTGCCTTGGCGGCATCATCAGCCATTGAATTATCTGCAACGTGTTTTCCTACACTTTGGTGGCTCAGCGTGTGAATAACATGAGCCCCTGGCAATCTCGTTTTAATGTTTCCCTCCTGTCCCCAGAGCAATTTAGCTTTAGAATCTCTGAATCCATTCTGGCACCAATAGCATAGATACTCGTTGAACGACTTGACACAATAATACGAATCACACACTATAAGTGTGGGGAATTCTGGATTAGGATTCTCAAGTGCCAGAATTAGAGCTTTCATTCAGCTAGCTGTGCAGTGCAATCACATAGTGACTGCTTGAATGATTTAAGGAGTTGGAATTCTTCATTCCTCATTTTACCCTTTACTGCTATACAGGCGGCAGAGTATTAGTATTTGTTTCCAACTGCAGGCTGGGCAGAACCATCAGTATAAATTATGAAGTCATACTGATCTTGAGGCATTATTTAACTGGACAGGGGATATTCCTGATCATATTGTAGGTATGCTTGGGTTTGTAGTGTAGATTCAAATACATAATCTACATTTGTTGCTGTAATTGAGTGGGCCTACTGTATCCATCTAGGATGAAAGACTTTTGTGTTGGGAACGTTGGCCTTCATGACAGCCTCAATTGTTGGAATCTGGGTTACCACAATTATGTGTTTTACCTGAGTCAATTATCTTTCTTTCACCATAACTGTCTGTACTGCAGTCATTATCTTTCTGTTGGTGTAAAAAGCATTTCCGCATTAGAATATACATGTGATTTATATGCTTTTGGTACGGTGTCACCCTTGTTTAATGCTATATATGTGTATCCTATGGTGCCTGCAACTACAAGGATTACTAAGTTTGTTGTATGTGTACGCATGCGTAAGTTATTTTGTAGCTATCATGGCAGCTGGTACTGAACACAAGATCTGTGTGTTCTGGTGTCCAATGTGAGTGTGAGAGGTCTGGACAGATCAGTTCCTAAAGCTGTTTAAACCATTATACATAAACTGGTACGTATGTTGTACCAAAATTCAGCCTAACCTAAAAGAGATTGTAACCTTTTTAGTGTGGTTGGGTGTTGTAAACTTGTGCACTTCTCTAGGAAATGTGTCGCTTGGCTTTTTCCTTCACTTGAAAACTAATATCCCAAGAACAGAATACTGAGATACACAATTTTTGATTTTAAAATGTTTTCATTTGTAGCCTAAATGAACAAATCCCAGAATTATGTGATCTACTCTGGCCAAGTGTGTTGCTAAGTCAATATCCATTAAGTATATGCCATTGACATAGGACAATGCTTTGTCATCAAAAACTTGTAACAGTTCTGTTACATGGACTGAGAACAACCCGGGGCTATTTTGATACACTTATGGCAATCGCCAAAATTGTTTTTGGGAGCCTAAGGCTGTAAATCAAACCAGATACCAGCTTTAAGGTGCTATGTGTTGGCAGAAGGACCTGTTTGAGAGGTCTAAAGAGGTTTTATATTTTTTTGCACAGTTTTGAACTGCAAATGTGCATGTAGCACTGTTCAATTGTCTTTAGACTAAGCAATATGAATGATCTGGTTTCATC
Organism: Lissotriton vulgaris; assembly: GCF_964263255.1. Lineage (NCBI taxonomy): Eukaryota > Metazoa > Chordata > Amphibia > Caudata > Salamandridae > Lissotriton > Lissotriton vulgaris. The sequence goes on from NC_141685.1 coordinate 2,028,951,648, forward strand.
ACTAAAAACAAAGGATTGGTCATTGGTGAGGTGCAACTTTCTATTACACCCTGATATTTAAGTTGTTTCTCTAACCTGTTGTTTTGCTTCACGTTTAATGGGGTATTGTAGTTGCACTTTTGTGCTGGACCTTATTGGTATTATGTGGTAAAATGAATCATAATCCCAACTCACATGATTGCGGTATAATGCTGGGGCTTGTGCAAGGACCCACTCCTTGGCATATGGATGTTTAACTGATTCTGGAACGAGGTCGGTAAAAGCTGATGATATTACGCTTTCTCCCCATGGGGCATGTCTAACAAACTCAGATGGCCAATCTTTTTCTGCTAAGAGAATGTCGTAACCAAATGACAAGTTAGTAGTGAGAGGTATATCACTCTCTGTTTGGAGTTGTAATTCATACAACTGACTAGAGATACTTAGTTGCTGGTCTGGTGTTTACACCTGAACATAGTTACTCATTGCTACAGCTGCCAGAAACTCCTTCAAAATTCTATTGTGACTTTTTCCCGCGCTGTTCTGCAGAGTCAGAGCCAATCAGAAGCAGAGTCCTTAGTATATGTGGCATGTTTAACTTTTATCACAGCCACCTTCTTCTTTTTAAATTGAGGCTTTTGCTGTGGAAATGTGTCTTCCTTTTTTATTATGAAGTCAGGAGTGTGTTGTGAGTCCTTCTTCGGTTTCACATACTCCTCCAACCTGTGCTCTGATTGGCTACCTCTCTACATGCATTTTTTGGATGATTTCTGGAAGGAACGAGAAGGACGTGTGTCCGTATTTTTATACCTATCAGGTTGTTTCATTATTTTATAGTTACGAAAATTGTAGCACTTCTGAGAGGATTGCTGTAGAGGAGGTCTACCCAATGGTTTAGTCTTCTCTTCATTTTCTTTATTATCCCAGCATTTTTAGAAGTCTCAATTGCCTATTTTGAGTTATCTTTATCAGAATTACCCTTAAGTTGTGACTTACTAGGTCTGGCTCCCAAATTATCTCAACCTATTAATGAATAGGTTTCTGCAATAATTTTAATTAGCTTGTGCTCTTGGTCTGCTAGAGCAACCTGCGCGAGACATTTGGTTACTGCCAAACTGCTGCTTCCCCTTTTATATTACTTAATATCTTTCAGGATATTGTAGCAAAATTGCGCATTAATTTCATCCCCAATTCCAGGGCCAGGGCTGCCCTATATTTATTTTGAATCTGTTTAAGCACCTCTGGCAAAACAGCCAATGATGGTGTGCCATGTGTTATGGTGTATATCACAGCAAATACGAGTCCCCTTGTAGCACAGTCCTCTACCGGGGGAACTATCCCCAAAGGAAAGCACATTGTGAGAACTCTGTTTTTCTTGGAGTCGGGTATGTGGGAAACACTGCTTCATGCTGGTTTGTTTTTTATGCAACCCAGAAAGGAATCTTGTCCCGTCTGACGGGAGCCTTGCCCATATTTCAATAAATAGTGACCAGACTAATTCAGGGCATTGCCAATTGTGGGTGTGCAGCTTTAACAGCCTTTGCTGGGATTGCTGTTATGGTTTGCATAACAAATTGTATTAGTCATCTGTATAGTGTAACTATATCTTTGTATAGTATACAAAGTTCTGGTGCTGTGAGAACTCGTATTTGTGGATATGGTGTATAGCCGGCTAAGAATGGTCATTTTGCTCCCTCATTACTGAAGCAATTGACTCTAACATTTTCTAATGTATGTGGTTGAATGCCTAAGAACCAGTTCATGTGCTTATGGAATCTCTAAATCCTCATATGCTCTCTAGTTTTTTGGTACTGCTGCTTCAGTGTATGTTTATGTTTATGTTCTGTGTAGGCATTTACTGCCAGGATTGTGACCCATGAATAGAATATCTCTGTTCTATATGCTTCGCGGGCCTCTACCACAAATGTAACATCCCCTCCCCCTTGTCTGCAGTTTAGTGGTAAAACCACGTGTCCTGGATTAGCCATTTGAATATGTGGTATTCAGAAAGAGTAACTATTGTGGGGTAATCCTTTTTATTGAATATTTAAGCTTGAACAACCTACAGACAAAAATAGGGGTTCATTACTTTGCTGAGGAGGATTTATCCCTAACACCATGGACGTCTCCAGTTACCTGGTGAGTGGAGATTTGGGCACATGAAAGAAACACTACTCAGAAGACCCATTAAACAAGAACCTTAGCGAAAACATTGGCTGCACCATGTCGTATGATTCAAACTATTTCAGTAAGAAAGTACGTTTGGACAACATAAACGTCAAAACTGTGCAGGACTGAGTCCATGCATACCATCAGGATATATTGGCCTCAGTCTTGGCTAGCTCATCGAGCACCTTCTGAACCTCTACCCCTTACGAGGTACCGGATAGTATGTACATAGAATATGAAAACCATGACTCCTCAATGAAATTGTTGTAACAAGATTCTACCCTTTCGTTAATTACTTCGGTATACCCAAAGGCCTACAAAAGAAATACTCAAATTGGTATTTCAAATGTTTATTGAAGCAATAACATTCTTGTGTAAAATACGTGTGGTACAATGATTAATAAAAGTAAACAAAACAGAGTAATCAGTATTACGAGAATGGTAAAGAAAATAAACAGTTCAACCATTGTGCTGTTGAATTGAATATATGAATACATTTATTTATATCTATACTCGTACCTAGCGCTTCCTATCCTAATATGCATAGGGTGTGCAGATCTTCCAGAATGCCCCAAAGTGGTCTAACTCGCTATTAACCTGGGAGTTTATGTCATCTGGGACCCCGTCTCTGACATAGAGCTGGCCACCGTCCTTATCAGGATGGTTACGGGATTCAGCTGGGCTGGAATTCTGGCATGGGGCAATCTCAACAGTGCCAGCGAAATGTTCTGCTCCCCAAAAAAAGGTCTGACAGAGTTTTTATAATAGTCTTCACCCATACTCTCTATGGATGGAGTTCTAGTCTGGCTGTTTTTATTCTACTCTTCCAGAGCTGTTGCTGAACAGACAACAACAAACAACAACATTTTTTGCAGTGAATTAAGTCCTTGTACAAAATGTTCAAGAGCCTAATAATATGCCTGCGGAGAAGTGTAAGTGTAAGCCAACCTATTTCTGAGAGTATTATCTCATATGGGTGTGCAAAAACATTGTTTATAAAAGGTGTGAACTTTAAATGTGAACATGTAAAATGGTGGTGTTCAGTGCCTGCGGCCTATGTACCATACAACAACACAATCCCTTGCAGCCCCGGTGTCTGGTAACTGGAAGACTTTGTGGGTGATTCAGTAACACAACTTGTAGACATAGTTTTTGATCTCTTGGTTTTAAAAGATAAAGTAGACATGCAATGTATTATGCTATTGAACATAACCTTTGATTCTTGGACAGGTTGCTTTAAAAAGGAATGCTATGTTGTGGCGGGTACATAATACTAAAACACATCACACGCACATGTATATATGCACGTGTTCAGGCATTACGCACACACATACACATACATTGACCATAAAAAGTTGCACACACCACAGAGGCCACAAACACCATCCACATGTTTGTTATTAGATAAACAGGGCTGCTTCTTTAGTATAAATTACAAAAAATGTTCAGGACAGGCTGGAAATTATAAATAGTTGGAATGTAGATCGGGGCAAAACTTTAACAATCCAGCAAACCATACAACATTTTTGAATTTCATGTTACAAAGTTTATCAGGTCTATGCACAAGTAACTAATCTAGTGCAGGAGTTTAGTTTGCATTCTAGGGCTTGTTGTTTTCTTTATCTCAACATGTATTCAGGGCTTGAAGGACCAGATTTCAACATTAACACTTGATTTGAAGTGCTACCTGTCCAGGAACACTAGTGATTTCCTTATATGTTCACTTAAGATTGAGGCTCACATGTTATGCTTTGGAGGGATGTTTTAGATTTTTTATGCCAGTATTACTAGCTCGCATGAATCAACATAGACCAAAATTAAACAAGGTCCACTGGTTTTTGTAGCCTAGGAATAGATTAAGCAAACAAAAAGAGATGATGGCCGGAGTGCTGAAACTTTTCAGACACTCACCCCCGGTCACAGATCTGGGTTGAATCCATCATCGTTCTGTAGCTAATTTCGTCACCCCAGTTCAGACCCAGCTACATGCAAATCAGTTTTGACCCTGTGCCTCATGGGAACAGTCTAGCCCAAACTGCCAAGCCAGGTCTTCCCTGGACCAGAAACAAGCATATTGGGACTGGTTTTGGGGTAGCACCCCTAAACAGCCAAGCTAGCTTGAATCCAGTGGCAAAGTGAGCAAGAGACCCATGTCTGGGCGTACCCTGCCAACTTAGGGCCAACAAAGTAAACACAAAGAGATGATGCATGGAGTGCTGAAACTTTTCAGACACTCACCCCCATTCACAGATCTGGGTTGAATCCATCATTGTTCTTTAGCTCACTTTGCCAGCCCAGTTCAGACCCAGCTATATACAAATCAGCCTTGACCCTGTGCCTCCTGGGAACAGTCCAGCCCGAACTGCCAAGCCAGGTCTTTCCTGGACCAGAAACAAGCATCCTGGGACCGTTTCTGGGTAACACCCCTCATCAGCCAGGCTAGCTTGAATCCAGTAGCAAAGTGAGCAATGAACCCACGTCTGGGCATACCCTGCCAACTTAGGGAAAACACAGCAAACACAAAGTGATCATGGACGGAGTGCTGAACCTTTTCAGATACTCAACCCCCATCACAGATCTGGGTTGAATCCATCATCGTTCTATATCTCACTTCACCATCCCAGATCAGACCCAGCTATATGCAAATCAGTCTTGACCCTATGCCCCATGGGAACAGTCAAGCCAGAACTGCCAAGACAGGTCTTCCCTGGACCGGAAACAAGCATCATGAGACCAGGTTCGTAACGGGCGCCGGGGGAGGACGAATAGGTCCAAGGAGGAACCAGACTGCAACACTCGGTCTCTTTCTCTGCCAGGCGACCCATGAAGCTTTTTACAAGACAAACTGATCAAGCTTGAGGGAATCCCCCTCTAACAGTTATAGCGCCTTAGTGTGCGCTTCACTTAGCCTAAAGATAACACAACCACTATAATTTAATTTTTATTATTTAATCTGCACGTTTTGCACATATTAAAACGGTCCAGAGGAAAGCCAGTATAAAATCTATAAGGCACTGGCTGAAACATGTAGACCACACTAGACGCTGGAGGTCATAATTAGCACTCCAATTAACGTCTACTTGCCTTTTATCCGCTAACAGAGGTCCAGTTCATTAAAATATTTTACCCTCGGGTACTGGGACCAGCTGTATAGCTTTTAAACTTCACCCTTCTCACCCAACTTACTGCACACTCAGCAACATACCAGCTCCGCAGTCACCTGGCGTTGAAGCAAACCCGGGGCACATTCGGTGCCACTGCGGTGGGCCCGATGATGAAGCATGCCACCGACTAGGTCGATGGGTGAGGGCTTTATAAGGAAAACAACGTTTCTCCTTATTTGACGTACTGCTCTGAGTCTCCTACTTCTCTTAACCTTAGCTAGTCCTTATTGATACATACACCAGTTTCGGGGTAACACCCTTCGTCAGCCAGGCCAGCTTGAATCCAGTGGCAAAGTGAGCAAGGGACCCACGTCTGGGCATGCATTGCCAACGTGGGGCAAATAAAGCAAACATAAAGACATGATGGACGGAGTGCTGAAACTTTTCAGACACTCACCCCCAGTCGCAGATCTGGTTTGAATTCATCATTGTTCTTTAGCTCACTTTGCCACCCCAGTTCAGACACAGCTATATGCAAATCAGACTTGACCCTGCGCCTCATGGGAACAATCCAGCTTGAACTCTCTCTCTGTACTGGGGTGAATGTATGACATTGTTCTGCATTCTGTCCAGAAATTGTTCTTTTTACACTGGGAATAGATTAAGGCATATTAAGGCAGCAAGTCTCCTCCCCTCACACTGGGTTAACTCAAGCAAAGTTTTGAATCTAATTACCCTCCATTGCTACTATATACATTCTTCATTCACTTTAGTGTAGGGCTAGGCTAGGCATCATTTCTCTTCTTCGGTAGGGGATCCAATACTCCATTTTGTTCTTCACTATTACCCTGTTCATAGAGGTCAGGTGGCTCACCTAATTGAGCTTTATTGCAGATATCTTTTTTGTAATCTGCGGGTGTACATGCCAAATCCTAACACAACAAACTCAGTCAGTCATCCTTTACGATTCAATAAGTTCACTGCCATCAAATTAGGTAACATTAAGTTCTGAATCAATGCTATGACATAATAGCTATCTATACTTCAAATATTTGGACGATAGTACAGCATTTGGCGGATTTAGGGGCCCATCAAAAAAAGACTGATGCCCTGTCCACCAAACAGACGTTTCGACACTCCACTCAGGCCTGCGGGAAGCATCAGGTTTGCACTGGCAGAGTCTCAACTGAGTCTGCCAGCACAAACCTTTGACCAGGCAACCCATCTGCCACTGGGCCGCCAGTCATAGTAACTGTTGTCCTTACTATGACGTGGCAGCTCTATTCTGGAGGAGAGGGTGATCATTACTAGTTTTTCCTGCTTCCGACTGCCAATTTACTACGCCTGCTGTAAATCTTCTGCTGCAGGTCCACTGTATGCTTTGAGATTCCCATCAGGAAGGTGAGATCCCTATATTGGGCAGATAATCCTCCACTAGGGGAGCAGAGGACCTAACTTTTGCTAACCTGGTTTGCCAGCTGCCCAGATCTAAATGACCTTTTTATTCTCGATTTGTCTTAACTATGAAGCCCTGGTGCTAACTTTGTCTGCCTTCATTGTAGTTACATTGATTTAGTTCTATTGCCCACATGCCACCTCATCCATCAATGTGAGGCAGACCTTCCACTAAAGGTTCAGCAACGCTTCCCAAACCGTATAACTATTTGCTTGCAATGCTATCTAATTTTAAAATGTTAGCTTGTCACATATTTCCTCTTCAAAGCGAGGCTTATTTAAATTGCCCTGCCTCTTTTTAATGTTGTTATTTGAAAATTGAGGAGATCTAGTTTCCATGCTCATTTGACCACTTAGGGTAACCCCGAAGGTAAAAAAAAAAGCAAATAGTAGTACGCTATACTGGAGGTTATTTTAGTGACACAGAGACCACAGCGCGAACCTTCTGTACTCATTCATCAAAAAAGCTCGTTTTTCCATGAACGTTTATGAAAGTGTGTAGTTTAATACCTAAAGGCCAAATGCAAAATAACTAATGTTAATTATTTTACAATAGACAATTTGTTTCCTTAACTTACTTTCCACCATTGTTGACTTTTCAGTTGTTTTCTAACTCTCTTTACTCCTTTTCTAATTTCTAGGCACGAGATAAAGCAAAGGTGTGTACAGTGCAGATTAGAAGTTATTTTCCTTCAGGGAACAAAAACACTTTGTTTAGCTTAGTGTAGTGTCGGTAAGTTCAAGTTTGCCACTAGAGTGTAAAATGCTCAGACAGTAGCTGTGCTTTTATTTGTGAGTATTGTGCACTTCTGCAACTCTTTGTATATATAGGTGGAACAAAGCATGCTTAAATAAATTACTTTATTATTTGGACTCTTTTTGCACTATAAGCGTAGAACTAAAGTACCTTCTTTGATGACATATAAATGCATTAATTTAGCAGCTACAACAGTAACAGAAGCGAATGGATGCAAATTTTGTGTGAACGAAGAGTGGGTAAAAGTATTATAAATTGTTTGTTGATCTACGACTATTTATTGACGTTTTCAGTTCAATCATTATTTCCTTCTGAAAAAACAACTGACTTTTCTTTGGTATGAGATTTTATGAGATTATACGAAATAGCTCTTAAATAGCTGATGGAAAAATTCACCTGATATTGCAGATGTCCCAATTTCCCAAAAACGTAGAGACCATGCATAGTTCACACTTATGCCTGAGCTTCATTCCCGACAGATTGGGCATTCTCAGTTATTTATGTCACTTCCAAGCATAGAATTATGCCTGTCATAGCATATATCAGGGCATCATTGTTAGATGCAAAGATTCACTGTTTAATCGACCTTAGATATGCGGGTGTTTGATGTGTACACATTTGTGCGCAGTGGGCATCTACAGGGGTTGGGAAGACATTTTCAAAGAGCAGAAAGTAGAAGCTATATGGTTTTGTTATTTAGCCTTGTACAATGCCTCTTTGTACATTTTATGCCATCCTAGACCTGCAAGATATATCCAGATAACCTCTATCCTGGTTATTTCCAACTGCAGATGTGCTCTACGCATCAGCCTTGCGGAAGCGCAGATCAGCATGTCCGAGGGTGTTGAAAGCGAAGCTACTATGGAGCATGTTAAAGGGCATGAGAAGAGTGCCTTAGTGTGTGCAGAGAGCATGTGAGTCCATAAACCAAAAGCTGAAGGTGTGTACAATCCAACAGCCTGTTAAGTGTGCACCGCATGGTTGAGGTGTGAAGAAGGCTACCAAGTGGTATCAAGAGTATGTTTAATGATGTGCAGAGCATTTGAAGAGCATGGCTAAGGGCGAAGAGTACAGAGGAACATGTACTGACTTGAGTGGAACTTGCTTGGAGCGAGGTTATGTGTGCACCCTGTGGATGGGGGTGTGCGGAGTGTGACAGAGGGTGTGCATTGTCTTGGCTAGGGTATGCAGAGAGTTTAAGCTTGGTTAAGCATGACTTAGAGTTTGCAAGCTTTGCTGAAATTATACAGAGGGTGACTGAGTGCAAGATTGCGTTTCTTTTAGGACTGTGCATTGTGGTTCAGGGTGCACATCCAGGAGCCTACGATATACAGTGTGGGATTAGTGAGCACAGAGTCTAAAATACGATATGTGCAGAGCGTGCCCACTGCCATTGAAGGTCTCTAGATTGAGGCTATATGTCAACTTCATTACTGTTTGTTCTGAGGGCAGTGTTGGGGGTTTGAAAAGCATAGACAGAGGTGATGAGCATGACTGGGCTTATGAACAGCAGGGCCCATTTGAGTCTATGTCAGAGTGAGTGGAACTGTTGTTAAGGGTATTCTGAAACTGCATACACATTTTCCCATATTTAAATACCATTAATTTAGGGTTCTCTTTTGACCCTCAATATTGAACTACGTTATTGCCACTCAATGGACCAATTCCTCAATGGGCATTGTTTCTTCAATTCAGAAGCATAGCTTTCAGTAGTTCAGCAGGTATGACAGAACATCGCTGACGGATTTGATGGGTCCACTGCACCCTAATTATTGTTATATTTTACTCTCGGAGAATAGAGCTGTGGCCCTTTTATATCTTGGATTCCCTTGAAGCAAGATTAAGAACAGGTTTACATAAACAAACCTTACAATGTCACAAGTACATAGAACAAAAACAGTTTGAAAGTTTAAAAATTCATTTTATTTTGAATATACCTAAAAAAGACAAGTATAGGGCTGACTAATCTAGATCCCTAGTCTAAAAACATCACATAAAACGATACAATCAATTGCGACCTGCACAATTGAAAAAAAGGACAGGACAGGTACAACATACACTTGTTGAGTACAAATTGTATATTCTGGCTCCGTTGTAATTACACCGGTATTGTATCGCTATAACATCAGCATATCAACTTTGGTGTTGGAGACTTGAATTATACCAGCAGTAGCATCTAGATTAGTCAGCCCTATACTTGTCTTTTTTAGGTATATTCAAAATAAAATGAATTTTTAAACTTTCAAAATGTTTTTGTTGTATGTACTTGTGACATTGTAAGGTTTGTTTATGTAAACCTGTTCTTAATCTTGCTTCAAGGAAATCCTTTCTACTTTGGTTGGACAACCTCATTTCCCTTGAATTGTTTAAGGGGTACCTCTCTGTTTTTACACATATACCTTTTATATCTTGCACAAATGTCAATGGCATCCTTGAATCACTTTTGCTTCAATTTTCATGTTTTGTCTCTGAAATTCTTTTTCACAGGCTAACAATATGTAATTTTTGCACTACATGTCCTTTGGGATGATCCTTTTGGAAAGAGCCTCATTAATTGCTTCTGTGGTCGATTTTGAATAGGCAGGGCACTGACTCTTATCCAGGTTATCTTCAGTCTCCTCTAACTGCTATGACCCTGGCTTCCTCCTGGGCTCGGAGTCTCTTTTTGGACTTTTGTCGTTTTTTTTGGTGCCTTGAGAAAGCCCTCGCTCTCGGTATCTTCTAATGATGTAAGCCCCGGCCCCAGTCAAAGAAACCCAGCCCCTATCCATTTTCAGAAACATCAGTATTATTAGTCTATTGAAAGTTACTGCTTACGCAAACTGAAATGTAAAAGCGTTGCACAAATCCAAAAAACTGGCAGAGTATTTAGACCCATGATAAGGGCTCCAGCTATAAAAAAAAACAGGGTTATAGGGGTGCTGTACAGAAGCAAAAAAAAATCTACTTTGGCCTTGATTACGAGTTTGGTGGTAAATACCACCAAAGTTGCACATAAGGTAAATAGCGATACCATGGGGTTCGGTAGATAGCAGATGTGTTAAATAGCACTGATTATGAATTATTACAGTGGACCGGAGAACGGTTACTTGGCTCATGTGTTAAATAGCAAATGTGTATTATTTAGCGCATATGGTAAATACCAAATGTGTGATTTCGTGCATGCTCTAAATAACCCACCTGATAAATGGCACATTCAAGAAACATCAGGAAGTGGCTTTTTCCAGGAAATGGAAGTTCCTGGAGTGTGAAAATGAATCCTTAGAGACCAGAAACAGCCAGAACAACACACAAAAGATCTTAGATCATTTCAAAAACACACCAGCAACTTCTTCCTGTGTGGGAGTGGTGAACCGAATCCACAACTACATTCAGATATTGCTCAGTCATCACTCATTAGAAACCTGCCACACTTTTCAGTCATGGACACAGGCAGGGAAAAGAAATACAAGTTTATGGATCCTGAGCTGTAAGTGCTGGCCAAAGAGGTGAAAAGAAACCATGACTGTCTAATGTGCCCTCTCATGCTGAAGATGCCACCAAAAACAAACAAAATCATGCCTGAGGGAGATATTGGCCAAAATCAATACTGAATCAATATATCCGCGTGATGTAGAGAACATTAAAAACAGGTTCTAAGCCTTGAAATTCTAGGTGCCTAAGTGAGTTGCCAAGCACAAGCACTAAAGCATGGCATGGCAACTGGTGTTAGTTCTCCACCTCAGCTCACCTAAAGTTGTGGGAAGAAACAATTATGATCATCCTCAACATGTCTGGGGTGGAAGACATAAAATGATGCCTTGAGGTTGGAGGAATCCAAGGTAACAGTCATGAGAGTTGTAATGGAAGTACTGTTGTTGTTAAAAAGTGGACTTGGCTGAGAATCATCATCATTGCGAAGAGTGGCTGATGTAATTTGTTACACATATTCACATTAATCTATGTATATGTCATAGTGCTAACGACTATCCAAAAGAATGAATGAATGAAAAACTTTATTGTTCAGTTAATTAAATCTTACAATTAAAACACTTTCAAAAGGAAGGACACACACAATCATTACATTGTTAAACAAACCTTGATAAAAGGACCACATTTTCCCTCTGATTTTGTCTTGTCAGCCCGAGCCCATGGCCCCGCTACTAGATTTGTCCTAAGATGTTCTTCCATTTGTCACATAAATGTGCTTAGCACATGTCTAGAAGCAGTAAAAGATCAAAATTCAGAACGGGGAACAACAGCTAACTATGAAATGCCTGAGCCCTGTCCCCTATAACGTTATTTAACTTAAACCTGGACTTACATTTGTTGCATACACATGCCTGATGTATGGGCGGGCAACAATAGAAAGACAAATGTTGTCAGGGAGCTCGCACCTCACAATGTGCTGTAATGCTCACTGTATCTTAGGCTAACTAAATACATTGCAGATTGCACTTGAACATGACAACATAGAAAGGGACGTTTGAACTAGATACTGTCAGTATGCATGTGGTACGAAATCTTACTAATTTGTAATTGCATATTGCCTAGTAGATGGTCGAAATGAGAAAAGTGCAGTCAGTGCATTAGCTTAAAAAGTTTAAAGCCTGTCCTTAGGTCAAAGTTCAATCAGTGCTTTGACGATAAAGTACTAATTGTTTTTGCAAACTTCAAGAGAAATGGTAATAGGGAGCATGGGGAGGCAGCGCATTATCAGAAGAAGGTATATCCTGTTACTGTGAGCCCTACTTAGTCAGTTTTCTTTCTGCCATTGACATAAACCTCCAATATTTCCTGCAGAGCACAAAGTCCTCTCCTTGTTTGCAGGCAATTACTGCTGATTGCCACGTTCAGATTCCGATCCTCAGAAAGTGTGGTTTTAGAAGCGTCTTTCCCTCTGCATTCAGTACTGGGCAGAGACAGACAATATGACTGATGTCTTCCTTTTGATATTGGCATAATTGGCATGTGGTCTCCGTGGTTTGTCTCAGCCAAGCAAGGGAGTTACATAAGGTGGTAAAGCAGCCCAACCGGAAACTCAACAGCTTCAACTTTGCCCATAATCCAAACAGTTCACCTTGATATGAATGTGATTTAAGGAGGCCATATTAGCCTATCCAATGATACTGCTGACATGTATTGAGATTGGACTACAACAGGGTGATGTGTTACCACAGAATGGATGTTGCTCCTCGTCAGGGTCATAACATTGTGGTTTTGTCCAGAGCATCTAACACACCAGTTCAGTATACAGAGATCCACATCACACAGCATTTGCACATGTATAGGGTGATTCACTTTGTGGTTGCAGCACACTTCTTCCTGTTTAACTGAGGTCACTATGTGTACATGAGTGCAGCCAATATTGGTACATCCTGCTGTAGCATAACTGTTTGCTTTGCTGGCATAAGCTGTGTGGGCTTCCAAAGGGAACTAAATGCTGCATACTCACTCTCTGCAAAACATCCATCACTTAGCAGATTATTTTGCTAAAGGTTGACTGAGTAATGCCATTCACCAAACCTACTGTTTGCAAAAGGTTTTCAGGAAGCGTGTATTGTCAGTGCTCCCACCCCAAACCCTCCTCCCCGGGCACCCTATGAAAGGGGGTTCCATGGACTCCCCAAACATCCCCTGCAGTCGAATATAGTCACTTATTGCATCTGCCTGCAGGGGGATCTCTCTACTTTAACAAATCCTTGGATTGCTGCTTTTCAGAAAGAAACACTTGCCTACTCGCAAGAGCCGGGAAATGTATTTGAGGCCTCAGGTTGGTGCTTTTCAGAAACAAACACCTGCCTACTCGCAAGAGCTGGCTAATTTAATCATCATACCAGAACTGTACTTGATGTTCAGCTTCATATGTCAGAAACTAGGGTCGGTATCAATCAAGAACAACATTTGTCAGTGCACTTGGCGTTCAAGCAGGCCAAGCATGTAATGAAATTGAGGGACAACCACTTTGATAACTTGACCACAAAGGAAGAAGCAGGGCCCAGCATGGGTACATTTGGAACTCTAAAACAGAGGCCACTGGGCTATTTATTATAAAGGGCAGCAGCGCTATTACAACAGCAATCACGGTAAGAGATAACAACTGGCTAGCCCTGACCCACAAGGTTGAATACCGCTTGGCATGCCCAAAGAGGACACCGAACTCGGGCTGAAGGCCCACATATAAGAAAGACTCCTTACAACCCCTAAGAACCGTTCTACTCTGGGATTAGAATGTATTTTTTTAAGTTCAGAAAAAGTTTATTAAACAAGAAGAGGTGTCAATACAATATACATAGGTGATAATAGAAAAGAAACAAAAACAATCTAGAAAAGCATTGCATGAATATCAAGAAGTAGACTGGCTGTAAAGGAATAAATGAGGTTATACAATAAAAGATTGAAAAGGCAACAATAATAAAATCTGTTAAAAGGTAAAATATGTTGGAACAACAAGGTCAATCAGGGAGGTTTTGAGACTTCTTGCTGAATGGGTGATAAATGAAATGATTTTTTAGCACAAGCATCAAAATGTAATGTTATAGGAAGCCATAAATTGGTGCGTTTCGTTGCCATATGGAGAGGAAAAACAAAGGCAGTATCAAGCCTATGGTTATGACAAACATTATACCACCATGCTTTGAAAGAGATATTCATAAAATTCTTCCAAATAACAGTAATTTGTTGGTAATGCAACCGCTATCAATAAGTCAATGATTCGCACATCAAAAGTAACGTGATCCCAACTAGGAGAAAGACTGCCTAAAAAAATGTGGGTAAAAGAAAAAGCAATTTGAGTGTGAAAGATAACATTGATTTAGGACCAAATTTGTTTCCAGAAATCATGAATGACAGTGCAAGAAAAGAGCATATGGAATAGAGTTGCGTTGGGTGAAGAACAGGACCAGCAGAGGTCAGGGACAGAAGAGAATTTCTTACTAAGCGACTGCGGTGTAAAAAGGAGTCTATTGGAGATGAAAAAGAGTATATGTGTTAAAGTGGCAGATCTAGAGGACTTGCGAATCTTGGTCCATAATTTGTCCCACAAAGGAATGGGCCAAGAGGTGGCAAAGTCGCATTCCCATTGTTCCTCAACCTTAGATTTTGGACGAGGAGAAGGCATGGCACGAAGGAATGTGTAAATGAAAGAGGCCTTGGAGGTGACAGTTAATAAGGAGTGTAGTTGTGAGATGAGGTTGGGAGATGGAGAACGGTTTTGAGAATGCTGGATCTGGGAATAGGTAGACATAACCGATTCTTTAAGTGTGAGATATTTACGGGCAAAGGAAGCGGGAAGATTAAAAGATTGGCAAAGTGTTGAAAAAGGTAAAAAAGTGGAGTGAGAAACGAGTTGAGAAACCCAAATTAAACCCTTCTGCCTCCAAGATTTCCAATAAAAAGGTTTGTTGTTGATAAGGAGACTCTTACTATGCCAAATGGTAGTGGATACAAAATCATCAATGGAGGAGGGAGGGTCTGGAGAGGAGGCTAAGAGTAGCTTGACAGTAAATTTGTGTATCGGAGTGGATGATAGCTGTGGTTTACGAGAAAAAGATAGATATTCAGCAAAAGTAAAGGGGGAAAGAGAGAGGCGTTCTACCGTAACCCATAAAGGGCAAGGTTCATCAGGGTCTCGTAGCCAAAAGGAGGCCTGGCGCAGAAGGAAGGCCTTGTGATAAGTAGGAAAGTCAGGGAAGTTGACACCACCCTCTAATTTAGGACGGGTTAATCTAAGGAGAGACATACATGATTGTTTGCCCAACCAAAGAAAAGAAGAAAGAATGGTGTTGATCTTCTTAAAAAACTTCATGGGAATGGGAATTGGAATGTTTGAAATAGTATATACCGTAGTTTCCGGCGTATAAGACGACTTTTTAACCCCTTAAACTGTTTTCGAAAGTCGGGGGTCGTCTTATACGTCGGAAACCAAATTTTTACGAGTGGAAGCAACGCTCCACCGACTTTGAATTTGAAGCAAAGATCAAGTAGAACCATGTCAGGGCTCTTGCTTCACTCGTGCAATCACACTCCCTGTGCCGTAGCAGATTGTGGCACTCTGTTCGGGGCCCACCTCATGCAGTCTGGCGTCTTCTCTCCCAGATACTGATACTCCTTATATTACAATCCCCTCTAGCTGTACTACGGTATTTACCGTATGCGATTTATATAGCGCGGACTTTACCCGAAGGTGTCTGCGCGCTTCACAATAGGACTGGTAATGATACATGTAGAGAAAATTACCGGTACAACAGAATAAATAACAAATACAAACGTTACCGGTACATGAATCAAAAATTGCACATGATTCGAAAATAGTGCACAGTCTCTTACAGTCCTGTAGTGCCGTAGTGCCGATGGGAGAGGGTCTCACGGGGCATTTCGGTATTTTCTCACTGCGTGTTCAGCCTAGAGACACAGCGGCACATGCGCTGATCTGGCGTCTCTCTCTCCTTCCGATGTGGCCATAAACCTCACGTTCATCGGAAGGAGAGGAGCGTCAGTACCATACGTCATCTCCTCAGTTCATGGGCATTGAAAGGGGACTGCAGAAGGTTCCCGCCGGCAATACAGTACCAGTACATAATGTTTGGAAGTGTTGAAAGTGGGGGTAGTCTTATACGGCGAGTATAGCACGAAACCTACATTTTATCAAGAAAAGTAGGGGGTCGTCTTATACGCCGGGTCGTCTTATACGCTGGAAAATACGGTAGGACAATAGGGGATAACATCATTTTAATGGTGTCGAGGCGTCCCCACCATGAGAGATAGAGTGGATGCCATCTGGTAGTGAGATCAGAGAGTTTCTGGGTGCATTTGTTGAGACAAAGTGAGACTGTATCTGCAATGGAGAAAGTGACATGTAAGCCTAGGTATTTAATGTGGGAAGTGCTCCAAGTGAAATTAGAGGCAGCGAAATCAGGTTTGAAGGTATATTTTGTGAGAGGTAAAATTTTGCATTTGTCATTGTTCAGCTTATAGCCAGAAATCTGGGAGTAGCACAAAGAGGGTACAAAGTTCCCCGGGAAGAGTGACGGAAGAGAGGTGTGTGTGTGCTAGTAAGAGGGGGGAATCCCCTTGTTGGAACTAAAACTCTCACACACCCAGCAAGCTAGGTGTCATGCTTCATCATATGGGTTCTGCTCCTCGTCAGACTGGCGCTGCAATGTCTGATGGGCTCCCGAAACCGGGGCTCTTTATCGGAGATCTTTTGTTCCGGCCATATGGTGCATGCATGTGAGAGGGCGGGGAAATGTGGTCGTGACGTGAAAGTGAAGCTAAAAAAGGTGGGTCAGTCCACAACCTAATTTATTCTCGTGGTAGACTACCTTGGTTAAAAAGGGGTGAGAGGGGAGGTAAATGCCCTGGAACTATCCAAGCAAATTAACTACTACCCTCAAATTTGGTCAACATGTTTCTTGCCTGATGGCAATTCTTCAGGACCTCAGTAGATGGTACCACACAGTGAAAGAGTTATAATAGTGATGGAAAAAACTTGCAATGAGGTATACAACCTTCTATGGTCGGTAATACCGGAGTGCAGGCCGATTGGTCCTGCTGCAGTATTGTGACCCCAGAAGATTCCCTGAGGTACCTCGCAGTCTGCTCCCGCGGGACCGGCTGAGAAGGTATGGTACCTTCGGCGGCATCCGGTCCTAACCGAAGCACCTACCCCACGAGCGGCGTCTGAACAAGACGCAGAGCAGCTGGTACCAGAAGAAAAAAAAAAAAAAAAAAAAGAAATCTGGGAGTACTCACGTACTTCAGCAAGGAAAACGGGGATAGAGTCAGTTGGGTTGGAGATAAAGAGTAAAATGTCATCTGCGTAAGCAGCAAGTTTGATGTGAGAATGTGATGTTTGAAAGCCCTGTATGGTATGATTTTGTCTAAGTTTGGAAAGAAAGGGTCCCAAAGCTAAATTAAAGAGAAACGGGGATAAAGGACATCCTTGCTGTACACCTCTGCCCAAATCAAAAAAAGAAGAAACCATTTGCACAGACCGCTGCTCTGGGATTGGAATAAAGAAAGGAAATTAAGGATATAAACTTAGGGCCAAAACCAAACCATTTAAGGGCAGAAAAAAGGTAAGTCCATTCTACCCTATCAAACGCTTTCTCTGCGTCTAAGGCAATAGCCGCCAGAGAATTTTGAAAGTGTGAGAATTTAGATAAAACATTAAAAAGTAGCCTAGTGTTGTTAGTAATAAAACGTCCCTTAACAAACCCAGATTGCTCGAAGGGGTCTAAACGAGTTGCAAGTGATTTAGCATAAATCTTATAATCAATATTGACGAGGGAGATTAGTCTATAATTTTTACAATATCGGGTATCTTTCCCTTCCTTAGGGATAATACAAATGTGAGCATCAGAAAAGGTACCTGAAGAGCTGCCAAGGGTAACAAATGAGTCTATGAGGGAATGTAATTTAGGTATTAACAATTTGGAAAAGTGAAGATAAAATTCAACAGTGAAACCATCAGGTCCAGGAGCTTTGTCTTTTTTGAGAGATTGGAGAGCGGAAAGCAGTTCTTGTTGGGAAATGTCCAATTCCAAAGGGGCTAAGTCAATAGGGAAATGGTCTGGTTGGTGAATAGAAGAGAAAAAATTAGAAAGAGATTGGGGAGTGGGATGAGTCTCAGAGGAGTAAAGGGTAGAATAGAAATGGGAGAATTCATCTAGAATATCATTGTCTTTATGTTTAAGAATAGCATTATCATCAAATACAGAGTCTATGTTCAACTTATTATGTTTGATTTTCAAGTATTTAGCAGAATTTTCCCCGCTTTATTTTTCCCACCATAAAATTTCGAACTAGATTTCAATAGGTAGAGAGAAGCGTCTTCTGTGGATTTTTTGTTAAATTTCAACTTGGCATCAATAAGTGCTGTCAAGCTTTCCTTCGAGTGAGAGGTATAGTAGGAGTGCTCCAAACCCTAAATTTTTTGGAGAAGATCGCTGGTATGCTTACGAGCGGTCTTCCGTTTCTTAGCCACATAATTAATGATGAAATCCCTAGCTGTGGCCTTGAATGCATCCAAAATAGTGTGGGTAGGAATAGAAGGGGTATCATTAATGGCAAACTATTCGTTAAAAAAATCAGTGAAGGAGGCGGTAAATTTAAGATCCAAAAGTAAAGAGTTGTTAAAACGCCATCTCTTGGGCCCAATGACCTCTGGTAGGATATCAATATTAATAGAGACTGGGGCATGATCAGACAATAGGATAGGGCCAATTTCTGCATGGGTGAGAGATTGAGAAAGATGATGGGAAATAAAAATGTAATCAATACGTGATTGGGAATGGTGGGAAGGGGAATAAAAGGTAAACTCTTTGGCCGTCGGATTACATAAACGCCAAGCATCAATAAGTTTATGCTGCGAGACTGCTTGGGTAAAAAGTTTATGAGGCTTGTTCGGGATGAAGGAAGCTTTAGAATGTCGATCCAAAAAAGGATCAAGAGGCTGATTACAGTCTCCTGCCATAATGAAATTATCATCAATGAGAGTGGTGATGCGAGTAGCCATCTCGCGCCAAAAAACTGGGTCAACACCCGTGGGAGCATAAACATGAAGAAGAGAGAGTGGGGCACCCCTTAAGGAAAGCTTGACATATAACCACCTACCATCAGTATCAAATTCATTAGCCAGCAGGGAATAAGAAAGTGATTTACGAATTAGAATAACAACACCATTGCGCTTACCATCTCCAGGTGCAAAGTACACCTCCCCCACCCAACCACTCTTTAGCTTAACTGATTCTGCTTCAGACAGATGAGTTTCTTGTAGGAAAGCAAAATCCACATTTAACTTGGCAAGATGAGAGAGAATTCTTTGTCTCTTAATGGGAGAATGAAGACCTATAATGTTCCATGAAACAATACGTACTGACATCAAAAACAATAAGATAAATGATAGCAAATATAATAAGAAAAAACCTCATGACAGAAAAATACAAAAAGAGATGAAGAGAGGAGAAGTGGAAATAGGAAATTGGATAAGAGATATGCACTAACATACATCATGCAAGAAGACAGAATATAGAAGTCAAGAGAAAAGAAAAATCTTGATTTGGTTAAGAGAAAGACGAAGAAGTAACAAGCAATGCCTACAATACGAGATAAAGGAATGAAGTAAGGAGAACAATGAGAGTAAGATGAAAGGAGGAAAAAGAATGATATCTGACAAAGAAATACTGAAAAACGAAAATGGTTATGGTAAGGAAAGAAGAAAGAAAAAAGAGAAAAAACAGTAAGGTTAAGGTATGCAAAAATTGACAAGCAAGATAGATGAAACCAGCGCAGGAGAAGAGAGTTATGGAAGAAGAAGGAGTAGGCAAATTGAATTAAGTAGAGGAAGAGAGACACCTTGAAACAAAGGAGGAAAAAGAGAAAGGGTAGGAGAGAGGAAATATAAACATGAGCAAACATGTCAAACAAGGAATGAAAAAACGTACTTACAGGGAAGGGGAGCGAGGAAAGACAATCAGGGAAAAGCTTGAACGTGATGGAGGTGAAGAACTGGGTTTTAGAACCCAGCCGCGCCAGGGGCACGCCCAATATCTTCGGGTTCACCTGTCTTAGAATACAGAGAAACAGGATACTTCTCGGTGACGTCAAAGACCAAATTTATTGGCTGCAACCAGGAATAGAGGTCTACGAAGCACAACACTGGTGGTTTGTCAGAGACTGTACAATTGTAGCATTGCGAGACATCGTCTTTTATACCAAAAATCACATTCCTGACTAGCATCAATTATTTACAAACTGTCCAATCACACAGTGGCATTTCAAAAGATATCGCATAACGACAAGCCCACTTTCAGTTGTCCAGCCCACCATAAATGACAAGGCAAAATCCAACATTCTTGCTTGGACAGGCAGGACAAAACCCATAATAAAAGGACCTCAACCCAAACCATAAATAGGCCATAAAAGAAGGAACAGAAACAGATGAGAAACAAGATAGAAGGTTGTGTGCATGTACCATAAACTCAGCAATGTCCTGCTCTTTAATCTCTATCTGACCAGCTGCCTAACAAGGAACTGGCTCAACAAGATCAGCTTCGGGCAATGGAGTCAGTTCGTTCAGATCACACAGAAGTCAGCTAAAGGTGTACGTGTCCCAAAGACTCGTTTGGCCGTAGTCATCGGCCTATGTGAGGGCAACCACAAAATGGCTGCCAAGCACAAAATGAAACCCGGAGGTTCGAACGAAATCCCTGAATACACAGTGTATTCATCAATCGAACATGACGAAAACACTTGTACATACCGCACTCGTTATTTGCGGTCTGCTGATACCAAAATCATCTTGATACGACAACCTTTATTGAACAGGTTCAGAATCACGGAACCTCAGGGGGGGTAGAACCAACTGGAGAAGGCGGGACGTCCAAGGTAAGCAAGCCGACCAACAAGGGAGACAACACGGGATGCAATGTGGAATCTGTGGAAATATGAGGAAAACGTCAAGAGGACATAACAGTAAGGAACAATGAGGAAATTGTACAGCCAAATACAATAGGAAAGGGGAGGATAATCAGGGAAAAATTACTGCAAGGCCAAACCAACAGGCAAGACCAAAGAGGAACACAAGAACAAGGAATTAAATGGTGAAGCGTGAACAATAAATGTAACAAGCTAAACTGGAAGAAACAAACAACAACTCAGGAAAGTCACAGAGGGAAGGAAGAAGAAGTACCAGAAACATCCATGTCAGCTGCTCGGCAGGAATTCAAGAAACTCTGAAGCCGGACAGGATCCTCATAGGTCGTAGTCTTGTTGTAGTAGGTAACCCTAAAAAGACATGGATGAAAAAGACCATATCTGGCGCCAATGGAGCGAAGATCCGGTCTCATGTCCAGGAAGGCTTTACGACGGTTGGCTGTGGCCTTGGCATAATCTTGCGCAAAAAACAAGGAGGAACCTGACCATGTGAGACGGGAAGAAGCTCTGGTCGCTGAGAGGACTTTCAAATGATCGGTATAATTTAGGAAGTACATGATTACACCTCTAGGTCTCGATGAAGTGGAAGTAGGTGAAGCAGCCCGACCTAGTCTGTGAGTCTGCTGTATGTTCAGTGCAGTGTCCTCTGGCAGATGTAGGAGTATAGGTAGAAAAGATTTGAAAAAAGCAATGAGGTTGCTTCCCTCACAGCCCTCCACCAGGCCGTAGATTCGCAGGTTGTTGCGTCTGTTTCTGTTTTCGAGATCCTCCACCTGTCGTTGGAGGGAGGAGATTTGCGAGTGCATATGGGAGACTTTGGTGGACGATTCTTGGAGAGAGGGAACACTTTGCTCCACCGACGTGACTCTAGCATCCATCTGCAACCTGTTATCGGTCAGGACTTGTAGCTTAGCATTGGTTTCTTCCATAAAGGGACGAAGGGCCCTTATTTCCTCCAGGAGCAATTCCATAGAGATGGTCAGGGTGGATTTAGACTGTGAGGGAGGATCCTTCTTTAGCCGTTTCGTGGTACCTTTCCCTGAGGGCTGTACGGAAGTCTCCATTTCAGACTGTGAAACGAGGATAGTAGATGCTTGAGAGGCTTCTAATTGAGCCAATGCAGAGAACACTTTGGAATTTTTGATGAAGGTGCGCTTCGGGAGCTTTTTAGCGCAGTCCGTTAAAGTTCCACTCATGAGGTACTAGTCGTCAGTGAGAGAAGTAAAAAAGAAAAATCACCCAAAGGACCTGAATATGCTGCAAAAACGACCAAGGGCCAAAAGGTATGAGGGAGAGGTCGAGCAGCTGATAAGTTCAACAAAAGCTGTGAAGTACCACTGATAAGGAGGCTGTCATGGATAAAAGTTCCAGAGAATGGATGCCTGAAATCCTAAAATGGCTGTCGAAGTCGAGAAAGGCAGTGACAGCATTCGCAGGGAATCAAAAAAGATACAACAATGTAGAAAAGATGTGGTGACAGTCCATCTTGCACGTAAAAACTTGAGTCAGGCAACGTGAAGGGCCATAAAAGGTAGAAAAGCGTCACGAGTAAGACGCGCTTCAAGCACAGAAAATGACCGCCGAAATCGTGAAGGACTGTGTCGGAGTCAATATGCAGGCAAAAAGTCAGGAAGTCATTACATTGCATAGAGAAAGGATGAAAGCCCACCTGGCATGTAAAAACTGGAGCCAAGCGCTGTGAGAATCCGTTGAGAGCAGGAGAGCGCCATTAGTGGGAAGCGCTACAGGCACACAAAATGGCGGCCGTCATGAAGCTGCGGCCGGAGAACGACTTTGCCAAAAGAAGGAGAAAGTAGCTGCGAGGAACCTCATGGAGGGCAGCAAGGCATGCCTAGGATACTCCGAGGGCTGTAGTCTCCGTCCTCGGGTGAAGAGAGGTGCGCAAACCACTTGGGAGCCCCGGCAGGTACGGAGCGTCACAAGGACGCCGCCATTCTCGTCGGGCGCTAATGTTAATGTTAATGTTAATGTTATGAACATTTGTATAGCGCGCGGCTGCCCCAGCAAAGGGGCGTCCCGGCGCTGCGGACAGACAGTTTACAGTGAGATGGAGGCTCAAAGAGACTATTGTTGAAAGAGGTGAGTTTTAACAGCCTTTCTAAGCCACGCCCCCGGATTAGAATGTATTAATCTTAACGTTTTGGGAGGGAAATGTTTGTGCAATATATTTTGTTCACCCTCCCGAAGGCAATGACTCCACTCAATTGATTGTATAGTAATGTTTAAAAAAAAACACCTACGGTAATAAAGGTCTCACCATTAGAAGGGGTTATTGCCAGTTCGGGGTGTTTTAGGTGTTTTAGGTAATTAAGGGATGGGAGGCTGGGAGGGTGGAGATTAGAGCCTCCCGAACTTTTCACAGGCTCCCGGGCAATGCTGCAGAACAGAAGCAAACCCCTATTTCAAGGATAAAGAATTTACACCTTTTAATGCATTTTTAAGGGAAAGTTAGTGCAATTAAAATGAATTATCCCGCTTGTAGGCTAAGAAGGGTCCAATCAATAATCTGTTTACATGCAAGCATGGCACGTTTTAACTTCAAGGGATGAGAGACAGTGAGGGTGGCAGGAGCTAGGGCGGAGGCGCGTTGACAATGTGTTATTACATTGTAAATATTTTAAGTAATCGCACGCTTAATAAAAATTACTTACACCTTTCCCTTCCCCAGGGCAGGCTTGACCTTGCAACCCCCCAGTGACTGAGTATTATCTATAGGACGGCGCACTGTTCCCCTTTGTGCCTAGTGCACCTATTTAAAGGTGTGTCGTGGTGCAAGTAGGGACAATGCCTCCTATGTACAACACAGCCCCAAATTGTTCTTAAGCCCATGCTGCCTTCCCACATAATCTGCCGTGAAAATACTGTCAAGGCTTTCATTGAATACGAGAATCAAGTTCCCTGCACCATTCACAAGAACTAAACAACAGAAAAAGGCAGCTTGACTGACAAACAGTACACTTGAAAATGATGTATCCTCAAGGCGTGCCGTGCACAGTTACTTATGTAACACATTTCATGGCTGCGAGGCCACTTGACATGTAAGATCAGAGAAAGATGCATGACGATGTGAGAAAGTGACAGTGGGTGGCATTTTCATTTATAATTCTTGACATTTAGTGCCAAATTTTCCATGTTTATTTTTTTTACAAAGTACTATATATTATATGTATTCTTTTTTATGCTTAATTTGCTTAAGTGTCTTTAAATATTTTTAATTTATTTCTGTTCTTCTTTGTATCCTTTAACTACACTTATCAGCCAAAGAAAGGTAAAAAGGTATGGTTGCTAGCTTTTATTTAGTATTTTTGAGGACATCGATATGCTATTCCCTCTCTGTAAAATGTACATAATAAACTATTGCATTGTGAGTTTAGTCTTATCGGTACTGTCATATGTCATAACATTTACAAAGAGTAGTTCTGAGTCTGAAAGTTTATTTTAATTGTATTTGTTTGGGTTAACTTCTAGTAGGCAAATAAAGCACATTTTTGGGTCGGATCAGAGAAGAAAGAGGCAGTGGTTGAAGACCAAACTGCAGAACTAAAGCCAGTCTAAAAGTTCTTAGAAGCACAAAAGTTGATCAAAATCCGGATTCCGAATCGATGACACTTTTAAGGCACCAGTGATCATTCTTTTTATAATATTCATTCAATATTCACATGTTGGTTCAGTAGCAAAGCAAGACTGGTAAAGCAGAACACAATTGGATGGGATTACTGTTTTATTGATTGGTAGGGGGTTCATTTTTGCTAGAAGTTTGCAACTGTTTGAAGAGACCTTAACCCCTTCACTGCTAGGCCTTTTCTCCTCCTGTGCTAAGCCTTTTTTTGGCTATTTGGGCTAGTGCCACTTAGGCCCCTGTAACTTTTTGACCATATAAGGTATCCACGCCAATTTTGTGTCCTTTTCTTCCAACATCATGGGGATTCTAAAGGTACCCAGGGTTTGTGGATTCCCTTGGAGGGGTCCCATAAATTAGCCAAAATACAGTAACATTTTTGTTTTTTTCAGAAAAATTGGAAAAATGGGCTACAAATGAAAGCCTCTGGGTTATTCCCTGCAAATGTTATGAAAAAAGGGGTTGTGGGGCTGAAATCACAATTTCCCTAGCTTTAAGGGAATGACAGTCTTTTGTCAGAGAACCAACATTTTTTACACTGTTTTGGCATTTTTCTGTGACATAGCCTATTTGTGCTATTTTTAGTGTTTTCAACCTCGTTCCAGTTAAGGGTAAAAATTAGTATGAAAGCAATAATGGATCCTGGAAAGCTATACATTTTAGAAAGGTAGACAAAATTCTGAGTTCAGAAAGTGGTCATTTGTGTAGATCCATCAAGGTTTCTTTATAGAAACTAACAGTTAAATATTGGAAAAATTGAAAATTAGTTGAAAAAAACTGCCTTTTGTGTCAACGTTTTCACCTGTAACTTCTTGTAATTATGACAGCTCTTTGAAAGCAATATACCGTTACATCCGCTGGACCTTTCTGGTTGTGGGGATATATAGGACTTGTAGGTTCACCAAGAAGCAGACGAACCGAGAGTCAAAAACTGAGTATCAATTTCCAATGGCTTTTTATTATGTACCGGGTATATAGCAATTATTGTGCGAAAATGTATACATGGAAAAATGAAAGACACCTATGTATTCTGAAAATGGGTACAAATCATAGAGTTTAGAAACAGTACATATTTGCACATTTTCAAAATTGGGAATACTCAATCAATCAATCAGGAGTTTGTTAAAGCGCGACTACTCACCCGTAAGGGTCTCAAGGCGCTAGGGGTGGGGGTGGGGTGCAGGTTCCATTCCATCAAGGAGGGGGTCTGTCGAAGAGCCAGGTTTTGAGGTTTCTTGCGAAGATGGGAAGCGATGTTGTCTGTCTGAGGTGGAGCGGAAGGGCGTTCCATGCTTTGGCCGCGAGGAAGGAGAAGGAGCGGCCTCCCGATCTGGTCTTTCTGGTGCGGGGGACCACGGCGTAGGAAAGCTGGGCTGATCGTAGGGTCCTTTGGGGTGCGTGGAATTTGAGTCGGCTATTCAGGTATGCTGGTCCGGTGAGGGCCTTGTGTGCGTGGGTGAGCATCTTAAAGGTGATTCTCGCCTCGACGGGGAGCCAGTGGAGTGTGCGCAGGTGCTGGGAGATGTGGCAGTGTTTTGGCAGGTTGAGGACCAGTCTTGCGGCGGCGTTCTGGATGTTCTGTAGCTTGCGGATGAGGTTTTTGTTTATTCCGGCGTAAAGTGCGTTGCCGTAGTCGAGTCTGCTGGTGACCAGGGCGTGAGTGACTGTCTTTCTGTGTTCGAGGGGGATCGATTTGAAGGTCTTACGAAGGAGGCGGAGGGTGTGGAAGCAGGAAGATGAGACAGAGTTGATCTGGCGGTCCATTTTGAGCTCGGAGTCCAGGATGATTCCCAGGTTGCGTGCGTGGTCTGTGGGGGTTGGCGGGTTTCCGAGGGCGGTGGGCCACCAGGTGTCGCTCCAGGCGTAGGGGTTTGGGCCCATGATGAGTACTTCTGTTTTGTTGGTGTTTAGTTGAAGGCAGCTGTTTTTCATCCATTTGGCGACGGCTTCCATGCCTTCTCAAAAGTTGCGTCTGGCGGTGTTGGGCTCGTTGGATAGGGAGAGGATGAGCTGGGTGTCGTCTGCATATGACACGATGTTGAGTCCGTAGGTTCTGACGATGGGGGCAAGTGGAGCCATGTAGACGTTGAAGAGCGTCGGGCTGAGGGAGGAGCCCTGGGGGACTCCGCTGGTGATCGGTGTGGGGTCCGAGAGGAAAGGGGGGGGAGTCTGACCCGCTGCGTCCTGCCGGCGAGGAAGGAGCAGATCCAGTCGAGGGCCTTGTCCTGGATTCCTGCATCGTAGAGTCTGCGTATTAGGGTGCGGTGGGAGACTGTGTCGAACGCCGCTGATAGGTCGAGGAGGATGAGGGCTACTGTTTCTCCTTTGTCCAGTAAGGTGCGGATGTCGTCTGTTGCGGCGAGGAGGGCGGTTTCCGTACTGTGGTTTTTTCTGAAGCCGGATTGGGAGGAGTCGAGGATGTTGTGTTCTTCAATGAATGTGGCGAGTTGGCTGTTGATGGCTTTCTCGATGACTTTCGCTGGGAACGGGAGCAGGGAGATGGGTCTGTAGTTTTTGAGGTCGGTGGGGTCCGCTGAGGGTTTCTTTAGGAGGGGGTTGACCTCGGCGTGTTTCCAGTCGTCGGGGAACGAGGCGGACGCCAGGGAGCGGTTGATGGTTTGGCGGAGCATGGGTGCGATGGTGTTGGCGGCTCTGTTGAAGATGTGGTGGGGGCAGGGGTCCGTGGGGGCCCCTGAGTGGATTGACTTCATTGTCTTCAGTGTGTCTTCGGTGGTGAAGGCTGTCCAGTCATCAATCGCTGGTTTCCGGGTGTCGGGGTGGTTGGTGAGGGTTCAGTGTGTTGGTTTTCTTCGTCGAAGTTGTCGTAGATGCTCTTGATTTTGTGGTGGAAAAAGATGCTGAGTTTGTCGCAGAGGTCTTGTGAGGGAGGGATGTCGGTAGACTCGCTGGTGGGTTGGGCGAACTCCTTGATGACGCTGAAGAGTTCCTTGCTGTTGTGTGCGTGGGTGGAGATTCTGTCTTCAATCGCTTTTTTCCTTGTTTCTCTGATGAGTTGATGGTGGGCGTTGGTGGCGGCTCTGAAGTTGTTGTGGGCTTCTGTGGATTTGGTGTTTCTCCAGGCCTTTTCAAGGCGGCGGCATGTGCGCCTGGACTCTCGAAGTTCGGTGGTAAACCATCCGGCTTTCTTGGCACGGGTATTGTTTTTCTTGAGGGGGGCTATGGTCTTGGTGCTGTCCGAGATCCATCTATGCAGGGTTCGGGCTGCGGTGTTGGGGTCGTCGTTTTCCGCGATGGTTGGGGTGGAGTTGTTGAGTGAGGAGGTGAGCTGGTCATCGGTGATTTTGGTCCAGTTTCTTTGTGGAAGCAGGTGCTGGTGTCTGTGGATGGTGGGTGTTCTGAAGGTGAAGTGGACGCAACAATGGTCGGTCCATGGGAGTTTGGTGGTGTGGCTGAAGGTGATGGAGTTTCCTGTAGTAAAGAGGGGGTCGAGGGTGTGTCCTGCTGAGTGCGTGGGCTCGGTCACGATCTGGCGGAGTCCAATGTTGTGGAGGTTGTCCAGGAGGGATGTGGTGTTGGGGTCCAGTTGATTGTCGAGGTGGAAGTTGAGGTCTCCCAGCAGGGTGTAGTTGGTGGATGCGATGGCCTGCGGGGAGATAATGTCCGTGATGGAGTTGGCGAAGGGTCCGCGGGGTCCAGGGGGTCGGTAGATGTGGGTTCCTCGGAGGGCGATGGTGGGGCTGGCCAGTATCTTGAAGTGAAGGTGTTCCATCAGTTCTGTGGACTCGTCGGGGAGTGTGCTCATACTAGCTGGAGAATTATTGGTAATTTTTCAAAATTACTTATTTTTTACACAATGTCTTTCATTTGGAAGGCAGAAATGCATCAGAACTCAATAGGTAATAACATTTGCTTTACAAATCTGAATAACATTAAGTCTCCAGATAAAAATGGTACCTCATTTGTGTGGGTAGGCATAGTGTCCATGACCGGAAAGGACTCAAAACCCAACGTGAATACACCACATTTTCACAATGAAAATGTAACCTTTTTTTGCGAAGTGTGTAGCTGTTGTTTTTTAACCCTAGCTCTGCCGGCACCTAAGGAAACCTAGCAAACCGATACATTTTTTAAAACTAGACACCCAGGGGCCTGCCACCATGTCCTGTTACCCAGAATCCTTGCAAACCTAAAAAATTGTCAGAAAAGACACATTTTCCCCTCATTTCTGTGGTGGAAATCTGCGTGGATCCACACATTTCTACCCACCCTGCATTCCCCAAAGTCTTCAGAGAAAAACGGTACCTCACTTGTGTGGGTCGGCCTAGTGCCCGCGACAGGAAACGGCGCAAAACGCAACGTGGTCACACCTCAATTTTACAGTGAAAAATGTCCCTTTTTTGGCAAAGTTCCTAGCTGTAGTTTTTGAACCCTAGCCCTGGCGGCACCCAGGGAAACCTAGCAAACCTATACATGTTTAAAAACTAGACAGCCAGGGGAATCCAGGATGGGATGACTTGACTGCCTTCCACCAGGTTCTGTTACCCAGAATCTCTTGCAAACCTAACAAATTGTGAAAAAAAACATTTTCCCTCCATTTCTGTGGGGGAAAGTACTGGAATCTGCGTGGATCCACACATTTCTACCCACCCCGCAATCCCCAAAGTCTTCCAAGAAAAATGGTACCTCACTTGTGTGGGTCGCCTAGTGCTTGCGACAGGGAACAGTGCAAAAAGCAAAGTGGTCCCACCTTAATTTCGCAGTGAAAAAATATCCTTTTTTGGCAAGTGCCTAGCTGTAGTTTTTGGACCCTAGCTCTACTGGCACCTAGGGAAACCTAGCAAACCTATATACGTTTAAAAACTAGACAGCAAGGGTAATCCAGGATGGGATGACTTGACTGCATCCCACCAGGTTCTGTTACCCAGAAATCCTTGCAAACCTACTGAATTGTAAAAAAAAAAACATATTTTCTCCACATTTCTGTGGTGGAAAGTTCTGGAATCTGCATGTATCCAAAAATTTCCTTCCACCCTGTGTTCCCCAAAGTCTTCAGAGAAAAATGGTACCTCACTTGTGTGGGTCGGCCTAGTGCCCATGACAGGAAACGGTGCGAAACGCAACATGGTCATACCTCAATTTCACAGTCATTTCGTGGGTACTTGCGCCTCCCACACAAGTGAGGCACCATTTTTATCGGGAGACCTGGGGAACTCTGGGTGGTAGGAAATTTGTGTGAGCCTGGTGATGCCACACTTTCCCAAAAACTGATTTTTTCAGCTAAAATTGAGGTTTGCAAGGGATTCTGGGTAAGGGGACATTGGGGATCCACACAAGCCATACCTCCTTGGAAGCCCCCGGGTGTCTACTTTTCAGAAATGGGTAGGTTTGGTAGGTTTCCCTAGATGGCCGTCGAGCACGGGGCCAAAAACCTAGGTGACCCCCTTTGCAAAAGCAGGTGCTTTGGAGAGAGGCAATTTTTTTTTTTTTAAAACCTTTATTGTGTAAAGAAAAAGACAGTTACAGACCTACAACCACGGAGGCTGGTCAGTCGCACACAGCAATGTCAACACCAAAGTACACAGCTCTTCAGCCGACAACCCGGGGGTCCGGCAGCGATATCTTGTGATCTTGTAAAAGCATGTGGTATAAATAGGAGTAGTGAAAGGTTTCACATTTTATATTTTATATAAATAAAAACAACAAACAAAACACAAAGAAGATCGAGGCATTACTGTGCAATAGATTGGCTGTCCCTTATGGCAGTGGGAGACGGGTAGAAGATATGCTACAATATAAAGGAGGAGAAATACTGAGTAGGGGAGGGGGGGGCCAGGGGCAAAACAATACAATGTAGTCAACAAAAGCTAAGTACCGGGCACGCACAGTCAAGGGAGGAGAAGCGGATCTGGGATGTCGGTGAATGGGGGGGTACAAATCTCTTCACGGTACGCATTCCATTGACCCCAGATTCTACCCCATTTCCTAGTTCTGCCACGGGAGACATATACAGTTTTTTCCCTAAACATGGACCAATCCATGTTTTCTTTCCATGCTAGGAGTGATGGCGGCCTCTGAGAACCCCACAACTGGGCTATATCTCGCTTAGCAACCATATTACCCAATGTGACCCATTGAGTTTGAGCAACATTACAGTCATTCGGCTCCCAAACATTCAACAGACAGCGTCTAGCCTCAGGCAATAACACAACACCCGTCACCTCACCCATAACCGCATGCACTCTGCGCCAGAACACCGCCACCTCCGGACATTCCCAGAGGATATGCAAAAATGTAGGCAACATACCACATCCACGCCTGCACAACCCATCCACAGAGAAACCCATATGTACCAGTCGTGGGCCCGTGACATACACCCGATGCAATATTTTAAGTTGCACCAGCCTAAGTCGTGCCGGAATCGCGACCTCCTTGGGGGAAGATATCGCCGCCTGCCAGTCTTCATCGTCCAATTCTAGCCCATCACTGGTCCAAGCATTCCGCAATTGTAGAAGGAGGTCCGAGCGACCGTAGATCAGTTTCTTATAGATAAGAGATATAGTGCTGTCGGGGACGTATCCGTCAAGCACTCTATCCTCAAGAGGAGAGGACTCCGGAATCGTAGTACCAGCCGGGAAAACCGAGTTAAGCGCATGGCTGATTTGAAGGTACCGGTAATATTCCCTGTCACTCAGTTTATATTCCCGCTGGAGTACCTCGAAGGTCTTGACTTTGCCCTTAGCCCAAAGGTCGCCCACCTTGCTGATACCGATGAGATCCCATCTGTCAAAACCCTTCGACGTCCACAGGCCACCTAGTGCTTCCGCGGCGTACAAAGGAGTCGATTTAGTCAGTTTATCTGTCCATCCCGTGGCGGCGGTTGCATTTCCCCAAACTCGCACCGCAACTGCAGTAGGGCCGGTGAGGTGTTTCCGGTCGGCTCTAGAATAGAGCGCTCGATTGTAGTCCCCCCATCCCCGGGCAGTTGCCATCTGTCCATCTCAAACGCAGGGTTCGGGACAGGGCCGTACATCGCGTGGTTCACAGCACTCAACTGGGAGGCCCAGTAATAGCGTTTGATGTCGGGCAACGCGATACCTCGATCATACCAGGGCAAAGTCAATTTCACCAATGCGATACGCGGTCGCCCGCCCCACATCAACTTCCTCTGCAAGCCCTCGATCTCTCGAAAATAGCTAGCAGGTACCAAATCAAGTGTATTTTGAATGGCATACAGGAAGCGGGGGAGAGACATCATTTTAAACAGGGCCGCCCTTCCCAAAGGGGAAAGTGGCAAGCCACACCACGCCGCAACACTGAAGCCGGGAAAGCGGAGGCAACAAATTCCGCTCATAGCGGGCTTTGGGATCCAGTGAAATGTAGATCCCCAAGTATTTAAAGCCAACTTTAGAAACCGGTATCGGGCAAATGCGGGGAAGAAGAGGCACACCGTCCGTGAGTGGATAAATACAGGACTTGGCCCAGTTAATGACCAGACCGGAATTCCTCCCAAAGGAGCGTAACACATCAAACAGGACACCCAATGACTTACGAGGAGAGGTGAGATACAGCAATATATCATCGGCATAGAACGATACCCGGTCCTCGAAGTCAGGCGACCATCGGATGCCCTTAAGCGACGGTTCCCAACGTAGCCATGCGGCCAGGGGCTCAAGGGCAAGCGCAAAGAGTAGCGGTGACAAGGGGCACCCTTGTCTCGTTCCGCGTCCGAGGGTGAAGGGTTCCGAAGCCCTGCCATTAACCACCACCTGTGCCAGTGGCTGCTCATACAAAAGCTTAATCCACCCAATGAATTTAGGGCCGAAACCAAATTTAGCAAGGGCAGCCCACAAATATGGCCACTCCACTGTGTCAAAGGCCATCGAGGCATCAAGGGAAACCAAGATGGCCGGCTCCCCAAGAGACCCCACCCTCGCCAAGACACCATGGAGGCGACGTAGATTGAGCGCGGTATTTCGGTGGGGTATGAATCCAGATTGGTCCGGATGGATCAAGTCAGCAATCACCATAATCAGCCGATTTGCCAAAAGTTTTGCGAGAATTTTGGGCTCAACATTCAAGAGCGAAATCAGCCGATACGATGAGCAATGATCACGGGGCTTGCCATCTTTATGAATGACCACAATAGATGCTAATCTCTGATCTCGAGGAAGAGATCCGAGATCTCGCGATGACAGGAACATCCGACGAAGATACAGCGCCATTTTGTCGGGGCATAGTTTGTATAATTCCACTGGTATCCCGTTCGGGCCCGAGGCCTTCCCGGAGCGAAGTGAACGGATAGCGAGCGCTACTTCATCGGTGGAAAAATCTGCCTCCATAAGCTCCGTGTCCGACTCCGACAGGCTAGGCAAGGCGATATCACGAAGTAATAAATGCATGTCCTCTTCTGGCCTATCAGAGACCGGCGCATACACCGCCTGAAAGTGCCGGGCAAAAACTTGGACTATATCAATCGGGTCCACGACACGCGTGCCATCCATCCTTTCAACAACAGGCACCACCCGGTTCAATCTATCCCTTTTGGCCAACCATGCAATCAACTTTCCCGCCTTATCACCAACATCATACAAACGCCCCTGTTGCTCATGGTGCATCGCCTTGGCCGCATCAGTGACCAGCGCCTTGTAGTCAGATTGTTTCAGAGCCAGAGAATGCAACACCTCCGGAGTGACCCCGGACTCCATCTGCCTTTCTACGTCAATGATTTCATTTTCCAGATCCACCACCGCAGCATTCTTACGCCTCCTCTCGCTGGCAATGAGGGACAGGACTTGACCGCGAATTACTGGTTTATATGCCTCCCACATTGTAACAGGGGAGGATACCGATCCCTCATTCTCAGCGAAGTAGTAGTCCATACACTTCACCACCTCCGACCTGATCACAATGAGGGACAGGACTTGACCGCGAATTACTGGTTTATATGCCTCCCACATTGTAACAGGGGAGGATACCGATCCCTCATTCTCAGCGAAGTAGTAGTCCATACACTTCACCACCTCCGACCTGATCTTAGGATTACGAAGGTGCCAGGGGTTGATCGGAGCGATCCGGCCCTCGGCACCCAACTGAATGTCGACTGTAAGCCAAAGCGGAGAGTGGTCAGAGATCCCGCTGGCCAAATGTCTAATTTCCCGTACAGAGACCATCTGTGCTGCTGGTACAAGAATATAGTCCAATCTCGAGAGACTCCCATGGGCTCCCGAATAGAATGTATACTGGAGCTGTCCAGGGTGCAGTTGCCTCCAACAATCGACTAGACCAAGCGTGTCCAGGAGCTTCCCGAGTCAAAGCTGTGCTGCAGGCAGGGTTCTTGGGGGCCTACGATATTCATCCCCCCTAACTACATAATTAAAGTCGCCACCCACTACCAGCATGCCGTCAGGAAACCCCAGGATCACATCACCCAAATCAGTAAATGTGGTGGCCTGCAGGCCAGGAGGGACATACACAGACAAAATGGAGATCGTTTTCCCCTCCCACCTACCCGTAATAGCTGCGTATCGGCCCCTGTCGTCCAACACTACGTCATCTATCTCCAGGGGGAGAGAAGTTCTTACCAGGACCCCCACTCCTCTCGACCCGGAGGTAAACCCTGAGTGGGCCACCAAACGGTAGCCCCGTCTGTTCAGTGCGTGGCATGTATTTCCAACCAAGTGCGTCTCCTGGAGTAAAATCACGTCTGGGGCACAGCGTTTCAATTATTGTAATACAATCCCCTGCTTTATCCTATCACCAAGACCGTTGACGTTCCAACTCAGCACCCTAAGCTCCCCCTTCCCCCATCCCCGCACTGGGTATCCAGCCCCCCCCGCCCGGGAACAGGCACACAGGATAAAAGACAGAACATAGCGCAGCCTCGAACAAAACAAAAAGGAAAAGACCCCCCCACCGCCCCCAAAGAACCCCGAAAAACACCCCCCCCACCCTGCACCCCTGCGTTAGACCAGAAAGCCACCCCAACTTGCAGTGTGCCTGTCGCCCCATTAAACTAACCTACAAGAAGAGAGAGAAAGTCCCCAGAGAAGGAAGAGGAGGCCCGATTCCCCCCACCCCCAGGTATTCACAGTATAAAGCAAATCTAGCACAAAGCCACTGCTAGAAGTCCATGGTAACCGGCTCGCCGATGCAGACTCACTACTCCTGTTCAGCCAGGCCCCCCTCGGCACCTCTCGAACTCTCGCTGCTGGTGTGGTTTGATGGAAATGTGTCCAACCAGTCACTGACCACTTCGGGGCGATCAAAGAAAAACGCCCGCTCCTCATACTCGATCCTCAGGCGGGCTGGAAAAAGCATGGCATACTTCAGTCCCATATCCCTAAGCCGTCTCTTCACCCCGGTGAAACCCATGCGTTGTTTCTGCACCGCCTGGATGAAGTCTGGATAGAAACTAATTGAGGCATTGTCAAATTTAGTGGGACCTGTAGTACGTGAGGCTTGCATGATAGCGTCCCGGTCGCGAAAATTAAAGATTCTGGCATTGATAGGCCTTGGTGCGGCCCCCAGTTTGGGCTTCCCACCGGGAACTCAATGAGCTCGCTCCACGGTAAAAAAGTTGCTGAGGCCCTTAGGCATAAGATGTTTCAGGACCAGATCCTCCACCGGAAGGTCCGTGGACACATCCGCAGAGTTCTCCGGAACCCCCACAATGCGAACGTTATTGCGCCTGGCCTGGCTCTCGAAATCCCCCACCGGCGGGCAAACAGGTCGTTGGAGGTACGGAGAGTGCGAACCTCAGCCTGGAGGTCCGAGACATCAGTAGTCAAGCTTGCAGTTTTAATGTCCAGGGACTTGACCCGTTCATTCGTCTTACCCAGATTCGTCTGGATGAATTGAGAGGCCTGGCTGACGGTAAGAAACCGAGCGCCCTGATTTTGTTAGACCTTTCAGCGCCGTTCGATACCGTCAGCCATGCTCTGCTTCTGGAAAGAGTGAGTGATTTTGGTATCAAAGGCCTGGCCCTCAGATGGTTGCAATCCTTCCTCCTGGGAAGGACCCAAAGGATACAACTTGGGGAAGAAATCTCCGAGGTGGGGATGCTAGAATGTGGGGTGCCTCAGGGCTCGGCCCTGTCCCCACTTCTATTTAATCTCTACCTGCAACCCCTGATTGCTTCTCTGGCGCGCATGGGCTGTACAGTATTTAACTATGCGGACGACACGCAGCTGTTGCTGAGTGTCGACAACACAAGTGCCGCACAACTCCAAACCCAGAACATCTTGAGGTACACGGTCCAATGGATGACGGAAAATCTCTTAAAAATCAATCCAGACAAGACCGAGGTATTGGTGATTCCATCTGCCACCTCACCATGGTGCGACCTTTATTGGCCCGCGGAGTTAGGATCGGCTCCAAGACCTAGCCTGAATGTAAAGAGCCTGGGGATCAAACTAGACTGCGACCTGTCAATGGTCAATCAGATCTCTTCCGTGGTGGGAAGCTGCACCAACATCATCCGACAGCTACGGAAGCTAGTCCCTGTTATCTCCCAATCCATGATGCGCTCTATTGTCGCAGCCACCGTGATCTCGAGGATAGATTACGGAAATGCCCTCTACCTCGGCCTGCCGAAAACCCTGACAAATAGGTTACAGGTTGTTATGAACGATGCGGCACGTCTCATCTTTAGGTTGCCAAGACGATCTCCCCTGTTACAGAGCCTTCACTGGCTCCCTATTAAAGAGCGAGTGGAATTCAAAAATATGTGTATAGCTCATAAGGCAATCTATGGTTTGGCACCCGCTTACATCAAAGACCGCTTGGGGGTGTACAGTCCAATGAGAACTCTTAGATCTTCAGACTCTCAATTATTGGTCTGTCCCCGGTACAAACTTGTAACCAAGGGAGGGAGAGCCTTCTCTGTGTTAGTCCCTCAGTTATGGAACACACTACCTGAGTCGCTGCGCAGGGAAGAGAACCTCCTACGCTTTAGAAAGGTGTTAAAAACATTGCTGTTTAGAAGGTCCATGAGTGCTATCTAGGCTAGTGGATGTCTCTTCTGTATTGCTAAGTTGTTGTTCGTACCATCGATTTCCGAGCGCCTAGAGACATGCAGGTGATTGGGCGCGTTATAAATCAAAAATAACAATAACAATAACAATACCAAGTTCCCACACAATTTTCTCAGTCACTCCAAAAGTGGACGGACAACCAGGGGGGTTAATCCTGGATTCCTTACCGGTGTACATCCTGAAATTAGAGACATATCCAGTTCGTCTGTCACACAGCATATACAGCTTAATTCCATAGCGTGCCCTCTTACTAGGAATGTATTGCCTAAAAATCAAGCGGCCCTTGAACAAAACCAAAGACTCATCCACTGCAATTTCTTTCCCTGGAGCATAGATCTCAGAAAATTGATCAACA
This sequence comes from Lissotriton vulgaris, assembly GCF_964263255.1. Lineage (NCBI taxonomy): Eukaryota > Metazoa > Chordata > Amphibia > Caudata > Salamandridae > Lissotriton > Lissotriton vulgaris. The sequence goes on from NC_141685.1 coordinate 2,028,988,516, forward strand.
AAGTGATCAATGACAGGCCAAATCTTAAAAAGATGGTCACAATCAGGGTGCTCTCTTGGCAAAGCTAAACCATTATCGACAAAATGCATCATTCGAAGCAGAAGCCAATACCTATACTCATGACTGCCGGAAATATAGCAGTTGGCATCAAGGGACCAATATGAAGCCATTGATGGCTTCCTTAGCAAGCCCATCAAAAAAGCTAAACCAAAGAACTTCTTCATCTCTTCCAGATTTGTGGGAGTCCACCGGGTAGCTCTAGAGTGGGGCTTAAGGCTGGCACTGTTTTCCATCAAAAACTGTTCGGCATACAAATTAGTCTGCTCAACAATCTCTGCCAAAAACACATCATCCATAAACAACTGAAAAAAATCTATTAGCAAAAAGTTTTCAGTGTTCACCCTACAATCTTGAACACCAGTAAAGTCTGGCAATGCCGGCTGCACCATGCCTGGGGCAACCCAGAGGTCGGCACTTTCAACGGGAAGCCTTGCAGCCCCAGGCTGCCTCCCAGCTGCCTCTTGTCTCACTATACCAACGGGAAGTCTTGCAGCCCCAGGCTGAAACCTAGATGCCTCTTGTCTCACTATACCAATGGGAAGTCTTGCAGCCCCAGCCTGAAGCCCAGATGCCTCTTGTCTCACTATACTAACGGGAAGTCTTGCAGCCCCAGGCAGCAGCCCAGATGCCTCTTGCGGCACATCAATGTCCTCCTCTAACACAGGCACTCAATCCGCACCAAGAGTAGCTTCATCTGCACTGAGAGTATCTTCATCATCGGATGATGCCACGTGGAGAGAAAACTCACTGCCTGAATCTTCCCCTCCCACCTCTGCCTCAGAATCAGAGTCAGTCGCTGGACCATGGTCAGAGGAAGAATCAAAAACTATTCCAACAACCTGCTGAGCTGTAATCCGGCGGCTATCCATTATCCTTACTAAGAAAGGAGACAGCACAAACAAGTCAACAACCAACACTGTGCAAAGTAAGGAAATAAATGTGTGCCTTTACCACAAAGATCTATATACTCAAAAACTGTACAATTTACTTACAAGGGACAGCTACACTCACCAGCACCTACTCTGCCAAGACACTGCAAAAAGTCAACGATATCCCACTAGAAAGAAGAAGAAAAACAATTAATCTACAGAAAACAAAATACACATCAAGCACAAATGCAAAACATTTTAGACACTCAAAAAACAGAAATCAAACATACTGGTATTATTACACACTTTGCAAAAAACACATTTATATTGTAATTGTACAAAAAATTTTCTAAAATAAATTGGGCACCCTGGAAGCGGCCCTTGCCCAAGGGGTCGCTCCCATAAAAAAATATATATATATATTCCCTGGTGTCTAGTTTGGTTTTCTGCCCCCACCCCCACCCGGGGCAGAAGGGCCAAATGAATAAACCAATATGCCCCCGAGGGGGCAGAATCTATTTATTTAAAATTTAGGGCCCAAGGAAGCGACCCTTGCCCTAGGGGTCGCTTCCGATTTTGTTAAATAAATAATCCCTGGCTCTAGTGGGCTTTTCTACCCCCCCTGGGTCCAGAATCGACCAAAAAACGGCCGATCTGCCCCCCGGGGGGGGGGGGGGCAGGGAAAGTTATATTTTATATATGCCCCCGAGAAAGCAACCCTTGCCCAAGGGTTTGCTTCCGTTTCTCAAAAAACCCATCCCTGGTGTCTAGTGGGGGCATTCCTGGTGCACGACGCTGTGCGCGATCGTGCACCAGGAATGCCCTGCATTGGGACATCAGGGGAGAGGAAACACTGTTTCCTCCCCCCTATGCCTCAAGGCACCAAGAAATGCCCCCCCGCCCGACCGGAGGCCCAAACCTACCTCCTCCCCTGGACGCGCTGGAAACAAATGGTTTCCAGAGCGTCCTGCGCTTCCTGACGCTGACGTCATGGGGAAGCGTGGCGGGTCGGGTGTGGCAGCGGAGACACTTCTGCTGCCATCCCTGTTTGTGGGGGCAAGGTCGATGCCCCAGCGCTCCCCCCCAGGGGCTGTGCTCATGACGGAGTGGTTCAGTCATCAGCACAGCCCAATCGATGCTCATGACGGAACCACTCTGTCATGAGCATCGAAGGGGTTAAAAAATAAGGAGAGTTAGAATATCCTGATCTCAGGGTTCGGACTGGCCTATTGGACAATCAGGTAATGCCCGACAGGCTGGTCTGACAGGTCAGTGTGTGTGCCGTTTTTTGGTTGTTTGGGACCTGTTCAGTGGTCTGCTGGGCCGGGTTTTACTGTTGATAACCCAGGTATTAAAATAAAAATTGCCTGCAGCAAGTTCACATCCATTCAGTCTTCCTCAAAATTGCCCCTATGTGCAAACATGGGCTACTAATTTTATTTGGGTATTTAATTCACTGATGGGTGCCACTCTTGTTTTAGTGCCTGGGACTATATTGTGTCCCAGTCCGACCCTGTCTGAGCTTCACACCGAATCCACGTCCACAATACAATTCAACCCCTTCAGAATTTATGAATAACTGTGCATAATTTCGTTTTGATAACCAATGCTTTTTCTAATTTAGAAAACATTGCTTTCTTAAAACCTGGCAAAGTTTGCCTAGAACAGTCTGAGGACCGATGGGTGCAGTTTAGCAGCCATATGTGATTGGCTAGGGTAGACTGCTGACAAATAATAGGTATAGGCACAATCTTTCTGTCTCCCTACAGTGAAATATACTTGTCTTGTAGAAAACGTGCTTTGCTCATACCAACCAAAACAAATTAAACATGTAATATAGCATATTGGGTAACGTCCATCAAGGCAAACAAGTTACCTTGGTTTATAGTGGTATTAGCAAACCACTTACACTTAGCTTTGTTGCTTATCATGTAATCAGAACCCATCAATGTCATTACTGAATGATAATACAGTTACCTGTTATAAATCTTCTATTTCTACCATCTTAAGTATGTTTTTATTCATGCTTTATTTGATTGAATTATTCAGATGTTTCCTTATTTCTTTCTGTTGTCTTTCCATGTTTCATCATCCACAGAAAGGTAAAAAGGTATGGAAGTTAGCTTTTATTTAGCATATTAGAATACTTTCAAGCTATTTTTAAGCTATATATCCTTCATGGAAAAATAATCTACCATTGCGTATTCCGGTTTAGCTAAAACGGACCAATGGGTACAAGCTTGTATAGGATGAATTTATCGCACCCTGTAAATTGCAAACCCTGTGGTACTGGATTTTAACAGGTTGAAATATTATCTACCCCTCTTTGGCTCATGTAATAGAGACCTGTGTTTGCAAGCTTATGAATATCATCTGCTCTTTTCAGTACTGCCTTGTACTTGACTCTAATGGAAAATAGTGGTGCGCTTGAACTAGCTCACAAAGATAAATCGAGTGATTACCTCCCACAGGATGTTCCCTGTGGTTTGATTTAACAATAATCCTCATGGTCATCAAGTTACTGAGCAGAGCAAGCAAGATTGCCCTCTAATGAGGGATAGGACCCAAATCCTAAACATGCCTTTAAAACGGGTACAAATTAGGCATTCTATAAGAACTGTATGTCAAGGCGCCACACTGATCCAATGTCAGAAAGGGCAGAAGGTGGCATTTTGTCCAAGTGCATGCACACATCTAATGTAGGCCTCGTGATCAAAAGACTCTGCCACGCTTCGCGGAGTCCTGGAAGCGGCGGAGTATGTTTGTCACACAGTTCGTGTTGATTTTCAGTGCCGGGGGTTTGTCCCGCACTTTAAAATCAGCGCAAATGGCCCCATGTGCAGCACAAGAGGGCGCTGCTTCTTTTCTGCCTCTCAAGTAGATTTTCTGTTCGAGTGGAGCTTCTCCAACGCAGCGGAAGGTTTCTCAACGGAAGTGGTTGCTACCATCCGCGACCACCCGCGTGGAGAAATCTGGTCACCCGTGTTGAGAAATCTTGCTGGGAGGTGGATTTTCCTCGCTCATGTTCGTCAACTTGACGTTGCCGAGTGTGGAAAAAACTCCTCTCCACTATGCAGAATGGAGTTTTTTGCAACTCCCCCTACTCCGTTGAGTGCGGAAAACTCCTCAAACGTAACTGGAGTGGAGTTCACCGCCCAGTCCTAATTTTATGCCATATGTTCAAAAGCACTATTGTACGCCTGATTACAGAAATAATTCTCCTGTACCTTTCCAGTTAGGGTTGTGCAGCATACAGTACAAAGCACTGAATTCACACGCCTTTTCAGTAAACTGCTAAAACACTTGAGGTCTAGAGGATGAAGGGGTTCCTCCATTGTTGCCTCCATGACCGATGCCCTCTGCTGACATCATTAAACTCTCTTTGTGCATTTAACCATATGTAAAGTTAGTGAGTAATTTTTTGTCACAATTTGGTCTTTAATTATGTGACTTCCTGCATCCAATCTGGAGCTAGCACAGGATGTGAGTACTGAGGTCACTGAGAGCAATAGTTTCTGCCTTTATGGTCACCACTGCATTATTCTGACACATTCATTGTTGGTATCATTATTCCATAGTTTCATTGCTATATTGTATTTCATAGAATTGATAAGGTGGGATATTTTATAATTAGTTGGAGTCCTTTGGGTATTACCACTTGCTTATTTATATATTAGCCATTTGCCAGAACCTTGTTGGATGGTGTATTTAGCTTAAGAACCATTAAAACAACTTTGAAGACGTGGAGTCTGGATATGTACATATTGTGGCACTACCGATTGTATCTTTCCTCAGTGAGTTGCATATCATATATTTCAAAGACTTCTATTATTTTTTTTAAATAAATCTGACTATGTACATTCAGAACTCAAGTTCCAAATCTGAGTTTCTATCATTTCTTCAACTTCTCCAGGCACTGCACACAGAGCGATTATTACTATAGCCAGAAGCAACTTTATGGAAGGACAGAGATGATTACTTTTTTTATTTGCCTGTATATGTTAGTACGGGTAGAGTGCGGAAGGAGGAGAGAAGCATGGGAGAACAGAAGACAGGACTTCAGAAATAGTTTTGGAGATGTTTTCAATTAAGTGCTAGTTAATTGACACCAGCTCCTCATTGGATTTCAGCAAACACTTCGTATGCCCCACCTATGTTCTGTGCATGTAGAGCATCAAGGCACACTCCAATAACTCCTCCTCTGTTGGACCACGTAAATCTAGATTCAATGAATTTACTTTTCTCTTCTGGAAGGAAATCACCCAAGCTAGAGAGGAACTCTGTAACTCAAACAAAATTAGGAATATGAGGGAAAACGAGTTAGTATAAACGCAGAGGCTCCTACATCCCAAATACATTCCTAAGTGTCGCCTAGATGTACTTCAAATTCTGTGAAAGACTTTCTCTTGGCTGTGTCTGTCGCTAAGCCTTTTTCATTTACTGAAAACCCCATCCCAACCACTCTTGCCAGAAAATTAGCTCTCGCTCTGCTCCAACACTGGCTGTCTATTTTAGACTCTCCACTTCAAAAGTGCATCGTTTCATAAAGTATCAATGCGGCAAACCTTAGATCACTCCTTAAAAATAGTAAATCTGCAGTACCGTCTACAGCCTTCGATTCATCTTAAAGATCATTGAGGAATGTGTTGCTTCTGAATAAAAAGAAAAAAAACAAGATAATGAGCTCCTTGGCATGTTACAGTCTGGTTTCAGGTTTGGCCCTGACACAGAATCAGCACCGTTCTTGGAGGTAGATGACATCTTTGTTTTGTTCAGAGCAGTTTTAAGTGTTAATAAGGATGAGACAAAATAGTAACAAGGTAACACAAAATGAAGAAGGATATATTGTATAAAATGTGGCCCCAAACTTACATCAATACATTTTTATTTAATATATGTCCAGATTATATATCATCACTATTGGTTGAATACATAACAAAACGTCCTTTCATCAACATACAAGGAGTAAGAATAAGCACCAACGCTGGGTGGGATGAACAACTTGTGACATTTTTGGGATTCAGTAATGAAGGAGTCAAACCTTTGAGGGCAGAACCAGGAGAGGACTTTGTAGGCAAGGCATACTAATAGAGTAGAGCGAAAAACACCATTTGAAGTTTTGATAAAGACCAAACTTGTCTTTTCATCCTAATGAATACTAATTCAACAGTTGAAACTGTTAAGCACCAAACCGTCTTGGCCACCCTTAAAACCGAAAGGCGTATTGGTGAAACAATGTTGAAGTAGTTTGGCTCAAAAGATAAAAAATAGGTTAATCTCTGATCCTACTCTTATACATATTCCGTTATAGCCCTCCCCTCCGATGGAAAAATAAAATGATAATGAAGTTAATTCATTACCATTTTATTTTTTGTCACCCAATGCCGAACAGAGTGTCAGGGCTAGACTGCTGCTGAGTGGCAGCAGGGAGGAGGGTGGGCTGCCTTATGCACTTGTTTAAAGTGCGTGCTCATGTCTCTTTGGCAGGCCGTTTTGCGACGGCCAGCCACATGTGCACTTTAAACCTCTCTAACCCAGCTGTTTTTAGGCGGCTGAGTTAGAGCCAGCAAAAGCCCCCAGTGCTCTTGTGAGCGCTGATAGAGGCCGACCCCACCAATTCTGGAGCTGCTCTGATGCTGTGAGAGCAGCGCCAGGATTGGTTAAGAGAGTTTGCTGAGGTTCTGGAGCTACGAAGTGAGAAGACCCGAGCGAGGATGCCACAGCTGCAACCACGGTAAGTACATTATAGTTTTATTTACCTAATTGTTTTGATTTTATGAAACCATTTCGCCATCCACCCACCATTAATTTGCCCGCCTCTCCACTCGCTGAAGTTGGCAGTCACCACTATGCATATGGTGAATCTCAGGCCTCTACTCGGGTGTCCATTCTCTTCAATTTTTATGTTGACCTACTTGGAGACTTCCCAGGAGCTCAGAGACTCAATGCTTATCATTTCTGTTTAATTGGCAGTAGAAGATTCAGTAATTTACCACTATGATAGCAGCTGCGAGATTTCTGACCAACAGAAAAAAGTAAATATATTACCCAAGCTTGTTAAATAGCTTCCTAGTAACACTTAATTCCTTATGAGAGCTAATTGTCTTACCTTTAAAGTCTTACATGTTACTGGAATTTTAAGGGTTAATGAGCCCTTTATGTCTCTAATGACCTGGGCCCAATTACCACTAGGTAATTCTTTTAAGATATTCAATATACCCTGTGGCATGCCATAGTTCTCTAGTACTTCCCAAAGGCTATTTCAGTCCACTGTGTCAAACGCCGCCCGGAAATCGACGAAACAACAGAATAATTTGCCATTTTGTTCCATCGATTTCCTGGCCAATGCCCACAGTGCAAAACAATGATCTATCGTGGAGTGGCCTTCTTTGAACCCACCCTGTTCAACCGGCACGATAGACCTATGTTCCACCCAAACTTTTAGCTTGCTAAGAATTATTTTAGAAAATATTTTTTCTCCTATATCTAATAGGTTAATTAACCTATAATTCTTTTGGGCATGTACATCTCCTTTCTTATGTAATGGTCTTTCTTATTATAGCTCTCTTCCAGTTTGGGGGCATGGTCCCTTGGTCTAGAATTAATGCAAACATTTTTTAGTAGAATTCCGCCCACCAGTGCTGATTTAAATTTAGTATCAGGGCTGGTAAGTTATCTGGGCCTGCAGCTCTAGTTAGATACAGTGTCCTTATTGTCCTAAGGACATTTGTTATTCAGCATTCTTGTTTTAAATCCTCTACTAGCCCTCTCCAATCCCTTGATGCCTCATTACCAATCCCACTCCCAGGGGCGTATAGTTGCTGTATATACTCTGCCAACGCCCCCTCTTCCACTATGCAAATCATAGGAGCAGCCGAAGGTTCCGTAGCTGACTGAATTAGCTTCCAGAACTGACGTGTATTCTTGGATTCGATTGCTTCCAATAGTTTGCCCCAACACATTTCTTTTTAGGTCCTTTTAGCATTGCGGATTAGAGCGGTATATTCCCTCTTTATTTTTACTAAGTTTTCAGCCCTAGCTTGCACAAATTTTTTCCGTAGGCTGCGCTCTTCTCGCCTAACTTCTCTTTTCTTTAGTAAGCAGTCCTGGTTAAACCAAGTTCCTTGCTTTACTTGTGAACTTCCATTATTCTTATGGACGCTTACATTATACCTTAATTCTACACTTATGCTTTTCACTACTTGAGTTATTTTCTCAACATACCAAGGTAAGTTTTGGCCGCACAAGCAACCTAATTGCACCTTTTGTTGCAGACTAGTTAGCCTCTCGATATATTTTTCGGTTAATCGGGTGGTTATCCGCTTTGGGGAATCCATCTCTTGAGAGATAACTCTATCACATGCTGAGTGTTGGGCTATTACAAGCTCTAATTGTAATATTTTATGATCACTACATTCCACGGGGTCAATCCTAAAATCTTTTACCAACTCAAAATTTCATGCTAACATAAAAATATAATCTATAGGGCAATTTTGAGGCCCATACTTAAAAGTTTTCTTGGCCGGACTGTCCTGAGCTGCCCTACCATTTAGAAAAATCAAACTTTTTGTCGCTAAGAAATTGCCCAGCTTAGCCTCATCAGTCGGTATTTTAATTTCCAAAAACTCGCCTTTTTTCACTTCATAAGCCCCTAAAATTTCTGTATACCACTGATCAGACAATTTTGGGTTTAATTTATGATTAAAATCTCCCAATAACAACATCAAATCCTTCCCATACTTGTCACAAAGTGCATCCATATCATTCATAAAATATAACAATTCTGCCCCATATTCCTTCCGCGAACTCCACTGCATATACACATTTAGGATCAACATATTTTCATATTTTTTTATCAGCAAATGATGTTTGTATTCTACAGGCCAAGAGCCACTTAGACGTCACAGGTATCTGAAAAACCTTAGTCAATAAATTTATTGAAATCAAAGTCAACAAGCCACCTGCCGGGCGGCCAGAGGTAGATTTTTCTGCTGGTCGGTAAATTTGTAGGAACCCTTCCACTACCGGGGGTACTCCACAGAGCCAGGTCTCTTGTATGCAAATGATTTCACTCTTTTTTGCGAGTTCTTTCAAAGCTTCCTGTTTTAATTGAGTACCCAACCCATTTATATTCCAAGAGACCATATATGTGCTCCGTGGCTGCCCCATTACCTATTCTACATCGCTTAGGGGATCATTGATTACAGATTCCTCCCTATAGCTTTGTGAGGGGCCTGCCGGGCTTACGAGTTGTGCATAGGTGGAATTTGCACTATAGAAGAGAGTTAATAAATAAAGTTGACTGCCATAGAAATACAAGTCGGATAACAATAGGACACATGGTAAAGTGTTAATCTGTCAATGTTAGCATTTTATTTCCAATAATAATGCATCCTTTATTGTGTAAAACGATGTAAAAGATATTGGCTGAGATAATGTTTTTTCTCTCCTGCAACCACATGAAGTCGTCAAAAGGCACATCAGCTGGTTCAAAGAAAAAGGGGAAACTAAGTAAAGCAGAAAGACTACAGCTACTAAAAGAAGAAGAGGAAAGAAGGCTCAAGGAAGAAGGTAGTGTTCTGCTGTTGTATTACTTGCCCAGTTAATTACACAGTCCTCTGAGGAGTGGAAGAACCCATGCTGCATGACAAGCATTACCTTTCATTCACGTACTGCTTGGTGGGATTCAGTGTGTGAGGGTGTTTTGTTTTTACTGCTAAGTATATAAAACAGTCATGGATGGAATGCTATAATGTTCTCAGTCACTGGTAATCACTCGGGCAACATCCTGACCCATAGTTATTTTGCACACCATGCCACCTCAGTTTGGCCCCAGCTATATGTAAATCAGTCTTGACCCTGCTCCAGTAGGAACAGTCCAGCCCGACCTGCTAAGCCAGGTCACCCCTGAACTGGAACACAAGCAACTGAGGACCGGATTTATCCTAGTTATGGGCTCATCTGCCGGGTACAGCTTGGCTCCAGTGACACAGTGTGTACGGTATCCATGTCTGGGCAGAGGTGACTATTGTAAACTCCATTGAAACAAGCGACGTCATTTGTTTCCTTAGTGAGCTGTTTGATAGAGAGAGTTTCCTTTCTTCTTTACTGATGAATAGCGGAGTGCAGCTTTCTTTGAGAAGGCTGGAAGACTTTTTGTCTAATAAAAGTATTGTACATAGAATAACTGCTCTTTCTGATCAATCCGTCAATCAACCTGGGAATCTTTAAGCGGCTTCTCACCCATGAGGGTCTCAAGACACTGGGGAAGGGAGGGGTGGAGGGGTGCAGCTCCGGTCAGTCAAAGAGCCCGGTCTTAAGGGTCTTCCTGAAGATGTGCCGGGTTAGGGGCGTCTGATGTCGATCAGGAACTTGTTCCAGGTCTTGGCCACTGTTGGACTTGGCTGTCTCTAGTTGGCAGAGGTATACACTTCTGACAAATAGGGACTCACCTCCTCTAGTCAGGGCAAGGGGATCACATACTTAGATAACCCCTGCTCACCCCCTTGGTAGCTTGGCAAAGCAGATAGGCTTATCTCAGAGGCAGTGCGTTAAGCATTCATGACCACATACAGTAATAAAGTGAATACACTACAAATGGACACGACACAGTAGTATTATAAAAATAAGGATTTTTATATAAGGCTTAGCACAAGACCAAATAACGACAAAAATATACCACAATCTTAATAAATACTCTTGGAAGGAAAAATAATAGTTCAAGCGTAGTTTCTTCTTAGCACAAAGTCTTTAGTAACAAAAGCAACTCTTCTTCTTTAAATCACAGTTCTTGGCAACAATGTAACCCACACGGGAGTCACACGAAGTTGAGGCAAAGTTAATCCAAAGGTTCGGCATCGACCGCGAGGAGCGCTACGTCGAGCCCGGAGTCGCACAGACCCCCACAACACAGTACCTTGGAAAAGCGAAGCACACGATGATCAGCGGCGTCGAGATGTCCGGCGTCGCATCTTCGGCGTCGATCGAGCCTCTGAGTCGGGGCGACCTGCAGCGGCGTCGACAGATGTCAGGCAGGAGCAGCGCTCATGAAGCGAAGCAGGATACGGCGTCGTCGTCGATGTCGATGATGATGTTGCAAGAGTGAGCAGCGCTCACGGCGCCGAGATGGCTCGGAGTCGATGCGATCAGCGGCGATGCAGACACGGGGTCATTGGAGCTGGAGCCGAACTCACTACTCACTGGCGTCGCTGCTGGCGTCGATCGGGCCCGGCGGCCGGCGTCGAGAAAGCGGGACACTGGAGCCGTTACTCACGATGTCGAGCTGGATTCGGCGGCGTCTGTCGGCGTCGAGATTGCTGGATTCTTTCAGAGGTGCTGGATTCTCAGGTTCCAGCAACATGCACTTTTAGCAGATAGATGAAGTCCTTTAACCATGTGACTTCAACAGGAGGCTGGCACTCTTCCAGCCCTTGGAGATTTTCTTTGGCAAAGCTTGAGAGTACACACTCAGTTCCTCTCTCCTGGTTCCTTGTCAAAAATAAAGAAGCACTGCAGGATTCCCCCCAGCAAACAGCACACTGGCAGAAGGGGTAGGCAAGTCCTTGGATCAGCAGGCTTCTAGTCCTTGGTTCAGGGTTCCTTGTCAGAAGTGATCTAAATTCTGGTTTCAGGGGTCCTTCTCTTATACCCCTTTTTGGCTTTGATCCCTTTGTCCATGCAGGGGAATTCCCCTCATCCTGGGTTTGTTGTGGGTGTAGCCAGGCAGAGGCACCTGGCCTATTCACTGTGCAGGGCTGGGTCCTCAGACGCCCAGCAGGAGGTGGAGCCAGTATTGTCACTGGCAGGAGCAGAGCTATCAGTCGCCCGGCAGGAGGTGAAGCCAGCATTGTATCAGGCAGGACAGGCTATCAGGAACTACTCTCCCCCTACTCTCAATGCAAATGCACCACTCACCCCACACTGACTCATTCAGAACTCTGGAGCCACCCAGCCCCTGTCACACACACCAAACCAGCAGAAACCAGAAATAGTTAGACAAGAAAATAGCCACTTTCTAAAAGTGCTATTTTCAAACCCAGAGTCCAAAAACCATCCACACAAACGGATGCGTTATTAAACCCCGAGTTCAGGGATACCAAACTCGACATTGCACCATGCTCCCCGAGCCAGCTAGGATTATAGCATTAATAACCCCGGCAGCCCATTCTAACTAATGTAGAGCAGGTAACCTCACAATAGTGAAAAACGAATATGGCTGTAATTCACTATTAGGACATGCCAACGTGGTCAGGATTGTCCTACCTTATGCTTACAATGCACCATGCCCTCGGGCCTACCATAGGGGTGACTAACATGAAGTTAAGGGAAGGTTTAGGGACTGGCAGGTAGGTGTACTTGCACAGTCAGCGTGACAGTACCAGACTGCACGTAGGTCTAGCAATGGCAGACCTTTAGACATACTTTTACTAGGCCGCTCTTGTGGGTGGCACAACATGTGCTGCAAGCCCACGAGCAGCATTTGTATTTACAAGCCCTGGCACTCCTGGTGCACTAGACTAGGGACTGACAGTAAACCAAATAAGCCAAACATGGAATGCAATCAATACAGTAATTTAACATAGGGAGCACTTGCACTGTGGCACTGATCAGCAGTGGCACAGTGCCCAAAAAAATATACCAGCAAAAACATCATAAACAGAGGAGGCAAACAGAAAAAAAAAATGGAGGAGAGACTGAGGCCAATGATGTCAGGTCTATCAGCCACGATGTAGGAGAAGGTTCTGCCGCCGGTTCTTGCTCTGCGGATGCGCAGGGGTTCGGCAAGGGTGAGATCAGCTGATCAGCGGTTCTTCGTGGGAATGTGACGAATGAGGAAAGTGAGAGTGTATAGGGTGACCCCTTATTTCACGACAGGTGCTTCTCCATTTGAACTCTTTAAAGGAAGGAAACCCAACTTTGTAATGTGTCCAAGTTGGACTAGTGAATAAAGAAGCTCTTTTGAAAAACAAATGGTAAGTGAGGATGTGGTGATGGATAGAGAGGAATGTAACATGCTTAAGAGGAAGTGTGAGCTTCATGATCGAAAAGGAGTTAAAAGAACGGAGGTGCAGGAGGGTGATAAGGTATTCAATAATTCTGTTAAGATAGAAGATAATAGGATTTGGAATTTAGGTTGAATGGTGGGTTATTGTAAAACTGTTCTGGGAGGGAAACATCCTTTACGACGCAACTTTTACCATGCATTACATTTACAACGCAGGTTTTTCAATGCAAGTCATTACAACGACTTTCGCTGGGGGGCGCTGTAGGATAGGTAATAGTTTAATTTACTATCCAACACCTTCCCTACTATCCACGGGGACTGGAGCATTTTGCGATTCCTTAAATGCAATGCATGAAACTTAAAAAAAATTGCGATTTCGCAATTAGGGGGAGCAAATTATCATGAGGTTGAACCTCATGGTAATTTGCGAAAACTTTGAACAATGCACTTTTCTGCATTTTTCAAAGTTTCATGTTGTGCACACACATGCCCTAAGGACATGTGTGTGTGCACAACATATGTGCACAGATTGATTTCAGGGGTGCAACAGGGTGTCCTTCGGACACCCCTGCACCCTTGAAATCGCATTCTCAATTTGCGATTCGCTAATTGCTAATCGCAAAATGAGAATGTCTTCCCATTCATTCCTATGGGCCTCTAGGCCCATAGGAATGAATGGGGAGGTATTCCTTAATTGCGACTTTCAATTTGCGAGTCGCAATTAAGGAATATTAAGAAATCGCAATTTATTTAGCGATTTCTTGATGCATTGCATTTTGCAATTCCTTAATTGGGATTCCTTTTTTTTCGCAATTAGGAATCGCACAAAGCAATATTGATGCATGTACCTGTTAGTGCACTGTTCAACAGTGAGGAAATTGGCACACTCTCATTCAGTTGCTGGAACTCCTCTTCTGGGGATAAGCATCACTAAAGCAGAGGTCAACTAAGGGGGACCATACTTGTGCTGTGCCCCTTGAGAGTAAAATAAAAACTCAAGCAGGCCAAGAAGACACCTGTGGGAATTCAAATAGCTAATGTAAAGGACCAAACATTGGGAACTAGGCTTGTTTTTGGAGTTGACTCCAGTCAAAATACACCGAATCCGAGACTACCAGGTGAAAGAGGAGTGTGGCCTATCATATTGAGGAAAGTCTGAAATACCAACGTGATGGCAGAAGTGGCATAAAGAGAGTTCACTTTGGTTAGTAAGTTGCCCTGCCTTCAAACATACTACATATGCAGGAACTGAGCAATACAAGAGGAAAGAAAGAAATCTGCAGTAACTGCGGAGAAAGAAAGAGGTGTGAGTGTACATTCCCCACTTTTGCCTAGAAGAGCTGTAAAAACACTTTTCGCATTTCATTGAAATGTTAAAAAAGCATGTCTTGCCAGAGGTTTTCCAGTCTATCATAAGACATGGTAATTTCTGTCATCTCATCCCATTTCCTAGTATTATTCCATTGTTGCGGCCTGACAAAACCTTATTAAATTTAAATACAACTCCCTTAGTCTCGTCCATGGTAGTCAACAGGCATTTGAATTCAGCTAGCTGTCTAGTAGCTGCCATCCAGTGTCGCAGTCACTGGTTCGGTATTGTAAGTGCTTCACTGTTAAGCATAAACGTAGAATATTGCCACCCACATGGGGGACCGTGGAACACTTGTTTTTCCTGCATATCAGAGTCAATCTTTAGCTGGAGGTAACCACCACAGTATCATTAGTGTGATGATACCTCCAACAATATCGACAGACTACATTCACTACATTTTCTTGTGTGAAAAAACTTCTATTTTATAGCAGTTAGATACAACAAACTGAAAAGCAAGTGCTACACTATTCAAAATGTTCTGTACATTTCACTTAGTGAAAAAGAAAAATGGAGAAAAAGGTGCCCGTCAGCTCAAAAGTGCAAAAGCTGCCCATTTATTTAAGAAGTTAATTTAAGAAGTCAGCAGCTTCCATTACCGCCATGCACTGTACAGGCAGTTTGCCTCACAGCTCCATTTTTCCCCATTTCATGTTGAGAGAATCCCAGAAAGTATTCAGCAGCTTCCCTTACCCCCATGCACTATACAGGCAGTTTGCCTCACTGCTCCAGTTTTTTTCCAGCTCATGCTGAGAGAATCTCAGAAAGTATTCTGGGTATTCGTACCAACTGTCCTTGAGTTTCTTCTCCCAGATTGAAGATGTTTGACTTTCATTCAACGTTTTGAACGTTTAACATCAGATTTTTCACCACCTTTTCACCTGAGAGTGATTTCTCTCACTAAACATGCCATCTGTCTTTATGACCAGTCCCTCATGTGAAAGGAACAACACTTCTTTGTATCCTCATTCAATTTTTGTGGTCTGTTTGGCTGCCAAACATTCTGCAAAACAGTGCACAATTTAGCAAAAAAACAACACAGAGAGGCCTTAAAGACAGGGAAGGAATTTGCCTCTGTTGGAAGTCTGAAGATCTGCAAGGTCAAGGGGAGAGGAAGAAGCTGAAGAAACATTACAGAGAGTGGACTCCCTCTACCAAGACCATACCCTTTCGTGAAAAGAGTCCCACAGATGGAGATCTAGAGAGAGGAGACGAAGCAAACACCATCAACATCATTCTCAACACTCCAGACACACCCAGTAAATGTCGAGACAGACGTCAAAACCAACTTGTTCCACCAATGTCGACACCAATGCAATAGGTACCATCAACTCTTCCTTTGGTTTCACTTCCTCTAGCAAAGTTGAGGCTGATGCCAATAACCCAACCGTTAATGGCAAGACATTCGATAGTGGATCACTCTATGTCAAGAAACGTCTAGAAGGCCTGCTTCCATGTAGTCAGGTCACCGTCGAGACTAGTGTCCTCAAGGAGATAGATGTCAAGGAGATCAATGTAGAGACACTCTACAGCTTCTGTATTTTTCTATTCCGCAGAAGCACAGCATGATATCTACCCTGATAGCAGGTTATCTCCGCTACCTGTGCAAAAACTGGTTATTCTAGCAGAGGACCTTGTGCAGGAACTGTTTGAGCCATTAGGTCCAAGGCCAAGACCTGCAGTTTTCCCCATCCTGCAGTTCTACTCAGAACAATCCAGCCACACGGTCCTGTGTGGAATTAAGAAGCACTTCAGTTTTACCCATATCCCCAGTATTACCTCAACCAATTTCTCCAAGACTTTCTATTCTAAACAGAGGTAAATGACGATCTCCTAACATCTCACCGTCTTTTTCTAGTAGTGATTAATCTAATCCCTCTCCAAAGTACATTCTATCCTCTCTGTCAGAATCACCCATGAGCTCATCACCAGTGTATGACGTTCCAAGACGTTTTGATAAGATTGAACTGCAGGCTTTCTAAAAATGGCGGGATTGCAGCCTAGAGATTCTCTCAAGACCCATATTGCCTTTGGTCCCCGGTTTTTCAGAGATAGCTGAGGAAAAGTTCCTTACTCCAGCTACGGAAAGCTCAGCACCTCCATTCATTCCCAGAAAATATAAACCATCTGGGCAAGACCCAGTTTATTTGAGACAAAACCATAAGCCTGAGCAGGTTATAGTCTCATCTGTCAGAAAAAGATAAGCTTCTGCATTGGAGACATCGGTCTCACCAGAAAAGTAAACGAAAGACTTGATGCAGTGAAAAGGAAAGTGTGTGGTACTGTAGCTGTATTGGCATTACAAGGGAGATAGGATAGAACACTGTAGAAGTCTCTTTCTGCCTTTGAGATGAACTACCAAAAGAGTGAAGGACTGTCTCCAATCAATCAACCAGTAAATCAGGGCAGCAGTCAATTCTGCAGTCAAGCTGTCATGAATGCACAGCTGAAAATCATGAATCTTCTCTTCATCGGAGCAGTCATCTGGCCCTCACACTGATGATCAAATGAATGCATGAAAAAGAAATCAAACTCCTACAGCAGTGGGATTGGTTAACAAAAAACAAGTTGTACTAATCCCAGTACAGACAATGGGATTATAGAAACCAACCAAGAGAGGGCTCTGTCCCTTCAATGACCCTTCTGTCCTCATTGACAGCAATTCACAGCAGTCCCTATACCATCGTAGAGGCAGTCAATGAAGACTGCATCATTCATATACATTGAAGTCCTGCTTGCAATCTAAACAGTGAAAATCCCACTCTCTGTTCTCCACTCTGTTGAGCTGAAGTGTTTCAACCCATCTAGCAGAGTGGAGGTTGATAACCACAGAAAGAATGGGTCTTGCAGATCATTCAGGAAAGCTACATCATTCAGTTTAAAGCACCATCTCAATCAGTAATTCCAAGCCAGCACCAAAACTACAGTTGCTGCATTTAAGAAAGGAATTAAAAGCTCTGCTCCAAAAACATGCTTTTGAAACAGTCCTCCATCTCAAAAAAGGAAAAATAATCTATTGCCTGCGTTTTTTGTTTCCAAGAAAAGCCCCAAAGAGGAGTTCAGGTGGATCCTCCATCTAAGACAAGCCAACAAGTGGATCAAGAAACAAAGTTCACAATGCTAGACGTGCACCAGATATATGAACAGCTGATGAAATGAAACTCGGTGTGTTTTGTGGATCTACAGGATGCAAAACACAGAATGTTTCTACTATGGGTTTAGGACATTTGTTTTTTCTGCATGGTCACCACTGATTTTGTGCCTTTTTCTGGACCTTATTTTTGCTGGACTTAGAACTCTGCACTTTACCATTGCTAAACAGGAGTAACGTGCCTGTCATCCTTCCTTAAACAAGGCAAAATAGGCCGAAACCTGATTGGTATAATGATCTTTCCTATAAAACCATAGTATTGGTGTGGAAATATGCCCCTGGCATGCAAAGTAAAATGCCACCTGTGGACTGCTGCACCTATTGTGACATCCTCTACAGAGGCAGTGAAAATATGGCTTTAAGTCTATCCTTTGCAGCCTGACATTTGGACACCACATTTGGATGGCGGGCGACTGTGTGGTGGTTGCAAAGACCAACAGCCACGGATCAGACGGGCTCAAGGAGCCTGTTGGTCCATCTGAGGCTGAGTAAAGCCTACTACGGTGGTGTTGACTCCCAGGTACTGCCGTAGGCATTACGATGTTCCTTCCTGCCGGCCCTTTCAAGGCAGTGAATCCGCCATGAAAAGGCTAGCGGAAAGGGACATTTGGGGAAAGGGACATTTGGGGAAAGGGACATTTGGGGCCCCTAGCGGACTCCCCTTTGTCCCTGGCCCACAGACACCGGACCAGGGGGCACCTATGATGCCCCCTACATATCCCTGCATCAAGTGGCAGGCACCGCATGGTGCCTGCCACGTACTGCAGGGATATGTGTGGAGTGTTTGTGTTGTCCTGCGGTGGGTGCTGCAGAACCCAGCACCCGCAACAATACAAAACATGGGCAATGCGATGGCCACAGTGGCGGTCACATCCTAATTTGCCTGTGGGACCCCAGCATTGTAGGCGGGCGGTCCCATATACGAAACAAGGGCGGTCAGACTGAGGTCCATCTGCCATCGTAATCAGGCCCATTGTCACTAGTCAAGTTGTAACTGGCACTGGCACATGGGAAAAGTCAAAGTATAGATTATACATTTATTTTTTATAGTTAAAATATATAGATAATATGATTTGATATATGTGATCTAAAAATCCACTATAATGGTAAAGTCACATTTGTATTAAATATATGGTAAATTACATGTTTAGAATATTACCTTTACCCTGCAGGAAGCTGCTGAAGGCTAATTTTCATTAGTTCTCCAGCATCTGCCCAGCCTCTACTTGCCCTGAATTTGCCTATAGCATAGGCAACGGCCTGGGAGTTAGGAGGTGTTTTAGTTCCCTGGCAGGAAGACCAGCTGGGGTGAGTACAGGAACTTAATTTACTTTGAAGGGGTCTATCCTGTCACAACCAAATGTGGGAGGGAAGCTATCCCCAGAACTGGATTTGAGTGACTACAGAGGAAAGACTGCTTATTACTCTGGCCACACCTAAGAGTGGGCACACAGGCTCTGCACAAGGGGAGAAGGGCTTCCCCCATGTGGTATTTTGAGCCGTAGCCGCACTGTGGCATTGTTTACAGCAGGGCAAACAGGATCTGCTGAAAAAGTGGGTATGGTTACTCCCAGCAACATTTACCCCAGGTGACGTAACCATCCAGTAGCTAGTGCCAAATATAAATATGGCACCATCCCTAGACCCCTTTCTGGACCTGCAGAAGAACAGAACAGGTGCCGCAGTCTGACACCCTGAAAGTCTCTGCCTTCTCCTGAGGCCTTTAGAAGTGTACTCTTATGGTTGTTGGAGCACTAGCAGAACGTATGGAAACTCTAGAGCTTCAGGGGGACCTGCTGTGAAAAGTATCCAACTGGAAGTTCCATGGTGTTGGTTGGCAGCTTTGTCCTGCTCAGAACTCACAGCATCTCTAAAAAAACAACTAAGGCAAGATATACGAAGCACTGGTCACAAAATAATGGGCGCAATTTGTGACCAGTATTTTTTTAACCAGTGCGTATTTTGAGAACCGACCAGGGGGGTTAATCAAGGACAATATTATGCATTTGCAAATAGAGATACTTTATGTGTTGCCCCCTAGAAGGTCAGTCCTTTTATGTCTGTGGTCCTTAAAATTGCAGTTGCCAGTAGCTCGATTGAAATCGTGAAAAGCAAGAGTGATATCGGGCAAAAGTTTCTCTCATGAAATCCCATTTTAATGATCTTGCCTGTAGGACTTGTATGTGTGGCCATTATCACTAGAGTCCAGTAGTCACCCAGCCCCAGCCCCACCCTCACCATCACCTTCTTTAAGAATTAACCATGTGCCCTATTCAGCGTCCAGTGGCAATAGAGCAAGAGGCCTGCTTTTTAGGTCAAGCCTAACGCAGCGCGCAAGCGCTGCTTAGAAAATGACCTCTTGGAATCTCTCAGGGCTTTTTGGGAAACTCGTGCATGTACTGCACTGTTTCCAATGAGCACTCGTGCATGTATGGCGTTTACCTTGCGGGAGCGAGAAGCAGCACCATCTGTTTCCAATTATCGCGCCCGTGCTTGTTTACATTTGCCTGTCTCGCGGTTGCGTTCATTGGAAACAGATGGTGGTCGCGTTCACTTTTGCAGCTGCTTGTTCGAATTCGCTTTAACTTTCATGCTCATGCTTTTTCATTACCTCGATCCTTCACTGCACTCCGTAACCTACTCTCCCCCCTGCATTTTCAAACCATATTTCCTCGTTATCCACTAAACCGGTGTTAGAAATGAGGTCTCTAGTTGGCAGGGGTATGCACCCTAGTCCAAGTAGGGACCACCGGTTCCGACAGGGTGAGTCTCAAAATATCCTAGACCACCCTCTGGTACCTTGGCGCAGAGCAGATAGGCTAAACTTCAGGAGACAATGTGTAAAGTATTTGTGTAACACCCACCCACCATAACACAGTGAAACACCACAAACAGACACTACACCAGTTATTTATAAAAATATAAATATCTTTATCTCAAGTTTTAATCAAGGTCAAATCAATAAACATTCCACATGTATCAAGTGCTCTTGCTTGCAATGTCTGCTGACAGTGTTCTTAGTAGGAGGAAATAATCCTGCAAGTTCTGGCAGGCAAACAAGTGTGCAATTGCCAGTTCAGTCTCAGATATGCATAATAAGAAAAAGAAACGTGTGCACGGACTATCCCCTTTAGCCCCAGTCAGGAGTTACTTAGCGCGGGACTCCCACGACTGGTTATGGCAGAACAAATGTGCCCCTTAATTTTTTGGCTCAGTTCTGGGCAGTAAGTTGCAGCGCTGGCCCTGGTGCGGCTACTAGCTGTCCTTGAGTAATAACTCCCGGTGGGAGGCGTAACTACAGCCACGGGCTTCGTGAGCAATAGTGGTGATTTCCCTAACCCTGCACGGGTCCTCTCATGCTTTGTGGCCGTTTGCAGCTAGGTTACTGAGCCCCCAGTCGTGTCATTTTTTGAGGTGCTGCCCTCCTTGTCAATGAGTGCTCCACAACGGAGTATTAGGCCCCAGATCCTCTTGGCATATGTCTGTGCACTTGGGCGTCCAAGCCCCTGCCTGCGTGCCCTAGAGGCGACCGGCCGCGAGCACTCCTCAGCAGACCGGCACCCCTGTCCCAGATGGTAACGCTATCCTTTTCCCTAGATGCTCCCGAGCAGTTTCATGGGGGTGGGCACGGTCTCTCACTCTCCTTCGCCGGCAGTCAGCTGGTTGGGGGGATAGGTCGGAACCCCTTGTGCTTCTTCAGCCTCGGCGCAGCTTCCCTGATGACGCTCCTCATTGCTGGGCAACTCCCACGCTGTTACCAATACCAGCACGGCTCTCCTCCTACGTCAGTGGGGGAATCCGCGGCATGTTCCCGAGGCTCCCGGGCCGGCGGCGGTGAACTTTGACTCCCAGCGCTCACGAGTCACGGGGTGGCTGGACAAAGCACATTGAGATTCCAGGGCCAGCGGTGTTGAATTTGGACTTGCACAAGAGCATTGGGCTCACTATAAAGGAGGCCATCCTTCAAGTAAATGTGATAGTTCCCAGAGGCATTGCCTGCTGCCTGGGCTTCGGCCTGTTTCCTCATGCCCTCAAGGGTGGGGTACGCCTTCTGTGCCTGACAAAACTCCTCCCTGGTGGGTTCTGCTTCCACCTGCCATTCTACAGGGGTAGGCAAGTTCCCCAAGGGAGAAAGGTCCCCCTCCGTGGACTTCGGTGCAACTGCTGCAGGTGCCCCATCAATCTGATGGGGTGTGCTTAACGTGGCGGGTTTCCCACGCAGGTTTCCCATACCCACAGGCTTTTCCCTTTTCAGCAGCTGGCTGGACAATTGTTACAGGCTCCAGCCCTGGTAGACTCCCTTTCCGGGCAGCCATGGACCGTGTGGTAGCAGAGATCCACTCCAGTAACCCCAGCATCTCCACATGCTCTTTGAGCTCTACCTCCTCCCAGGCAGTGTGCTCAAGATCATTCCCCAACAGACAGTATACTGGCATGGCAGGGCTCACAGCAACTCTTAGAAGAACTTCACTCAAAGGGCACCAGGGCCATGGGATAGTGACCCTTCCTGTTGTCAGCCATCACAACTGGGCGGAATTTATTGGGAAGTACTTGCTCTGGGGACGCCAGCTGACTCCTTACCATAGTCATGCTGGCGCCTGTGTGCCTCAGGGCCTCCACCCCTGACCATTGATGGTGACCCACTGCCTATACTTCGTAGTATTTGAGGGCACATGGATCTTTGGAACCGTCTCACTGTCTCCAAGGGACACTAGGGTCAGCCCTGCGTACTCACCCCCATTATCTAGGGACAGCTCCTCCCCCAGCGCTACATTAGCCACCCCGGGGTTTTTACTTCCAGTGGGAGGGGGTGCTCTCTTTCGACACTTAGGATCCCCCTTGTAGTGTCCAATTTTCACCTCACTTATAGCACTGGACAGTCTTAGGCTGCGGACCATTGTCAGGATAAGTAGGCTTTTGGTGGCAAGATTGGGGCTGGGACCCAGACCCTTTCCCTTGTGAATTGTTTTGGGGGCCTTTGGAGAACTCCTTCTTTTTATCTCCCCCCCCTCTTTCTTCTGTTTGGAACCCTGACCACCCTTTTGGGAGTTAACCCCAGATCCCTTGGTGGACACCCTGGTACTGATCCAGGTGTTCGCCTCCTCCGCAAGCTTCCTAGGACTGGTCAACTTGCGGGAAACCAGGTGTTGGGGCAGCTCTGGAAAACATTTCTCTAGAAGGTGCTCTCTCAAGAACAAGTCATACAACCCTTCATATTCAGTTACATCACTGTCCTGCACCCAGCCCTCCAATGCTTTACTAGCATAATTCTGGAAATCTACCCCGTTCTGTGAGGGAAGTTTGTGGCTATTCCTAAACTTCTGCCTATACTTTTCATGGGTAAGACCAAACTAACGCTACCTTCATGACAGGTTAGTTGGTCTGGTCTGCCTTGTCTAGTGTAAGGAGTGTGTTCCTCCCCGCCGGAGGCATGTACTTGTATAGGTTACTCCCCAGTAACTCTCGGGGACCCCATGGGCTCTTAAAGACACCTCATAGGCTGCTAACATTTATCAATATCATCCCCCATATTAAAACTGGCCACCACATCTTTAGGCATGTAGAACCTGGACTCACGTGAAGCTTCAGTAGGTACGCTGCCACCTTTCGTGTTGCTGTTGGCCCCGATTTGTAGGGCTCGGATTTCCAGCTCCTTCGGGCTGAGCTCATGGGCAAGTTACCTTTCCTCCATGGCCAATCACTTTTCTTCATGATCTTGCTCCATAACCAGCCTTTTTTCTTTGTGCTCTTTCTCCAAATTGGCAAGCTCTAGTTTAAGCTGTCTCTCCTCTCTCCTGTCCGCCAATTCCTCTGAGGACAGACTCCTATCTGAGACACTACTGCCTGCCCTCGAAGGTATTCTTGGCCCTGGCAGTAAATTGTCGCTTTCATCTGTAGGCAGTAGGTCCAGATCTTCTGTGGTGTTGTGCTCTGATCCCTTCGCGTCTCCCTTTCCTTCTGGGCGGGCCAGTGCCCATGCTCTCAAGGTTTTTTGAAGCTCTGCCTTCTTGGCACTTTGCTTGAAGAATACCCCTCCGGTCGGATCGTGATAAATCCCGACGTCGTAAGTCGTTCAGGACCGCTGCCAGTAATGTCAACCCGGTGTTCCTTCTCGCATTTGGATATTAAGACTGGATGGAAAATGTCCGATAAACTTTTTACTTACTGATTGGGGCCGTAACTACTATTATGATGAATGCCATTAGGAGCGTGATTTCTTATTACTGAACTGCAAGTTTGCTTGCATATATCCGGGCTACCATCCATTCACCAGAGAAACGCACTATATGAAAACCTCACAATTTCATTTCTTGGAGTTACTACTAAAGAGCCTTGAGAAAGCCCTGTGGGCGAAAAGCACGTCGGCTGCTGTGGTGCTTCTTGTGAATTGTGTAAATTAAATACAGACCTCAACATAAGAAGATCTGATTGGACTACTTGAATTTTTTTTTCTTCTTTTTTCTTCATTTTCTGTGATATTGTGGATCTATAATATATAGGGTGTTAAGACAAAGCTGAATTATTTGGAGAAATACCTATACATCCTCCTTTTTTGAAAATAATGATATTGATGTGCTCAGGTGTTCTGTGTTTGCATAATATGTAGCAGTTGTATAGCTCTTCAATTCCTGGCTCCACAACACCAAGAAAAATGTGCTGCGTGGCTGAACACTTATAAGGGCCCAAAGGCTAGACCTATTGGCTATGCCAATGCTTGTTTTGGTTGCTTTCTTGATGAGGTGCATTGCTTTTCTTACATTATGAAATGATTGTCTGTCCCAGATGAAGGTAAACAAGTCAAAATGGATACTGTCTAAGAGTATTGAGGAAAGGGGAGTCACCAGAATCGTTGTGCAATTTATTATGAGTATTTAGGAAGGCTATGGGCCTATATGAGTACCACAGCTGTGTTCCTTCCCTGTTTGAATATAACTGTAATATCTGCATCGGACATGAAATTTGGGATTTTGCCCCTCTCAGCTATTTAATGGAATAATTAGATAACAGTCTATGTAGAGTGATGAATAAATACCTCACAGAATTCCCATGTGTAACCACATGGAGTCAGGGATTTGAGCCCTTTTAAGGCAATTCTCATCTCTTCTTCCTTGTGTGCTATTAAATATTGCCTTTGGGATTCAGAAATCTTAGGAAACTGCAAGCACTGCTAGAGTTTTTCCTTTTTGTTTGGGAGTCAACTGCATTTGAATATAGCTGCACACTGAAATCTTTAAATAATGCCCCTTCCCTTTGTAATGAAATATTGTTTGCCCATCTTTCCCTCTGAGGCACTGTATCTCTTCAGCGCTATTGTTAGCAAAAAGTAGACTCTGTTCCGTTTGAATAGAATTGGATCCCTCAGGGGAGTGTCCCTCTAAATTTGAGTTTAGTGTTTCACTAACTCCTCCACTACAGGTTGAAGTTACTTCCTCTTGACGAGTGTTACCCAGGGTGCTTCGGTCCAGTACTGTAGTGCATAGGGTTGGCTATTTTTGACTGAGTGTTCTCTCTGGACCCCACAGTGGGTGTGGTTCACTGGTAAGATGCCCCCCCCCCGCCCCCCTTGAGTGTGAGTGGTCTCAGCATTCCAACACTCTAGCTGCCTACCCTTTTGTCATTCACCTCTTACTTCGGGTTCAAGTGGGTTACCCAGCTATTCACGTGAGGCATGGGTCAGGTCCTCCTTTTTGCCCTGAACTCTGTAGTGGGTGCACATGTAATGGGCATCACTCAAGGCCAGGCTTATTCCAGGAGGCGCCATTGAACTATTCACCAGGGCGTGGTGCCCAAAAACGACAAGCCTCTTTTAACTTCTTGTGTGTGCATCTGGAAGCCAGAAGGGACTGCTCTTTTGTTTCATTACTGTTACTGGGAGATGTGTGACCCCTGCATTATTTCCATGGCTCATTGCGTATGCTTTTCTGAGCACTTTTTCGCACAGCGCGGTCTCTCTCTGTGCACCATCAGGCTCCGAGGCATCACTCTATATCTCAGGTGGGCCTCCAGTAAAGTTCACTGTAGCAGACACAGCTTTGTAACCGTAGGGATGTTTGGGGCCCGGGAAGACAAATTTTGGGGCCCCCTGATCGTAACACCTGTGAATTTTATTACCCACTTTTGTATTGAATGTAGCTTGCATGATGCCAAACAAACTTTCAAAATGAGTTTCGCCCCAAAACAGGTGAAATGCGCTTTTTCTAGGACCTAAAAATAGTTAGGATGAGACAGGGCAAAGAGAGATATAGCGACACAGGTAGTCAGAGAGAAGAAGAGAGACTTTGATATAGAAATACACAGAGGTGAGCTAGAGAGAGATAACGTTTGCTTTACCATGGGGCCAGTTGGAAGGTGGGGGCTGTAAGGAAATTGCCCTCTTTGCCCAGGTCTTAAAACGTCTCGGAGACAGTGTCCAGGTAAGCATTGGCCTTTGCTTCTGTGTTCACATCACTGTCTCGCCGCTATCCTTCAGCCTTTCTGCAGTAGTCCATTTCCACCGATCCCAGTCCCAGATCTCAGCAGCAGACCATGTTTCTTCAAAGACTGGAGTTGTCCTTCAATCGCAGTTCTAAAATGGAAAATCTTGAAGTCACATTTAAAATAAAGTACTAGGACGTGTGGTGGAGGCGATTGGAGCCTCACAAGTTTGCATTTGCCATCTTCGATAGCTCGGCCCTGCACCCAACAATTGCCTTTAAAAGCCGACAGATGCTTGTTTGTCAAAAAACACTTGAGACAACATCAGAGTGGGTGAGGGCATAGGCACACACTCCCGGCTTCAAACCCAAAATGCATACTTGACATCACAGGGTGGATCCTGTACGCATGCAGGTAAGGCCAATATGATGGATAATGTCATGGAGATGAGAACTGTTTAGGTGGACAAAGATTCATAATGTCTGAAAGTAAAGCCTGGGAATAACCTAAGTAGCTTAGAATTCTTACATTGTGTTCCAGGTTATTCACTAGCGAGCAACCTCTTTTTATAATCAGTTCATGGATGTTTTAGCCATGTGGAGTCATTGTCTTTGCATTAAATGACATCACGCTCCATTTTTCATCCTAGAGGAGGCTCGCTTGCTTGCTGAGAGGTTAGAGGCTGAACGACTGGAAAGAGAGCGGCTGGCTAAAGAAGAGAGAGACCGACTTGAAGCAAAGGTGTGCTTGCTTTTATCTAAAATGCCGTCTGGTATGCAGGTGTCTTGGTAATCTTACACACGATCACGGGTATATTGTTTAATGGAGCCACATCTAGGCTTAATATTGACTGTAAAGATTCGTGGGGAATGAGGGATTCCATGATCTCCTAAACTATGTTTGAAATAAAAGAATCTCAGTGAGCGTTTTACTGTTTGCAGTTGATAGGTGGAGATACGGTGTTGAATGTACTCAAATTAAAACAATTATTGGCAAAGCCAATATGTCTCACCTTGAAGAGTTTCTGGCCTTGCCAAGTCTTTGAATCACGCTGTGTAGCATTGGCCAGATACTGTGCAGCATGGATAACATTCTGAGATGCTGCAGGAGGTGAGGTGTATGCCAGAAACAGGATTTTGGATTTGGAACTTGCCTACATTTCTGACATAATGGACATATCTGATCTCTTGGTGTACTGGAAATATCACCGGAGTCGGGTAGATGGGGTAATCACAATTCATTATTGACCTGTCCATTGGGGTTCCTGCTGGCAGCTCTGCTGAAACATTGAGGAGGAGGATGGTTAATCTACTCCCTTGTTCAGTTCTGAGTTCTGACCTAAACTATGGGTGAACACTGCAGTGCTCCTACCATTTTGCCTATTCAGAGCTCTCCCTAGTGAGAGTACTAGGGCTGCGAGCTAGTCGGATCGAATTTACAACTTTGCTGGCATTAATACGCAGTATAAATCGTTTTTAAGGAGATTTTAAATTCGAACATTATTTTTTGTTGGGGGCTTCTAAATTGCTTATTTTAAGGGGAATTTTATCTAGGTACACTGACACCCCTCTACACGCTATTGCTTCATTTTCCCTGCCTCGCCCAGCCGTTTATTGACCCGGTGTAGGCGGCGGTGGGCGCCATCTTTGGTGTGGCTGGGGCTGCGCTCTAGTCGCGCCGGCCTCCCGCCCTCCCAGGCTATTTAGCTTGGTTCTTGCTCTGCTCTCGCTGCCTATTCAGAGCTCTCCCTAGTGAGAGTACTAGGGCTGCGAGCTAGTCGGATCGAATTTACAACTTTGCTGGCATTAATACGCTGTATAAATCATTTTTAAGGAGATTTTAAATTTGAACATTATGTTTTGTTGGGGGCTTCTAAATTGCTTATTTTAAGGGGAATTTTATCTAGGTACACTGACACCCCTCTACACGCTATTGCTTCATTTTCCCTGCCTCGCCCAGCCGTTTATTGACCCGGTGTAGGCGGCGGTGGGTGCCATCTTTGGTGTGGCTGGGGCTGCGCTCTAGTCGCGCCGGCCTCCCACCCTCCTCACACCCTATATAACTGGTACTATGACCAGACGACGCAGCGGGCGCGCGCCGAAGCCGCGCCTAAGCCAAGCCCGTCTGCGCCCGTCCGCGACCGGACACGGCCAAGGGCCATAACCCCTGGCCCTCTAGCACGCTATTCAACCCAGCAATTAAGACAGTTGAACCTTGGCCACTCTCGCCAACACTGTATCATTCTGCCTCTTTCTACTGCAGTGGGCGTTACCCCTTCCCCTTGTTCTGGGTGCCAATACCAACTTCCGCAACCTCGTTTGCCAGGTTCTTCAGCCTCAGACGCCCCTAGTAATATATTCTCTCATGAATCGGATATCCCCCACTCTCATGGCTGTCGAGCAGCGCTCATTAATACGCGCTCCCTTCCGTGCCACAGCCTACAGATTAGCGAGTTCATTCTCGCTCATGATCTTGACTTCCTTTTCGCCACTGAAACCTGGGGAGATGCTGGCTCAGGACCTGACTTCTGCCTTGCAACCCCTGAGGGCTATAGTGTTGCTAGGCATGACAGCCTTATAGGAAGAGGTGGCGGACTCGCCATTATCTATAAGAATCAGTACCGTACTACATTCGATCCTATACAGTCCACCAATTGTGAAGCAGCTACTTTTTCTATTAATATTAACTACAAACAAGCCCTCAAAGGAATTTTGCTATATCGACCTCCTGGGCCTCGAAATTCTTTTCTTGCTACACTTTCTGATTTTAATGACCACATCATAAGCTCGACGGAATACATGATACTGGGAGATTTTAACTTCCCTTTGGAAGAACAGGGCAACCACGACACCACTCAACTCACTGCTGACTTCCTAACTTTAGGACTTCAACAACTGGTAAGGGGAACCACACACCAGGTGGGACACACACTAGATGGTTTGTTTACCAACAACCCAGACATCTCTGTATTAGACACTCTTCCCCTTACGTGGTCAGATCACAGGGCTATTATCTTTGTTTTACATACCCGGCTTGCTAACCCCCCCCCCCTCCCCTCCCCCCCCCCCTCCAGGCCACAAACAAGGATAGGGACTCGTGCCTGGAAGAATGCAGATATTCTTCAGATGGTGGATATCCTGACACTTTCCTCTCCCACGGGAAGAGCCAACCCTGCTCTCCCAGCCTCCGACTTCAAAGATTGGATTCAGAACGCTGCTGATCAGGTGGCCCCGGAGAAGTTTATGCGACCCAATAAAACAGCTCCGTTGGCGGCTTGGTACACCGAAGAGCTTAGGCTCCACTGACAACATTGCAGGAACCTAGAAAGGCGTTGGAGGAAATTCTATTGCCCCATAGCCAAGCAATCCTACAAAGATGCCCTGACAGTATACAAAAAGGCTATTACTGCCCGAAAAAGTGCCTTCTTCTCGGCTCAAATAGAGAATGCCAGGAACTCTGCTAGAGAACTGTTCTCAGTGGTCACTACTCTGTCCACCCCTTCTATGGGTCCCGGGGCTGAACCCTCTCAGTCTCTTTGTAACGCTCTGTCTAGCTTTTTCACCACTAAGGTGGCAGATATTTACGCATCCTTTGCAGGGGATGCAGGGACAAGATCCAGAGCCTGCAGCGAGGAAGGACTAGCCATTGACCATGATCCCTTCTCCTCCTTTGCCCCCATCACGCAAGATCAAATCAGCAGACTCGTGTCTACTATCAAGTCTGGCTCCCCCTTGGACCTCTGTCCCCCCTCAGTGATGGCTAACCTCAGTGAGGTGATCTCTCGTCCACTTATGGAAATCTGTAACACCGCATTTCAAACTGGGCACTATCCAGCTTCTTGGAAGAAGGCAGTGATCAAACCTCTTTTGAAAAAACCCTCCCTGGACCCTACAGCTCTGGCCAGCTATAGACCTATTGCGTGTCTCCCCTTTCCTGCCAAAATATGCGAATCTCTGATGAATAAACAACTCTCAGAGTTCGTCGATACTCACCAACTGCTCGACGAAACGCAGTTTGGCTTCAGGAAAGGGCATGGAACTGAGACCGCTTTAATAAAGGCCTCAGATGAGATCAGAGCCATTATGGACCAGGCGAGGGGTGGCCGTCCTGATCCTTTTGGACCTGTCCGCAGCCTTTGACACGGACAACCATGTTATTCTGGTCGACCGTGTCACAGCCCTGGGGATAAACGGCATGGCTAGAGATCTTATTTCATCTTTTCTGGCCAACCGTACCCAGACAGTGAAGTTGGGTAATTTCTATTCTTCTGTCTCTGCACTCCCATGTGGAGTCCCACAGGGTTCCTCGCTAAGTCCAACGCTATTCAATATCTATGTAGCGGACTTAGCGAGGGTAATAAAAGCCCATGGGTTGCGACTTACATCTTACGCAGACGACACCCAACTGGTTCTGGCGATCCATAAGGACGGCCCAGTGGTGGCAGCTAATTTCCAAGTGTGGCTCACTGGTTAGAGCAGGCAGACCCTGAAGCAGAGGTCAGACCCGGGACCAGGGTTCAATTCCGGACGCGACAGGGTCTTGAGCTCAAATGTCCATGGACTCGATAATTCTCGCCTGACCTAATCATGGGTTCACACTCTGCAACTCTGGGCATTAAGCTTGCTTAATCTCCACAACAGCCCCCCTGCGGCGGGATGCCTGGCTTTCACCTTGGGGATGCCCTGTAGGGGCTATCTCACAGGGAAAAGCCAGGACGGGTTCCCAAGGCAAGCGCGGAGATACCCCTTCGGGGGTCGATTCTGGCGCTATATAAGAATAATAATAATAAAGGGCTATGCTTGCTGTCAGTACCTGGATGTCCTCCAATTGTCTGAGGCTTAACTCGGACAAAACCGAGGTCATGACCTTCGGTAAACTCTCCCCGGAATGGTCCTCCATCTGGTGGCCTAACCAGCTGGGCTCTCCCCCTGTCCTAGTAGAAAAAGCCAGAAACCTGGGAGTTATTTTTGACAGCAAGCTGTCATTCAACCTTCACGTCAATAAGGTTGTGTCATCCGCGTTCTTTATCCTAAAGAAAATTAGGAAATTACTGCCTTACCTCCCTACCTCAGCTGGGAAGACCCTGGTCTCTACCCTAGTGTTTTCTAAAATTGACTACGGGAATGCCCTCTTTCTTAATACTCAGAAACTCGTTCTATCTAAGTTGCAGTCCATACAGAATGCGGCTGCAAGAATCCTTCTTGACATCCCCCGCCGCCAACCTACTACTCCCGCCATTCGTCATCTGCATTGGCTAAGAGTAGAGGGCCGCATTAAATTCAAGGCCCTCTGCATTGCCTGCAAGGCAGTGCACGGCGTTGGACCTAAGTTTCTGACTGAAGCGTTTCAGTTGTATACCCCTAAAAGGCAGCTGAGATCCGCCAACACCTGCCTCCTGCCGGTACCTCGCACGAGAACGGCAACCTGGGGAGACAGGCGTTTCCTGGTTGGTACTCCCAAAATTTGGAACCTTTTGCCACTCATGATTAAAACTGCCCTCAATCTGATGAGCTTTCGTAGGCTACTAAAGACATGGTTGTTCAACCAGTAAGCCTGCTGTTCGGTCCCTCTAGCCTCCACATGCGCCGAGACACCTTCGGGTATCTGTTTGGGCAATAAAAATTTCGAAAATAAATAAATAAATACATTTTGCTCTGCTTATCAAGCACCTCACAAGCTGCGACTCCAAGGGCTCAGAATGGAGTAATCTGGTATCTTCATCCTATGCTGTTTGGACTGGGCCAAGACATGTGCAGGGGCTGATGACTATAGCTTGACACAATTACTAGGCAGCAAAATAATAATAAAGCATTTCTAAAGCGCACAGTTACCTCAAACAGAGGTTTCCCGGTGCTGCACAGACTACAGCAGCGAGCACTTAGCTGATGTGTATTATCCCTGCTTAAAAAGACACGTTTTTAAGGCCTTCCTGAACTCAAGTTCTAAGTCAATTTGATGCAAGCATGCTGGTCGAGCTTTCCACAGTCTTGTCGTCCTCACCGAGTAGGAACTACCACCATGGTGTACCTTAGCGTAACGAGGGATGCAAAGCTGCCGCTGGTGGTTAGATCTTAGCATCTGTTCCTGAGGATATGGCCTGAGCCGATGCTTAAGGTAGTCAGGACCTCTGTCATCTCTTGCTTAAAAGGCCTAGATCAAGGCCTTGAATTCAATTCTCTTGGCTACAGGGAGCCAATGTAAGTGTTTCAGATGAGGGGACTACATGCTGCCAAAATGGGATTCGGCGAATCAACCTAGCTACGGCATTTTGAACCATCTGTAATCTATGTATCAGATAGGCGGGTAGCCCCAAATACAAGCTGTTGGCATAGTCCAACTGGGAATTTACTAACACATGAACTATTATGCTGTGGCTCTCCTCAGGGAGCAGGTGGAGAAATTGCCTAATGCAACATAGCCTCCCAAAGCATGTTGATGAGATCTGACGTACTTGGGCAGAAAAGGATAAATCTGTATCACACTTAAAACCAAGGTTTTTGGCTGACTGTTAAAATCGGTGGGGGACCCAGCAGAGTGGGCCACCAGAGGCAAGCTGCCGGAGGGGGTAGTTGGCCAACCAGCAGCACTTCCGTCTTATCTGCATTTAATTTCAGGCAGTTCTTATTCTTCCAGCTGGAGAAGTTTGCCAGTCATTCCTTAAAGTTAGGAAAGGCGTCAGCGGAGTGTTCTTTGAAAGAGAACACCAGTTGAGTATCATCAGCATAGGAAACTGTTTTCACCCCACTGTCTACAATGAGCACTGCCAGAGGTGCCAAGTATTTATTGGAAAAGCAGCGGACTCCGAGCCGAGCCCTGGGGAACTCGTTTACTAATGGGTTTTGTGTAGAATAAAAAGGGCGCAAGAACACCTGTTGTGCATGATCGTCAAGATACAATTGGATACAGGCTAGAGCTGTTCCTTAAATACTGGCCTGATGGAGTCTATCCAGCAAGATAGAGCGTGAGTCTGTGTTGAATGCTGCCGATAGGTCTAACAACACAAGCATAGCGCAGGCGCCACTATCGACAGACATCCTCACCGACTCGGCCACTTCAATGGATGCTCTTTCTATACAATAGCCAGAACGAAAGCCCGATTGAATGTCATGTAGGAGGCCATTTGTCTCAATGAAATCCGCTAGCTGTCTCTGGGCTAGCTTCTCCAGCATCTTAGCCGTTGCCCGGAGAAGTGAGATTGGTCAAAAAGTACTCAGTTCCGCTGGATCAGCATTAGGCTTCTTCAGTAGCAGCAGTAAGAAGGCCTGCTTCCAGGAGGCTGGAAAAATGCCCTCCTTCAGTGAAGTATTCAAAATCAAGTTCAGCACTGGGTTTAACATGGTGGCCCAGGATCTAAAGAACTGAGGGGGCATGGATCTCCAGGAGAGCCTGACTCGCATCTCTGCCGTTCTGCCAACGATTCCTCTGTTGCAATAGGGCGAAACTTGGTGAAGGAGCTCGAGGTGGTATTGGCACTAAGGTGCCTTTTTGTCCCTTCTTTCGCCGTTGCTGGAAATAAGGCATATAGTTGTTAAATCTTTTCCTCGAAGAGGTCTGACTGGCTTGCACAGAGGATGAGGAAAGAGTGGATTAAACTCCCTGATACTGCCGGGTTGGTTAAATACCTGACAATCTTTAATATTCCTTTGGTTGAGTTTCCTGAACTCTCAATGCGGTGGATCAAGTAATCTCTCCTCGCCCTCTCCATAGACTTGTGCAGCTCTTTAAGAGCCTCCGTGTAGGTGACCTTTGCAGCCGCGATGTAGTCTTTCCTCCAACAGCGCTCTAATCATTTACATCTACTCTTTTACATTTTTAATTCATCTGAGAACCAGGGAGCCGGATGAACAGTTCTCACGGAGGTGCCAGATCTAAGTGATGCCACTGTATCTAGAGTGGTTATGATCCATGAGTTGAAGCATGAGGCATCTCTATCGGGGTCCTCCGACAACTGAGGCTTCGTAGCCAATAAGGTTAACCCCAGTGCCTCTATATTTACCTTTTTCCAGTGTCTCCTTAACTCTCTTTGCCTTCTGCAAGGTGATGGCTTGGCCTTCACGTCAATAGAAAAAGGAACAGGGAAATGGTCCATAAATACTAGTCGTAGGGGGACCTCTACAACCAGATTTTGAACATTAGAAAACATTAGGGCCTAAGAATGTCCTCCACTGCGGGTGGGGGATGTAACAAACTGAGTAAGATTGACATCAGAAAGCATTGAGAATAAATTTGTGGCCTGGGTACAATACAGGTCATCGACATGCAAGTTAAAATCTCCTAGGACAGGGAAGTTGGCGTAGTGCAGGGGCAGCTGGGAAATGGTGTTGCACCTCTCTAGTGTGAGAGCATGACAGTCTGGTTGCCTAAACAATAAGAACCCAGCAAAGGAGCAGGCCGTCAGGATCTTAATACAGAGATTTAGGCCTTCAATGTTGCCTATCGTGTTCAATTTCGAGGTGGAAATCTCCCAGGAGTCCTTTAAAATAATAGCCACACCACCCCCCCACTTCAATTTGCGCAGATAATTCAGAAACGGGGGGATAGCCAGGGTCAGGTGAGGTTTAGAATCCTCTTTAATCCAGGTTTCAGTTAGGAACATTACGTTCCAAGATTTATCCAGCAGAGCCACCCAAATATCACTAGCATGTTTGGGAAAGGATCTGCAGTTGATCAAACATGCTCTTACCCTCATGTCAATCTTACCGGACCACTCAATAGATGCTCCGCTTATCCCCTCGAAGTCAAGAGAGGCGTGAAATTCAAAATTGCACTCTGGGCAGAGGTAATCTGTGAAACCCACCTCCCAGTTAGTTCACAGATTACTTGGGCATGGATTGTCCTTTAACGACATAAGTGCTTCTCTTGACCACGTTCTGGTCTTACCCCCTGCTAGTTGACCAGAGTGGCTGGTGCTGGCCGCGGTCCGGATGCGGACGGGGGCAGACAGGCTTGCCTTTGGCGCATCTTTGGCGTGCCAGCTGCACGTCCGCTGCGAGTGTCCACTGCGTGTGTCCGTTCCACGCATGTCCGCTGCGTGCGTCCGCTGCGCAGGGACCATTAAATAGGCGTTGGGGAGCCAGTCACAACTAGTCTTGTTGATGGAGTATGGTTGATCTACTCCATTGTTTAGGTCTGAGTTCTGACCTAAACTGTAGGTGAACACTGTACTGCTCCTACCATTTTGCTCTGCTTTTTAATAACCTCACAAGCTGCGACACCAAGGGCTCATAATAGAGTAATCTGGTATCTTCATCCTACGCTGTTTGTGAATATACTCATGGACTGGGCCAAGACATTTGCAGGGGCTGATGACTATAGCTTGACACAATTACTAGGTCGCAAAATGAACTTGAGTCAATCAACGGTGCAATAAGATGAAATGGCAGAGCTTCAGAAATGTTAGCTAGTGTCTCACCTGAGTTGTCGTCTGTTAGTAACTAGTAAGCTTTGCTTAATATGTAATTACCAGGGAGTATAACATTGTAATATTAGGGTCACGAGGGAGGGCACAGGAGTTTGCTCCTTAAGCTCAACCACTTCACTTTTTGTGAGCACACCATATCAGAGGGTAATAAGTGTGGCTGTACATGGCTGTTTCAATGTAGAGTGTGTGTAATTAAGCTTTATCTGTAGAGTAATCAATGAAAGTCATTGAGGTAGATGAAATGTGGGCCTTGGTTTCCCAGGCAAATGATTATATAAGTGAAATGATTGGAAGCTTAGGGCCTGACTTAGAGTTTGACAAATGGGTGCTCTGTCCACCGTATTGGACGTGCATTATATCCACTTGTAATATGGCAGACTGGATATCCTTTACGTTTTGACAGAGTACCAGACCACCAAACTCTAAATTTGGCCATGAAAACTTAAAGAGAAATAGTTTTTTTGCCATAAAGGAGGAAGAGTTCCTTGTTGTTGAAGCCGTAGCACTGAGTCCTCGACTGCATGTGGTACCACTAGCACCACTCCTTTGATTCAGAATCCCTATGTCTGCCTCATCCCACCCCCAGAGGTCTGCTCTTCCTCTCAGCTGTGTTATCGTGCTTCCGTCCTTGGCAGGCAACCTTATTGGATCGTCTTTATTGCTCTTTGTAGGCACCCGTTTGGTGCTCCCAGCCTCCCTGTCCAGTCCAGCTACTTTACCTGCTCTGTCTCATAGCTTTTGCAGTGCAGGTGAATTACCAGGGGCACCTTCAGACTATTGATTCCACACACACTTCAGCAGTTGTCCTCTGGGCTCCATCTCCAGGGTGAATCAGCGCATTGCTGTCTGCTCAGAGGGGACCTCACTTCACCCTTTTGCATATCCTATATTCCTTTACCGTCGGGAGACACCCAGGAAGTTATCTAACTAGTATATTGTTCAAGGCAGCTCCTACGCGCTCCATACCACCCTTGTTAGGAACCAACAGGGTGGAGATATGATGCCGTTTTTGTTCAGGTCTGTAACCACCATCTTCACAGTCCAGACCATTTCCCAGTACACAGGTTTTTGGTTCTAGCTTGACAGCTCAGCTGTCTCTAAGACGCAATGTTACCAATTCTTTAAAATAAACATATTGTGGGTGTTTACTTTACTCAGAGCAGTACTACTCTCTCACTGTAAGCTATTGTTTATTTTGTGTATCATTCCATTTTCTATGGAGTGCTTGCATTAAATCTGAAAAATACACCCATTCATCACACATTCAGTGCATACGGAAAGCAATCCTTTTGTTTTTTGTTAATGCAGTAGGTGTTTTAATGTTTTGTAGGACTCGAGAGCAAGACAATACCAACACTAACTTTACTACTGTTATCACTGCTGTCATCATTACTACTGTTATCACCACCAATAATACCACCGACTCATTGCCACCTAAATCACTACTAACATTAGCATCACAACCACAACCATTACCACCACTTCACACCACCACCATTACCACCACCACAACATTTGTCGCACATATCTGAGTCTGCATATTTCACCTCTTGAAAGCTAGACCTATTGGCTTTGGCAATACTGTCTAAAATAGAAGCCATGTTATTGAATGAGGAAGCTATAAAGTCGAAATGGCTAACAAACAATATAAGCCAGTGTAAAATATATATAAAAAAATAATGTTTACATACAATATAGTAAAATTATTATTATGAAACGTACTAATAATAAATATGAACTATAATGACTTCTAAAAAGGCACTCGTAGTATTAAAATCTGACTTTAATGTATAAACTATAACATTTCACATATCCTATGAGAGGACAATGGTAATATATGAATTGCCCCTGCTGGCATGAATATGTTTTCGCAGAAATGTATACTTTTTAATATCAGTAGTACATGTAATAATGATGATAATAATAACAGCAGGTTATACATCACTTTTAATAGTGCAGATTTTG
Organism: Lissotriton vulgaris; assembly: GCF_964263255.1. Lineage (NCBI taxonomy): Eukaryota > Metazoa > Chordata > Amphibia > Caudata > Salamandridae > Lissotriton > Lissotriton vulgaris. The sequence goes on from NC_141685.1 coordinate 2,029,025,770, forward strand.
CTTGTTTGTCTCAGCACTGTACATAACAGATGCAGTTACCCAATTTAATGGTAGTCACTTTCTCAAACACAGAAGAATGAAAGGCAGTTTAGCACAGATTTAACGTGTGACCTGTGGCTCAAACATTCACACACATTCTTGTATTAGTAGCAAGCACTCATCTCACCTAGTCATCCTACCATTGTAGTTCCCAAAGTCACGTGCATATTTGCTTTAATCTGTTTCGTGTTGTAATTCTGAAAATAGCCCCAACTCATATTAAAATTCTCAGTCTCTCCTTCTTTGAAAGTCATACCTCTGCAGCCTAACAATACCCAATGTCCTCAAGCTCATCGAACCCCACCACCCATCTGTATGAACTCGTACATCTCCCCGCTGATAATAATTAAATCTGGTTCGGAGAAACTGGAATAAAATGTTGGAATGGTTTACTTTAGCGCACAAGACTAACCCCAAAACTTAACAATAAGCAATAACACTGGACTACCCCCTACATTTTGAATCAAGCAGAGGGCTGCCCGGTGTAAAGCACTCAACATCTCATCGGGGAGAGTAAATACTATATAAATGCAATACAATACAATACAATATCCGACAATTGCCTCTACAGGCTCATTGAAAACGATGGATGTTTAAACAACTTTTCCTTAGTCAGTATCCCAAATGTATGCTTATCCTTCTGAGAAATGCGAGTAATTTTGTTAAAAAAATGTAAACAATTTCCTTTTAGGTTGTATCTTGAGCAAGCAAACCTAAATAATTGCTGACGGGTTACTACTTTTGCCAAATAGAATACCATCTCCTGACATATTTCTTATGACTCAAAAAAATCATTGCTTTTGAGCTACTCAAGCTATCAAAATTCATCCTTTGTACCCACATATGCGCACTATACCCATTGGTCTATGCGAACAACAGATTGTATTACTGTTGGGACAGGACAGATATTCCCCTGTGTGGCTCTGGTGTGCGTACTGCCCTGCCCTTTGCTCTTCTTCCTGTGCAGGTTCTGTTTTTGTTTTTTCACCCATTGAATCCAACAATCATGAAAGATCACTGAGTTTTCTCCCTATTTACTGCACCGAACCCTAACCCTGGATCCCGAGGTAGAAGGGCATCCAAGGTGCACCCCTTTAAGAGAGCGGTATGGCCTGCTTTGACTGTAAGTACTGGTGCCCTTGATCAGAAAGTTGTTTCAATATTTCCCTTCAATCCAAGGCGGAGCTGCACACCAATCCAGCAGAGAGAAATATGTTCCCTCAGCATCACTTTGTCAATGGCTGACCTGCTTCACCAATCTGGGGATAAGCTTGGATCTAATTTCAAATCGAAGAGCTGCTTTGTTTCCCAGAGCCACGAGCACCATTGTCTGTGAAAGGAAGCCATATGCAGCATTTTTCAGAGCCCAGAGGAAGCAAGAATACCATCATTTAATGCTACCACTTGATTAGGTGCAGGAATCAAATGCCATCACAAAAAGTATTGGAGCCTTTTCTACCTCCTCATGGCCCTACTCCCACTTTCCTTTACCTTTCTCCTTAGGGTAAAGTTCTGTAGTAGCACTTTTAAATGTTTTGTTACCAACTTTTGCTTTGCTATTGTACTAATATTTGGAAACCAGTACAAAGAAAACAGTTTGTTATCCAAGAAGTCTTGCTTGTAAAGTAAAAAAACTTTACCTGTGCAGGGCGATCGAACTCAGTAGTCATGCTTAATTAATTAATTAATTGTGTGCTTATATAGCGCAGGAATCACTCCCGAAGGGGTACCTCCGCGCTTCAACTGCTGCGAAACCCTTCCTGGCTTCCCTGAGAGATGGTCCCTTAATGGGTATCTCCAGGGTGAGACCAGGCATCCCCGGCGGTCTGGTGGGGCCGTTAGTGAAGATGAGGCAAGCTAGTGCCCAGAGTTGCCGAGTGTGAACGCTGATCAGAGTGGGCACCGAGGCGAGAGAATTATTGAGTCCGCTGACCCTGGTCCAGAAACCTGCCGCGTCGGGAATTGAACCCTGGTCCCGGGCCGTCCTCTGCTCTCGGGTCTGCCGCCTCTAACCAGTGAGCCACACTACTCCATTTGGGGGGAAATGTAAGAGCTTAAATTAAAACTGAAACTCTATAACCATCGCTTTAGAGGCCAGATCTTAGAAGGCAAAAAAAGTAAAGGAAATCTATATTTAGGTCCAGGGCGCAGAGAGACGAATACATCTATCCATGCATCAGTGGAGGGTATGAAGTCCAACTGGTGTTGTATAATACCTGCCGGAAGCACTGGAACATGTACCACACCCCTTGTGATCGTTCGAATGTCTGATCACGGTACTCAGTCATTGTGTTTCCAGACTAAGTTTACCATATTGTGAGTAATCATCGTGGCGTTATTTGTTCTAAACAGGAACTAGAGCACAGAGAAGAAGAATTGGCAGAACTGCGGCTGCTTTCGGATGAGAAATTTTCTGCGGCAGAGAAATGGAAAAGTGGAATAAGAGCAAATGCTAAAGTACGTTAGTTTATTTGCAAAAGTATTATCATTTAATTCTATACAAAATGTTTGGTTTCTGAGCTCTACAATACTGTATTTTCAGTTTAATTTAGTTGAAAATTAATATTAATTCATAAGAACATTTTCATATGAGTCTGTATTGTAATACATGAGGATACATCTCAAATTATCTTAACATCAGCTTAAATCAATTGTAATTCAGTGCTTGGAAGACTGTCCTTATTTACACACTTCTATTTGCTACCGCTCTCTTTACACAATACGAGTAGTCCATGAACTCCTCTATTTCTCACAGCATTTCATCTTTTTGCTTGCAGGCAACAACCCCTATTTCTGCACCCCAGTACTTAGTGCTTTTCGACATGTAAATCGTTATTTAACACCTCTGTTAATGATCTGTGTCATTTCTGCATGCTGTAATGCTGCATATATCTTCCCCTCTGGAAAATGTGTGCCTCACTTTCTTCAGGCGCTCTGTCCATCCTCTCTACGCCCCAGTACCAGGTCTTTCACTCAAAACCAAATTACCAAAAATTGTATTGCCATTTCGTTTTGAATGATATTTGAATGCTTTTGTATTATGTATTTTTATTTCAGTTGCTTTGAAGGGCGGCCTCAGTCCCGTGGTTAATTTGAGCCGGTGGTTTCTGGTGCTTGGCACAGGCACTTCATTGTCAACACCGAGACTTATGACAGTCTGCCACATGGTGGTGCTGCTTATCTAATTTAGAGAGGAGGACAAAAACAGTTGTTTATTTGTTCAATACACAGTAAAAATCACTAATACCTGCTGCCCAAGCCAGTCTTATAGCATTGGTGGTAAGGAATAGTCTTAATTGTTACACTTTCAGGAGAGTTATGGTTAGTAGTTGTGTTGGTAATGTAATTGGCAGTCCTGGCAGAGGCAATAGGTGTTGCAAGCTGCAGTTGCCTCTTGACGAGGGCTCTGGCACTTCTTTTTTGTACAAATTAAACACTGCTCAGTATCAGAAGTCTGATGAATGGGATCAATTTTGAACAAAACTCTAATCTATTAGAATGTCTCTGCTACGTGGTCCCTGCATGCTCTCCCTCGCTTTCCTAAATGTAATCTAAAACACTAATGAAAAAATAAGCAAGCATGGTCACTCTCAGCACTGTTATTTTATTTTTAATAAATTACAAAAAAGGTGATGCCCAGGTGTTTTCTTCAAGACAATTAATTATGAGAACAAAAAATATTAATTATCTGTCTCGTCACAACATCAGTTGTATGATATATATCTGTCATCTATTATAACGTTCATCCGATGGTTATTACCAACAATTACAAATACAAATAACTAAGAAACAAACACAACAAAACAGTAATTCGGTTTGTGAATTATTTTAAAGATCCTTTATTCATTTTATACATTCTTAATATAAATCAATCAACTAAACCATATTCAATCTTGTAAGGAATGACATGTGGGCCGAAATTAATAATAACTGTCGACGCGTTTCGGCCTTTCAAATAGTTATACGCCTCATCAGGACAAAGGGCAACATTTCATTTAAATGATCCTACAAAAAATAAAAATAAAGCACAATCAATAATAATCAACTTAAAAAAGTTATTTAGGAATTTTGAAATTTAACAGTCTGTTCCACGGACACAGGCACCCGTAGGAGCCACTAACACTATGAAAAGAGAAACATCCTCAAGGTTTAGGTATCAAAAAGGCTATTTACACACCAGAAAAAGAAAATGTGATCAGAAATCCATCACAATAGATCACTATATTTATTTACACATATTTTATAAAAACGTCATTCAACATGAAGAACCTTTCATCACGTGTCTAATGTCAAAGTTTGAAGTGACATATTTGAGTCAACCCAAATGAAAGTAACCGCATAAACTATACATACCAAAATGTTATTATCCAAATAACAAAACCAATAATGGGTAAGGTCGTCCAATGTTGCGGATATAATTAGAAAATGTCACTCAAATCAGGGCGAACTTCATATATTAGGCACACCTGTGCAATCCAGGTATCTTTAGAATCTCAGAAATGTGATGTAATCACCTAGATCAATCAAAAAAGAAGCTAAAATCATTAACTCGCCCTCGTCCGCTACACCAGGTTCATCCGTTACTTGGAATTTGATCCCAGTAAACAATTACTCTCCAGTTTCGATATCGAATCGCTATATACTAATATACCTCAGGAGGATGCTTTGAGCGTGTGTGAATTTGTTTTAGACTCCAGACCACGTCCACATCAAGTGCCCACCAAATTTATTGTCCAATTGGCCTGAATCTGTTTAAAGAACAACTTTTTCAACTTTAAAGACCAATTGTACCTCCAGGTCGGCTATGGGCTGTAGCTTTTCACCTGAAATTGCCAATTTGGTGATGGGACAATTTGAGCAGAGATGGATATATAGCGACACCAACCCATTCTTACATCTGGTGGGCCTTTGGTGTTGCTATATAGACGATATCTTTATGATATGGAATGGGGATTCAGAACAACTAACAGAATTCCATTCCTGGCTCAATCATAGAACTCAGGAGTTTAACTTCACAGTATCAAGCGATCATCATAAAATCAATTTTTTAGATGTGTACATCGAACATGAGGATGGTAAACTATCGGTTAGTTTATACACCAAACCAACAGATCGTAACACCCTTTTGCACTTTAACAGTGGCCATCCTAGATCACTTAAAGAAAACTTGCTGTATGGCCAGTTCCTCCGTATTCGGAGGAACTGTAGCAATAAAGAACAATATTTTGCTCATGCCAATCTACTTAGAGAAAAATTGATTTTACGAGGCTACCCAAAAAGATTAGTAAAGGTGGCACTAAAAAGAGCGTGGTATACGCCGAGAGAGACTCTGTTAGTACCCAACAAGAAAGATACAAGTAACACTCCCTTAACCTGTGTTTTAACCTATGGCCCTAGGGCAAATAAGGTGAAAAAACTGATTTTAAACAACTGGAAACTGTTGGGTGAAATCGATATTCCGAAACCATTATTTGAATTCAAAAAGGGTCGGAATATTTGTAATCATCTTGTAAGAGCTAAAACCATTGTGCCTACACAGGTACCCAAAACCACTAGGGGATTGCTGGGTCTACCCCCAGTTGTAGGTCATTTCAGGTGCCACAATTGCGTGGCATGTGAAATGACTAAGGACTCAAAGGAAGTCGAAATTAATGGAAATTTACACATTCAAAAGGCATTCTCAAACTGTAATTCAAGAAATCTGGTATACTGTATTAAGTGTCCATCTAATCAAGTGTATATTGGACAGACGACCCAGACTGTCAAAACTAGGGTCCTCCAACACAGATCCCGTATCAAGTGCATGACCATAGGGGCCCCTTTGGTCAGCCATTATCAAAGTCACAATCATTCATTCAACAATATATACTGGACAGTATTATGCGTGGTATCTAACAGAAACACAGTAGATAGTGAGACCAAATTAAACCAATTGGAAGCCAGATTTATTGAAAAATATCAGACTTCCAAAACTGGACTGAATGACAGGGATGAAATATGGTCACTTATCCGTTAAAAGGGTTAGTTGATTCATGTGACTGTTTAAAAATGACCTTTTGTTAGCATTTGTAATATGTATGAGTACTGAGTTTGTTTAAGTGTACGTTAAATTAATTGAATAATGTATAAAATTTATATATTGTGTGGTTTTTTGCTGCAGAACAAAATTGATTTTAGAATGGACAAGGCATATGGTATCACACTGGTGAATTGGGTTGCACTTTTCCCTTGCTTTCTAAAACTCCTTTCTTGTTAGTTTTTTTTGTTTTGATTAATTTCTGTTTGGATGGTTCCTTGAAATTTTATAGAGAATCAGTGGGTGTGCTGATATTCAATATAATCGACATGAATGTGTCACGAGTGGGAGTAGAGGGCGGCCATGTTGGTAGAGTTGCGCTAGTGTTCTTAGTCCGTTTTTTGTTTTCCTTTAACCTGGAGATGCCCGGTTGGTTGAATCAGGATAGGTGGAGTCCCGACAGGGAACTTACTTAGTCCGGCGTCTCCTTCCGGTAGCTGAGATATACGCCGAGTGATAGGAGACTCTGCCTCGTTTCCCGTATGTGATGTGGGTTTGGATACCCTGCAGATACCGGTAAGCGTGTGTGCACTTGTATACAAAGCCCTGTGTCATCATAGTAATCGGTGAATGTCTAGCTCTGTCTTTGATGTTTTTCCCCTATTTGTGGTACTTTACCCGGGCTTAACCTGTAACATGGGGTAACTTTCGAATAATATGAACTTGAATGTTAAGCATTTTTTTAATTCAATAGAAAGCTTGATTTTCGACCGGTGTGACATTGTTTAAGTAACGGATGAACCTGGTGTAGCGGACCAGGGCGAGTTAATGATTTTAGCTTCTTTTTTGATTGATCTAGGTGATTACATCACATTTATGAGATTCTAAAGATACCTGGATTGCACAGGTGTGCCTAATATATGAAGTTCGCCCTGATTTGAGTGACATTTTCTAATTATATCCGCAACATTGGACGACCTTACCCATTATTGGTTTTGTTATTTGGATAATAACATTTTGGTATGTATAGTTTATGCGGTTACTTTCATTTGGGTTAAATATAAAATATGTCACTTCAAACTTTGACATTAGACATGGTGATGAAAGGTTCTTCATGTTGAATGACGTTTTTATAAAATATGTGTAAATAAATATAGTGATCTATGGTGATGGATTTCTGATCACATTTTCTTTTTCTGGTGTGTAAATAGCCTTTTTGATACCTAAACCTTGAGGATGTTTCTCTTTTCATAGTGTTAGTGGCTCCTACGGGTGCCTGTGTCCGTGGAACAGACTGTTAAATTTCAAAATTCCTAAATAACTTTTTTAAGTTGATTATTATTGATTGTGCTTTATTTTTGTTTTTTGTAGGATCATTTAAATGAAATGTTGCCCTTTGTCCTGATGAGGCCTATAACTATTTGAAAGGCCGAAACGCGTCGACAGTTATTATTAATTTCGGCACCTGTTTTGATTTGGAGACTGTGTGGATTTATTCCCCAAGAGCATCATTTGGTTCTGAAGCCAAAAAATTCTGTTTGGCTTCCCTTGCTTCTTGCTAGTTTGGTGTCCGAAAAGGAAATTAGGCTAAGAAAAGACGTTGCCATGTTTTCCTTGTAAATAAATCATCGGGCTTCTTACATAAACTGTGGATTGAGTGTCCACAACAATAGGACACTTGGACCGCCTGGATTTAGAATTGAATATTTGGTTTTTGGACTTGAACATGTCATTCCTTACAAGATTGAATATTGTTTAGTTGATTGATTTATATTAAGAATGTATAAAATGAAAAAAGGATCTTTAAAATAATTCACAAACCGAATTCCTGTTTTGTTGTGTTTGTTTCTTAGTTATTTGTATTTGTATTTGTTGGTAATAACCATCGGATGAACGTTATAATAGATGACAGATATATATCATACAACTGATGTTGTGCCGAGACAGATAATTCATATTTTTTTGTTCTCATAATTAATTGTCTTGAAGAAAACACCTGGGCATCACCTTTTTTGTAATGTGTTTTCCTCACCCAGATGCCTTTTGGTTTACCGGTTACCCCCTGTTATTAATAACAAAATATTTTATTTTTAATGGCATATTGTGTTTTGATCATTTAGGAATTACAATACATGGATCTGCTTTTTTTTTTTATAGTGGGACCGCTACATGCAGTGCGATGGAAGCCCTGACCCTACCATACCGGAAGAAATAAACACATTTATTACCTTGTGGAAGGACGAAGAAACAGAACACTCCTCCATTAACTTGAAAATTAATCTGGTGGTAAAGGTAAGTTTGGAATGTATACCTTTCCACTATCACGATTTTAATTAAGAAGATCTTTGCTTCATGTTTCTACTCCGAGTGGTTCCGTTGGGTTATTTGCGTAGGTGCTAAAGTATAAGAATGAGTGAGTAGTTGTTCGAAGATTAATTTATTGTACATGTAAAAAAGTATCAGTAAAGGGAGAATAATATTTGGGCCATCTTCTTGCTTGTGAAGTGAATACTTTTAAATGTAATTGAGCTTATACAGGGATTGATGCACAAAGCGAGTTTGAGGTCCCAAAGCCTGCAATTCTCAAAGTCCTAGGATTCGTAAAATGATGGTTCACAATTAGTGACCACTTATTCAGAATGGAAATTTCCTACATCAGGCCCGCCGTTTCTTTTTAAGGCCCAAATATATTCGTTAATTTAGCATTTTATGAAAAGTTTGTCAGCAAGAATAAGTGCAGACACTGATCCCTTCCATCCCTCCAGTACAGTACTATCACGTCGTCATCCCTGCTGTATTTTATCTAGACAACTTTTCTTTTACTGGGACTCCCCATGGATGCTCACGCTTTAAACATGCCTTTGCACGTTCCTTTCTGTTGTATAGTTTGATAAAGGTCTCAAGGGGATCATGTGAATGCTCGTGTTGAATTTCTTCTGTTTTGCTTCTCAAATTGTAAAAACTAACCTGTAACGAAATGTATCTTACATTCAAAATTTGAGGCGGAAATCTAAAAGGTTTTTTTTATGCCAGTTCACTACTAATATCTGAAACCTGTGAAGATGTTTCAACCTGCCTGAAGTCTGGACATGTAAATAAAACCTCTGTAGCATGTGCAGTGGTACTGATGTTTGAACATGTGGAATATATCTAGAGAATGTGTACTCTTTGTAACTTTTAATTTTCCATCAAGGAATTATGTCCGACATCCATAAATAGAATATCTCTCTATCACAGGTAGGTTGCCCACAACACTTTCTGTAGTACATTTTTAATTGAACAACACCTTTTAATCTTCTTTCGTATGTATAATTTTAAAATACACCAAATAAGCCAAATCAATTATATTCGACTGAAATGCTACTGTTTTAAAATGTTTTAAAACTGAGAAAACAAAAAGGAATATCTATTCCTGCCACATTCTATAAACCAAGTTTAAAACTGACACTGCTTCCTTTAAATTCCAAAGTGCCCTGCCCCATCCTCCCGGCAAGTGTCCGTTAGGCTGTTCATTTCCCCTGAGGCACTGAAGAGTATCCCAGACCACAGCAGCATTCTGCTAAGACAATTTTTTTATGAAAACATAATTTTTGTTTTTTTTTAATGTTCCTTGAATGTATTTTGATGTGTGCTTGGTAGAGAAAACTGTTTGTAAGGGTTAAGTCTTCAAAGGATGAGCATGCTGTGTGTGTCTTTTTCCTTCTGGACATTCATTCCATAAAGAGTTGTAAGATTTGTATCAAAGACAAAGGTCCAAGGAGGAAGTGCGCTAATGCAATATGGGGCAGTAGTACAAGTGTCTTTTGGTGCCCAACTACAGCAGGCAAAGGGTAAAAAAACATCCCACTAATTCCCCATGGCTAAGGCCAGGTCTGACCCACTCTGGGAGCCCTCAGACCTTCCCTCACTCTATGGGAATTACTACTCCCAGTCAACTGCAAGACATTCATCTCAAGAAGCTTAATGTTGAGACATTTGATGTTGAGGTTATCAAAGGCTACCTACTCAACATCAAGGTATTCTTTACTGACAAAGTCTTACTCATCTTTAAAAACCTCAGTCTTTCCACACTCATGGCATGGAGCAATCCTAACCAGACGTCTAGTGTCCAATACACTGGAAATGGTCATGGCCAACATCACCACTGGCTGAGAAGGTTTTGTCTATAAACAACGAGTGTGCCGTTCCTATGTTGTTACAAAAAAGGGGAAGAATTTCCTATTGTAAAGACAGGTTAGAGGAATCTGATGAATCAGAAGCAAGAGCCCTCACCCACCTAGTTGGATGGCATGCTTCATCATTTAGCAGTTCCACATTGGGTCAGTGCTGCAATGCCCATGATCCCTTCATTGCCGGCGATCTTTTTAAGATATTACCAGCCATGGTGAGTCATAAGTGAGAGTGCTAAGAGTGTAGATGTGAAAATGTGTGAAGATAAAAATGACTAAGAGTTACCTAATAATCGTTTATTACGGTTCTATTTCTTGCCATGACTAAAACAATGTGGGGCGGTATAGGAGATAGTGGTCCTTCATAGCTCAAAAAATGTGGTTAAAAACAAAGTGTTAACATGTTTTTTGCCATTGAAAAGTCATAAATAAACTAGGCAATGCTTCAGGACAGCTATGAACCTATTCTACATATGATTGGGTCGATAATTGAGTTTGCATAGGTGCTCAATCATAAAATCACCCAACCCCAGTGGTGAGATTTGTACCAAGTATAGACTTGATGTAAGCAATCTGACCTGAAAAGTAAAATATATATGCGGATATGAAGTATCGTCACCTATGTAGATGATTCAATCATTGCACCCTTCAACGATATGATGCAGGTAAATGATACATGTATATATTTAGGCCGTAATGTCATCAAATATACAGCAAATAGTGTGTTGCCATTAGTGATCATGCAAGTAGCAATGCAAAACTTCACATTGGTAGAACACTCGTGTCATAAGTGTTCCACACAAACCCACAAGGGTTTGTCCCACTACAGCTGCAGAAGATCTTCAGCATCCGAAGCTGTTGGCTACCCTGGAAGTAGCACACCTCCAGTGGTTATACCTCTTCTTTCTCTACCTGTCCCAGCCAGAACTCCACTCTCAAAATGGAAAAAGGATGACACGTTGAAGAATAAGCATAGTTGCATCTCAGAAAGGAGCAAAGGAAACAACACCACATAATGTAAGTGATTGTAAATCTCATCAGATTTATGGAAAGTTCTCAAGGGAAACTCCTAAGGAACATTATTCTTAGGAAAGGTGGCCAAGCAAGGTCCAGAAAATATCATCCGTCGTCCTCCTAGGTAAATGCCTCCTTCAATTACTTAGGATACCACCAGTGGGGACACTAACTTGAGTACTAACATGCTCTGCAAGAACTGGACGGTATTTAATCATGAAGTGCACATCATGGCTGCTGTCTTCTTGCCGAAAGCCTGTGATCAAGGACATACCTGTCCGAAACGGGTCAAGCTGGCAATTTGTATTCAAGCTGAGGGCGGCATGCTGCCTCTGATGTTGCCCAGTAATAAACGGCTCAACTCTTCATGTGTGGCTCCTCCTTGGGTGACCTTGTGTGTTGATGTATCGCGGCTGGTCCAGCCGTGGAGGAGCCCCGCTGCCATAACCTGGAGGATCTGCAGCATCCGTAAACACGGACATTGTGAGGAATGAGGAGGCCATGAACCAGCAACTCTCTGAATTCATAGAGAGTCACAACTTGCTGGATGATACTCAGTTTGGTTTCCGTAAACACCATGGCACGGAAACCGCTCTCATCAAAGCAGCTGATGACATTAGAGTCATCCGTGATCAGGGAGGAACAGCACTGCTAGTCCTTCTTGACCTCTCAGCAGCCTTCGATACGGTCGACCACAGGATCTTGGTCGACCGTGTCGAAAGGATGGGTATTCAGCTCACTGCCAGGGATCTACTTGCCTCTTTCCTGGCCAACAGAACCCAGGCAGTCACCTTGGGCCTTTTTCAATCAGCGGATTTGTCGTTACCGTGTGGGGTCCCTCAAGGCTCATCCCTAAGTCCGACACTATTTAATATATATGTGTCGGACCTTGCTAGTGTCATCAAAGCACACAGGATGAGCCTAACCTCATACGCTGACGACACTCAGCTGGTACTGGCCATAAAGGGCGATGGACAGGAGGTGGCAGAAAGATTCCAAAGGGGGATGACTGCTATCGGTGAGTGGATGGCAAGAAATTGCCTGAAGCTCAACTCCGATAAAACGGAGGTAGTTATCTTTGGCAACCTTCTGCCAGCCTGGTCTGCAACCTGGTGGCCATCGGATCGTGGTATCCCTCCTACCCCCACCGTTAGGGTCAGAAATCTAGGAGTGACATTCGATGACCAACTCAGCTTCATGGCCCATGCAAATAAGGTGGCAGCCAATGCCCATTTTAAGCTCAAAATGATAAAAAAGATCATCCCTTATCTTCCAGATTCAGCAGCCAAGACGTTAGTCACCTCCCTGGTCTTGACATCGTTGGATTACTGCAACGGTCTTTTGCTTAATGCACAAAGCAGAGTCACTAAAAAACTACAGACTGTGCAGAATGCAGCGGCACGCGTGCTGTCCAAAAAACCCAAATTTGCACCCATCTCGGACACTCTGAAAGGTTACCATTGGTTAACCATCCAAAATAGGGTAAAATTCAAATCACTGTGCATAGTCTATAAGACTCTGCAGGATCAAGGACCGCGCTTTCTTAAAAAGCAACTAATTCCTTATAATCCACCCAGAATACTTCGCTCTACCTCGCTCAACCAACTAGTGGTTCAACGAAGCAGAACAGTCTCTTGGGGTGACCGCCGCTTTTCTATTGCAGCCCCTAAAATCTGGAACTCCTTACCAAACCACATAAAAACAAGTTCCACACTTCTTCAGTTCAGAAAAAAATTGAAGACGTGGTTATTCAACCAGTAAATCTAGCCTCCAATCATCTGATCAGGGAGAGACAGCTTTGCATACTAGTGCCGAGACGCCTACGGGTAATTGTACGTGCTCTACAAATGCCATTAAATAAATAAATTGTTGGGGGCACAAGGACATCGGAAGCAGTGTGCCTTCCCACTTACCCACTGGGGATTTACTGATGGAACATTTACAGCGGCATCCATTTGGTGATATTAGGTGCACTACGAGGACCAGCAGGCTTCACTGCCGACGCCCATTTGGGCGGGATCTGGACAGTATTTAATCACAAAGTGCACATCATGGCTGCTGTCTTCTTGCCGAAAGCCTGTGATCAAGGACTTATCTGTCCGAAACGCGTCGAGCTGGCAATTTGTATTCAAGCTGAGGGGGGCATGCTGCCTCTGACTTTGCCCAGTAAAAAATGGCTCAACTCTTCATGTGTGGCTCCTCCTTCTTGGGCAACCTTGTGTGTTGATGTATCGCGGCTGGTCCAGCCGTGGAGGAGCCCCGCTGCCATAACCTGGCGGATCTGCAGCGGCCGTAAACACGGGCATTGTGAGGAAGGAGGAGGCTATTATTGTTGGGGGCACAAGGACATCGGAAGCAGTGTGCCTTCCCACTTACCCACTGGGGATTCACTGATGGATCATTTACAGCGGCATCCATTTGGTGATATTAGGTGCACTACGAGGACCAGCAGGCTTCACTGCCGGCGCCCATTTGTGGGGGATCTGGACGGTATTTAATCATGAAGTGCACATCATGGCTGCTGTCTTCTTGCCGAAAGCCTGTGATCAAGGACTTACCTGTCCGAAACGCGTCGAGCTGGCAATTTGTATTCAAGCTGAGGGGGGCATGCTGCCTCTGATGTTGCCCAGTAATAAACGGCTCAACTCTTCATGTGTGGCTCCTCCTTCTTGGGCGACCTTGTGTGTTGAGATATATATATATATATATATATATATATTACCTACTGGCGGTCGCCAGTAGGTAGTTATAGTTAGGATTTTTTTCAATGCAAAATCTCAAAATTCTATTGTGAATAACTTTGGCGCCGGTTGACGAATCTGCCTGAAAACTTCCTCAAATTTGCCCCGCGGAGCTCCGGTACTTCCTTGAAAGTTTGGGGGGGATTCGTGAAGCGGGGGCCGAGATAAAAGGGGGGTCCCAAAACGTGTTTTCCCCATGTTAATTTCCATAGGGTGGTCGAACTCACCTTTAGCCCGAACGGCTGAATGGATTTCCACCAAACTTGTCAAAATTGTAGGGACTGGTAGCCCGATGTGCCTTTGCTATGTCTCAAGATATGTGCTCCAGTGGTTTTTGAGTAATTTAGGTAAAAAAAATATATATATCTATGGCAGCGCCCCGGTACGCGCACCGGGGAGCGCTCTGGGCACGCCACGTGAGGTGCGCACGGAAAGCTGATTGGCTCTCGGGTGTCTGTAAACATTCGAAACAGTCCGGAGCGGCCGCCATCTTGTGTCTCGGTAGGATCGAGACACAAGAGGTGGGAAAAACAAAGGGGGAAATGACAATAAGGGGGCAGAGTAGACCCCCCTTGACCCCCTAGGTTTGATGTGGGGGCTATAAAAGGGCCCCGCAGGTGAAAAAATTTTTTTTTTTGATTTGCGAGGGGGAATCGCCCGGTACGCACACCGGGGAGCGGACCGGGGAGCATCCCATGGGGAAAAATGAATGATAGAGTTTTTAAAAAATGTAGCCTTTTTTTAGAAATTGGAGGTAGTTGCAAAAACTGTTTTTTTTCTTCTTTTTGTTGTTTTATATTTTTTTTTAATGTTTTTTGAACATTTTGTACTTTTTTTGGCTTTTATGAACTATTTTGTATTTTTTGTGGTTATTTTTATGGGGAGAAACAAAAAACAGGGAATTGAAAATGGCTCAACAGGAGCAAAAAAAAAAATCAGGAAAAAATTAGGGTTTTTGGGGGCAATTGTGGTTGTCACCAGCAAGGAGGATGAGCTTTAGGCTCTGCTCAGCATAGGAGATGGTCTTACCACAAAAAATACAGGTGACCCTAAATTCTCCAAACCGTGGTTGAATGCAAGGGATTGTCTCCCTTGTCTCTGGTCCCGATGGAGTGGGTTGTTTTCGTTTGGAGGTGCTGGGTGTAGATTGGGGAGGGTTGCTGGCCAGTTCTCTCATCTCTGTGGCAGCATAGTTGTTAGGATGCTTGCGCTGCATGTGCCTTATCATGGTCTTGTTCCCAAATGAATATTTTGTATTTGGGTTACCCCTTGAGAGTTCCATGTCACAGATAAGGCAAGTCACCTTTGCCGCATTCACTTTCTTTTTTCCCTCAGGGATGGAAAAAAACTCCCATACAATGTGTGGCTTGGGTTGGTATATGGTATTGTGTTCTTCCAGCCACCTCCTCCTCTTCCTCCTCCTCCTCTTCCTCCTCCTCCTCTTCTTCCTCCTCCTCCTCTTCTTCCTCCTCCTCTTCTTCTTGACCACCAATGTGATGTTGTGGTGGTCCTCTTGGTGGTGGTGGTGGTGCAGATGCTCCAGCTGATGCTGCTACTGTAGCCATTTCAAAGTACAAAATATACCTCAAAGATTTCAAAACAGGTCTTCCTCAGTCAAAGGACAAAGTCAGAATAAGGAAAAAAGGTGGAGTCTTTCATCATTTGGAGAAAATAAAATGTCCTGAATCAATGAGAAGTGTTATTTTCAGGTCACAAGACTAGGGATTTCATCATTATGAAACCAAAACTGTTCTGCACCAATTAAAAGTGTTATTTTCAGGTCACATGACCCGATGCGCTTTCGCGACGAGCCCCTGGGCGCGCCCCGGGTCGCGTCACGTAAGCGCGTCAGATGTTTACGTTGCGTGATCGTATTCGCTCGAGTGCTTCCGGGTGCGCTTACGCTGTGCGTATCACGTGGACGCGGCTACGTGATACGTCACGATGATGTTTTCGTTCGCGGCAATAGCGCTAACTGGACGCTCTCCGGAGCACGCCCTGGGGCGCTTCAAGAGACTATGCTTTCCGGGGCGCTCACCGGGGCGTGCCCCGGGGCAAAAAAAAAATACATTAAAAAAATTGTTTTAATTACAAATATAATATAGGATTCATTCATTTTCAAAAATATTACATTTCATAGCTATAGACATTTGCTATTAACAAAATTTTGAAATTCACTGAAAAAAACATAGGTTTGGGGCCTTATATATAGTTAGGAATTAGCATTTAAAAACCTATGAAATTCACTGAAAAAACCATAGGTTTCACACCAGTTATAGTTAAGAATTAGCATTTAAAAAACCTATGAAATTCACTGAAAAAACCATAGGTTTCACACCAGTTATAGTTAGGAATTAGCATTTAAAAAACCTATTAAATTCACCGAAAAAACCATAGGTTTCACACCAGTTATAGTTAGCTGGAAATTTTACTGACATAAAACCATTGAAATTCCCACGTTCTAGTTAGTTGGACTCACTATAACTTGCGCGCCTGCAATGCACTGCTGATGACGTCACATATTACATCACTCATGACATGGTCAGTGACATCACTCATGACATCACTGATGACACCATCCAGTGAATGTGTGTCTTTCTGAAATATCAATATGTTTTATATATGTATTTGTAAAGGTCGATGGACGAATACATGTTTAAATAAGTGTGTAAATGGATGTTTAATTTTAATAAAATATTGATTGGTTAACTGGCTTATAAAGTGTATCTTAGTGAATACATATATTAGCGAGTAATTTTTAAATACTTTAAATATATGTATCAGTGTTTCACTTTGTGTATAAGTGGCTGAATGGGTTGGTGACTGACTCACTGTTTGTATGTGTTTTCAAGACAGCGTATGTGCAGGACTGTATGGGTGGATGAGTGTGAATATGTGTGTGTTAGTGAGTGAATGCTTGCCTCACTAGTGTCTTTATGAGTAACTACATATGTTTTAATCTAGTATATGTGAGTATTGATGTATATAAGTGAGTATACGTGAGAGTGAGAGATTGAAAGATTTCCTGTTTAAATAAGTATGTGTTTCTATAAGTGATTGTTTAAGAGAGTAAGTATGCGTAAGTTTCCTTAGAAGTAATGTTCTAGTGTGTGTATAGCTGTATATGCAAATAAATGGATGTTCAATAGTTTATTTGCATGTGTGAGTAACTTTTGGATGACTGTCGGTGTGTAACAGGATGTATATGTGTATCACTACATATGATGAGTGAGTATATGTATGAGTGACTATATAGAACTGTTGCTGAATGAGAGGATGTGTATATAGATGGTGGAATTACTGAATTGGTTGTTGTAAGTGGTATGGGTATCTCAATTTTTTTGAAAATGTTAGTTTCTATTTTTGAATATGTGTTTCAAGGGTTACATTACACTGAAAGGAGGTCTGTCAGTCTGTCAATAGGATGGTGTCATCAGTGATGTCATGAGTGATGTCACTGACCATGTCATGAGTGATGTAATATGTGACGTCATCAGCAGTGCATTGCAGGCGCGCAAGTTATAGTGAATCCAACTAACTATGACGTGGGAATTTCAATGGTTTTATGTCAGTAAAATTTCCAGCTAACTATAACTGGTGTGAAACCTATGGTTTTTCCAGTGAATTTAATAGGTTTTTTAAATGCTAATTCCTAACTATAACTGGTGTGAAACCTATGGTTTTTTCAGTGAATATATATATATATATATATATAAGCTCCAAGATCCTCCCTATTCCATAGAAAGGAAAACAGCACTCCCGGGAAATTCTCCTTAGGCAGTGATTATTTTTCGACAGAAAGACGTGTTTCAGATAAACTCCTTCTTCTGTATCCGAAGAAGGAGTTTATCCGAAATGCGTATGTCCGTCGAAAAATAAACACTGCCGAAGGAGAATTTCCCAGGAGTGCTGTTTTCCATTCTATGGAATAGGGAGGATCTTGGAGCTTTCATGTTAACGCGGCACACCAACGCAACGCGATACAGCACACGCCTATGGAGTGACTCGCTACATGGTGTGATGGGAGCAGGAATATATATATATATATATATATATATATATATATATATATATATATATATATCACAATGCAAAACTAGCGATGAGGGCATAGAACAAGTGTGCACAAGACACAATTTACACAATTATAATATAATTCAGTGTTGACGCTCAACTCCCTGTGGTCCACCTCTCCAGGCCACTAATATTTGAAACATATACTTTTAATAGGAAAGGAGTGTCCTCTATATTACAATACTAAATCAGTCCAACTTTTTACAAGTAATCCGCAAAAAAGGGTTGGCAGGCCAAATTTTCGATGTTGTAAAATATTCAGGTTTTATTCAACAATTCAGTCCAACATCATCATCTGTTTAATCTCAAATCATTCTTGCCAGCCTGCGCTTTTCGTCCTTCGCTGGACGTCATCAGGGCTGCAAGGAAAGTGAACATATACACCAATCAATGTTTCTAATTATAATCAACATCAATGATTCTAAACATTTTAAACACAAGCGCATGCTTATGAGAACCTGAACCCACGCCTTTTAGAACAATGGGCAGAATACACTGCAGCATCATGCAAAGGAATGCTGGACATGCTAGTGAAATTCGCCTGGAGTGATCAGGCCAAGGCCTTGGAGGAGATTGCGAGCCTGGAGGAGGAAATCTGAGAGATACAGAGAAAAGCAAATTCGAAGAAATTAGAGGACAGATGAAGCAACGGCTGGCTAAATATGAACTTAAGATACGGCAAAGGAAACAAGAGAAATTTGAAAGAGACGAACGCAATTACAGTCAAGGCAGGATCCTGACGTTTGCAAAAAAAATGTGATGGACCCCGTAAAGAACTAACGAGAAACTACTGCTGTCCCACATGAAAGAGTTGAGTCCTCTGAATCTGAAGTAACAGAGGGAGAACAATTGGGAGATGAGACATCAATGGGACAAAATAACAAAGTGAAGACTCCTTTTCATTTGAAGTTCAACCTGATCCGCCAAACCTGGCTCAGAGCAGGGAAGAGCAAGCCCCCCGAAAAAGAAGAAGAACACGATGCAGGGGCTGGAAGTGGAAGAACAGCAGCCTCTGAAACACGCATGAAGAGAGGAACCAGATGGTAGAAAGGGCTGATAATCTTTCCATAATCAATCTGACAAACCGAAAACTAACAACAACCGAAGAAGAGACACTTAAAATAGGACTCACATTCTACCCCAACAACAAACCGGAATTTACTGAAACCAGGATCGACCTGTTCAAGTTTGTCAGAAAGATCAAGTTACACGAATTCTTTAAATTGAAGCCCTCTGTTGTGGAGGCTAGACAGTTAAAAACGAAATCTCAATTGAAGGACACTGATATCCTTACCGTACAGGACCTGGACATGATGGAAATGTTGGAAGAGCTACGCACTGAACAGGTCCTTGATGACACTGGGAGTACAGATATGGGTCTAAAGACAAGAAGAGTAGGGGTTGAACATGAGGCACCAATAACCTGTTTTAAACTCCTGTCACAATTCAATCCACAGATGCCCTATGATGCCATTGATTCTTTCTCCGAGGCAGTCCTACGGGATCTAACAAAATTTTGTCGCACCCGCACTAATCATAGAACTAAAGCTAGTAAGAACTTGAATCAGGATCAAGAAACTCTACTGTGCAATCTCAGCAAAAATGATGGAATCATTTGCAAGCCTTCTGACAAAGGCGGAAAGATTGTGCTGTTGACGAGAGAGCAATACTCCAGAGAATCTTTGCATCAGTTGAATGACGCAAGATACTATGAGAAGACCACAAAAGAAAGATATCAAGAGAGCATCATGGAAAACCATCAACTCATCAGCAAGTGGCGTGATAAACTACTGTTGGACACCAATGAATTTCTCTTCATGCGTAACAGTGATCCAATCGTACCGACCTTTTACCAGCTCCCCAAAACACATAAGGACCTAGAAGACCCACCAGAGAGGCCAATTGATTCCTCCATGGGAGGATTAACTGAAAACATGTCTATATACATGGATTCTTTTCTCTTTCAGATGGTACTACAATTAGCATCTTATGTTAAAGATACAAAGGACTTCATCATCGAAATAGACAGTATACAATGGGACTCCACATTTGTATTGATAACTATGGACATCACCAGTCTTTACACGTCCATCAACCATAGGCAAGGCATTGATGCCATGAGTTACTTTTTGAACAAAAGACCTATGAAGTTCCTAGAACACAATACCATGCTGATAGAGTTTACTGAATTTTGCTCGTCTCACAACATCTTTTTGTTTAAGAAACAACTGTACAGACAAATCTTTGGCACGGCGATGGGCACCTGCTTCGCCCCCAGCTTTGCAAACTTGTTCGTAGGCTGGTGGGAGGAGCAGGTGGCCCTCGCTGGTGACCAGGCCAAATGGGCAGAATATGTTGTTTCCTGGCATCAATATATCGATGACCTCTTCCTTGTTTGAAGGGTGTCAATGGAGAAAGCTAAACAATTTATCCAGGAGCTTAACCTCTTCGCCGCTAATGACAAGGGTAACTCGTCATGGACTTTCCATTGATTTCAATGGAAATTATATGAGCAGAAGAATAATGCCTTAGCAGTAAAGGGGTTAATAAAAACAATCTTAATCTCAGATTCACCTATGACTGAGACAGTTAACTATCTCGATCTGAGGGTTTACATCAAAGAAGGGGTGGTACAGATGGAACTATTCAGGAAGCCAACTGCCGGCAATTGCATTTTACATGCCAACAGTAATCACCCACCCCCCCCAATTGATCAAGAGTATACCGTACAGAGAACTCCCCTGCCTTAAGCGCAATTGTTCTGACAAAGATGACTTCTTAAGGGCTGCAACGAGTTGCCTCTCTAGGTTTAAAGCAAGGGGGTACAAGCAAAGTCTGCTGGACAATGCATTAAAACGGGTCCAGAGGATTCCAAGGTCAGAACTACTAAAGGACAAAAACCCTAACATCACTGATGACAAGACATCTGATAAAGCTAAAGGCCAATTTTGGATGATAACCACCTATTCTGACGATGCCAACTGTCTTAGGAATATGCTAAAGAGTAATTGGCATGTACTCCAAACAGACTCAGTGATAGGTAAAGATATTCCAGATACACCCCTCATCACCTTCGGTAAGGCGAGGCCAATTAGAGATACTCTTGTCCATAGCCATCTTTCCCCTATGATGCCCTCTAGTTGTACATTGAAAGAGATGAACGGATTCTTTCCCTGTGGGAAATGTAGAGCGTGCACAAGCAGTAAGAAGGTCCTAAATTATAAGATTCCAGGACTGAAAAAACCGGAAGCCATCAGTAAGTTTATTACCTGTTCAACATCACATGTGGTATATTGTTTAGTGTGTCCCTGTGGACTTGGGTACATAGGGAGCACCATTCATAGTGTGAAGGTGCACAACTTAGAACACCAACGAGCAATAGCCAATAAGGATGTAAATTATCCTGTAGCCAGGCCTTTCGCCTGTAAACATCAGAGCAACACGGATCTGTTGCAATATTTTGGGCTCGACTGCGTACCGACAAACCCCAGAGGAGGGGACAGAGTCTTAAGAACACGTAGGCTAGAATCACGCACTATAATTGACCTACAGACTAAGATGCCCAGGGGATTGAATCGTGGGGAAGAGTTGGCTGTACATTTAGGTAGATAAACTCCTTATACCCCCGTGATCTAGGTAATTTTCATGCTCAGCACTAATTGGAGATCTGAATCATGTGACACTTTTTGAATACTTTAATAAATCTGTTGAATCTATGTATATTACTCCTATACATACGGTACCATCCTACGAACATCCAGATCCGCAATTACTGACTGATTGGACAGAACACACAGCATCCTACTGTGAAGGGACACTAAAAATCCTGGTAAAATACGCCTGGAGTGACAGGGAGAAGGCATTAGCTGAAATTAAACTATTGGAAGAGGAGCTCGATAAGGAGCCAGACTCAGATCAAGTAGCACAGTTAAAGACGCAAGTGAAAGCTCGCCTCATCAAATACAAGTAAAAGCTAAGATCTTGTAAACAAGAAAAGTATGAACGAGATGAGGATGATTATCTACAAGGACGTGTGCTAACATATGCGAAGAGATTCGATGTGCCTCGCAAAGCACTCCAGGGCAATGCTAACTCCACAGTGATGGCGGAAGCCGTTACCTCTGAATCGGAGGTTACGGAAAATGAGTCCAGCGACGACCAAGGGGACCCAGGTAACCCCGAAAGCATTCGGAGAAGACGTGCTGGCGCAACTACTGTCACAGGACGAACCCCTTTTCACGAGGAGTTCAAAGTCATAAAGAAGTCATGGCTGCGGGGAGGGAAAAACAAACCACCCGATGCAACCCAAACAGGAGCACCAGGAGAACTAGGAGGACAAGGAGGTCGGGGGCGGCAAAAGGAGGCAGAGGAAGAGCGAAGTCCTCGAGCTGGGCCAACCGAACCTACACCAAAAAGAAGTAATGGAGGAAGGAACCACAGGGACGATTAGTCTAACGGTGGTTGATTTAACAGAAAGAATCTTAACTGACTGTGAAACCGATCTATTGAGTCTGGGCTTAACATTCTGCCCGAATAATACTCTTGAGTACACGCAGACATGCATTGATCTGTTCCACTTCACGAGAAAACTGAAACTCCACAAATACTTTAAGCTCCGTCCACACCTGAAAGACCAGGAGAATAAAGGCTCTAGAACAACTGCTACGGACGCACTAATAGGGAAGGATATTCTAGCCCTAGAGACTCTTGAAGATTTAAGAACTGGACAGCCACTCCAAACTGAAACTTTGGATCTTGCCCAACGTGCGGAATTCCAGGGAATAGAGCAAGAGAGGGAGGAAAGTGGATACAAACCAACCTCAGTATTCGTCCCTCAAGCACCATGGGACGCTGTGGATGTTTTCACAGAAGCTATGAACAACGACCTCATGAAATATAGAAAAGCCAACCATCATACAAAAAGCAATATCACTGAAAAACAGAAATTGGCTCTACAAGATCTAATGAATGACAAAAATGTCATAGTGAAACCCTCGGACAAAGGAGGTAACGTAGTACTGATGAGCAGGGAGTACTTCAAGGGTGAAGCATTAAGACAACTGTCGGATGATAAATTTTACATCAAATGCAGTAATGAACTTTACCAACAAGGCATAAGGGACTATGACATCCTGATACGGAGGTGGTATGATCTCCAAATGCTTAGCAGAGATGAACATTTATTTTTATGAAACAACCAACCATTGACCCCGACCTTCTATCACCTCCTAAGCTTCACAAAGACAGTAAGCAACCCCCGGGCCGTCCCATTGTCTCCTCTATAGGTAGCTTGACAGAGAACATGTCCTGACTAATAGATATCATCTTATTTCCTTTAGTGATGAATTTAAAGTGTTATGTCCAAGACACCAAGGACTTTTTGAACAAAATTCAAGACACAAGATGGGACTCGGACTACCTTTTAATAGTATTGGACTTCGCCAGCTTGTATACAAGCGTAGAGCATGGTCACGGCCTACTAGCATTGCAACACTTTCTAAATTTTAGCCAAATGAGATTTGCCAAACATAACAACATGATTTTGGAATTCGTAGAATTTTGTCTCAAAAATAATATCTTCTTGTTTGAAGAGCAATTATACAAACAAGTGTCTGGGACAGCGATGGGCACCTGCTTCGCCCCCAGCTACGTGAACTTGTTCGTTGGCTGGTGGGAGGACCAGGTGCCCAGGAGCTGCTTGGTAGGACAGGACAAAGGTGAAACTGTGTGTTGGCACCGTTATATTGATGATCTTTTCATCATATGGCGAGGCACCAAAGATACAGCAGAAGCTTACATTAAGGTACTCCATGACAATGAGTACAACTTACATTTCTTAGGGACAATTAGTCCGGTGGCAGCGGAGTACTAGGACCTGAGAGTGTTCGTTGAAGGCGGCCAGCTACACACTGCTCTATACAGGAAAGAGACTGCTGGCAATTCAACACTCTTTGCCAGCAGCAGTCACCCACCCCAGCTAGTTAGGAACATTCCATATGGAGAGCTGTTAAGGCTTCGCAGAAATAGTTTGAGAGATCGGGACTTCGAAGTGGCAGCTGTAGAATGCCTGGCTAGGTTTGCAGCGAGAGGATATGGCGAAGTGTTGTTACAGGACACACTAAGGTGGGTGAGACTGATCCCTAGAAGTACATTGTGAACATCTAAGTCATCCAAGGGACGACGAGGAAAAAATAGAGCCACAGGTGAGGGGAAGTTCAGAATGATAACCCCCTTTTCCCCTGGAGCGAATGACTTGAGAGCCATGTTACAAAAAGACTGGCACATTCTCCAAATGGACAGTGTGCTCAGTAAGGATTTGCCTGCGCACCGGCTGGTGACATTTAGCAAAGCCAGATCACTGGGGGACCTGCTAGTTACTAGTCATCTTGAGAAACCTGTACCCAAGAATAAACACACTTAAAGAAATGAAAGGTTTTTATCCTTGCGGGCGCTGCAAGGCCTGCTCTGGTAGCAAGCGGGTTCTGTCGTATGAGGTACCGGACACAGGCAGGATGATGCACATAAAAAAGTTCATCACCTGTAGCACTCCCTTTGCGGTCTATTGTCTGTTTTGCCCATGTGGCTTTCGCTACATCGGCAGCACCATTAACCAGCTGAAACTGTGAATTTTAGAACATCTGAGGACCATCGATAAGGCAGATCCATCAATTCCGGTGGCCTGACATTTCTCAGAGGTGCACAACAGAGACCGGAGCAAGCTACAGTACTTTGGCCTAGACACTATTCAATCCAATGTGAGGGGCGGAGATCGACTGAGACGGCTCCGGAGACTAGAGTCCAGGTATATCATAGATATGTCTACAAAACATCCGAGGGGGCTAAACAGCGGGGAAGAAATGGATTTCCATTTGGGCAAATAATGTTGGACTGTGATAAACTGTAAATGTTGAACATGCCGAATCATGATTGTGTATTTTGTTTATCAAGAGATACATATATTCCTGAATGCATATAAGAATATAAAAGATGAAGATAAAGATATACACACTTGTATTTTTGAGAGTTCGGGAGATGAATTACTTGATATTATATGAATTGATTTGATCAAGAGCAAGTTACTGCAACCCTGCCAGATGCTTTTAGCTGATCCGTTTTTTGAAGTTCCATTGAGTTTCTTTGAGTTTTTCAAGTTTTCTTGAAAGCTTGGAATGTGTAATGGATGGCCTATTCTATTTTAGCCACTAATTGTACTGAATTGAACTTCTATTGATTTTTTGTCTCAACTTTTTGTCTCAGTGTATGTTGATATAGGAATAGCAATATGGGCCACAGTTTAACATAGGACATAGGCCGATCCACGGATTAATAACAACGTTAATGTATTACATCATGATATCTTATACCCTCAGAAGCAGGACAGTCACCTATCTGTAGGTTAAACAAGTTTTGTGTAGTTCCTGCATCTATACAAATTGTGTATTTAACACCGTTATAAGATGGCACCCACAGTGTCTATGAGGGGTTAATGTCCTATGTTTATGTCCATGCTATGCTGAGGTGTAGCGAAAAAACTTTATTAACATCCCTGACACTGAGTGCTTTACACACTGACAAAGGCAGCACGCCGAAACGCGTATGTGTAGCTCCTGCATATAAAATAAAAAATGTGGTTAACCATACCCTCTTGAGTGCTGCAACTTTTTCCTGATATATATATATATATATATATATATATATATATATATATATATATATATATATATATATATATATATATATATATATATATATATATATATGTATGTATATATATATATATGTATGTATATATATATATATATGTATATATATATGTATATATATATGTATATGTATACACACACATACACAATACATATAACGCAGGTAATTACTTTGGCCCGTTTAAGAAATCTCCACGAAACGTTCCAAAAAGGTGCTGCTTTGTGACTAGTTTCTACATGGAAAGTTTCGGCCCATGATAGGCCCTGGGGAGCCCACCCCTGAGTCCGAAATTACTCAAAATGGAGAGGGGGCCCACCTCTGAGCCTTCCCACCCCTGGGACATAGCAGTTACCTTGCCCACACCATCGCAGGCTGGGAAACCTGTGTTTGCTCTCATTTGGCGGGAGCATTTTTTAATCTCACACCAAGCAGGAGCAAACACAAAGTCTGCTCCCAGCAGGCGGGAGCTTTGAAAATGGTCCCAGCTTGGAGCAGGCTTTTGATGTGGGCAGGGAAGCTACCTACTGGCGGTCGCCATTAGGTAGTTATAGTTAGGACCTATTATCCATAGGAATACCGCAACATCCTGTTTGGAATAACTTTGGCGTTGATTGATGAATCTTCTTGAAATGTTCCAATTTTGGCCAGCTCAGTTCCGCTCCTTCGCTGAAAGTTTGGGGGTGATTGGTGAAGCGGGGGCCGAGAAAAGACACGGCTACAGCTCGAACGGCTGAACGGAATTACACCAAATTTGGCAGAGAGGTAGTCATCAGTTCCGACTTGTGCCTTTTGCTCATATGGTGTCAATCTGTTCAGTAGTTTATGAGAAAATTACGGTTAAAGTCATTTATATATCTATGGGCGTGGTGGATCCGCGGATTGTGCGAGGATTGGCATCGTAGCATAAGCGCACCGTTCCGATCACACGCTGAATTCTAATTGGCTGTCAAGCGGTTTTAAACATCCGAAACCAGGAACTGTTGCCAGCCATTTGTGCCTCGGTAGAAGCGAGGCTGAGGAAGTAAATGAAATATGTGTGCAAAACGTGGACAGGGGCAGGCTAGACACACCCTGGTCCCCTAGGTCTGCTCAGGGGTTCTCATAAGGACCCGTTGGGCAAAAAAAGTAATAACATTTTTTTTTTACAAAAAAAGTTGCGGGATGCGCGTAGGATCTGCGCATTTCGCAGCTGAAAAAAATGCAGCATGTATTTTTGAGATATGTATCAAGCTTATGTGTTTAGATGTTGGGTGGCTCTAAAAGCGCCCTTGTGTTTATTGAGAGATTTTAGTACCTACAAGTAAGTACAAATGCAGAGTTCAAGAGGAAGACTCTGTTCCCTTCATCTGTAAAATGTACACCATCTCTCAACGCAAAATAAAAGTGCGAATCACCGAACATAAGAGTAAGATTCAGGCACAAAGCAAAACATCAACAGTGGCTACACACTCGCAGGAAGCAAGACACCAAATCTCACAACTAAAATTCACGGTCTTGGAAGTGGTGAAACATTGCTGCGATATTGATCCAACAAAACTGAGACTTCAAAAAGAATTTTTTTGGATTAAAAAACTTCATAGTCTACAGCCATCTGGACTCAATGACAGGATTGAATTTGCGTGTTTTCTATAAATTGCATAATGTCTAATAATTGGGTAAATCTCCTCCCTGCTCCTGTAGAATGTGGTAATGAACATACCTATCAATACTTTTAGTAATGATAAGGAATAATCTACCTTCTTTGTTATGAATGATGAACATTACAAAAATGGTTAAATGTGATATTTCTAGACATATGATTTCTCATCCCATTTTCTTTGGTAAAACGATTCATTTCTATTCATTCCGTTGGTTATCCAAAACTTTATTGTCCTAACGCGCCTGACATTAACACTAGTCGGTCGTTCTCTCATGCATTACGCTTCGGCACTTCAATCATGTGACTAACATCACATGACCATCTCTTGTCGATCGAAAAAACAATTTCAGGCAACATAATTTTTATTTAATTCCTCTATATTATCCTTAACACGGGTTTAATCGCAGATTTATCCGGATCGAATGTAGTATACGATTCGTTAAACAGATTACACACTTCCTGGTCATCACGTGATTGCGAACACGTTCTCTTTAAGCAACACCCACATGCTACACGCCATTCACTGCGAGTTAAGTAACGCGGACAGATACCGAAATTCTTCATTTTGTTCATAAACGAACCTTGTTTTTTGTTGATGAATATAAATGCTAAGGTCCTGTCTTTTGCTATTTACAGGCCCCTGACGAAGGGTCATCTTTTTATTTTGACCCGAAATGCATTGGGCAAAATGATATAAGAGAAGATTGTTTAATGAACTATTTCTCACGAAGGAAAATTACAAGAAACATGATAAAAATAAAACAGTGATTTACAACTGAGCGTCAGTCTAATGGATTTAATTAAGTGATTTAACTTTGTTTACACAAGAAGAAAAACCCTAGTGGTTTACGTAAAAGAAGTGCGCAGGCCTCCCGAGAAGAGGTTGCTCCTCTTTCCACATAGTACTGCAATTTTTAAGGCACGGCAAGCACCGTGCAACAGACCTAGCGCCTGACCTGAAAAGGAATACCTTGAATTAATCAGGATAACTTTTGAGTGCAACAGGACAACATACTCTAGCTTGGGAAATTAAAGAAACGTGGCAGGATTAAGTGATTTGCATAGAATAAACGATAAGAAATCAAGTTTAACGTTATTAAAAAAAACATGGAGAGCATGCTAAAATACAACATTGGTCAATCGATTACATGTACAGTGCATGGGGAAGAAGCAGCACTTGGCGCACTACTTAAATAATGAAAGGCGGCAGGATTAAGTGATTTGCCCAGAAACAACGGCTACCAATGAACTTATTCGATATACAAGAGCTGGACACCGTACTAAAATACACTATTGCTGAAAACATTACTTTTGCAATGCATGGGGCACGTAACACACTACTTACACGAGAAAAACTACTTTGCATTACATTGAACAGCACGTGGTACACTGGTGCGTTAACGGTCACGTGGAGCTTGGCAAATTAAATAAACGCACCAGGATTAAGTGATTTGCACATAAACAATAGTTACGAAGTCAACTTTAACGATATAAAAAAAAGAAGGAAAGCGTGCTTAAAAACATTGTCAAATCGAACAAAAATTTGCATTTACGCGGTATGTAAATATCGGTCAGATTAATTAATTTAATTAGTCTTTTAAAGTGCTCTTCTACGAAGAATACAAACACTATCAATGGCTGTGACTGTGGAATAGTAAAAGTTCGAGAAGGTTGGCAGGTTATAAATGCTTTGCAGAATGATGATTGGTTGAGCATGATGTCACTGGGTGTGAGAGCTGTGATTGGGCATGTTGTAATTGAGCATGCGCAAATAAAAGGAAATACGTTAGGGGTACTTAGCTAGACGGTGGGACGTATTGTGGGCATGCGTAACATTAACCCGCATACGCTACCACAAACCTGCATGTGCAAAGTGAAGGCAACTTCTGGAGTGTACATACACAGATGGAGTTCGGATGTTGTTTGAACACCGGCTCCTGCAGGAGGCGGGGAGCCGGCGGGACAGTGGGGGAATTGGAGACTCTCCCACGTCCCCAACAGTGATGGACAAAATAAAAATTTTTAATAAGGCCGTTTCCGGGGAATGGGGTCCCCGGGACCTCGAAGTGGCTTCATGACGGTGCTATGTAACCCTCCTCCATAAAATAAAAATATATAATTAGCCATACCCCGGTGCCCGGAATTGGCCACGTGAGGGGGACCACGCGGCCCCCTTCCCATAAAAAAATAGAATGCGGATACTCCGCTTATTGTCATTGTACCATAAGCGTACCCTTTCGATCACGCGCTGAATGCTAATTGGCCGACAAGTTGTTGTCAACATTCGAAACTAGAAACTGTTGGCAGACATTTTATGCCTCGGTAGAAGGGAGGCTGAAGAAGTGTGTTAAATGTGTGTTTAAAACGTGAAAAGGGGGAGGATAAGCACACTCTGATCCTCTAGGTCTGCTCAGGGGGTCCCACAAGGACTCCCAGAGCCCCAATTTTATTGTTTTTTGGGTAAAATCGCGGGCTGCGCGTATGATCCGCGCATTCTAGCGATATTAAAAAAAAAAAAAGAAACGTGGGCTTCTACTCGTCTTTGGTAATTTGCATTCTTTCAACTGTTTAGAGGAGATGCACAAGTTTTGGATCCAGGATCCACCCCTGAGTAAGAAAAGGTAACGATAACACTACCAGCTAAGTAAATTTTCTTTTATAGGATAACATTGAGTGGTTTCACTTGCAAATTCTTCTAAGTGTGGAGTTTTTTAACTTTAAAATATTCACCTAAAATCATCCAAACAACGAATTCCAATTTACTCACCTGTTATCAGTGACATCACTGATGACATCACTGATGACATCTCAAATGACATCACTGATGTCATCACTGATGACATCATCCACATGACAATCTGATACACCTCATCATCCACTACTATAACCTTTCAACACTCATTATAAAATATGGAGTACCATATTTGAAACCATTGACACACCAATACAAGTTTCTAAAAACCCGCTCAGTGATTCCTACATCTACACACACATCTAAACACTTACCTATAGATTCACTCGTACATGCTAACAAAGATCAATAGTATTAAATATACATATACACCTACATCAACATTACTCACCAGCTCACATTATATCCACTTATGCAGTCATCCTACTCACTTATGCAAACAATTGATCATACCTATATTAACTAAGCTACACACTTACACAACGCCCACTTTATTTATTCATGTAGATAGTAACTCATACTTAGTGTGTTATAAAATCACTAGTACAAGTATACAGTTATCCATACGACACTCATACATTCACTGAGTCTTATGTATACTTATTTATATATACACTGCCTTTTCTATTTCTACTTTGTTGGACATGTATCATTGAGAAATATTTTTACTCATAATCACACCTATAAAGAGATTAACTCCCCCAAACAACTGTTTCCGCATACAGAGTTAACCTCATACACCTACTAAATCAACTATTTACACATCTTTGGACAGTCGCACACCTTCCACCCAACCACACACACATTCATTCACTATCACATACAAATACTCACTTAACTAATTAATAACTAATATACACTTTCACATAGCTAGTAACCAACGTATGTAGTACTTTACACATCAAGAGATAGAGTGATACAGTTATGCACAAATATTAATCACTATCTTATATATTTAGTGAGACACTTTAAATTAGTCACTTAGATAGTCATTCACTCTGCTACTAAATCCTCCATTCAGACACTTACACATCAACTCAGACTTCAAGGCAGATATATATATATATATATATAGCAACCTGTGGTTTTTCAGTGAATATATATATATATATATATATATATATATATATCATATATATATATATATATGTAATATATATATTACCTACTGGCGGTCGCTAGTAGGTAGTTATAGCTAGGACCTATTATCCATAGGAAATCCGCAACATTCTATTCCCAATAACTATGGCGCCGGTTTACGAATATGCGCAAAATATTCCAAACTTTTGGCCGGCTCTGGTCCACTCATATCTTGAAAGTTTCACGATGATTCATCAAGCAGGGGCCGTGAAAAAAGGGGGGTCCCAAAACGCTTTTTCCCCATGCAATTTCCCATAGGACCTTTAGCCGTAGCTCCAGCCCGAACTGCTGAACGGAATTACACCAAATTTGGCAAAGAGTTAGTCCTTGGTTCAGACCTTTTTGCTTATTTGGTTTAAATCCGTTCAGTAGTTCCTGAGAAAATGACAGTTAAAGTCATTTATATATCTATGGGCGCGGTGGATCCGCGTAGCTATCCACGTACCCTAAGCGCAGCCTACACGCACCCTGCTGTGCACGAGCTGTCTGCTAATTGGCTGTCAACAGTGAAAATCAGGAAGTGTTGGCAGCCATCTTGTGCCTCTGTAAAAACGAGGCACAAGAAACCCAAAACAAACGCCGCAAAATACGCAAAGGGGGCAGGGTAGACACATCCTGACCCCCTGGGCCTGCTCAGGGCAAAACATTTTATTATTTTTTTTTTTAAATCACGGGATGCGTGTAGGATCCTCCCATTCTACCGATGAAAAAAAAACACGGTCTCCTGCGCTAAATATTGTAATTTGCCTCGGGTGGGGGGGAGATTCCAGGGGCAATATGAAAAAACTTGTGTGGGGGGGTCCCAATTCCCCCCACACTACCCCGGGGGCCGCCACCCCCCGGGGCTCTTACTTAATATATGTGGGGGACTCACGGGGCCCGCCCGCAGCCCCGGGGACCACCATCCCCCGGGGCTTGTTAAAAATGGGTGGGAGGCTCTCAGTCCCTCCCAGCCCCGGAGACCGCCATCGCCCAGGGCTTTAAAATATTACTTGCCGGGGCTCTCAGGCCCCCCCAGCCCCGGGGACCGCCACCCCTGGGTTTCTAATTTAATATATGCTCACGGGGGCCCCCGCAGCCCTGGGGACAGCCACCCCGTGGCTTCTTTGAAATGGATGGGGGGCTCTCAGGCCCCCACCCCCGGGGACCACCACCCCGGGGTTTAAAAACATTTGGAAAGGGCCCCCCCAGCCCCGGGACTGCCACCACCCGGGGCTTCTGAAAAATGTGGGAGGGGGCCGTGCTGCCCCCCTCATTGAGTACATAGATGGACACAGACAAGGGCTTCAAGTATGGCTCTTTATTGCCAATGAACTGCAGTTGAGACAATTTGCCAGTAGGACTGCAAAGAGATCTGGTTTTACAGAAAGGAAATCAGTCCTCATATACTTTTTACAGAACCTGGATACATTAATCATTAACATCAACATCATGGTGTGAGCATTTCACAAATAGTCCACGTGTACATTTACCTTATACATGACGCACATGACCATGTTAATATTTAGCCAATCTCTTACGCTACTGCCTCCTGACCTAGAGCCTAAGTCTGTTATCTTGTTTTTGTCAAACATGCACTGTTTGAGGTGGTCAGCAGACGCACAATTTCCACACACAATATTTGTCCTAAGCAAACACTTTTACCCAAGCAGGGGCAGAGCAGATTGACCCGTCCCAGTTCAGAGAGCCAATTCTAGGAATTAACTCTCTCTCCGCGCAGCGGCGTGCCCTCTGCTCTGGCCCAATTAGTGAAGGATGTATACCAGTGTGCGGGAGTTGGCGGTTCCCTTCTTTTCCAGTGCCGAGTGAGCAGGCGCTTGGCCGTGATAAGGCCTAGGTCCCAGAACCGGGCTTGCGTTTTATTTTGTTTAGTCCTTTTGTGTAACCCAAGAACGCATGCCTCCCATGTGTTAGGTAGTCCCGGGCCTGCGCTGTGTGTCAGGAGTGATGTCACCTCCCCCCAGTATGTGGACAGAGTTGGGCAGCTCCAAAGCATATGCAGGATGTCCGCACCCAGCAAGTCGCATCTGGGACAGGCGGCGGTGTCAGTCGTAAAGTATTTATTTATTCTGTCTGGCGATAGATACGCCTGGTGCAGTATATACAGCTGAATAGTGCGGATGTTCACAGGGCTGGCCAGGACCAGTTTCCATTCTTTATCTGTCCAATCCCTCCCTCGGTGGGCTGCCCATTTGTCCCTAATCGGTTGTGTGGGCCTCTGGGTGTGTATGAGGAGTGCCTGCGCCAGCCAGTGTGTAATATGTGAGCCTCTGCCCATAACATGCAGGTATTGGATTAAGTGATGGAGCGGTGGCTCCTCTTCGATATCCCCCCAGGACTCCGTATATGTCCTCACCACTGACGCGTGGAGCAGGAATTGCCCTGCCGGCAGGCCTGTGCCCTCCGATAGCTCCGCAAAAGGAAGCAGGGCCCCGTCCGCCTATAGGTCGCCCATTGTCTCCACTCCGGCGGCAATCCAGGGTTCCATGTTGCGTGGTGTCACCATCCCATTCCTCTGGGGGGTACCCAGCAGGGGAAGGGCAGGGGCATACGGCCTAACATTCTTTGTCAGCTTCAGGCAGCGAATGAAGCATTTTCGGGCTACGGCCATGTGCAGGGGCAGAGGGCGAGGTCCCTTGGTCAGTGGATGAAACAGGGCGCACACCTGTGGGTGTGTCCATTGGTAGTCCGCGTTGGCGGTGTCGTCGAGGTGTGAGTCGCTGAGCCAGTACGTCACCCATTGCAGCTGCGCTGCCAGGTAGTACAACTCCATATTGGGGACCACCAGCCCTCCCTCCGCTGTCGGGGAGTACAACTTCGCCAGGGCCACTCGTGGGCGCCCCGTGTTCCAGATTAAGCCGCGGAGCATCGACTCCAGTTCGCGGAAGATCCTCGTGGGGACATACAGTGGGATATTCGCAAAGTGGTAGAGCAGCCTGGGTAGCGCTATCATTTTAGACAGCGCGATCCGGCTGGGCACATTCAATGGCAAGGTCTTCCAGAAGTTCATCTGGGCCCTCAGCGAGGACACGGCGCGTACCAGGTTGCCCTCCAGTATGTTCTGCGGGTCTCTGTAAATGTGTAGCCCGAGGTACTTGAACGTAGTCGGGTACCAGGTAAGTCGGGCGCCACCAAGGTGCACTTCACATTCCTCCAGGTACGGGCTGAAGGCGTATACTCCGGACTTGGTCCAATTGACCCTGTGGCCCGACACCTCCTCGAAGGTCCGGAATATATCCGACAGTGTTGCGGGCACCGCGGTGAGGTCTCGCACATAGAGTAATAGGTCGTCCACGTACAGTCGGGTACCAGGTAAGTCGGGCGCCACCAAGGTGCACTTCACATTCCTCCAGGTACGGGCTGAAGGCGTATACTCCGGACTTGGTCCAATTGACCCTGAGGCCCGACACCTCCTCGAAGGTCCGGAATATATCCGACAGTGTTGCGGGCACCGCGGTGAGGTCTCGCACATAGAGTAATAGGTCGTCCGCGTACAGCGAGACCGTGTGCACCCCGTCAGCCAGCGGGATCCCCCATTCCACTCCCTTGTCCCGTAGTAGAGCTGCCAGGGGTTCGATGGCCAGGGAGAAGAGAAGGGGTGACAGGGGGCAGCCTTGTCTGGTGCCCCTGCGTACCCGCACCGTCTCTGACAGCATCCTGCCCGTCCGAACACGGACGCTAGGTCTCTGGTAAAGCAGCCCGACCATGTCCACGAAGGCATCCCCTACGCCAAGTTTGTCCAACACCGCTCCTAAGAACGGCCACTCCACCGAGTCGAAGGCCTTCTCTAGGTCTAAGACGAGGCACCCCGATCTCGGCCAGTGTATTGTGGCCGCTTTCTGGACTCGGAAGAGGCGTCGCAAGTTACGGGAAGTGCTCCTCGCCGGCATGAACCCGTTTTGGTCTGCATGTACTAGGGCCGGGACCTCCAGGGTCAGGCGGCGGGCCAGCAGGGAGGTGAAGATTTTGTAGTCCGTGTTCAACATGGCTAAAGGCCTGTAGGACCCCATGCACGTGCCATCCCTACCTGGCTTCAACAGCGAAACCAGGTTCGCCTCGTTTAGTGAGTCTGGGAGCGGCGAGTCCTCGATCGCATGTACATATAGCTTGAGCATCTCCGGGATCAGTGTGTCTGAGCAGGCCTTGAAGACCTCAGCAGGTAGGCCATCAGGGCCGGGAGACTTGCCATTGGACAATGCGAAGATGGCCTCTCGCATTTCCTCTTGGGTGAATGGTCCCCCTAGATCCCCCTGTTGCGCGTTCGTCAGGGAAGGCAGTTGAATGTCTGCAAGGAAATCCGCAATGGTGGCCGCGGAGACCCTCAGTTGTGACTTGTACAGGGCCTGGTAGTGCCCCACAAACGCCTGATGTATCTTGCTTTGTGTGTACACTATCTCCCCTCCAGCTGTCCGGATAGCGGATACCGGTTCCGTGCGGGACTCTTGTTTGACCAGCCAAGCCAGTAGTCTCCCCGGCTTGTCGCTGTGTTGGTGCACCCGCGCGGAGTGGGCCGCGAAATTAACGTGCCTCAGTCTTTCTAGTAGCGCCGCATGTTCCACACGGGCCTCCCGCAGCCGGTCACCCGCACCGACCACCGCCTCCCGCTCCCAACGGAGTAAGTCCGCCTCCACCCTGCATAGGTCCGCCTCTAATTTCTTCTGTATGCTCCCTTGTGTGCCCAGGCAGTGACCCCGTATCACCACTTTGAAGGCGTCCCATTCCACGCTCGGAGAGGACGCTGTGCCCGAGTTGTCGGTGAAGTATTGTGCCACTCGGGCCTGCAGGGCGTCTCTAAAGGGGGCGTCGAGTAGCAGAGCGGGTTGTAACCGCCATGTGGGGATGGGTGGGTGCGGGCGTTCCCAAGCTACTGCCAACGTGTGTGGGTTGTGGTCTGAATGTGTCCGGCCGAGGTATTGTGACTCAGTAATGTGCGGTAGCATTTCCGTTGTCACCATGTATCTGTCTAGGCGGACATGTAGCGCGTGTGTCCCCGAGTATACCCTGGTGTCTGGGTTGTGCGCGCACCATGCATCTTTTAGGTCCCACTGCGTCGCCCATCTTGTGAGTGCCTTTGCAGCCCCTAAGGATGTGGCATCTGGCCTGGGCGGGGTCGAACGGTCCAGTACAGGGTCTAGCACTGTGTTGTAGTCACCTCCCAGTACCCAGGGGACACCGTGCCAGGGCGCCAGTTTTTCCGAAAGGTGTGTCAGGAAGCTTCCCTGGTCTGTGTTTGGAGAGTAAACGGACGCCAGGACTACTGGCTGCCCGTCCATTCGACCCTTCACTAGTACATATCTCCCCCCCTGGTCCGTGAGCACTTCCGACATTGTGAAGGGGGTGCCCGGCCTGACCCACAGTAGCGTCCCACGGGCAAATGAGGAGTATTCAGTGGCGTATAACTGACCCCTCCACCTGCGCCGTAGTGCAGCCACTTCCGCCCCACATAGGTGTGTCTCCTGCAGGAGTGCGATCTGTACTTGCTGCCTTTTCAGGTAGGAATATATTTGGTATCTGCGCGCGGGTGTGTGCATGCCCCTGATATTCCAAGTGCATATCTTAATCGAAGTCATAGTAGCGGTGTGTACTCCTCCCCATCTTTCTTACAAACAGCAGCTCCACCAGGGGCTCTCCCATCGCTATTCTCAGCATGCCCGTCTCCACCCCCCATAGTACACATAGCATTGTTCAGGTAGACATTAGGTAGGGGAAAAACAATGAACAACAGTAACCAAGTGTGGGTGAGTCCCACTAAAATACCAAAGGGGCAGTGGCGAAACGGGCCACCGTCCATAATCTCAATTGAGAGGGACAACCGTTCCAGTCTAAGGGGCAGTGCGCATAAGCACAGTTGAGGCCAAGAGGATGTTAAGTCGATTAAAGGGATTCCAGTTCCATCCCCGAGCCTCAAGTTGCAAGCCGTTGCTGGCCACCGGCTGTGATCTGGCATACGACGCCGTTCTGTTCATGCGGGGCCCCGCTTGTGCGAGTCCCGGCCATTGGGGGGGAAGGGTTGTGGTACTGTGCGGGCTCTCGGCCCCAGTCAGGAAGGGCACCCCTCCCCCCCCGGGCCGTATCTGCAGACGGCCAAGGACGAGCACAGGTCAAGAGGCAACCCCACCAACACCAACCCCGCCGGCCACCAGCGCCATTTAGGCAGTACTCACTGTTCCTGTGGTCCACTGTCCATTCGGTAGGCAGGGGGGAGAGGAGTGCGCCCCCGGCTGCGCCTGGCGTCGGCTGCACCTCAGCGTCCTGTTGGCCATTGCCGCTTCCCCCCCGCCCTGACGGTTATTTTCCAGACTTCTCCTGTGGGGCTAGTGGATCAGGTCTGAGGTTTGCGGCGTGACCACCGGCAGTTCCACAGAGAGCTGTGAGTTCGGGATCCCGTAGATGGCTTCGTCGTCATCACTGGGCGCTGTCTGCTGACCGTCCTCGAGGTTCGTTTCCTGGGAGGGCTGGTTGGTGAGCTGGGAGACTTTTCGGAGCGCATCGCGTTGTTCCTGGAGCATCTGATCCAACGGGGGAGAGTGTTGCGACCCTTCCTCCGCCCGCTGGGACTGTTGAGTTCTGTGTCTCCGGCGGTGCCGTGGGCCGCGTTGCCTGGGCCTCGCCTCGCACCCACGAGGGTGCTTGGGTGCCGTGTCTGTGCCTCCGTCCAGCCACTCGCTGACCTCCCCGGGGGTCCCGAAGAAGTAAGTGTTGTCCCCCGCCACCACTCTCAGCTTTGCGGGGAAGAGCAGGGAGTATTTGAGGCCTGCAGTGCGTAACCTCCTCTTAACTTCCAGGAAGTCGTGTCTTTGGCGTTGCACCTGGATGGTGTAGTCGGGGAAAAACATGATCGACGCATTGTCTATGCGTATTTCACCCATTCGCCTCGTTTCCCGCAGCACCGTGTCCCGGTCCCTGTAGTTCAGTATCCTGAAGAGCAGTGGTCTTGGGTTGGCACCAGTTGTGTAGGGCCTGGTCGGCACTCGGTGCGCGCGTTCCACGACAAAGTGGGGCG
Organism: Lissotriton vulgaris; assembly: GCF_964263255.1. Taxonomy (NCBI): domain Eukaryota; kingdom Metazoa; phylum Chordata; class Amphibia; order Caudata; family Salamandridae; genus Lissotriton; species Lissotriton vulgaris. The sequence continues at coordinate 2,029,064,001 of NC_141685.1, forward strand.
ATAGTGTGCCCTCAGGCAACAGGGCCCGTAGCCAGTCTTCCACATGCTGCGCAGGGTGGTTCCCTTCCCATTTTTCCGGGACACCTACGAGCCTGATGTTGTTGCGTCTCGCCCTCCCTTCCGCATCTTCGGCCCTGTCTTCCAGGAACTCTACTCTGTTCAGGAGATCCTGCACTTGCCTGTCCGTTTGAGTGACTTTGGGCTCGATCTCCTTCACCGCGCCCTCCAGGACCTTGGTCCGGTCGGACAACTTCCTGTGGTCGTCCCGCAGGAGGGTCAGGTCCACAGCCACGCCATCTATCTTGGACTCTAGGGAGGTTCTGGTCTGCTGGAGCGACTGTTCCATTCGCTCTACGGCCACCAGCACACTGTCTAGTCTCGTGGCCAATTGCTCGGCAGCCATTTTGTCGAGCAGCTTGTTCGTTTTCCCCTTTGGCGGGGCCCCACCAGTCCCGGTGCGGGTCCGCACCCCTCCTGACATGTGCGGGGGTGCACGTCCAGCAGAGTCTTTGTCTCCGCCACTCTGGTGGCACCTCTGAGATTACACCCCGCCTGGGTTGGGGGTCTGTTGGTCCGAGGTTCCCCCCCTCAACCGTGGCCGGCGTCTTCGCGCGGGGGGGGTCCGGCGGGTCTCCTCCCTTCCGCGGCACAGCTCCGCCACGCAGCCCCAAGCACAGCGGGTGTCCCGAGAGTCCGGGTGTCTCGTGTGTGGTCGGCCACTTCTTCTTGGCTTATTGCCCCCTGCACGTGTGCCTATGCGGGGGGGGGGTCCGCAAGTGTCTCCCCAGGTGTCCTCACTGCAGGGGGGGGTGTCCGCTGTGTCACCAGCTGTGGAGCGCAGGTCTGACCGGGGGCTCTGGCCCGCGGTGGCAAGCTGTGGGCGGCCTCTCCGCCCCGGGTCTCCTGCGCCTGCTTGCGTGCTTGTAACTCACCGGGTGGCGCCTGGTGTTGTGCGGTGCCCCGGGGGCCTCCCGTCTCTCCCACTCCTCACCGGGTCAGTCTGCGCTCCTTGGCTGCCTCAGGTGTGCCGGCAGCAGTCCTGCTGGAGCCGCGATGTGGGTGCTGGGCTCTCGTTGTCCGCTGGTCGGGGCAGTAGCGGCAGGGCAGGGCATCTGTCGAACCCTCGGTGGTCGCTCCCAGTGCGGCAGCAGTCCGCTGGCGGCCCTCGGGAAGCGTGGGCCGGGGCCTATGTGCTGGGCCCAAGCCTCGGTCTCTCGTGGCCTCACCGCCGGCCGGGAGGCCTCCGGGCCCGCAGGAGGGTCGTAGGACAGGTCGGGGTCCGGCCGACGGAGCCTCGGGTCGAAAGTCGGCCAGACTGCCGAGATGACCTCCGTGGTTGTCCGCCTGCAATTTCCGGCGGCCTCGGTGAATTTTGGCGGATAATCGGCTCGGGGAAGGGGAGCTTAGCACGGAGCTCTACCCAAGCACGTCCTCCGCCATTGCGTGCTTAGCCACGCCCCGTAAGGATAATATCTAATGGTAGTACTTCATCTATTTCCTGCAGAAGATCAGTTACCAGAATTACTGACATTTCATCTCCTTCTTCTTTGTAGACCTCAAATTGTACCTTTTTTCCTCTTTGATCAGTTCTGGTGTTGGCATGTGTTGCTGACCTGGGTCTTGGCTGGATGCAGTCTCAGGAGGTGCCCTCTTGATGTGGCTGGCTTGTATCCAGGATTTGTTGTTGGTGCACTTTACTGCTGTCTTTGTGGCGAGCAGGACTTGCTGTGGACCCTTCCAACGAGCTTGGAGACCTCTGGAATGATTTGATGAGCACCCAGTCACCGGGCTTGAACTTGTGCCCCTCGACCGGCAGTGGCTCAGGAAGGGTCCCCCTCACTTGCTGGTTGATAGAAGCAAGAGTACGTGTGAGTGACATGCAGTAATCATTCAACAATTTATTTGTCATCATAGGCAGAGCATTTTTGTCTGGAACTCCTCAAGCTACCATTGGCAACCCAGTGACTATTTCATGTGCACTGAGTTTTGTCTTGGCATCCGGTGTGCTCCTCATGCTCATTAGGGCAATTGGTAAGGCATCCATCCAGGTCAATTTTGTGTCAGCACATACTTTCGCAATTTTATTTTTTAATACACCATTTTTCCTTTCTACTGCACCAGCCGCCTCTGGATGATAGGCACAGTGTAGCTTCTGCTGTATTCCCAGAGCTTTGCATGTCAATTTTATTATTTCATTACAGAAGTGGCTGCCATTGTCTGAAAATATTGTTTTTGGGACCCCAAAACGTGGGATCAACTCTTTTATCAGGCACTTGGCTGTTGAGATGGCATCGTTATGTTTTACTGGATATGCCTCTATCCATTTTGAGTACATACACACTACCACCAGGATATACCTATACTTATTTGTAGGTAGCATCTCCACATAGTCAATTTGAAGGGCTTCAAACTGCATTGTTGGTTTTTCAAAGTGGCCTTTAGGTACTGGAGCAGTCTTACCCACATTGTACTATGCACATACCATACATGTTTGACATATCTCCTGTGCTATTTTTCTTATGTTCTTGTTCACCCAGAAATTGTCCATACAATTTACTATTCCATCCCTGCATATGTGGGCCGGGCCATGCATGGCTAAACACATGGAGTCTGTCAACATGTACTTCTCCTTAGTCTCATTCATCCAGCATCCTTGAACAAATGACCCATTCTTTGACCAACTCATCTGTTCCTCTGCTGTTGCTCCTTGCTGCATTAGTCTTACACCTTCAGTTGTTAGGTCTAGTGGCTTCACTTCTAGAGGTAATTCTTGGGCTGTTAGCACTAATGCTGAATGGCTTCGTGCTGTCTGTTTTGCTGTTTCATCAGCAAATGCATTTCCCTGGCCTACTTTGTCTGTAACCTTCTTGTGAGCACTGCATTTAACTATGGCCAATTTCTTTGGAAGTGCCAAGGAGTTAAGTAATTTGGTGATAAGCACTCCGTGCTGTATCTTTGTGCCTTGTGAGGTAATAAAACCTCTTTCCTTCCAGAGTCTTCCAAAGGAATGTGCCACGTTAAAGGCGTATTGACTGTCTGTGAATATGTGAACACACCTTCCTACAGATAACTCGCAAGCTCGTGTGAGTGCCACAAGTTCTGCTGCTTGTGCAGACAACTCAGGTATCTTACAGGACTCAACCACATTTTTATTTGTTACAACTGCATAGGCTGCTGATGTATTGCCTTCCTCTGGTCTAAGGCAGGAACCATCCACCCACAATTCTCCTTCAGCATCCGCATAGGGTGTATCAGGCATGTCTATTCTACCTTTTGTTTGCTCCTCAGTTAACAAAATGCAATCATGGTCTGAGTCCACTAGATCATCAGTGGGAACAGGTAACAGAGTGGCAGGGTTAAGAACATTACACTTGTGAAGTGTTACATGTGCTGCAAATAAACAGATCTCATACTGCGTGAGCCAGGCATTTGTGAGGTGCTGAGTACGTGTCTTATTCAGTATCAGCTCCACTGCATGTGGAACATAGACATCAACTTCATGTCCCATTATTATGCTTTGTGCACGTTGTAATGATAAGGCAGTTGCTGCAACCGAACGTATACAGGAAGGTAAAGCCTTGGCTACAGTATCCAAGGTGGCAGAGAAATATGCGCATGGTCTTTTGTGGTCACCGAACTGCTGGCAGAGAACCCCAAGAGCACACCCGTCAGACTCATGAACATAGAGTTGGAAAGACTTAGAATAGTCTGGTAGGCCTAAAGCAGGAGCAGAGCAGAGAGCTTGCCGAATGGCAAGGAAGCTTTGTTCATGTTCTGGCAACCACTGAAGGGGTTCGGGCGTGTCCTTGTGGGTCAGGGCCAATAAGGGTTTTGAAATCAAGGAAAAGTTAGCAATCCAATGTCGACAATAACTGGCCATACCTAGAAAGGCTCGCACCTGTTTTTGGGTGCGTGGCACTGGTGTCTGTAGAATCAATTTAATGCGCTTATCATCCAATCTTCTCTGCCCTTTCGACAGGATGTGTCCTAAATGGGAAACTTCCTATTGAACAAATTGTATTTTCTCTGGTGAAACCTTGTGACCACGTTCAGCTAGGAAATTTAACAAATTAATGGTGTCAGTTGTACATTGCGTCTCAGAGATGCTACCAATCAGCAGGTCATCTATGTACTGTATTAGCACAGAATTGGGTGATAAATTGAATGTGTCTAGTTCTCTTTTCAAGGCCTGATTGTAAATGCTTGGGCTCTCTGTGAACCCCTGGGGAGCACGTTGGAAACAGTAGCTTTTTCCACTTACAGAGAATGAAAAGAGGTACATGCTACCCTCATCTACTGGAATTGAGAAGAAGGCATTTTTTAAATCTACAACTGAAAAATATGCCATTTCTGGTGACAATGTTGACAATATTGATACTACATTTGGGACAACCGGGAACTGTGGCACCACTATTTTATTTATTTCTCACTGCCGAGTCCAACGATGCTGTTTTACCACGCTACACCTGACCGAGAGGGCGTGTTGTGAAGCCATATATATATCTCTGAGAAACACAGGATCACTAGGAACATAGAGCATAGATTCAACATTGTCAAGAAATTCACATAGAAACAGTGTGGCAGTAAATATAAGGTACAATTGATCGTACAAGCAGTACCTACGAGAGTAGTAGATTATTTTGATAAACCAAAGGGTAGGAAGTTATTATGGATTAGGTGCTGCAGCCTGGACTTGAGTAAGTTTTAGAATGCAAGTAGCAGGCAGATGAAGAAACTTATAAAGGTTGTACAGACTCCATGAGCTTTGTTGTGGCTTGCACTCCAGCATGGGCGCTTTAGGAAGAATATCTGGTGTACAGTACAAAAGCTGAGCCCATACAATGGTCTGTTTCTTGTTGTGAGAGTGGCGCTGAAAGTCCAGGAGTAATTTAGCGGTGGGCTCGAATGCCTCTTAATGCCTGAGCCCCATTTCTTCTTCCAGAGAGCTCTATGTTCTCTTGCCGTGGCTTGGGGAAGGCAGAGAGGGTCAACTAGAATCAACACATTGGCGTGGAACAAGACTTGCCTCTGCACTTCAGTGAAACACTCGCCTAAAACTTGCAAATAATTTCCTTCTCATCTCTGCCTTTGTGGCAGTCACAGCCCTCATTCCTGTCTCAGTTCAAGCCCCCCTCCCACTCAGCTAGTCCCTATCTCTGAGCCTTCCTAGCTCTGCCTACTAGCCGGGCTGTAATAAGTAATAACAAAAACCTTTTCAACACAGGCACACATGACACATTTGCAAAATTACAAACATAGAGTTAAAATACATTCACATTGACAACGCCAAAAGCTGTAAGTTCACCCATTGTCGTGCCCTATTGGCTTTGCCAATGCTTGTTTGTATTTGTAAGGAATCTGCCCAAAGTATGTAGGACTGCTCCTGGTGTAGCTGGTCAAATATTGGGTAGGCTAGTGTGCAGAGAGGTGACCTAGCCCAGGTGGGAGATTACTATAGCCTTCACTGCTTCCTTATGATCCTAGAAAGGTGGAACACACTTAAGATAGTTGATTTTGTGAAGGGTGGAACTTGGCAGACCTAGCTATAGCTTGGATGTGGCATTTAATATTGAGATTAGAGCAGAGGAGGCATCCCAGAGATTGATAAGAGATTGATAAGAGAAGGCCAGTTTTGGGGCGATAGATGACAATTTTAACACCTTAGCTGCGTGTAAACAATTCTCCCCAGTGCTGCGCTGTCCATTGGAACCAGTGCTGAATGGACGTCCAATGGTCGTGCGCAGCACTGGGGAGGTAGCGCTGCTGACGACCATTGGCCGTCAGCAGCACTTAAGGGGTTAACACCTTAGCTGCGTGTAAACATCCCTCCCCAGTGCTGCGCTGTCCATTGGAACCAGTGCTGAATGGACGTCCAATGGTCGTGCGCAGCACTGGGGAGGTAGCGCTGCTGACGACCGTTGGGCGTCAGCAGCACTTAAGGGGTTAAGGATTCAAACCACACCTTCCTTCACCAGGCACGTTTTTACATCACAGATTTTACAGCGCAAACCGCTACCATCATTTGCATTCACTCACATTTGAAACACCTTCACCATGCAATCCACTACTGCACATACTTTTACCATGCTCACTGTTACTGAAAAATCATGTCACAGTCTAACACTGCCATCTACTGTTAAAAATGTATACATTAGTTTTTAATTCTTGTTTACCAACATATATATATTTTTTAACAAATTACTTTTGTCATTTACAGGTTTGGCATTGTTTTGTTCTTATATATTTTTGTGAGGAGATCCTCCAAATCCCGTTTTTTAATTACCCTTAAAAATATATAAGGCGTTTTAACACTGTATGGGTTCCAGAGTAGCGTGCTACTCTCCTAAAAAAGCACTTCAACCCCCCATCAGGGGTAGCAAGCACTATATTAATGCAAACCTTTTTCCCTTCTCTATCCCTCCACTATCCTTCACAATCTAAATAACTGACTAATATATCCACCACTCAAATCACTTTAATATCTTCACTATACTAATTCACCACTAATCCTTTATGGGTTCCGGAGCAGCGAACTAATTGCAGAAAAAGCGCTTTGACGCTCCATCGGGGGTAGTACGTGCTATATAAATGCAATTACAATACAATACAATACATAGAGAGACATTACCACCTAATGTTCAAATGCGTGTTAACGTCTTGCATTGTAAAGACTTGCGTGCAACAGTAATTTACAATGTAAACAAGCATTTGCAATGCAATCTGTCTTGCCTTTGGAACCTTATAAGTCTTAACGAAGCTGACATTTTGTGTGCAACGTGATTCCAGTGACAGGCAGTGCAAGAGAAGCTGAGCGCCCCTAAAAGTTAATGCAACTAGAACAAAGGCTCAGTGAATAAGTTATTCTGCATAGGTGTGCCAACATAAACAAACAAAAACAAACATTAAGCATTATTATTATTAAACCTGCTATAAAATATGGAAATGTGTTTCACAATGTAGGTGTGAAACATTTCCAAGCACGTAGGAAACGTCTCAATTGCATTGCAATCTGCAAAGGAATTATGTCAATATGGAGGACAGGCAATCTTCCAAGGTCGTCCAGTTGCTGCACCTTCAAAATTAGGAAGTCGTAGACCTGTCTCCAGGCATAAGCCGTAGACTGGTCCATATGGCTGAGATACCCGCCACCCCCTCTCAACACAATCCCCAAGGATGGGAAACCGGAAACGGTTCTGAGCTTTTGGAAGGCGGGAGGGAGTGACCCTCCCGGGCGTATTTATTAAAATATGAAACAAAATCAAAACATAAAATAACAGTTTCATATTATGTACAATTTCATTTCCACATTACGATGTTTGGCTAACCTTAACAGATCTCTAATACAAAGGTTCTCCTAGCCGAACTAACATCCTACAAAACATTTGACTTGAAATTGTACATCCTAACGTTAAGGGCCAACGGCAAGGTCGTAACCGGTGTCAGATCCCTAAACCAGAAATACCACCCTCACTTGTGAGGGGACCGACCGCACAGAGGCGTACCTCAAGTGCATCTACCAATTTCCCTTGGACTTGACGGGGGCCCCAATGAACTCGACGCCATTTAACGGTCGTCCGAGGACTCGTGTGAGGTGTCTAAAAGGTAGCGTAAACCCCCTCCCGAACCCCACACAACTTACCCATCTGCCGTCGCAGATGTCCTGGCCCCGGGAAATTCCCCAGGAGGGCCCGTAGCCCCTCCTATCCAGGAAGGGGCCTTGACCACCTTTCCTTTCCTTCCGGCGGCCTATCCTTAGACGGGACCGCCTCCCCGTTGAGGGGCCAATGGCCACCTCCCCCGAGCGCTCCCATCCGTAATGGGTGACGCCCCCCCATAGGGATCTTCCAATTACTGCTCAACGATCATGACCTTACCGCCCGACCAAAATAAATACGACAATTCTACCTAAATTACTAAATTACAAAACAATCATAATTTATTACAAGCATGATTACTGATCAACACTAGTGCAAAATACTTTAGTTGCAAAACATACTGAAAATGACCATTCTTTATTGCATATTCAAAATTATCACGACAATTGTCACAACCTGCAAGAAATAGAGTTACCACAACAAAACTTTATTCAAAACAACTTGCTGTCCTCAGGGGCTGGTGGGTGGGTCAAAATTGGCTCTTCGTTCCGTCTCGAGCTCACGTGCAGCGGGGAGGTGCAGCTTCAGAGCACAGGAACAAGAGGATGCTTTCTTGACTTGTTGCTCCTTTTATCCGTCTTCAGGGCGGGCGTAAAACCCGCCCCCGCCTGCCTCCGAGGGCGTGGCCGGCCGCGTCAGTGTCTAGGACAACCCACTCCAGGGCGGGAAAAAGGCGCGCCCCGGCTACGCCGCTTCGGGCATACCAGCCGAGACTCGCCTCCCGCCCAAGATGGCTTCCCGGGGGGATCGTGGTACTCCACCATACGTTCGGGGGGACCGAATGGTCGCCCCTTTCCATATGGCTGAGATACCCGCCACCCCCTCTCAACACAATCCCCAAGGATGGGAAACCGGAAACGGTTCTGAGCTTTTGGAAGGCGGGAGGGAGTGACCCTCCCGGCCGTATTTATTAAAATATGAAACAAAATCAAAACATAAAATAACAGTTTCATATTATGTACAATTTCATTTCCACATTACGATGTTTGGCTAACCTTAACAGATCTCTAATACAAAGGTTCTCCTAGCCGAACTAACATCCTACAAAACATTTGACTTGAAATTGTACATCCTAACGTTAAGGGCCAATGGCAAGGTCGTAACCGGTGTCAGATCCCTAAACCAGAAATACCACCCTCACTTGTGAGGGGACCGACCGCACAGAGGCGTACCTCAAGTGCATCTACCAATTTCCCTTGGACTTGACGGGGGCCCCAATGAACTCGACGCCATTTAACGGTCGTCCGAGGACTCGTGTGAGGTGTCTAAAAGGTAGCGTAAACCCCCTCCCGAACCCCACACAACTTACCCATCTGCCGTCGCAGATGTCCTGGCCCCGGGAAATTCCCCAGGAGGGCCCGTAGCCCCTCCTATCCAGGAAGGGGCCTTGACCACCTTTCCTTTCCTTCGGCGGCCTATCCTTAGACGGGACCGCCTCCCCGTTGAGGGGCCAATGGCCACCTCCCCCGAGCGCTCCCATCCGTAATGGGTGACGCCCCCCCATAGGGATCTTCCAATTACTGCTCACCGATCATGACCTTACCGCCACAGGCCGGATAGTCGACCGGCTATCCGGACCCCCCACAACCACTCCTGCCTAAAGGTCATGTTTTAAACTCCTTAACCAAGCTATGAGGTCTCCTATGAGTAACTCATTCCCCACCCGGGACAAATGAACCCCATCCCCCAAATACATACTGTCCCCTTTGATACATCCATGCGAAACAGAATGCAGTGTACTTGAACGAAACAATCTACTCACTTTGTTATTTATTTTCCTTACTGAATGATTCAAAGCAGAAACCGAAATGGCCCCCCGCCATACTTTCCGTGGGATCATATGGGACCATGCAATTGTGCACCCTGGAACTCTTCTTGCCAACCAACTTACTGTGGAAAGCATTGCCTCAAGAAGAAGTCGTCTACCAGTGGCCACCAAATCGTTGCCCCCAAGATGGACTATGATTATAGACGGCGGTGACCTTGTCCGCCCTAACAAACCCTCGAAAAAGGATTGAAACTGGTCAATACAGAGCCCGCCCTTTCCGTAGAAGGACACCCTGTACCCGTATTCCCCAGCCACGTGAATCATGTCACCTGCTTTGAATACGTCCGCGGCACGCCTCACGTATGAGTGGCCCACGACCCACACCTCCTTTTTCGCAGCCGGTGATGTCTGACCGCTGGTCCCCACGTGTCGGGTCGACTGCACAGTCCGCCCCGCCTCGTAGGCTTGCGCAACTGAAAACCAAACAAAAACAAGAAGCGTGAGTACATCATTACAGCTTCACAACATGTGCAACCGCACATACCTTTTATAACAGTTCGAGGACCAACGCCCCACACGTTTTACTTCTTCTACACTCAGACCCCTGGCTGTAGCCTCAGTAGCAGCCCCTATCCGAAAGGAATGGGTCCCGAACTCGCCGGGGTTCAAGCCCGCGGCCGAAATCGACATCGCAAGCACCCGCTGGAACTGAAACCTCGTCAGTGGGGTGGCGTCAGCGTGTCTCAACAAGGTCCCCCCCCATGATGCCACCCTCTGCGCTAAATATTTCTCTACGCAAACAGGGCACATGGAAGACCCGGGATTCCTCTGTATGGTTATGCAGTCCCCAATCGCACCCTGATCGGTTTTGGACCTGACAAACGAGACAGTCATCGTCTCCCCCTTGACCTGAATGTGCTCTCGGCACAGTCCCCCCATCGTATCCTGCTTGTTCTTCGCCACTAGTTCGCTTACCCGCATAGCTCCATGGAATGCCAGCGCAAAAGCGGCTCGGAATAACACTGTTTCATACTGGGATGAACACGTTGCAGGGAGTACGGATAATAACAGGGCCAACCTATCCAGACCTATCGGGTGCCTCTCATCTGCTCTGCGACCCTCAAGGCGTTGCCACCCACGTAGCGCTTTCTGTACCACGAAAGACGCTGTCGGGTCCTGGATCCCATGAGCCTTTGCCATAAAGGAAATGGCGGCCCGATGCCTCTGGGCCGTAGCTACTGATTTGCCTGCCTGATGTAAAGACAGCAAAAATTTTACGACAAGCTCTTCCTGGCCCCATAACTCCCCCCTAGCAGAACCCAAAAAGGACCAATAGGAACGGAACGCCCCTTCATATGCTTTCCTTGTCCTGGGTGCTAAACTCTCTCCCACGAGGTTTTGTAGTTCGGGGCACCGAGAGACCAGAGAGCTTCGGGAAAGGGTGCCGCCACCGGGTCCGCTGTGGGCAGAAAACCCCAAAAGGCCTGCATACGGAAACGAGAAAGCGCATCAGCCGCTTGGTTCAGTACCCCCGGGACATGTCTTGCCCTAAAGAGCACATTCAACTGCATGCACAATAACACAATTTCTTTAAGCAGTCTCAGCATCCATTTGCAACGTGCTGCCTGACTATTGATACACTCAACCACGGTCATGTTGTCAGACCAAAACACCACAGAGTGATCCCAGAACCCCTCGGGCCAAGTTTTCAGGGCCACCAAAATAGGGAAAAGTTCGAGAAAAGCAATGTTACTCGTCAGTCCGCACTCGTGCCACCATGACGACCATTTTTGAGCCGACCATTGTGTGCCGAATATGGCACCAAAACCTATACTCCCCGCCGAATCTGTCCACAGCCCCAGCTCCTCAGAGGACACCGCCGGTTTGTTCCAGACAATTCGACCATTGAAATCCGCCAGAAATGCCAACCAAATGCGCATGTCCTGGCGAACCTCTGCCGAGAGCCTCGTGCGGTGATGACCCTCCTTCAGGCCGACCATGGCTTGTGCAATCGAGCGGGAAAAGGGGCGGGCCATCGGCATTACTCTCAGGGCAAAATTCAACTGGCCCACCACTTGTTGCAATTGATGCAGTTTTACCTTAGTCTCACTAATACATGTTTCAAGGGATGCCCTGAATTTTAACACTTTTTCTCTTGGTAATCGAAAACAACCTTCTACTGAGTCGAGCTCGATCCCCAGAAACTCGAGGGAAGTCGAGGGACCCACGGTCTTACCTGGCGCCAATGGCACACAAAATTGGTTCATTAAGACACAAAATTCATTTAAAGCCTGTCCACATTCTGGATCCCCGGCTGCCCCCAGGAACAGAAAGTCATCGAGATAATGCATAACATGTTGAAAACCCGTCTTCTTTGTGAAGACCCATTGCAGAAAACAACTGAACTTTTCAAAATAGGCACAAGATATAGAGCATCCCATTGGCATACATCTATCCATGTAATAGCGACCCTGAAACATGAAACCAAGGAGACGCTGATCGTCTGGGTGTACCGGGAGCAACCGGAACGCTGACTCGATGTCTGATTTTGCCATCAGCGCCCCGGGCCCCAGGCGATTCAACATGGCGACGGCCTCATCGAAAGATGCGTACCGCACCGAACACACTTCCGGGTCTATCGCATCGTTCACGGAAAGACCACGCGGGGCTGACAAGTTATATATCAGCCGAAACTCACCCGGGTCCTTCTTGGGGACCACCCCTAGAGGGGAACAAACAAAGTTAGTAACCGGTGGCAAATCAAATGGACCGGCGACACGACTTTGAGTCACCTCCTTCCCAATCTTTACCTGTACCACAGCCGTATGCTGCAAGACCGATAGTTGATTCTTACAGTTTGCTACACCTTGAAAATCCCCCACTGGGATGCGGAAACCATATGAAAACCCGTTTCCCAACACCCCAGCGGAAGCATGATCCGGGTATTCGTTGAGCCAAGGAATCATTGCCATGGTATCAATCGGAGTAGGTAAAGGCGCTCCTCGGACTATTTCAGACCTGTTTGGCGCTTCCCCTACCACCGTTATCACCCGTTTTGGCTCTGCACATGGACTCAGGGTGGGATGGCTGCCCACACCCCCCACATTCATGTCTGAACTTGCATGACCCCTGGGACCTCGTACATTTCCCTCTGTTAAAATTCCAACAAATCCCCCTTTTACCTGCGTTGCCACTCGGCTTCGAGTGATACTCGTTACCTGCACCCGTCCGAAAGGGTGTCCCAGAGTATTGGCGGGAAGATTCACCCCCGTTACTCCCTGACAATGGTACTTTCAACATTCCTGAACTCTCCATTTTTTGCCATGAAACGGAGTCGTAACAATCCCAAGTCAGAATTGGGTCGTGTTCTTTAGCTTTTCTAAAAATATTGTCATAACAGAACCACTGATTGCCCCCGTATGCTACGGAATACTCCATGATCCGTGACTGATAAATAGGCAACTCGGTCAGCAACTCGGGCCTGCGCTCCCCCATGATGGAGGTAAAAATGCCCCATGCTCTGCCCCAAGTACCAACGTTTTCGTCGACCTTAAAGGCGGCCATTTTTGCGCGCCAAACACTCGGATGCATGAGCTCCTTTTGGCTCTTAACATGCTCCATCTCGTAATGATCGGTAAGCAAAGAAAAAATGTTCACATACTTATTTGCCCAAATCTTTTCCTTAATTTCTAGTGGAACATGCTGAGCCACCTTCTCCCTTCGTGAAGGTACAGACCCCTCCCCCGCGATCGGCAATGGCCGCTTACCTGAACCAGATACTGCATTTGCCGTCGAACTTGGGCCTGTTGTATTTTCCGCCGCCGGAACTGGCGGGGTAGCAGAAGATGGCGCCTTCGCAGCCTCTCTAGATTCCCGCAGTTGTCTCATTACTGCCCGGGCGTCGTCAGCCGTGGTGCCCTCGCTATCTTTTCCCAACCACGCTGCCAATTGCGCCGCTAACTCGGGAGGCATATCTTCCCCGGTCACGGGGGTGACCACTACGGGGATCGGATGCCCCTCCTTCGGAACCGGGGTTGGCTCCTCAAGTGGGGTATCGGGAACCGGGGTTTCCCCCCCAAGTGCCCCCCTTCTGGACCTCTTGCCTCTCCCACCAGGGACTACTCCTGGTAAAGGTCGCTTCGGTCCTCCCTCCCCGTCCTTAGCCGCCATCTGCTTCTTCAAATCGGCTATCTCCTTCATGAGCATGCGGAGCATCTGATCGGTACCGACCCGCTTTCCGACTTTCTTGCCTGGCATTCTCACACGAGATATCTGTAAGACAAAAGAGAAAGATTACCACGCTCAAAATTGGCTCTTCGTTCCGTCTCGAGCTCACGTGCAGCGGGGAGGTGCAGCTTCAGAGCACAGGAACAAGAGGATGCTTTCTTGACTTGTTGCTCCTTTTATCCGTCTTCAGGGCGGGCGTAAAACCCGCCCCCGCCTGCCTCCGAGGGCGTGGCCGGCCGCGTCAGTGTCTAGGACAACCCACTCCAGGGCGGGAAAAAGGCGCGCCCCAGCTACGCCGCTTCGGGCATACCAGCCGAGACTCGCCTCCCGCCCAAGATGGCTTCCCGGGGGGATCGTGGTACTCCACCATACGTTCGGGGGGACCGAATGGTTGCCCCTTTCCATGAAAGCAATAATGCGGAAAACAAACATGAATCCAGGCGTCGAATGTCAGACCCCAAACATAAACAATTGGGAGCTGGTCAACTTTTGAAAGGGGCAGGGCAGACAGCAAGCTCTCTCCATGTTGCTCTCAAAAAAGATAAGCATATAAAAAAAACACTTTTAGTCCATGAACCCAACTATCCTGCACCTGTCTAAACATGACAACAGGATGTCAAAAAAGGAAGAACAATTTAGCGTACCCAACTGTTTAAACGAGACATCATTTGAATAAACCAACTCACCCTCATAAACCAGACTTGTGCTAGAGATGGTACATAGTGTACACATGGAGTTGTAAGTGCTAGAGATGGTGCATAGTGTACACAAGTAGTTGTAAGTGTCTGCGTTCCACTCCCGGCGATAACCCAATTTAGTGCAAGCTTTGCACTTTCCCACCGGAGTCCCTCAGTGGATGATTACTTTGTGAGTTCAGGTAAATGAGGCATCGAATAGCAGATTCTACACGGGCACTGAAATGAAATGCTTGAAAGAATATTGATCCTACAGGCTTGAAAACATATATTTCAACCCGTCTCCGGCACCTTAGTAAACTTCTTTTTCAGTGCTATTCATTTGTACTAAGATTCCCCTTACTAACATGTTTTCTTATTTAGGGGTACTCTTTGATAATAAGCTTAATTGGAGTCCTCTCCTATTGGAAAAAAAGGGGACATCATGATGGTGAATGCAGCAATTTTTAATTATGCTTCCAAATTGGGAAAGAAGCCCACCGGTGCTTTGCTGCAAGTCTACCAGGCTAAATCTTTGGCCATAGCATCCTATGGCAGCGAGATTTGGGGTCACAAGGTGGGAGATTCCTTACAAATTGCGGAGAACGATTTCCTGAAACGCTTACTGTGTGTCCCACGTAGTATATCTAATCTAGCTTTTCAGTAGGAGTTGGGGGCCCAGTACGTTAGTGATATACTTTCCCTGCGACCCCTGACCTGCTGGTTAAAACTGTTGCTGTAACCAGATCTCCCCTTGACTCATTTGATCCTAAAAGACTGCATGACTCTGGACAATGCGGCCGCAGTGCCGTGGCTGAATTACATTAAGAATAGTCTTGCAAGCTTAGGGTGAGGGGAGTTATTCGTCAACCCTTACTGTATCAAAAGGGGAGACATGGAGGTAATTAAAACTGCATTTTTATTAGAAAGGAAACTGGCCAGGGAAGCTAAGGAGGTACCGAAACCTAGTGTGCGTTCATATATTATGCTGAAAACAACTTCAAGAGCAGAGCCATATCTTATGGGCTCATTATCTATGCACGAGAAATTTTTACTTACTAGGTTTCGCATGAACCTTTTCCATTACCAGCTTGCCAGACCTAAATGTCTTACTTAAAACAAAGTGGCAGCTCCCTGCGGCTGCGACAGAAAGTCTCTGCAGGATATGATGCATTTTGTCTTTTTATGTTGATTGTATGAATTCCCGCGTAAACGCTATCTGGTTCCTCGTTTAATAAGACTTCTTTTTGGGCAGGTTCGACCCGCATTGATGTATCTACAGTTATAAAAGGAGGATTGTTTATTTTTTATTGTGGAATTTTTAAAAGCAACTTTTAAATCTAGGAAGTACATGGATCTGTAATGAACTCTTTTTAGGTCTCTTTTAATTACTCATTTATTGAATGCTGCTATGGTTATTGCTTCAACAATGCACTGTCACTTTTGATGTACTATGATGTGTAACTTTTATGGTTTGTAACCTAAACTGAATACAGTTTTTTTTGTTTTGAATTTACTAGCAAAGCATGAGCATTTCGATGTGTGATGAAAGAGCTTCTAATGGATCATAGCCAGACAGAGAGAAGTGGCCATCAAACGCTATAACAGTGTGATAGCCAAACAAAACATTCTTTCAGTGAAATCGCCAGGGAGAGAGCTAAGCACACAAAGGAAGGGCATTTTAACAAATGCACCAATAACAAGCTGGCATTTTTAAAAGAGACAGATAACAACCAATGGCAGTCAGTGGGTGTGCAATCAGTGGGTGTGCAGGAGAACATATAGAGCTTGTTTGATTGAGGTGGTAGAGGCGAGCACTGTGCCACTGACTGAATAAGTAAGCATTGTTGTGTAGTTGAGGTAACAATGCGGGTGCCGCGACATCAGGAGCAGGCCCCCTGCTGCCCTTTCATCTTCCCCGGCAGGCGCCCGTAGCTGGTGCAGCCCATGATCGCCAGATCTGCAGCCTCCATCCGCCTGTGTGGCCCAACCGCAGTGTGTGGATGGGGGCCTGTGGCCACAGCGGACAGGCGGGACAGGTTACACAACCGGGAGAGGATTTTAATTACAGCGCTCACCCCCTACATATGACAAAGCCGCTAATGCCCCCCCCCTGGGAGAGCCAAGATAGACATCAGCATATTGTCAAGCATGAAAGCTGAGTGGAGACCTGGAGATTTGTTTTAACACACCTCCAGCTAATGACACGGATGGACTGTGGTGCCCAGTACAGTAGCGTGGGAGCATTTAGACCAGGGATCATGTGTGTGCAGCAGTGGTGAAAGGAGGTGCAAATACTGAAGATGCTCCTCCTTTTGACTGTCTGGCTCCTTTTCCCCTCTTGTTCTTCCTCCGTTGGGTCGGCTCCCTGTTTTCTTTAGACTTGGCCCTCGTAACTTTTGGACTGGAACTCATGTGTGCCCACCATTTTGGGACCCTCTCCTGTTGTCGCTCTTGCCCTGGGTGCATCTTGCCATGTTGAGATGGTTTCCATCGATGCCCACGACCCGGGTCCACCATTTTGTTGATTCTTGTCCTTTCCTTTGGTCCCTTGGATTCCATCCTGCTGACCTTCAGACATTTCTCGAATTTTGGACTGCCTTATCTCTTCCTCCCCCTCAGGCCCCCTCTCTCCTCTCACCAATCTCAGCCTCCAACTCTTTTTTTATTTTATTTCTCTTTTCACTCTGTAAATATGTGATATATACTTGTCCAAGCCGAATCGCTGGTAAAATGGAATCCTGAGAAAATCTACTATTTGTATATATATGTATATAGAGATGAATCTAACCACTAGCATATGTAGTAGAGCTTTGTACTCACTACCATTCCTATGTGATTCTTAGAGTTTATCCATTTGCATCTCTTCCTTGGGTGACTTTACAACTTGTACATTTGCATTTTTTTCTATTTGTATCTCTTCCCTGTGTCACTTTACAACTTGTACATTTGCAATTTTTTTCCTGTTTGTATCTTTTATGTAACACATGTAATCCTAAGTCCTTATGTATCGCAACTGGCTCTTTTGTAAAGCGCTCTGACACCTTCGGGTAATGTTCGCGCTATAGAAAATCGCATTAAATAAATACATCAAATAAATAAATAAAATGAAGAGATATACCAGGTCCTGCAGGCAGCACAAGCACTGTTGAGGCTCGACCTAAAAATGTGTGGTAAATGTTATATGAAGTAAAACCTTCAAATTAAAGGCTGTTTCCGGCAGTGAATAGATCTGGTTTGGCTGTGAAGAGGAGAAACTTTGTCATCATGCATTATATTTGTGATGCTTTTGCTCCATTATGCATATTGCTACTTACGAGTTTGTTGCCAATATTTCAGGAAATTGTGCTAAAAAATGTACAAACTACAAAAAGCATTGGAACTTTTTGTAGGTGCCCATATAGAGCCTGTGGTATTTTAACCCATATATATGTGAAAAACGACTGTGAAGTGCAATGTTTTACAATTTTATAAGATGTTCTAGGATAGAGAGCTCTTCAGACCACTGTAGAGGAAGATAAGCTCACTCAGTACAATCTGGGCAGGGGCATGCATGCCACACCTTTCAGAGTTCACCACTGGCACTGATCTGTCATAATGAAAGACACATTTTCTAGCCTTAAAGAAAGAGGTCAATATACATGAATCACATTGGCGAAGCCACCCTCTCTAAAATCTCGTATTAACCATACACCTTTTTCCTTAAATAATTTGGATTAATTTTGTAATTACTTAGTTTTATTAGGATATTCTTCAAGTGATTTCTTTAGGCCTTCCATGGCTGGCCTGTGGAGTTGCCATTTAAAACAAATTTGCATCGTTTTTTTCAGTACCGTACTCTTAATAAGTTAAGTTTAAGGTCTTCACACTGATTGACAACATCCTGTTTGTAACAACACTGGTTATTTACAGGACTAGTACAAGTCACAGGTATAACAAACCAGTTTGAGGTCTGGCTCAGAGACAGCTTCAGCTGTTCTCACCTTCTTGTAATAAGCAATAAATACTCAATGAATAATAATTATACATTCATGAAGGGGCTTTGGTGTAATTCCCTTCAGCTATGCTATTGCTTTGGTGATCAGCCTGTGGTTAGAAGGGACCTGGGCAATGAGTCATTCCCCTTCAAGTATTGGGTTGGTTGGCAGTGATATTCACATTTTCAATTAGCCCACAAGATAGCTGTTCGATGATTTGGGAACCAGGAATTTTGAGTGATAGCATTTTGCTCTTTACACCTGAATCCACGTTGGACACAAAGAGGCAAACTCGTCTGCTTTGGAAGAAAGTTTAATGTCACACTTAACTTTTAAACCTTTGAATGACTACAGTCCTCTGCCTGTAGTTATCTTTTTGCATGCTACATTAATTCATTTAAGGCTGACCCCATTGAAAGGGAGGCCTCGAAAGCCGCCATTGCTGTATGGTTTGGTCCCTCCCCTCCACTTTCTTCACTCCGAGGCTACTCAAGTGCTGTGTCCGGTATCTTGCAAGAGTTGGTAGTTTGGCATGACGCATCACCTGGCATGGTGAAAACACAAATTTTCATCACCTTCTTCAGGACAATTATTTAATCATTTAAATACAATCACTATAAAACAAAACAAAGGACATAAGTAATTGAAACAATGGCTTTTCATTCTAAAAATCGCTTCTAAAGCCAACTGTATGTTCACCTGTTTGTATAAATAAATAAAACCAACATTTAAAAACCTTTTTTGGGGGGAATTCAAAATTTACATGGAGCCAGTACTCCCGATTTATGAAAGCTGTTCTATCAATACCCGGACTACTTTCCGGGAAATACTTGGGCTCCCTACATTGTTCCAATAAAAAATGAAGGGTCTAACAATATTATGATATCTCAAATATTAAAATATATAACTGTATAAGAACAACTTAAATATCTATAAAAAGGCAGGACTCTATATTTTATCCAATTTCACTCCTCAACATTGGAGTGATGTCTTATCTATTTGCTGGAGAGCTCTTCTTATCAACTGATAGAGAGCAACTGCTTAGTGGTCTAAAAAAGTAAATTGAGTTCTATGTATTTTTTTCAGCCAGAAAATACTAAGTATCATTAATTGTATGAGTATTTCAAACTTCTACCCCTTGCACTTACTTTAAAATACGTCATGGATCATTTAAATCATCTGAAGATTGGTAGTATCGCAATATCATGGAAAATGATGTAACATTTGGTCAAGGCGTTATCATGCAGAAGCCTCACTATATATATTCTGTCAATTGAAGCAAAAGAGTTGTGAAGACCTGATTAAATGACTCTAAGACCATTCATTATATAATGCACAGGCATCTTCTCACCTTGTCTGAAAGGATTGATGATATCCTGCAAAGTTTCTCTTCAATTTTTGTTTTTCTTACGATATTTTCTGTATTTTCAATTAACTGGATTTAAATATACTGTTGGGTCATTACTCTGTAGTACAATAGGGAGATGAAAAAGAGAGAACATGCATCGATATAAATTGTCCCTCTCAATAATATTATTCTATTTAAAAAAAAAACATCAAAATGTTTACTGATAGCTTATTGGGAAGGACATTATTGGGAAGGGAAATTAAGCACTCAAGTTCTCTGTTTAGGTTTACCATTGAGACGCTTAAAATCCCCAGACATCATCTTGAGCATATGGCATAACTAGTGTAAACTACTTAAAATTGCTCTGTGCTACACCTTACCGTGCATAACGCGCCCTTCTGCATACAGTCTCAAGATTACGAAAACACGTGTTTGTAAACACCCTCTATATATAGCACGATTAAATGACGCCCTTAACTCATGTCATCCAAATGCCCAAAACCTTCCCACAAAAGTGGCGGCCATCTTGTACTACCTCGCGTAGCTAGTCCCTGTATGCATAGAGCGGGCCACTCCAAATCTTATTAAACTAAACCTTATTTAAATCACCACTGAATGTTTAGTATTTGTTATCCGAAGAGACTAAAAACCAAGAACTCATACTAGAACTATAATGATTGAAATTTTTCCCCCAAACTTTTTTTTAAATATGGTACACTGCACAAATATCTTTTCAGTGTGTAGTGAAACTGGTTCCAGATCCTTAAAGTAGTATATTACTTAATCCTTGCCCTGTACAACAAGCCGAAGGCATTACAAACAATTATTTAAAAATAACGTCTCTTCATGACTCAGCAAAGTGACAAAATGTATTCATGTCACCTCAAGAGGTCCAAGATTTTTCAAAAAACTAGTGGCCATCTTATATTTCACTATATACTAAATTGTAGTATGTATACAGCAATTAATTATAATCGTTTAACCGATAATGGCAGTCTCGGACCTCCAAATGTTATGATAAGGATTATTAACCAAAAATTTTAAAAAATAGGGGCCAGGAATATTCATAAACAGATTATCTTGATATATTTAAATTCATATTTCTCTCTGAGATATTGCTTATAAAATGATTTCCGTAAATTGATTACCAGTTGTATTTGGATATCTATGTAACAACTACCTAGTTTGTATGAATATGTGTAAAAAATCTAGTACTGGGGGGGTAGATATAGAGACAAAAAGGGAAATAAGAGAACAATACTACATGTTTACGCTCAATACCAATAAAAGAGGTTAAACTATAGAGAGGAATGGGAAAGAATAATATAGTTCCTTCTATAATATGGACGTTTTTAGCCTGATCATTTGTTCTCTGGATATATCTGTGTGTTTATCTTTAAAAAAATATATTTATACATATATTTAAAATATTTATACAGACTGGTATAATGGGTGACCAGGTAGTTCCATCCTTAAAAACCTGTGGAACCACCCAGATTTTCAGCTATATAAGTATTATGAGTCTAGTTTTTAGGTCTCGCCTGTCGATGTGCATGCGCATCGAGCTTGCGTGACTATGGGGGCTTAACCACTCTTTAACTAACTTGCAAGGAATCGTGGCGATTCCTTGCAGTGCCCGTGACTTTTAAGCTCAATGCGCATGCGCATTGAGCTTAAAAGCGCGTGCACATCAGTTCCCTCATCCGCACGTCGCATTTCTCCTCCCCCCTCGTCCCCTCCCCTCCCCGCCGTGTCGCATTTCTCCTCCCCCCTCCCCTTATCTGCCTTCCCTCCGTCTTGTTATATTTACAGCAAGCTGTCCGTTGCGCTCGCGCGTATGCCTCAAACTGCTTCATTAGTGCTCGTGCCTGCCGTCTGCCACGCTCTCCATTATTGTTTAACACCGCGAGCCCTTCACAGCTCATCTTAGAGCTCGCGCTACGTTTTACTGCACATTTGCCCGTGCCATTCTCCTGCATTGTTCTTTAGAGCCTGCGCTCTGTGCCACCGCCAGAGATATTGTATCTTCTCACGAGCGCGTCTATGATTTGTCACTCTGCCTGTGTTGCGAGAGCACCGTGAAATACTTCTGCCAGCAATTTTGTTTTCTTCTAAAGATTAAAGTGTTGTGGCCACTCACATAGTCAAGTACCACTTACCTCTTGCTGTTCACCCTGGCATCCTCCGTTATTTCTTCCTCATTACCTCGCTTTCATCAAGATCGTAGGGGCGTGAAATCGCTCTCGGAGACCGTCTTTATATTTAAACACTGCCACCCTGTGGCCACCACTGGCATTTAGTTTTCACTTGTTCACCATGTTGCTCTCCAGAGATTTAATCTCAACACTCTTTTTTAATTATTGTTCGCTATTGGCTTTGCACTTCCCTTCCCAATTCAAATGTACATGGATAACATACAGGTGCGTACCCACAAAAAACACTTGCTTCTTTACCCCAAAACTCTACCTGTTTGGAGGATCCGTTTAGGTTGGCTCGCAGTCAGACGCTGCCTAAATTTACTTCTTCTAGCAGTGTTTTTCTCCTATTCTGTTTTTTTTTTTAAAAACAAAATGAGTTCTGGTGACGCTACGTACGTTTAATTATGATATTCCGAGCGTTAAAACATACACTGCCAAACGCGCCTTCACATCCTCACCCCCTCATCCTCACACACCCTCACTCACCCTCACACCCCTCACAACCCTCTCACCCTCACTCAGCCTCACACCCCCTCACCCTCACACACCCTCACACACCCTCACCCACCCTCACCCTCGCACCCTCTCACCATCACCCCCTCTCCCTCACACACCCTTACCCTCATCCCCTCACCCTCACACACACTCTGTCACCCTCTCACCCTCACCCTCACACCCCCTAACCCTCAACCTCACACACCCTCACACACCCTCACACACCCTCACCCTCGCACCCTCTCACCATCACCCCCTCTCACTCACACACCCTTACCCTCATCCCCTCACCCTCACACACACTCTGTCACCCTCTCACCCTCACACCCCCTAACCCTCAACCTCACACACCCTCACACACCCTCACCCTCGCACCCTCTCACCATCACCCCCTCTCCCTCACACACCCTTACCCTCATCCCCTCACACCCCCTAACCCTCACCACCTCACACACCCTCACCACCTCACACACCCTCACTCACCCTCACACACCCTCAAAACCCACACCCTCACCCTCACACACCCTCACCCTCACTCACCCTCACACACCCACTCACCCTCTCACACCTGCTGCACTCTCCTGCTCTCTAGAGATGTGGCCTAACGACCAGCGCTGCCATCTATGTCACGTAAATACAAAACATGTTGCATTCCAAATGCTATAGGTGTCACATTCGCGAAAGTTATAACTATTGGCGTTGTAAATGACAAAGCTATCAATTTAGCTATTTTAAAAACCAACAAATAAATAAAATATTTGTCATTTACAAGACCGATAGCTCCAACTTTTCTAATGCGAGACCTATTGCATTTCCAATGCTTATTATTTATATATGGGCATCATGTTCGGATCCTTTGTTAATAGTTTGTATGCTTTTTTACATATATTCATACAAACTAGATAGTTGTTACATAGATATGAAAATACAACTGGTAATCGATTTACAGAAATCACTTTATAAGCAATATCTCAGAGAGCAATATGAATTTAAATATATCAAGATGATCTGTTTATGAATATTCCTAGCCCCCATTTGTAAGAGTTTTTGGTTAATAATCCTTATCATACCATGTGGAGTTCCAAGACTGCCATTAATGGTTAATGGATTTGTAATTAATTACTGTATACATACTAGAATTTATTAAATGGTGAAATACAAGATAGTCGCCAGTCTTTTGAAAAATCTTGGACCTCTTGAGGTGACATGAATACATTTTGTAATTTTACTGCATCATGAAGAGATGTTTTTAAATAATTGTTTTTAATGCCTTTGCCTTGTTATACAAAGCAAGGGTTCAGTATTATACTATTTTAAGGATCTGGAACCAGTCTCACTACCTACTGAATAAAGATAGTTGTGCAGTGTACAAAATTCAACCATTATAGTTCTAGTATGAGTTCTTGGTTTTTAGTCTTTTAGGATAAGACATAGTAAACATTCAGTGGTGATTTAAATAAGCATTAGTTTAATAAGATTTGGAGTGGCCCGCTCTATACATGCGGGTACTTAGAACGGGAGGGAGTTCAAGATGACTGCCACATCTGGGTGAAAGTATTGGGCATTTGGATGACGCGAATGAAGGTCGTCATTTAATCGCGCTATATATAGCGCTGTTTCCAAACACTTGTTTTTGATGTCTCGAGACTGTTGCAGAAGTGCTTGATATGCATGGTAAGGAGTAGCGCAGAACGATTTTAAGTAGGTTTATTTTTTTGTCCCCCCCCGTCACCCCCCGCCCCCCCAACCACCCGGGTCCGGTAGCAGCCGCTACTAGTAGAGGGGCATCCTATGTCCTTCAGCAGCTCCGTCTATGACTGATTGCCAGTTGATGCTGGGGTCATGCATGCCAGCATGGACGGCCATTCGCTTAATTGAGAGAGCAACTGGAGGTGATAATCGGATGCCATGGGGCCCGGGGGCAGACACAATGTCTGTCAACATGCTTTGATATGGCCAGTATCCTTCGCCCTTGGCGCTGTGGTCTACAGTGGTCCCCTTACTTTTGGTCTACAGAGCTGGAACATAGCTGTTAAAGGAGAGTATAGCCTCCTTAAGCATACTGTAGGTGAACAGTCATATGTAAGGTTTGATTGGATGTATATACCAGATGTTTGAGCATCATTCTATATGTCTTTCAGCTCATCGAAAAACTGGAATCCCTCTTAACAGAGACTCCACAGCAAGAGCTTTTGCCTACTGATGTGGCACGTTACAAGCGCACAATTCTGGAGCTACAATCTGTTGGTTACACAAAATACAACAAAGCAACTGAGGCTATACTTCAGGTAAATACATGAATCTGTCCTATTTCTATTAAGATGATCAAGTGACATTACTACAATGACTGTGTCAAATCTATGGAGCTACTTAATTGAAGTTCATGTTTACAGACCACTTTCAATAAAGATATGTTAGTGAATCTTAAAGCACTTTCCAGTTCCTCTAATGATATTTGATGGAGAAAAATAAAAATGGTATATGTCACAGGTGGAAGGATGTCATCACTGGTGGGGGGCAGGTGATACTGGAGATCAGGCAATCCACGTCGCTAACCCATTTCAGGAAGGACCTTAAGACCTGGCTCTTTGACTAACCCCTGTGCCCAGACAGATCAGCAGCCCCCTCCACCCACTCAGCACCTTGAGACCCTTACAAGTGACGAGCCCCGCTAAATACATCCCTGATTGATTGATCAGCTGATTCTCCACTTGCTGATGTGTGAGCAGCCTGCCTCTGCCACAATAAACAGCAATCTCCTATATCCGTCTCCTGCAAGGGCGTCCTTAGAGGGGTGGTTAGCTCACAGACATGTCTTCCAAGTTGCCTGAAGGTGTAGATCTATATGTTCACCCCTTTTCTTCAGTGCACAACTTTGTGTGCCTAGTCCATTAAGGTATGCATAAAAATAGTGCTACCACATTGTAGCATTCTGTCAGCGTTGCAATCCCCTCAGGAACCTCACTGTGTGCCAAATTCCTCTTGTGACTAGGAACCCAAATTTGAATAGCACTATAAACCAGAATTCTGGGGGATATGGAAGTCCACTCCTGGCAAGATAATCTAAGCAGCACCATGGGAAAGAGGACGCCTTTTGTGTATAGTTGCACGGTATGCCATTGCATGCGAAATAAATCATGGTAAAAAAATCATTGTTTTTTGTTTCTTCATTATTTGGTTCTTTCCTTGTCAATTGTACATTGTGTGAGGTGTTGCCTGTTTGCAGGACCCTACTAACCATTGCCACCTGTGGTTCATAGGCCCTTGATGATTATGAATTTCTGCACAATCTTGCATTGCCACTCTCGGACACTAATCTGTATCCCCTCTTCATGTAGTTGAGAACATGTTCATGTCCTAGAGGCACAATATTTCTTCTGATCCATTTTCTTAAAGCTAAACCCTCGTTATCCTGACATTTCAACCAGCGGAAGCTAGAAGTCCTCTTTGCCAAGCACCTCTTGACCTGCATTGTCTGCTACACTAAAATCCATCTGTTGAAGGCCCTTATCAGATAGTTTCCTTTTTGGCCTTGCTGAGAGTGTGGGAACTTTTTTGGTTGCCTCTGATCAGAGAAAGGATTGAACTCCAATTGACCAAAGTATGTACTCAAGCAGAACAAAACAACTCAACAACAATATGTGCACTATCATCAGAGATATTCTGCCGCACATTTTACTGGTTAGACCTGAAGATCTTGATCTTCTTTCAGATAGTACTGTGATCTAGTGGTATGCTTTGTGTGCTTCCCTGGATATCGATCAATAAATCAATCAATCAATCAATCAATCAATCAATCAGTCAGGAGTTTGTATAGCATAGCTACTCACCCATGAGGGTCTCAAGGCGCTAAGAGGGGCTGGGGATGCTGATTTATCTGGGCGTGGAGGTTCAGTCGAAGAGCCAGTTCTTGAGATCCTTCAGGAATTGAGTCAGCAACAGGGATTGCCTGAGGTGGAGGGGCAGGGTGTTCCAGGTCTTGGTGGCAAGGTAGGAGAAGGATCTTGCTCTGGTCTTGTGAATCTGTGGGACGGTGGCCAGGGCAAGTTTGGCAGAGTGTAGTTGTCTGGCGGGTACATAGAATGAGAGGCGGTGGTTCAGGTATGCTGGTCCTGCATTGTGGAGAGCTTTGTAATCAATCCTCCCATCCTAACCAAATTTCCTAACTATAGAAGAACATGAGAACCATTCCTGGATGGTACATTTGGTCCTAGAAACACTTATCACTGTTCTCACTCCTGATGACATAAGGAGAGAATTTACATGAGGGGCATCCTCAAAGGTTGGGATCTGAAGACTGCAAACCTCTTTTTAGTGATTTGGAAAGACTTTTGCAAATCGCGAAAGGGATTTTGTACGCTATAAAAGGTCAATTATGGTTGCAAACCTTGTGATTTAGTGAATCACAGGATTTGGGAATGCAAAATGATTTGCCACATTTGGCTCTTGACCTTTATCAGTCGCAATTCTTTAGAACAACGAAGATGTAGCCTCTGACTTTTCTCTTGTTGCCTTGACAGTTAACCCAACTGTAGGAATTTTGAAGGGAAAAAACCTTTCATATGTAGGTGCATAAAATATTGTGGCCACTACAAGTCAGTGCACTGTTACATCACGACAGTTAGAAAAGAGATCTGAGTTACTTGCTTAATTTGATCCAAAATAAGTGTAAAGAAATCGGTGCAAATAACATTTGAGAACATTTTTGCACAAACTCCATTTAGTAGCAAAGCCCAATTGCACTTCCTCTCATTTTTAGGTCTCTGCTGGAAAACGCGTGTGCTGTCTTGAAGATACATGTTGCATATATTTTGTGGGCTTTAGCCAATCAAAGGCTTCCCGTTTGCTTGCTCCATCGTGACTTTCCTATTCTTTCTCTCTATTTGTCCATGGCATGCATTTGTCATGCCTCTTCTTGTGTTTAGCCCTGAGATAATTTACCAATTACTACTATCCATCCACCGCTCCCATTTTAGGAACTGTTTTAGGAACTACTTTTTTTCTTTGTTCAAGAGCACTTCGCACAATCCATTGTGTATTCACTCGCTCCGAGCTCCTCTTCGTTTCTGTAAACAGCCTGAATATATTGTTTTCAGCTCGTCACAGCTTTGCATTCAAAGACCGAGGTCAAATGTCAGACGCTGTTTTCCGTGGGTGCATGTTTACTTTTCTTTCTCTGACTTTAAAGTGAGACTGCTTCGCTGCTTCAGTACTCCCACCCACCCCCTCCCTTATTGCTGCTTGCCCCCTCCTTTCGTCATTGCTTATTACATAAGCTATCGGGCCACTGATGCTAGCTTGTGTACAGGCATGCTATTATTAGTAATTTTTGCCGATGTACGCTATCAGCCATTTTGTTCTCAGTATCTGTAAATTTATGATGGCTAATTGAATGTGTATCGTGATGCTCTTTGCCGGTAGTCTTGAGCGATGAGAGCTCCCAGCACGGCGCAATGCCACGCATACAAAGAGGCCACGAAGCCCTTTCCTTATCCGTGTACGTGAACAAACGCCACATTATATGACCATCCATCATATACCGTGAGTCAGGCAACCAGGAGCTGCAACTGTTTTGAATTTTTTAAAGAAAGGGCGGTTGAGTGTGATTGTGCCACAAGTGGCTGTTACTTAACTCTTTATGATTTATGCGACGGAATTGACCAGTGTGCGTGTGCCTACTTGGTTGCCAGTTTCTCATAGCAAGCCAACCCCCTGCTGGCAACATTGATATCGGCAGCCTGCAAAATCTGTGGAAAAGAAGATTTGTTTTCTCTCTCTTATCAAGCTTGGAATTCCTCCTAACGTTGTCCCCAATAGCAAGGCTCTCCATTTGTCTCCTCCTGTTTCGCAGCTTGAGCTCAGTGTGCCATTGTTCATCCCCCTTTATGAGACTGTAAGCTATCATAAAAAAATTAATTTGCACATAAACAAATGTCTCGTAACAATTTAAGAAAACTAGTGGGATAATACACTTCTGCTCAAGTTTGAATCACCCCGAAGTGCAACAGAAGCGATTTTTGCATACTTTCCCTCCCCGAACTGAATGCATTTGTTGCTTAATTGCCTTCGTGATAAGCCCTCCGCGTTTGATGCCATAACAAGCAAGCCTATGTTCAAATTGACCAAACCACATTATAGCACATCATGCTGCATAATTAGCCTTCACATGATTCCACTCCATACCATGCCACATAATTCCACTCCACAAAATTCCACTCCATTCTATGTCACATAATTCCAAATGCCGCCACACAATTCCACACCACACATTTCAGCCCCCCACAATTCCACACCACATAACATATTTACACACCTTAGAATACCACTCAGAACCACATAATTCAATCCACCTAATTCACTCTACTCAATACCACATAAATCCACCCCAAAACTGTGCCACATATCAATCCACATTAATGCACTCCACACCTAGCCACATAATTCCACTCAATATAATTTCACTCAACGCCATACAGTGCAATGCAACCTAATTCAACTCCACACAATTCCGTTCCACACTAAACAACATAATTCCACTCCACTACACAATTCCACTACACATCACATATATTCAATACCCAACTCAGAATTCCACATCATCCCACAAAATTCAACATCACACCACATAATTCCACTCCACTACATGCCACGCCATGGCACACAATACCACTCCACATAATTACATTCCAAAAAACACAGTCCCTCTCCACAAAAATCCAGTACACTCTATACCACATAATTACTAACTGCATAATTCAACTGAACACCATGCCACATGATTCTAGTGTACCTAACTCACTCAGCACCACAAAATTCCACGCCACACGATTCCACAACAAACAATTCCTGTCCAACCCACATAATTCCAATCCACTCCACATACATCCACTCCACTCGATAACACATAGCTAAGAGGCATTGACATGGACAACACCAATAGTTAATTAATTGCTGTGACCTATTGGCTCGTGAAACCGTTTGTTTACGTTGTTCCCAATTATTTGTCTCAGCAATGGTTCATAATACTTAATCAGTGAAAGACACACGAATAATTTGTGGAATAAGTATACTGATAGTTATTGGTCATCGGAATTTATTTTAAATAAATAGGAATTGCCCCAGAAACAAAAGTAAATAACTCATTTCTCTTTCACACTTTTTCATGATATAAAAATAGATGCATTTTGTATCTAACTCTGAGCGCTCTATCTTTTTTGCAGCATGCCTCATCTCTGGCAGATATTGAGACTGGAAATATGCAGCACGTCATCAAAGGCGAAAATGGGAAGCTTCGTATTTGGGCAAACCTGAACAAAAATCCAAGGTAGAGCTTGTCTTTTATCCTCTCTTATGAAATGGCCACTGCTAGCCTTTTATGAACCACCATGTGCACCGTCTCTCATTCATGCAATCACTGGGGACACCAGGATCAGTGAATACATTAAGAGAGAAGACCCCACAGGTTCCAGGGAACAGGGTACTTGTAACACTGAAAGTCAAAAGGGCTATCCCTGGAAAGAATTGTAGACAAAGGAACTATTGCCACAGCTCTTATAGCATTCACTCACCTCAAGCACTCAATGTGTCAACTAAATCACTGGTCACAAACTAGATCATAACATTTACAGTCTATTTTATTAAAAATATATTCGTTAAAAATTCAGTGAGAATTATGTTTAAATCTACTGAATACATCAAATTAGAAACATCTCATAGTATAAAAGAATTACTTTTTTTTAAAAACAGAAGAAAAACATAGTACAATTTCATATGTAAAGTATAAGAATATAAGAAGGAGACAATGCATATATATAACACATTAAAAATAAAGAACACAATACATTTTTCTAGTCCACAAGAGTAATCATACAGTATATCGTAAATCAAACAGAACAAACAACATAACCCCTTTAATTTCAATAAGGCACTTGATATTGCTACGGATTAGTCGATTAAAAAAACCTTTACATAAATGTTTGGGGTACTTCCAGTATAGTACGATAAGAATATCTCTAGGGTCATCTAGGTAAGTTTGAATTCCTTTGTGGAAAAGTGTGTTGACGCATTTCGGTGTTGTATCCCGTAGATATGGTCACACCTTCATCAGGACAGTTTTTTATTAGGGGTCATCAAATTCAAACGACCGTTTCCTCTCTCTGGAGTGTGTAGTGTAGTTTCCTTATATTCAACAGATCTCACATTTCTTCATACGTGGTAGGCAAATCGTCCTCTAATTTTCTGCAGAAAAAGACTGTATATGCAGTTCTTTTATTCCTTTGATTTTAACGGCTACTGGTTCGATACTCCAGTTGGTTTAAGTCAATTATATTTCGTGTGGATTCCTTCAAATATTAAAGGCACCTCGTTCCCCGTGGTTAGACTGTCTTTCCGGACGGCCTCTCGCGTCCTGGTGCAGATTTAATGAACTATATGGTTTCTCTTATTTCATCGGTTCTTCACTCCCACGGGTACATCACGTCTGTCTTCATCATGAACCAGGACGAAAGAGGCGGTCCGGAAAGACAGTCTTAACACGGGGAACGAGGTGCCTTTAATATTTGCCTACCACGTATGATGAAATGTGAGATCTGTTGAATATAAGGAAACTACACTACACACTCCAGAGAGAGGAAACGGTCGTTTGAATTTGATGACCCCTAATAAAAAACTGTCCTGATGAAGGTGTGACCATATCTACGGGCTACAACACCGAAACGCGTCGACACACTTTTCCACATAGAATTCAAACTTACCTAGGGGACCCTAGAGATATTCTTATCGTACTATACTGGAAGTACCCCACACATTTATGTAAAGGTTTTCTGAATCGACTAATCCGTAGCAATATCAAGTGCCTTATTGAAATTAAAGGGGTTATGTTGTTTGTTCTGTTTGATTTACGATATACTGTATGATTACTCTTGTGGACTAGGAAAATGTATTGTGTTCTTTATTTTTAATGTGTTATATATATACATTGTCTCCTTCTTATATTCTTAAACTTTATATATGAAATTGTACTATGTTTTTCTTCTGTTTTATAAAAAAAAGTAATTCTTTTATACTATGAGATGTTTCTAATTTGATGTATTCAGTAGATTCAAACAGAATTCTCACTGAATTTTTTAAAAATATATTTTTAATAAAATAGACTGTAAACGTTAAGATCTAGTTTGTGACCAGTGATTTACTTGACACATTGAGTGCTTGAGGTGAGTGAATGCTATAAGAGCAGTGGCAATAGTTCCTTTGTCTACAATTCTTTCCAGGGATATCCCTTTTGACTTTCAGTGACACCAGGATCAGGCCTGCCCTCTTCCCTTTGTTGTGGACAGTAGTCGCCTTAAAAGTATGGGCGAGTCTTGAAGCGAGGGCCCAATTATTATAGTGATTCTGCGAGGTGCGTGAGAGCACTCCAACACTGTGCAGGTGTGACAGAAGCGCTTGCCTTACCTTGGATGGGCATGAAAGGGAAGGGTAATAGCACTGACTATGCAGATTCCCATATCACACTCTCCTTGGTACTTTCCTTTGGCGTATACAACACCCCCTCCCTTGCAGAGCATAGAAGATGGTGACCCGGTGTCCGTAAGATGAAAGGCACTGTGAGAAGATCCACTGGAGCATGCATCAGTGCCTGCTCCTTTTACCTAGTCGTTTACACCAGCCTTTTGCTGTTGTTAATACCTTTTTACATTAATTGCCCAATTCGGGATGCTGAACAGTTACACCAGTGATTGCTATTCATGCAAGAAGACCTTGCATCGTCAGGTTCTGTTGTTCTTCCACGCTGAGGGCTAAAAGGTAGAGGTTTTGTACAGTGCTTCCTTGGTTTGACTACAGACCCCTTTAGCTGCCAAAAAGAGCCAATGTCAGGGGCTTTGGGTCAGTCTTTCAGGCATTGGTTCATTTGAATGGACCCTTTTCAGCCGTTGCTTACAGAAAGTGTCAATCCCATTCTGGAACAGGCCACAGGAATATTTTCTATGCCATGGTCAGCTACCAGTTAGCATCAGAAGCGTTAGTTCACCCGGCTAAAGGAATCACTTAAATCTATACTGATTAAGACACGTCATCAAGCCACTGAACCTGAACATCTTACGCTGCCCAGCTGGCAGCAATAAGAATTTTATAGCTTTTTCCTCGATTATAACACTGACCAACTCACCCTTTCATGTGATCACATTTTCTTGGGAGATTTCAAGCATTCCTTGTAGAAAAGATGCAGACACCTACACACTCCTCAGATCCTTCATACTGGACACAGCCTACTGCCATATTGTGCTTTTAGTACCCACAGTAGGGGCTCTATCCATGACCTGATTTTGATAAACACGATATTTAAATCTCTAATTCTTTCAAATTGGATTTGTCAGACCACTTCTTCATTCATTTTAGCAACCTGACCCCAACAAAGCCACTCTTTTAAACCAGTGATGAAAATTTGAATATCTGAAGACCTTAAACAACTTTGACAACAAACATTGGTGCCACCAAAATGTCTGGCTTTAGTGGGTTTTTACATATAAATGTAGGCATGCCCAATGCGCACAGGCTATTTGTTCCACGTCTATGTGCAACCTATCTCTTTATGTGCCTCCTATATCTGTGCCATGTTTTTTAGTCTATAAGCGTGCAATGGTTCTATTTTGTATTCCCTTAGATTGAAGTGCTGGTGCAATGCTGTACTGAATCCTGGGAAATAAAAATAACGCACGGATATAAGTGGCACTGAAAAAGGCAGTTTGCCCAGAGGCATGGCAAAGTAGTCCCTGTGCAACCTAGTGTTTGCATGTGTTGTCACATTAAAGCTAGACCTGCTAGATTTGCCTATATTTAGTCTGAAATGTAAATATATGCGGAGTGTGAACAGTCTTGCATAATTGTTATACTCATCCCACCACCATACAAATATGGTCCTGAACAGGAATATGACCTATATTTAGATCAAAATAAATAAGTCCTATAATATAAATTCCAATGTAACCTTTTTGGGTGGAAAAAGCAGGTACCTACAGAACCGAACAGTGGGTTGTCACAATTTGGGGAATTTACCTATATATTAGTATGAGCGTACATTTAGACATTGATGCTTTTGCCAGCACATTTTCTAACAACTTTAACACAATCATCCAGCAGTCTTGTGTGTTTTTTTCTTGACACTGGACATTTTTGTAAATAACCTTGTGTGCTCTGATGTGGGCTCTAGTATTATTTTACATATACCGAACACTCCTTCAGAGGACACAGAATTTACTGTACTAACATACAGGTCTCTGGTTCTTTGTTGGCCCTCCTTCCCAACAGGCTGGGAAATGCCGAATCATAGACACAGGCAAAAAAATGTTTTCTCAAGACAATTTGGCAATTTGTAAGGTACCAAAGGGACCGAAGTATGAATGTCCCCTCACCGTATGCAGGATCAACCCACTAATCACTTACCACAACCTTCACATCCCAATCTCTTTTGTCTACCAACTTCCTGGATGCATTAAAGTACGTCTTCTGACTCACCCCATTTTTGGGCTCTGCATCAGTCTCTGCTTCCTAATAGAAACTATTTTCTTGGCTCATCTCAGTTTTCAACTTTCTAAAAAAAAGCAGGTGGTGAGGTTTAGACACTTGCAACACAGTAAAACATCACAATACCCTATAATAACTAAATGTGTTGTCAGTGCTTTTCTATATTTAAAAAAAAGTACTTTAAATATTCACAAAACTAAAAACTATGTATAAAAAAGGATAGACAGAGAAAATCAGAACTCTCTAGCTCCTTCCTATCTCAAAGGTTACAATAACTTTTAGAACAGTTGGCTGTGTAGTCATTGTTAGTTTATGGGAGTGTGTGTGGTCATCCACCAAGTTTGTGAGCATGAAACTAAAGTTCTCAGATCAATACCCATTTACATCCGCAGGGAAGAGCTCAACAACTCCTGGTGCCTTAAATTGGGGCACAATCCAAGGGTGTTCACTAGCCCACGTTGTGCGCCGATAATTCTGATGTCTGTGCAGCAAATTTTCTGTGTAGAGCACAAAATATCTAAAAGACCCTATATCTGAAGCAATACTGGTTGGTGTGCCTAGAGGCCCCTGGGCACAGATTTCTTCTCTAGTATTAGATCTTTCATAGATTCACATACTTGAATCATCCGCCATAGTCGAAGTGGGAGTCCCATGGCATAATTTGAAAGTAGCACAGTATAATGCACATAGCATGGAATGGCTAGAAAACATTACCTTCATTAACATCATTTACTAAGAACCAAACTTCAGCCAATCAGTTGACAGCACCCTCTAGAAGACTCCAGACAGAGGCTTCACTCACTCATATTTTCTTTTGCCCGTCGTGTGATGGGAGTCTCCCTGAGCTTTGCTCAGTTTGTTAGCAGTTTTCTCTTTTTTTTGGAGGTTTATTCATCAGGAAAACCTGTTCCAACCTGCACCTGCCAAGATCTGACTACTCAAGTTCTCAGAATAAACAAAGAATGGACTACACTCAGGAGACCCACACAAGGAATGTAGATACTGTCTATAACCTTCACACAATGTAAAATAATGTGAGATATGCCATACCGTTTCTTCTAAGGCAGTGCAGGATAGAGAGAGAGGCCTCTAATATGGCTCCAAAATTTAAAGAAGCTCCACTTTCTGAGGAGGATAGTGAAGATTCCCCAAAACAGAAATGAGGCCACAAAAAAAGAGAATGATTAAATGATCAGATTTCTTCAGTATCACCAAAATAAAAGGTATTAAAAAAGACCCATCATGGGTTGTCAGGAGAGCAAAGAACATCAGGAGAACCCTCCCAAAAATAGAAAAAGGAGAACGTTTCCTCAGAAAAAAATAAGATTGGAGTCTACACTCCTTCACCTACCCTGGCATTACAATGGAAGAAGTTGCCTCAGTGCCATCAACAAAAAATATCTGTCTTAATGGTGTCTGTCAAATGATCCTTAAAATTGTCGATGACTGCAACAACGGTAGCATTTGGTGAAGAAACCATCAACGACGCTGACACTAAAGATGACGGTCAACACGTCCATGAAAATCACAACCATCTTGTTAGAAATGGGATTTCTGGTAGGCTAGGGCAAGGGCCGAAGCCAGGCAAACATCTCCACTCTAGTCAGGATAAGGGAGTTACACTCCTAAAATAACCCCTGCTCACCCCCTTGGTAGCTTGGCACGAGCAGTCAGGCTTATCTTAGAGGCAGTGTGTAAAGCATTTACACATAACCCACAGTAATAAAATGTACTCACTACAAAATGACACCACACCAGTTTAGAAAAATATCAAAAATTTAAAAAAATTAAAACAAGACCAAAAACTACAAAAATCCACAATACTATATGAAAAAAGTCTGCAGTTATCTAAATAAGTTTCAAACAAAGTTCCTTGATGTCGATAGCTCCGTCCGGGGCTACCGAGGCGTCGTGAACAACAACTCCAACAGTTCTGGCTGGTCGCGGGGTCTTGGGACAGCAATGGTTTTGCTAAACCCCCAAACAGTACCTATGAGAAATGCAGAGCGATGAGTCCCTTGAAGTCACTCGCCTTGCAGGTCGAGCTCCTCTCTGATGGAATCAGGAGCACTGGCATCCGCAGGTATCGGGTGCTGCGGTGCGAAGTGCAACAGTGCACCGTGTGATGCCCCCAGGTCACAGTGTGAGCAGCGGCTCAGTGGTGGCATCGGATGGCGCCGTCGGTGAGACCAGGGTCACGGTGCAAGATGAAGGCGGTGCTCTTCACGGTGCTAGAAGGTCACGGTGCAAGCAGCGGCGTTGTCGTTGCTGAAGCTCTGTTGTTGGCTGACGGACGGGAGTCGATGGTGCCGGCGTCGGTGGGCCAAGGCTGCGGTGCGGGATGAGGGCGGTGCGTCGTGTGACTTACGAGCGGTGCCCTTGAACCACCATGCAAGCAGCAGTGTCGATTTCAGCATGGAGCGGCAGCGTTGGGGATGCCAAGGCGTCCTCGTGAAGCAAGGCGGTGCGGAGTGCAATGCCCACAGGTCCCGGTGCAAGCAGTGGCTCGGTGGCAGCATCAACAGGCGTCGTAGGTGAGACCAAGGTTGCGGTGCGGCGTTGCAGCCTTGCTCTCTGCGGTGCCAAGGCTTTGGTGTGAAGTGAGGCGGTGCGGAGTGCGGTGCCCACAGGTCGCGGTGCAAGCAGCGACTCGGTGGCGGCATCGACAGGTGTCGTCAGTGAGACAAAGGTTGCGGTGTGGCGTTACGACGGTGCCTTCAGGACACGGAGTTGGCAGCGGCACCATAGACGTTGTCTAGTTGCTTTTCCTCTGATACAGCACAAAACACACAGTCCCCTGTGCTGAGGGCAGAAGAGCTTGAAGTCTTCGCTGTTCCTGAGACTTTGTGAACAGGGGGCAAGCTCTACTTCAAGCCCTTGGAGAGACTCACAAATTAGGGTGCAGAAAGTCCAGTCCAGGCCTTTCACTGCCCAAGACAGAAGCAGATTTTCTACCTTTCAAGCAGCAGATGACAGGGGTGCTCTATTTCCCCAATATATTAAACCCTCTAAGTTTGCCATGCCCTTTCAGGGTACTGTTAGGGATATGGTAATGAGGGAGTCGATGGTGCTGGCATCGGTGGGCAAAGGCTGCGATGCGAGATGAGGGCGGTTCGTCGTGTGACTTACGAGCGGTGTCCTTGAACCGTGGTTCATGCATCCAGCACCGATTTCGGCGTGTAGCGGTGGCGCCCGGGAGGCCAAGGCATCC
Organism: Lissotriton vulgaris; assembly: GCF_964263255.1. NCBI lineage: Eukaryota > Metazoa > Chordata > Amphibia > Caudata > Salamandridae > Lissotriton > Lissotriton vulgaris. The sequence continues at coordinate 2,029,101,077 of NC_141685.1, forward strand.
TCGTGAAGCAAGGCGGTGCGGAGTGCGTTACCCACAGGTCGCGGTGCGAGCAGCGGCTCGGTGGCAGCATCAACAGGTGTTGTCGGTGAGACCAAGGTCGCGGTGCGGCATTGCGGTAGTGCTCTACGTGGTACCATAGCTTCGGCGTGAAGCGAGGTGGTGCGGAATGCGGTGCCCACAGGTTGCGGCGCAAGCAGCGGCTCGGTGGCGGCAGTGACAGGCGTCGTCGGTGAGACGAAGTTTGCGGTGCTTCATTGCGGCAGTGCCCTCTGCGGTAGCTTCAGGACACTGAGACGGCAGTGGCGTCATAGACGTCGTCGAGTTGCTTTTCCTCTGATACAGCACAAAACACACAGTCCCCAGTGCTGAGGGCAGACGAGCTTGTAGTCTTTGCTGTTCCTGAGACTTCATGAACAGGGGGCAAGCTCTACTGCAAGCCCTTGGAGAGACTCACAAATTAGGTTGCAGAAAGTCCAGTCCAGGCCTTTCACTGCCCAATATAGGAGCAGCCACTGCAGGTCAGCCCAGCAAAGTACACAGCAAAGTGGTAGTTCCTCCTCACAGTTTCGTCAGCTCTTCTTCTTGGCAGTCTTCTTGAACCAGATGAGTTCTACAGTTCAGGGGTCTGGGCCCCAGTATTTGTACACAAAAACCTTTTATCTTTCAAGCAGAGGGTGTCTGTGCATGGCCAGAACCAGTCCGGCCTTCTCTGGTGTGATTTCCTGGCAGGAGGTGGAGACGGCATTGTCAGAGGCAGACCAGGCCCTTTGAGGTGCAAAGAAATTTCCTTCCCCTTCCCTCATCGCAGCCCAGGTCTATTCAACCCTTTCCTGACCTACTGAGGCTATCTGGAGCCCCTCTGGCTCCCCAGTCTTTTGTCATCCAAAACCAAGACAGACAATCCACATTCCAGCAGAGGCACATGGGATGACTGAGCAAGAAAATACCTACTTTCTAAAAGTGGTATTTTCAAACACAGAATAAAAAATCACCTTCACTAAAAGATGCATCTTTAGATTCTGAGTTCAGGCATACTATACTTCATTTTCCTACCTAATTCCCTGGGCCAGTTAATTTTATAAGATGTTATAAACAAACCTCCCATTCTCTACTATGGGGAACCGGTAGCCTTGCAATAGTGAAAAACGAAATTGACTGTAATTCACTATCGGGACATGCCACACACACCCAGGCATGTCCCACCTTTCATATACGCTGCACCCTGCCCTAAGGAGTACCTTGGGCCTACCTTAGGGGTGCCTGACATGTAAGAAAAGGAAAGGTTAGGGACTGGCAAGTGTGGGCACTGGCCAAGTCGACATGGCAGTTACAAACTGCGTGCAGACTCTGAAATGGCAGGTCTGAGGTAGGTATTGAACCCTTGTCCCGGGCCGTTCTCTGCTTCCGGGTCTGTCGCCTCTAACCAGTGAGCCACACCACTCTACTAACAAGTAAATCAAACATCCAATCGTGGACATACCAATCCATAACACAATTGACACAGAGAGCGCCTGCACTTTACCACTGATCAGCAGTGCGAAAAGTGTGCAGAAATGTTACGCCAGCAAAAACTGAGTCAAAACCGGGAGGTCAGACAGCAAAAACTCATGGGGAACATGCCAAAAGATGCCAAGTAGATGCCAAGTCTAACACATCTCAATACCACCTGATGGGGAAGGATAGCATTTGGATAACATAGGGAAACGTTTTTCTACTACATCTGCAACTACTGTTCAAGACACCAATTCATCGGCTATTCTTGGCCATTATGACAGGAAAATGTGGTCAGACATTATCGCATACATAGATTTGTTGCTGAAAGATGTAAAAGAAGAAGCAAAAAAGATGCTACTGGAAGGAGCAAGAACTTCTTCTGAAGTGATTGATTGTGCGATGGACATTGCGTGGGCAGGCTTTTGCCAGCAGGCGGGAGCTGCTGTCCTAAGAAGGCATTTTTTATATAACCCACTGTTACTTTTGGGAAGATGCTTGTATATTCAAATACAGAGAAACACAATTGTATGAATAAACATGTACAGTAAGATGCGGCCAGGGAGTGCTCAGCAGCAGTAATGGTTGAAACCCATATTATTCAGACCAGAAATCTATGGTAAAATCTTAGACCTCTGAAGCTTCATGGTCAGGAAAAGCCAGTCCCTGGGATGTGTGCACTTTTAGTTGAAACGTTCCGTTTCTGATCATGGTTCCACTTTCAACAAAAAACTAAACCCAAAGTTTTAGGTGATTCGATCATATCATTCATTTATTAATTCATTCATTAGATATTAAGAAATTCATTCCAATTTTCGTTGCCATGGATACAACAAAAACGCTTTTTAAGATACCCAATGCAATTCGGGTCAAGTATCGACCCTTCTTCAGGGGGCTAGGAAAAATGATTTAAAAAAAACAGGTCAGGCTCTGATTAGTAATACCTAAGTAATCCTCATCATTAAAACATAGGTCCAATATACATAGAAATAATACAAAGAAATACAAGAGCACATCAGAAAAACAACAATGAATCTTATGTCCTCTCAAAACACAGTCCATCTACATCGTAGAAATCTCTTGGGCGAGTGAAATGAACCACACTAATATAAAGAAACGCTTATATAACACGAAGTATCACTGGGTTTGCAAGCTTACAGGGCTTTATGCTAAAATGACCTATGTCTCTAGTACTAAGCGATGTGTCCTTGGAAATGTTTAACGCGCTTCAAAATACAGATATCAGTGAGCCCTGTCTCATCTGCCTGCCGCTTACTTACTTCCAAGCGTTCGTGTCTGCGCTGGTAGAAAACCTGGCAGAATCATCAGATCGGCATTTCCGTGTACGTGCTTTCAAAGTAGTGCGCTATCCAATCGTGTTTCAATCTAATATTCTAAGACATGCCATATGATGGAGAAGCATAGTATGGCAACCATGTGGACGATGCCTTACAGGTGATTAAAGCAGACATGGATACCTGGAAATTTTTTGGTACCTGGCAGATGAGAAAAAAGTATTTTCGATGAGCAAGAGAGCTATTTCATACAGAGATGGATATCAACCATATAGATATCAGCAATATCAGCCCTTTAAAAGCAGTATCGACCTTCATATCCCCAGCAACAGTTTAGACAACCACCAACATCAGCTTACAACAAACAAGCTCAGAGAAAGAAACAGTCTCCTCAAGGAAGTCACACTGATCGAAAAGAAAAACACATTGATGGTGCTGGTTATACCCATCCATCCCAGTAACCAATTGGGGTTCAGATCACAAAATATTTACATCAATAGAAACTGATAACAATTGACAGGTAGGTTTCGTATTTAAGCACTTACGGTCATACCTTGGAAATCACTCAAAGACAACCAAACACCCCTTTGAAGATAGCACCCCCACCTCATCTGCACCTGCTTCAACATCAAAAAGTATCCATGATCATCGAGGTAGTGATAGAAAGGAATGGGTTTCCATCCTCAATTCTTCTTGACCAGAAAGAAAACAGAAGAATGGTAAATCATTTTGGATCTGCAGAAGCAAACAAATACCTAAGAAAACAATCCTTTTGCGTGATCACCACTCAAGACATCCTACATCTTCTCAATCACAGAGTTTATATGTCAACATTGTATCTCGAGGAGGCCTACTTACACATCCCAATTAACTCAAGATTTCACACCTTCTTAGGATTCAGGGTGGTGGGCACTCTTTACCAATTCAAAGTTCTTCCTTTTTTGCTGAAATCAGCCCAAAATGCTTAGCTCCAGTAGCAGCTAATTTACAACAGATGGGCTTTCAGGTATTCCCATACTTTGAAGATTTGATAATAAAGGCGCCAACTTCTCGTTAGGCTACAAGGGCCTGTTTAACACTGTTCAAAAAACTTGGTCTTATCCACTGACTGCAGAAATTGTCACATAATCCTTCAATGAAGATAAAGTTCTTGGGAGCAGTTCTAGATACAATTCAAGACAAAGCATTCTTGTCATAAGAAAGGCGAATATGACTCAAACTCTCGGCTCAGGATTTACTGTACAGAAAGTCTGTTTCAGTGTGCTTTTTCAATCAGTTCTTGGGTTGATGTCCTTTTGAACTTCTCTAGTGGAGTTTTGCCACCTCACAATGCAGTCTTTACAGGAATGGTTAAACAACAATGGGTTCAAACTCAAGGGTCATTCGACGACGTAATCCATATCACTCCAAGCATGAGAGCTTCTTTACTCTAGTGGGCAAAGGATGCCAATCTGTCTACAGGATTAATTTTCCTACCTCAGATACCCAAATTGGTTATTACCACAGATGCTTACCTAAAGGGGTGGGTCTCTAACCTACAGGATTTAAGTAACCGTGAGAAATTGACTAAATGTCTAATAAAACTACATATAAAGTTGTCTGCACTCCAAGGCCATAGCATTGAGCCTACAGTCATTCTTACCCAGGATAAAAGGATCATCAGTATTGATCCGTACACACAACTGGCCCAGCATGCATTATATAAACAAGCACGGGTGTACAAGATCTCCAGCTCTATCGCAAGCAGCACAGGACATTTTGGTGGTGGGCTCTACACCAACAAATAACAGTCAAAGCAAGCGTTGTTCTGGATAAGTTGAGTAGAACCAGGAACAACTGTCATGAATCGGATCTCAACCAGGAAAATCTGGACAGCACTATCATTCATTGGGCAGACCAAATCAAGATCCGCAAGAAAATCAAAAATGCAGTTTACTTTTTATGCAAGTTGGCACAAAAGCAGGGTGTCGGAGAGCTCACGGGCTGACTGACTCTCATTGACTTAAATGTCCTGCTGCTACAGGTACAAGAGCACGGAGGGCACTTTAATATCCCCTGGACTTCCGGATAGGACGAACTTGCATGTGTGTTGTCTACTCCAGAACACCAATCAACAAGCAGCTGTGGGGAGAAGGAAGCGCCCAGTAATCTTGGCGCACATGCCGAGGAGCGAAAGGAAGTAGCCTTGGAGGAGAAGGCTCTTAAAGATTTTAGATCCCCTTAACCCCCTCATTACCCCCGCCTCACCACCCCCGATCCATGCTGGCCACCACTGCGGCTGACCAGGCAAAGCTCACCAAATTCTGCTACCTTTCTATGGCTTATTGGGATCCCTGCTGTTTTGTTTGCAGCAAGTGCCTCTTTTCTCTTGTTTTTCTCCCCCAGATATTTAATCAGACCTCACCTTTCGCCACTGTGTGGACTCTGTTTGACAGGTGCCCAGGGAAGGGGCAATGGGGAGAGTAGTTTGTGGGTAGTTTTTAGGTCGAGCTAGACAGCGCTGTCTCTACAAGACCTGCTGTAATCAGTCTGTGGGCTTCAAGTCCACCTCCTTTCTTATACATTTCTTTTCATTTGCCTATGTCAGCGTCCTTTCAAAATCCCTCCTTGCCAGTGGTTAGTCCTGCCTCTTTGTCCCTCCTTTCTCTCTTCTGTACCTCCCACAGAGCAGGGACTTAGTACGGTCTCATTCTGCTATGGTTCTTTATCTGTTCTTTGGGGGACTATTTTTTACTTGGTTTCTTACTATGTTTCTGTTTGTCTGTGTTCAGCTTCAGCGCCCTAGCTGCTTATATTTACGTATAAAATTCTTCCTCCCAATGCCTCTTGATGCCACAGTTGTGTTACTGCCGCCTCCTGCCCCGTTGCTTGTTTTTCTTTTGTTTCCTGTGTGTTTCTGGTGCTTGTTTACAGTTCTGTCTAAAGTGCACAATAGGAGGCTGCAGGGAGATTCCTGATGCCTCGTTTTTGTCGTTTCCTGCGTATCTTTCAATCAATCACTGCATTTCTAAAGCGCGCTACATACCTGTGAGGGTCTCAAGGCGCTGGGGGGAGGGCTGCTACTGATCGAAGAGCCAGGTCTTGAGGAGTCTTCTGAAGGCCAGCAGGTCCTGGGTCTGTCGTAGGCTGGTAGGGAGAGCGTTCCAGGTCTTGGCGGCCAGGTAGGAGAAGGTGGTGGTTTTCCGGATACGAGGAACTGAGGCGAGGGCGAGGCTGGCAGAGCGGAGGCTGCGGGTGGGGGTGTGGAAGCTGAGTCGGTCATTGAGGTATGTAGGTCCGGTGTTGTGTAGCGCTTTGTGTGCGTGGATGAGGAGTTTGAAGGTGATCCTCTTGTTGACGGGGAGCCAGTGTAGGCCTCTCAAATGGGGTTTGATGTAGCTACGTCGGGGGACGTTGAGGATCAGTCGTGCCGAGGCGTTCTGGATTAGTTGTAGTCATCTCAGGAGCTCGGATGTTGTTCCTGAGTAGAGGGGGTTCCCGTAGTCGAGTCTGCTGGTGACGAGGGCATGGGTGACGGTTTTTCTCGTGTCGGGGGGATCCATTTGAAGATCCTGCGGAGCATTCCGAGGGTGTTGAAGCAGGACGCGGAGACGGCGTTGACTTGCTTGGTCATGGAGAGGGCGGAGTTGAGGATGACCCCCAGGTTGCGTGCGTGGTCGGTGGGTTCCGGGGCAGTGCCTAGCGATGTGGGCCACCAGGAGTCATCCCAGGCTGATGGGGTGGGTCCGAGGATGAGGACCTCCGTCTTGTCTGATTTCAGCTTCAGTCTGCTGTCCTTCATCCAGTCGGCGACGGCCTTCATTCCTGTGTGGAGATTGGCTTTGGCGGTGTGGGGGTCTTCGGTGATGGAGATGATCAGCTGGGTGTCGTCAGCGTAGGAGATGATGTTGAGGCTATGTTGTCGTGCGACGTGGGCGAGCGGTGCCATGTAGATATTGAACAGCGTCGGGCTGAGGGAGGATCCCTGAGGGACGCCGCAGATGATCTTGGTGGCTTTTGAGCGGAAGGATGTGGTCCAGGCCAGGGCCTTCTCTTGGAATCCAGCGTCATGGAGGCGTGCTGCTAAGGTGCGGTGGCAGACCGTGTCGAAGGCTGCTGATAGGTCAAGGAGGATGAGGGCGGCTGTTTCTCCCATCAGGATCCTGATGTCGTCGGTGGCGGCGATGAGGTCGGTCTCGGTGCTGTGGTTGCTGCGAAAACCGGATTGATAAGGGTCTAGGATGTTGTTGTCTTCGAGGTAGCGGGTTAGCTGTTTGTTGACAATCTTCGCTGTCACTTTTGCCAGGAACTGGAGCAGGGAGATGGGCCGGACGTTCTTAAGGTCCTTGGGGTCCGCCTTGGGTTTCTTCAGTAGGTCGTTGATCTCGGCGTGCTTCCAGCTTTCCGGGAAGGTTGCTGTCTCGAAGGAGATGTTGATTGCTTTCCGGAGGTGGGGTGCGATGGTTGTGCTGGCTTTGTTGAAATCGTGGTGAGGGCAGGGGTCGGATGGGGATCCGGAGTGGATGGAGTTCATGGTTTTGATGGTGTCTTCATCGCTGACGGTGGGCCAGGCGGTCAGGCGGCTGGTGCGGGTGGAGGTCACGGGGGTGGTGGTCTCGTGGTCGGTGCGAGGGTGTCGGAGTGGAAGCTGTCGTGGATGTCAGTGATCTTGCGGTGAAAGAAGGTGGCCAGGGAGTCGCACAGGTCCTATGATGGTGGAATGTCGTTGGTGTTGGAGCTGGGGTTGGAGAGTTCTTTCACGATGTTGAAGAGGTCTTTGGTGTTGTGTGCGTTGTTGTCTAGGCGGTCCTTGAAGGCGGTCCTCTTGGTGGTCTTGATGAGTTGGTGGTGTCTGCGGGTGGCGTTCTTGTGGGCTGTGTGGCTGTCTGGTGTTCGGTCGTGGAGACAATTTTTCTCCAGCTTCCGGCAGGTGCGCTTGAATGTCCCAAGGTCTTCGGTGAACCAGGCGGCTTTCTTGTTGGTGTGGTTAGTTGTGGAGATCTTGATAGGGGCGAGGGCATTGGCGCAGTCGTTGATCCACTGTTTGAGGTTGGTCGCAGCGGTGTCGGGTCGATGGGGTCGGCGGGTGGTCTCAGGGCGAGGGTGGTTGTCAGTTGGTTCACTGTGACCTTGCCCCGACAGCATCGTGGCAACTGTTGGACGCGGTGGTGTGTGGCGGGTTTCCTGAAGGTGAAGTGGACGCATCTGTGGTCGGTCCAGTGGGGTTCGGTGGTGTGGTTGAAGGAGACGTGGGGGCTTGCATAGAAGAAGGGGTCCAGCGTGTGTCCGGCGGCGTGAGTGGGGGTCGTCACGAGCTGTTTGAGTCCGAGGTTGGTGAGATTGTCGATCAGGGCGGTGGAGTTGGGGTTGTTGTTGTTCTCGAGGTGGAAGTTAAGGTCCCTGAGGAGGATGTAGTCCGTGGAGGCGTGGGTGCTGATGAGTGGCAACGAGTGGGCACGGTCACTGAAGCTATTTTATGACACAGCTGGATTTAGTTTAGTTTAGTTTACCTTCACTTAATAATTACTTGGACATTTAACTGTAATCCAAAAACCTAAAGTAAGAACGAATCACAATATTGAATTCCTATGAGGAATAAAATGTAATCTTGTAGTTTATACAGGATTGTGGTTATGCAAATATTTCATACAGGGTTGAGGGACTGGAGACGTCATTTCCTCCACATCTTCATTTCAGGAGCCCAAGTGAAGCAACTCTTTACGGATTGCTTTGTTCTTAGTTGCACAAGAAAAGTGGCATATCTGTTCCGGAACTCTCTTCTCGCTCTACAATGCCTCACTCTCCAAGAGCAGCAATTATATAATTTTTGGCTCATTTGGTTTATAGAAAAGCACAAGAGGCAGTGACTGGATGTCCCTGTCTTAAGCATGCGCTGGTGCATTACTGTAGGTCGTTAATAGATGTCCCTGTAGGTAGCAGCACAAGGTGCAGTACTGCAAAAAGTTACTAGATGTTCCTGCAGAGTCAGCAGCGCTAGATGTCCCTGCAGAGTCAGCAGCACAAGGTGTAGAAGACCTGGACAAGCCCTCTTCCTGCTCGGCTTCTTGGCACTCTCATTTTTTGCTTTTCTTTTTTAATAGTAACAATTTGTCACTGTATCACGTTGGCTACAGAATTTATAGGCTATTATCAAAACATATGTTTAATTTTTTGTATTTCGAATGTTGCTGCATCCTTTTTGACAGATACCAAATTACAGTGAAGTGATGCAAAATAAATAAACAACACCATTTGAGAGCACAAATGCTAAAATGGGGCAAATAGAACCGGTGTGTTCTATCCAGTCAAGAAACTGGGAAACATATATTTTTGAGTTCTGAAAATGTTTCCAAAGAACTATGCTGACACCACCACGCCTTTGGATATGCTTAATTCAAGACATGACATTTAGTCTCATTCTTATAGTCACTGCATAGTTGGGAAATGTTACAGATGTAGCACAATTGGATCAGCCTTACTGAAAACACTCCATGAACCAAGCATTTGCAATGCAATAGGTCTTGCTTTGCTGAAAGTTTGAGCTATTGGCTTTGCTAATAATAATGCAACGCCAATAGCTCAAACTTTCAGTAATGGGAGAGCTAATGCATTGCAAATGGACAGCAGCACTCGCGCTTTAGATGTTTAAAGCTAAAGCGCGAGTGCTGCGATTGCTTTGTAATGCAATAGCTCTTGCATTATTTAAAGTTTGAGCTATTGGCGTTGCATTATTATTAGCAACGCCAATAGCTCAAACTTTCACCAATGCAAGACCTATTGCATTTAAAAAAAAGTTATACAGTGGTTGTGCTGGGGCATCTGATGCCTGAATGGGAGGTGAAGGACCTCATTTAGATAATACTGGTATGAGGAGAGAGTGATTGAAATAATGATGTGATAAATGAATACCAAAGTATTCAGGACCAAACCTCGTCTTCGAAGTACCCAGCATTGGGGGAACGATTTTCAGAGTGGGGGTGTTGTTCAATAACGTCACCTCACTAAAGACAAAATGAATAGTTTATTAATGCTGCAAAAAGAAAAATCTTTGACGGACCTTGTATTGCTTATTCTCCAGCTACACTCTTTTGAGTTTATGTGGTGATGCAGCACCTCGTCACCCCGTGGTCAATTGTCACTGGACCTACCTACCAATGCACCCGTAACTTCACCCAGTTTTCTTTTAAATCTTGTTGCATCCGCCAGACTGGTCATTAACTCTGCACCAAATATCAATTGTAATGGAGACTCCAGAGGGATACTGAGAGACAGACGTTTCATTTATCGTTTTTCGGATGAACAACAGCAGCAAAAGCTTTCAGACTACACTCTGGTGTTGGGGTGTCAGATTCTTAACAACGTGTTACCAATGTGCAGATGTAATCCTCAGTGACTTCTCTTATGGTAAAACTAAGGTAGGGTTTACTAAAACACCCATCTGCCAGCCTCCAGAGAAGGACCACTCCAACTGCCACTGGAATTGTACCATTATAATCATACGTAGACTAAAACTGAAGACCGAGCTCCTCTTGCGTGCCTAATATTTTACTAAAAGGGTTTTCATGAATAGAGTACCCTTTAAATAAACAGCATTGTGACAGAGCACAGCTACTTCATGTATCACTGGATCTAAAGTTCAAAAATGTTGGATTACACATAGTGTGCGCACAACGTGACATTCCCTCCTCCCTAAATTCCTTCACCTTACCGCCCACTACGCCCAATAACTCTCAGGATCAGGGTTTGTGGTTTACGGCGTAGCCTTTTATTGATATTACTTTGGGCAATTTACCACAGATTATTACCAAAGAAAGATACCCTTCTTGGGTATATAAGAATTATTCACAGCATCTCACTTTAGCTGCATCACATGTCACATTTCAACGGCAGTAAGGAGATTAGTTAAAAGCTTACACTATAACTTTAACTCAACCGTACACAACTTGGCCGAACATTTAAACATTACACTTTACCTTTTAAACTCGGCCGTACACTAGAACGTGGCCGTACATTTCAACTTGTCCGTCTCGGCCACAAATGTCCCAGTGTGCTGCGCACATTGCGCCGTCAGGCCCCAGCGTGCGACAGCCAACTGTTACTTGACATCCAGGGCACTGCATACGGCACCGGCCCACCGGGGTACCTGAACACAGGCAGCCTCCCAAGATACTACTCAGTCCTTACGGTGTGGGTTAGGGCAGTAGAGTCCAGGACCACCGTCAGGTCGGTCCCTCCTCCCCGCCAAACCAGTATACACGTGGAATTTACCCCCTCCTGGGGTCCATGGAATGGCTGCACCTCCATTGTTGTGCAACCCTCTTTGTTGTTAACTGTCAGCGCTCTGCCTCCATGAAGCCACGCTCTTCTGCCGGGTGGGTGGGTGGTCGACGACGCTCCTGAAGCTCAGGCTGCAGCCTAAGCGGACAAAGAGAATGAAGCTCCCCAGCGCACAGCCTTAAATACTTGGCAAGTTTTGTTTCTCATAAGTTTCGTTTCTCCATGCCATGCATCACGTCATCACCACCAATCCCCTTTCTTTTAGTCCTGGGGCCCGGAGGAGGCTCAGCTCCGTGGCGCAACTAAGAGCGCCCCTCCCCTAGGCGCGGGGGGCGCCTGTTCATAGTGTGCGCACAACGTGACATTCCCTCCTCCCCAAATTCCTTCACCTTACCGCCCACTACACCCAATAACTCTCAGGATCAGGGTTTGTGGTTTACGGCGTAGCCTTTTATTGATATTACTTTGGGCAATTTACCACAGATTATTACCAAAGAAAGATACCCTTCTTGGGTATATAAGAATTATTCACAGCATCTCACTTTAGCTGCATCACATGTCACATTTCAACGGCAATAACTCAAACAACAGGAGAGTGTTAATATACACAACAGGAAAATGATGAACTAGCCAAATTTCTATTCAAAGTGCTTCTGAGCTGTTAGAAAAGGCTGTTATTTTCAGTTGGAAAAAATAGAGTGCACGTGCTCAAAGAATTAGCTAAGGGGACCCTCAGGCCCCAGTGGAACACTGGTAGCCAGTTGTCTTCATTGGGTCCACCTTTTTGCTAGGAAAGTGAATGTGAGTTTAAAAAGAGTATGCACTACTTCTCAAAATTATTTTAATCAGAGGGTAGCTCTAACTCTGTTAAAAACAGTGGTCGAAAAACATGATTGTTTTTCTGGACTACTAAGGTTGTGCAAATTAGAACCAACTAGTCCTGTTAGTAAAGTGATAAAGAAAATAATATATAAAATAAGGTCAACATGTTTCTGCCTGTTAAGCTAAATTCGCTCGGCATTCATCAGGACCAGGAAAACACGATCACTCGCTGTTCAGAGCACGCTAAAGTGCTCAGATACAGGGAGCGATGACACTGAATGATACGACCTGTAGTTTGTCGAGGCTCCTTGTGGGAAAGTCTTCCCCAATTTTCTATAAGCTCCTTGATATAGGAGGGACAATATAATCTGTAGGGGTAAATAGAAAAAACAGAAATGTCCAAATTTTGAACGCTAAATGTTTAAATCTACCCTGTCAGAACTCTAAACATGTGCACATAATTAGTAAGACCAAACAGTGTCTAAAAAGCATGAAATGAGGAAAATTATCCATTTCAAATCTAGAAGAAAAACCAAGCTAGGGGTAAATCGAATAATTCAGTCAATGTTGCAGACAGAGGCTTTTCATTATCCTCTCAAACATTAGATACCAAAATAAAGAAAGTGATTGCCTGAGAAACAGTGCTCTATCAAACCGGCTAGGTTTGAAGACTTGTGATAATTACACCAAAACAGTACACCTTTGCAAGAAGCATACAAAGCGCAATACACTCCAAAACTGAGAAACTGAGCCAGACACTTACGTTGTATTTTTAGAGAAAAAGCCCCATGGGCATTGCGGCAGGGGGTAATCTTCACGTTTGGACTCTATCAGAAAGAACAACGAAAACGCGTTACTCCGTGTTTTCAAAGCCGCTAATTGGGAATCATAAGTCTAAAAACGCGTATGGAAGGGAGAGAGACTTACTTTCCACCAAACGGCTCCCCGCAGGAATACCTACACATGGCCACTTCCGCCGCCCGTATCGACCGGCGCGGCAGTGAAGCCGTGTAAGAAATAAACGCTGGGAACGCACAAAGCGTCTGAGACGGTGACGCCGGTCACGTGACAGAGGTGGTCGCGTCACATTTTTAAAGGGGCCAGGTTGTTTGCTAGCACACTTCAAAGCGATATTTGCTGTTTAGAAGAACCATGAGGGAAAGCCTCAAAAAAGCACAATAGAGGGGCATAATGACATTGTATAAGCAATTGATCGCGTCACATTTTTAAAGGGGCCAGTTTGTTTACTAACACACCTCAGAGCGATCTATGCTGGTTGGAAGAACCATGAGGAGAAAACCTCAAAAAGCATAACGCAGGGGCATAATTACATTGTGTAAGAATTTGTTTCACGTGGGATTCAATGTTACACCCATGATGGCAAAATGTCTCATATACTTATTATATTCAGATTGGTTCAAAACAAAAGCCAGCCATTCACATGTGTCAAGAGGCAGAGAACAATGGTTATTAGTTCTGTAGTTCTCAGCTAGAAAAACACAAATGATGTGCACGAAGGTAAACTGCTGGCCAAGGTGGACGGTCCGTCTATCGACGCATGACTGATCCCCAGGGGATGTCATCATTAAGACCCTGTTTATGAGTAGATAGACGGTATATCCATCGCTGCTCCTTCTCGAACAGTGTGCCTTCTTCAGTGCAGTTCAGCTGTTCAATTATTACCCATTTGACATCATTTGGACAATGGCCTTGCTCCAGGAAATGGGTCGTCATCTTTGTGGTAGTTCTGCCACACCGAATGTTGCTACGATGCTCTCCTATTCTTGTTTTAATTTTTCTAGTGGTCATCCCTATATATCTAAGGCCACAAGGACACGTAATCAAGTAGATGACGTTACTTGAATTACAATTTGTGTGACATCGTAAGTGCCAGGTTTTACCCTCTTCCAATTGTAGTGTTTTTGTTGTTGATGTTAAATGACATACGCTACATCCCCCGCATGGGAAATGGCCAGTTATAGAAGGCAGGCCCCAGGCATTCAGAACAGTGGTATCATGTTTAGGTTGATTAGTTCTAGGGCGGGTATGTACCAGGGCATCTTGTAAACTCCTTTCTTTTTTATAAGAAAATAATGGTTTCTGCCAATTTCTACCATTACTCGTCAGGATTTGCCAGTGTTTGCCAATGCAACGACTTACAGAGTTGGAAATGTTGCTGTAAGTAGTCACACAGGTCAGAGAAAAGAAAGTGGACCTGAGGTCCCTCTGACCTGTGTGACTACTTACAGCAACGTTTCCCAGAAACCATTATTTTCTTATAAAAAAGAAAGGAGTTTACAAGATGCCCTGGTACATACCCGCCCTAGAACTAATCAACCTAAACATGATACCACTGTTCTGAATGCCTGGGGCCTGCCTTCTATAACTGGCCATTTCCCATGCGGGGGATGTAGCGTATGTCATTTAACATCAACAACAAAAACACTACAATTGGAAGAGGGTAAAATCTGGCACTTACGATGTCACACAAATTGTAATTCAAGTAACGTCATCTACTTGATTACGTGTCCTTGTGGCCTTAGATATATAGGGATGACCACTAGAAAAATTAAAACAAGAATAGGAGAGCATCGTAGCAACATTCGGTGTGGCAGAACTACCACAAAGATGACGACCCATTTCCTGGAGCAAGGCCATTGTCCAAATGATGTCAAATGGGTAATAATTGAACAGCTGAACTGCACTGAAGAAGGCACACTGTTCGAGAAGGAGCAGCGATGGATATACCGTCTATCTACTCATGAACAGGGTCTTAATGATGACATCCCCTGGGGATCAGTCATGCGTAGATAGACGGACCGTCCACCTTGGCCAGCAGTTTACCTTCGTGCACATCATTTGTGTTTTTCTAGCTGAGAACTACAGAACTAATAACCATTGTTCTCTGCCTCTTGACACATGTGAATGGCTGGCTTTCGTTTTGAACCAATCTGAATATAATAAGTATATGAGACATTTTTACATCATGGGTGTAACATTGAATCCCACGTGAAACAAATTCTTACACAATGTAATTATGCCCATGCGTTATGCTTTTTGAGGTTTTCTCCTCATGGTTCTTCCAACCAGCATAGATCGCTCTGAGGTGTGTTAGTAAACAAACTGGCCCCTTTAAAAATGTGACGCGATCAATTGCTTATACAATGTCATTATGCCCCTCTATTGTGCTTTTTTGAGGCTTTCCCTCATGGTTCTTCTAAACAGCAAATATCGCTTTGAAGTGTGCTAGCAAACAACCTGGCCCCTTTAAAAATGTGACGCGACCACCTCTGTCACGTGACCGGCGTCACCGTCTCAGACGCTTTGTGCGTTCCCAGCGTTTATTTCTTACACAGCTTCACTGCCGCGCCGGTCGATACGGGCGGCGGAAGTGGCCGTGTGTAGGTATTCCTGCGGGGAGCCGTTTGGTGGAAAGTAAGTCTCTCTCCCTTCCATACTCGTTTTTTGACTTATGATTCCCAATTAGCGGCTTTGAAAACACGGAGTAACGCGTTTTCGTTGTTCTTTCTGATAGAGTCCAAACGTGAAGATTACCCCCTGCCGCAATGCCCATGGGGCTTTTTCTCTAAAAATATAACGTAAGTGTCTGGCTCAGTTTCTCCGTTTTGGAGTGTATTGCGCTTTGTATGCTTCTTGCAAAAGTGTACTGTTTTGGTGTAATTATCACAAGTCTTCAAACCTAGCCGGTTTGATAGAGCACTGTTTCTCAGGCAATCACTTTCTTTATTTTGGTATCTAATGTTTGAGAGGATAATGAAAAGCCTCTGTCTGCAACATTGACTGAATTATTCGATTTACCCCTAGCTTGGTTTTTCTTCTAGATTTGAAATGGATAATTTTCCTCATTTCATGCTTTTCAGACACTGTTTGGTCTTACTAATTATGTGCACATGTTTAGAGTTCTGACAGGGTAGATTTAAACATTTAGCGTTCAAAATTTGGACATTTCTGTTTTTTCTATTTACCCCTACAGATTATATTGTCCCTCCTATATCAAGGAGCTTATAGAAAATTGGGGAAGACTTTCCCACAAGGAGCCTCGACAAACTACAGGTCGTATCATTCAGTGTCATCGCTCCCTGTATCTGAGCACTTTAGCGTGCTCTGAACAGCGAGTGATAGTGTTTTCCTGGTCCTGATGAATGCCGAGCGAATTTAGCTTAACAGGCAGAAACATGTTGACCTTATTTTATATATTATTTTCTTTATCACTTTACTAACGGGACTAGTTGGTTCTAATTTGCACAACCTTAGTAGTCCAGAAAAACAATCATGTTTTTCGACCACTGTTTTTAACAGAGTTAGAGCTACCCTCTGATTAAAATAATTTTGAGAAGTAGTGCATACTCTTTTTAAACTCACATTCACTTTCCTAGCAAAAAGGTGGACCCAATGAAGACAACTGGCTACCAGTGTTCCACTGGGGCCTGAGGGTCCCCTTAGCTAATTCTTTGAGCACGTGCACTCTATTTTTTCCAACTGAAAATAACAGCCTTTTCTAACAGCTCAGAAGCACTTTGAATAGAAATTTGGCTAGTTCATCATTTTCCTGTTGTGTATATTAACACTCTCCTGTTGTTTGAGTTATGGATTTATAAGGGGTATGAGAGTGTTTTTCTGACCCTTACTCTCTTGTTGATGGAATTATTCTAGCAGCGTGCAGCTGCGAGAGTTCATTTTAAATTATTAGTATACCTTAGCAAGTTTTTTGCATCGAGACAGTGCATCACTATACACCTTTGCAATGGAGGCGTCGGGCCTTTCCTACTCCAGAGAGGAGGCTGATGCCATCTTAAATGATACTTCCCTGTTTGCTGACCCCTTAGTCGCTCAAGCAATATCTCAGACCACAGACTGGGACAAGCTTGGGGAAGAAAAGAAAAACAGAATCAGAGCGATTTTGCATGGAACTATGATGAGGGAATACCTTAACAATAAAATGGCCCCTAAGGGACTTTTGGTTACTAATGCACCGCGAATATTTCTAGAGGACAGTGTATTTAGAAAGGAATGGGCACAGATAGCCTGGCACTGTACTCATGACTGGGCTATACTTATCATCAAGACGGCAATGCGTCTTTCTGAGGCCTTATTAATTGAGATCCAGGCCACAGAAGCTCATATTAAGGCAACCGTCACAGGCTATAAGAAGAAGCTCGATGAGTTCAACAAAGAGCTCAACGAATACAAAGAAAATCTAGCGCAGTCCAAAGTAGCCAAATTTCAAAAAGATTTGAAAAGATGGTCCTATGATAAAACCTATCCCTACGCCAGCTAAGATTATGCCCCCCCAAAACGCACCAATGATGACCCAGACACCTCAGTAGACTCAGACTCTAGCAATTCGAGCACTGAGAGTAGAGGGAATAAACAACGAGGCAGAGGTCGAGGGAAACAAAATTACAGCCAGTATAATCATCAATGGTTCCCTTACCCACACCAAGGACCTGGAGGTTTTCACCCGAACCCCTTTAACCAGCCACCGTTTCCACCACAATTTGGCTGGAATCCACACTTTGCCCCCCAGCCACAACAATTCCAACAAAATATGTACCCGCAGCCTTTTTTAGGTTTTGGCCGGAGAGGCAGGGGGAAGAGAAGAACAGGCAATCAGGTACACTGGGGCCCTTCAGAAACAGTGGGGGACAACACGCGAAGCAAGGCGCAGGAACAGAGAGCAGGGCCGAGCAACCAACAAGTCTGATAACTAACTTATCTAAAGTTACCTTATCTGCAGATGAAATCGCAGTGTTAGAAAAGGGCCTTGGTTTTATACCCAGCCCTCGCCTAGATCGTTTCAAACTGAAATGCGAACTGGGCGAGTTTTTTAGGAAACTCAGACTAAAATCTTTTTTCGAACAACAAAATACACAACCTTCTGCTACTTTGAGTGACACCAATTTCAAAAGGAGATCCAATTTCAATCCACTTACCCACTTAATACCGGCTGACATCACAACCTTTGAACAGGCGGTATCTCGGGAAGTGGATATTCTGACTGAGCCAACCACCTTTAAAAACTTGACAGCAGGAGAATACAAGGCTATAAAATCGTTGCAAGAGAACCAAGAAATCATTATCAAGAGTGCCGACAAGGGGGGAGGCATAGTGATTCAGAATACTACGGCCTATGATGCCGAATGTAAACGGCTTCTAGGGGATTCTATTAGCTATACTGTGCTTCATCAAGATCCTTCTCCTTTCTTGAAAGATGAAATTCTGGAGTTGGTCTCCACTGCGGAAAGAGACGGTTATATCAGCAAACATGAGGCTGACTTTCTCACTACCTCAGAAGAAAAAATCCCTTACTTTTACACCCTTCCCAAAACCCACAAAAACCGCATACCACCGCCGGGAAGACCAATTGTGTCTGGGATTGGGTCCCAGTTGGAACCACTTTCAAAGTACTGTGATTTTTTCTTTAAACCCTTGATCCAATCCACAAGTACTTACATCAAGGATACGAAAAGTCTCCTTTCAATGTTACTCAATGTAGAACTTCCAGAGGAACCTTGTTATCTAGTGTCCTTAGACATTGAAAGTTTATATACTTGTATCCCGCAGGACGCAACCCTTAAAGTTTTGGCAGACATCCTTGACCAAACCACATGGTCTTATAACACCTCCAAGACCTTCGTGATTGACTGTGCTACCTTGGCATTGAAACGGAACTTTTTTCAATATCGAGACACCCTCTATTTACAGAAGACTGGCACCTCGATGGGCAGTACCTTTGCCCCCAGTATAGCGGGGTTGTATGTTTACAACTTCGAGAAAACGCACATCCTGACAAATTCCAATCCTTATGCTCTCAATGTTATCCTGTGGCAGAGGTACATTGATGATGTGCTTTTAATCTGGAAAGGGTCAGAGGAAAGTTTACTATCTTTTTTTGACTGGGTCAACACCTGCGACCCTCATTTAAGGTTCCCATATCAGTATGATTCAAAGTCCATTGTCTTCCTGGACGTGACACTTACAAAGACTGGAAATCGGATAATGAGCAAAACTTACTATAAACCAACAAGTAAGAATAATCTTCTCCATTTCTCCAGTTTTCACCCGCGGACACTACGCGAAAACCTCCCCTTTGGCCAATATCTACGTATACGTAGAAATTGCAGCAATCTTGCGGACTTTAACAAACAAGCGGATGACCTTACACTAAAATTAGAACAGAGAGGTTACCCCAGAAAAATCCTACAAAAAAGTAGAAAAAGAGCAAGAAATAACAACAGGGAAGCGCTTTTGGAGGATAATGTAAAAGAAAGTGGACCTGAGGTCCCTCTGACCTGTGTGACTACTTACAGCAACATTTCCAACTCTGTAAGTCTTTGCATTGGCAAACACTGGCAAATCCTGACGAGTAATGGTAGAAATTGGCAGAAACCATTATTTTCTTATAAAAAAGAAAGGAGTTTACAAGATGCCCTGGTACATACCCGCCCTAGAACTAATCAACCTAAACATGATACCACTGTTCTGAATGCCTGGGGCCTGCCTTCTATAACTGGCCATTTCCCATGCGGGGGATGTAGCGTATGTCATTTAACATCAACAACAAAAACACTACAATTGGAAGAGGGTAAAACCTGGCACTTACGATGTCACACAAATTGTAATTCAAGTAACGTCATCTACTTGATTACGTGTCCTTGTGGCCTTAGATATATAGGGATGCCCACTAGAAAAATTAAAACAAGAATAGGAGAGCATCGTAGCAACATTCGGTGTGGCAGAACTACCACAAAGATGACGACCCATTTCCTGGAGCAAGGCCATTGTCCAAATGATGTCAAATGGGTAATAATTGAACAGCTGAACTGCACTGAAGAAGGCACACTGTTCGAGAAGGAGCAGCGATGGATATACCGTCTATCTACTCATAAACAGGGTCTTAATGATGACATCCCCTGGGGATCAGTCATGCGTAGATAGACGGACCGTCCACCTTGGCCAGCAGTTTACCTTCGTGCACATCATTTGTGTTTTTCTAGCTGAGAACTACAGAACTAATAACCATTGTTCTCTGCCTCTTGACACATGTGAATGGCTGGCTTTCGTTTTGAACCAATCTGAATATAATAAGTATATGAGACATTTTGCCATCATGGGTGTAACATTGAATCCCACGTGAAACAAATTCTTACACAATGTAATTATGCCCCTGCGTTATGCTTTTTGAGGTTTTCTCCTCATGGTTCTTCCAACCAGCATAGATCGCTCTGAGGTGTGTTAGTAAACAAACTGGCCCCTTTAAAAATGTGACGCGATCAATTGCTTATACAATGTCATTATGCCCCTCTATTGTGCTTTTTTGAGGCTTTCCCTCATGGTTCTTCTAAACAGCAAATATCGCTTTGAAGTGTGCTAGCAAACAACCTGGCCCCTTTAAAAATGTGACGCGACCACCTCTGTCACGTGACCGGCGTCACCGTCTCAGACGCTTTGTGCGTTCCCAGCATTTATTTCTTACACGGCTTCACTGCCGCGCCGGTCGATACGGGCGGCGGAAGTGGCCGTGTGTAGGTATTCCTGCGGGGAGCCGTTTGGTGGAAAGTAAGTCTCTCTCCCTTCCATACGCGTTTTTAGACTTATGATTCCCAATTAGCGGCTTTGAAAACACGGAGTAACGCGTTTTCGTTGTTCTTTCTGATAGAGTCCAAACGTGAAGATTACCCCCTGCCGCAATGCCCATGGGGCTTTTTCTCTAAAAATATAACGTAAGTGTCTGGCTCAGTTTCTCCGTTTTGGAGTGTATTGCGCTTTGCATGCTTCTTGCAAAGGTGTACTGTTTTGGTGTAATTATCACAAGTCTTCAAACCTAGCCGGTTTGATAGAGCACTGTTTCTCAGGCAATCACTTTCTTTATTTTGGTATCTAATGTTTGAGAGGATAATAAAAAGCCTCTGTCTGCAACATTGACTGAATTATTCGATTTACCCCTAGCTTGGTTTTTCTTCTAGATTTGAAATGGATAATTTTCCTCATTTCATGCTTTTCAGACACTGTTTGGTCTTACTAATTATGTGCACATGTTTAGAGTTCTGACAGGGTAGATTTAAACATTTAGCGTTCAAAATTTGGACATTTCTGTTTTTTCTATTTACCCCTACAGATTATATTGTCCCTCCTATATCAAGGAGCTTATAGAAAATTGGGGAAGACTTTCCCACAAGGAGCCTCGACAAACTACAGGTCGTATCATTCAGTGTCATCGCTCCCTGTATCTGAGCACTTTAGCGTGCTCTGAACAGCGAGTGATAGTGTTTTCCTGGTCCTGATGAATGCCGAGCGAATTTAGCTTAACAGGCAGAAACATGTTGACCTTATTTTATATATTATTTTCTTTATCACTTTACTAACGGGACTAGTTGGTTCTAATTTGCACAACCTTAGTAGTCCAGAAAAACAATCATGTTTTTCGACCACTGTTTTTAACAGAGTTAGAGCTACCCTCTGATTAAAATAATTTTGAGAAGTAGTGCATACTCTTTTTAAACTCACATTCACTTTCCTAGCAAAAAGGTGGACCCAATGAAGACAACTGGCTACCAGTGTTCCACTGGGGCCTGAGGGTCCCCTTAGCTAATTCTTTGAGCACGTGCACTCTATTTTTTCCAACTGAAAATAACAGCCTTTTCTAACAGCTCAGAAGCACTTTGAATAGAAATTTGGCTAGTTCATCATTTTCCTGTTGTGTATATTAACACTCTCCTGTTGTTTGAGTTATGGATTTATAAGGGGTATGAGAGTGTTTTTCTGACCCTTACTCTCTTGTTGATGGAACATTTCAACGGCAGTAAGGAAATTAGTTAAAAGCTTACACTATAACTTTAACTCAACCGTACACAACTTGGCCGAACATTTAAACATTACACTTTACCTTTTAAACTCGGCCGTACACTAGAACGTGGCCGTACATTTCAACTTGTCCGTCTCGGCCACAAATGTCCCAGTGTGCTGCGCACATCCCAAGATACTACTCAGTCCTTACGTTGTGGGTTAGGGCAGTAGAGTCCAGGACCACCGTCAGGTCGGTCCCTCCTCCCCGCCAAACCAGTATACACGTGGAATTTACCCCCTCCTGGGGTCCATGGAATGGCTGCACCTCCATTGTTGTGCAACCCTCTTTGTTGTTAACTGTCAGCGCTCCGCCACAGGGTGAGAAGCTCCCCAGCGTACTCGCCCTCCCCTCCAGACGCTGACTGGGCTCCAGAATCTATCAATGGCTCATACTGGAGAATATGCAGGATAACGTCAGTATATGCCTATTTCATCAATCATCAGGGGGGAGCATACCTGTTTACCAATGGCACACACTGAAAAAAATGCTGTTTGACTTCACCACATGCCTATTGAGTCCACCCTCCATGAATAATGCACCGTTTGAGATGTTTGATGCGATTAGCGCTAGGGGCACAGCATACCGCCTTGGCCCCCTGGGCAGTTGTTAATTAGAGCTAGGGAAATCCCATAGCGTGCACTGAGGTATCACATGGAAGGGCACTTATGTTTGAATCGTGGGCATCAGAGCAGAAGAAAGTTGGGCACCTGTACTACTTGTTTCAGAAAGGTAGCACTGCCACTGTGATACCGGACCTCCAGAGACTGTTAATAATAAACTACTAGGATCCCTTAGCTGCATTAATACGAGATCACCCTTTAACTTTAACTCGGCCGCCCACTAGTTCAACTTTGCCGTACCTTCGAACATTATCCTTAAATATGAAACTCGGCCGCACACTAGAACATGACCCTATAACTGAACTTGGCCGCTTCAGACACTACCACCCCATTCTACTGTGCACCTTGCGCCGTCGGACCCAAACGGGCACAACTATTAACCGGACCGTATAGAAGAACAAGTTGGCTGAACAGTTGAACTTTACACGTCAACTTGTACCTTGACGCACACGTTAACTTTTACCTTGGCGCACACTAGAATGTGGCCAACATTTGACCTTGTCACCTTGAAACAAATTAGCCATTTTCTGTTTTGCCTTTAGTAGGCGCGGTCCGACAGCCATACGGCTAACTTAAGACTTTGAGGGCGCTGAGCTCTGCAATTTATAGTAGCTCCATAAGCAAGTAGCATACTGGAAACTCCTTTCCAAACAGGAGATGTTAGAACTGCCAGGGCGGTGAGCCCTGAGAATTATAATAAATCTGAAAGCAAGTCTCCGCTAAATGCACCTCCCCAGCATCGTCTGAATATGTGTTATGGAATTGGATTGTGTGTTATGGAATTGTCAGACCATGCACCCCAGACCTACCCTCACCTATGTGAACCAGAATTTAGAAAATGGTCACTGTGTTGCGAGAGAGGCTCTGTATTGCACCGGGATTATGCTTATGCCACTTTCTAGCGAAGTCTGGCTATAACTCTCTTGAACACCCTTGCATATACCATACCACACCATCAACACATGGGATATGGAATCCTGCCCATGTTTGCTGGTACCGACATTTGGCTGTCCTCCTGCAGTTCCTGGTAACTGCCATCCATCCGAAGGACATGTGGTTTCCGTGCCAATGCAGTGCGCCACCAAAGATGAAAGGGAAGAGAAAACAAGCCATTAGTATTTGACGCAACCCTGAAAATGCCACCCCCCTCGTAACCACGTGCTCACCCCTGGGGAATTAAGCAGCAGGTCCATAACCGGGACATGACTACATCATACTCTTAGGAGGTATGAGCTATACCATTAATGTATGATGTAAAACTGTAAACAACATTTCAGACTTTTTACCTCAGGACCTGTCTAGCCCCTGATTGCCCCTGTGAGGGATTCATTGTACACCAGCACAACACAGAACTGCTGCTATACCCTAGATACCACCATATCCAAAATACAGCCTGGAAGCCACCTGCGGCCTTGTTGACGTGTACATGCTGCCCCCTGTATTGCAGCGGTACTAGGCTGCTGTTTACTGGACTCAGCATATTGAGGGACCTCTTCACACTGGGACTAAATGCTACCCTCCTCGTAACCTAAGTGGTCCTCCCTGGGGCATTAAGCAGCCTGTCCATAACCGGGACATGAATAAATCATAATTTTAAGAGGTATGGGCTATGCAATTAAGGCATGATTCACACATTTGAAAACAAACATTTCGGACTTCTCACCCCAAGACCTGACTAGCCCCTGATTGCCCCTGTGAGGGATTCATTATATGCCAGTACAACGCAGAACTGCAACTATACTCTAGATACTATAATATTCAAAATATGGCCCAGAAGCCACCTGTGGCCTTGCTGGAGTATACATGATGCCCCCTGCGTTGTAACGGCCCCTGGCTGCTGTTTACTGGACTAAGCATCTGGAAGGACCACTTCACACTGGGAGTATGAAGTCCCTTAAGCTTATTACCTGTTGGCTCAATTTAAGCGCCTAACAGTAATTAAAGCTTGTGTTCTTATTGTTGGTACTAATGTATCTTAGGAAAGAATACCTCGAAATGTAACATCACCTTATTAATTTGTGACGATACTTCGCTAATGTACTGCTGCATGGTCGCAACCTGCTGACCAAACTGTGGAATAACCACTTTTAAATTGATCCCAAACCAGCTCTGAAAACCTATTAATAGTACCATGCAAAACTAATAGGAAGCTATCTGTGAATGCAATGAATTTTGGATGTAAACATAGTAAAGCCAGCATTTCCACTTGAACGCAATGATTTGAGCGAGAAGACTAGGGCTCCCTGCTTTAAATGGACATTGTATAGTTCAATTGGAAGGTACTCAAAGAGGCAAACCCACCATCCCAGTCATGTCCCTGCCGATATGAACCGGAACTTAAGTGGATAAGCAGCATGCTTGTCATTATTGTTCTAATTCATGTTTAAAATGGATTATTTGTTGAGTGAATTAACCACCATTGGCACTGGCTGAAGCATTGGGTCAAATTATACCTAAGGTTAAAATTCAACTTTTGAAGCAGGCCTCTGCTGGCTCTACCTCCCAGCTCCCAGCATTGTCCGTGCACACATCATACAGAGTGGCAGACCGTACCTCCTTGTCTTGTTCCTGCCCATTCGAAGGAATTAAAGTAAATCATTCTCCCTGGAATTGGGCAATATCAAACATCTGCCATTGAGCGCCACAATGCCCATGGGTAAAAGTGTGCTTTTCCCATACACAGGCGGACAACACCCATTGGCCTCAAAGGGCTTCAGCCCCCTCGTCGTGTGTGGCAGCCCGGGATGAGACACTTCCCGGCCCGCTCACTGCCGCACCCGAGCACTTCACAGGTCTCTAGAAGACCTTGTGCATGTTAATGGGGCTTTGTTGTTGTTTCACCCCTTGTAAGATCCCCTGCAGCTCGACTCTGCCGATTGCCTAAACATTCAGCCCCCCCCTGAAACTTTTTCTTAGCCCCCCCTGATTTCTGACTCTAGTTGCGCCTCTGCCCTTACACACTATATGTAACAAGACAGGCAAAGTTTAAAATTGGTGTGCCTCGCGTGGGAATATGCCAAGACAATCCATTTTGTTTGTCAAAATGTAAGCAGAACAATCTAATTTGCCGCCAACCTGGCACGTCCACTGCCTTTCCTCCATCCCTTTGAAGTGGACAAATTAACCGCTATGGAGCTGGGCCAAAACCGACATCTGCCATTGACCGCCACCACACCCCTGGGTGAATGTGCCTTTACTAATGTACGGTATGTTATGTTTGTAATATAAAGGCAAACTATGAAAACAGTGTGTTTCGTATGATTTGCTAAGAGAATTAAGTCACCTTAGAGCAGTGCACGCACATGTGTCAAAGCAGTGCCTCTCCCACCACGTACTATATAAACTCATCCAAGCGTACCCTTTAAACCGCTCATTGTACATGTACACCCTCTTGCAACACATCCCAGATATACTCTATGGGTGGGCTTCCACATTATCACAACCCCTCGATAGAGGCGAGGATTATGCTTTTCCTTCCAATGCATTTACACCCCACTGCCATCTCTTAATTTCAGTAACATTATCTATCGCCTCTGAGTCAAATTGCTCCTTCTGGGAAAAACGAGGTGCGTTGTGCTGGCCTCCATGGCACTGCGCATCCAAAACACTTCCTCCTTTAAAATGGTTCAATCTCGGGCGCTCTGGACAAAATTATCAGTGTATATAGAGTGAACACAACTAACATTATGAGAGCGCTTTAAATGAGCCTGTGTTACTGAACACAACCGAAAAATAACTGAGCACTTTAAGTCATCCCCGATTGCACTACCACGAGGATACCTTAAGTGCTGCACCAGTGGTACGTTTGAAGGCTTAGAGATCTCTGCCAGGCAGGTGGGCATCTCTAAACTATGGCATGTGCCGGTCACCACTCAGATCACAATCTTGTGTGCTCTCCATCTTCCTCAGAATCCAGTTATTTCACTTTGCTGATGGGGATTTGACATTTCCATTCAGCCAACATGGGCTCCTAATTGCACTTAAAATTGTGCCTTGGTCCTGCTCTTTGATTGCCAGAGGCAATTGCTCCTGCAGTCCCCTTCCTACCATCTCATTCCAAAGTCAGAGGACATCGGCTTTTAGTGGGAGATACACCAAGGTGTTCACCGAGACAGCAGTTCTAATAACCAAACGAACTTTAGGAAACCCATATCGAACTCAAGGTCTGGTAGTCTACAGTAATGTAAGGAGATTTACACCTCAGCGTAATCCAAGGCTGTAAAAGAGAAGACTGAGGGAGAAAGAGTAAATAAGGAAAGTAGACATCAGAATGGCCTGACCCCTAAAAGATGTTAGAACATTTTCTGTGGATAGTTGATTAAAATAATAACAAATTATTGAATCGCACAAAAATCCAAAGGGATATGATGGAAATACAACAGGAAAAGTAACCATCTGTGAACTGGATGGCACAGTACGTGGAATTCCCAGAGACTGTTTGAGTTGCGGGTGCCATTTAGGATGCAAAGATCAAAAAGTTCAAAGGCAGGTCAACAGGCAAAGGGTGGTCAACAGAAAAGAGATCATAAAAGTTAAGTGTATTCTAAAGACAGGCTAAGAGGTGGTCTGGGAAAAAAAAGCAGTTGTTGAAAAGAGAGAACTCCGGGCCATTTCTTTGTGATCAATTCGTTCTAAACCGACCAGTTCAAGAAACGACTCTTGCATCGAGTTTTTCACCTGTAGTGATATGGTTTTGCTTTCATGACCAAAAATGGTAGGACTAAAGTTGAAGTGCTTAAATGGCCTACAACTGGGGCCACATATATGTGCTGGTGTGCCCTAAGAGCAGCGCCAATCACAAGCAATCTTAGGACCAGACCATTCTCCTGCTCAGACCCTCTGCATTATGTTTGAGAACTGGCTGGAATATGAGTGTAGAGTGACGCACTGGCAGCTCACTCGTTCTTGTGTATCACTTCTGGAGTCTCCAGTACTGTGAGAAGAAGTGCACATCTCAAAAAGGGAGATTTCTTTGCCAACACTAGAAATGAAGAGGTAATCCATTTGTTAGAAAAATACTATCTGCAGAAGATGATGCTGTTCTCGACATTGGCTTCATCAACAGCAAAAGGTCTCCCTTTAGTTTCTACTGAGTACTATACCAGGCTTCTAAGAACCAATGGGGGTTTTTGTAGGGCAAAGTTCAGACAGGCCAGTCACTATCACTAACATCGCCCCAGGAAGGCTCGTTTTAGCCTATATGTTACTGCTGGGCTTCAGAGATACAGCAAAAGGGGTAAAAATATGAAATACCACCTTGACCAACAACGTCTGCAGACAGATTATCTGAAAGATAAGCCAAATGGTTTTTATTGTATTCACGTAACACAATTAAGATATATTTCAAGTAACGGTTCATATACAGTGGTAGGCAGGTGTCTATTTCCCCAATAACCAGTTAACAGAAAACTGTACAGATTTTCCTGAAAATAACTCATACACCAGCTTAGGTATGCTAACATTCACTGTACCTTTAACTAATGGGTGTCTTAAATTTTGTTCCAAACTCACACGAGCAGTGAGTAGCGCAGCAAATTTGGCAGCCCCAGAATATTATTGCTTGAGCACTGGAAAATTCTAACAAAATACCAAAGTCGCCTACCTCCAGCCAGTTTTGGCTAAGCTTCACAGAGACTCGCCAAAAGTCAAGCTGTGTGGTGCAGAAGTGGCCGTTGCTGCACAACCAACTCCAGTCCCTGTTCTCTCTTTTTGTGCATTGATTTGTCACTGTACCCTTTTAGCCTCATGCTCATACAGTTGTAAATCCCACTGCATTTGTGTCCATGACGTAGCGTAGCTGCGCTTCTAGCCATCTGATGCTACTGTTATAGCACAGTCTCTCTTAATAATCCAATCCCCAACAGGCCTGGACCAGGCCTGCTGTAGAGTACCTGGAATCCGAAGTAGAGTGAGAGACAATACAGGAAAAAACAAGCATTGGCATTGCCACTAGCTCTCGCCTTTGGGAACGTATAAGTATTTAGCTATGCAGCACATTATACTGGGTGCTACAACATCTTCTGTTTCTACACATACCACCGGTGAATGGCCACACACACCCAAGGATGATCTTCCGTGCTATTTTATGAAAATATGATAGTCTCTTGAAGATTCAAAAAAGTGTATTTTTTTAACAAGAAAGCATCAACACTAATAAGCACAGGAACGCACACTGATATGCATTGTTCCTCACTGTTATATTCACCGCAAAAGCAAAGTATAGTATCATACACTGGAAAGTGCTCCAGTACATCAAAATAACACCTACTGTCTAGAAAGAAGAAATTCTCCAAGTGAAAATGGATGATTACAAAGTCATCACTTACGGTGTGATTATACCAGAGGCCAAAATGTGCTCACCATTTCATAAGGAGATTTCATTTTCTAGCTATTGGGGAAAGAGAACCTGCCATTTTTGAACACACATAATTTTGGGGGGCGCTGCAAAACATTTGATTTCTAAGGAAAGCATGGTGAACAGTTAAGGGAAGACAGGATGATTTGCTGCTCTGTGGCTAATGCTTCCATATTTGTATAAGTAACGTTGGAGTTTAAAAATCAAACATTTCCACGTTCAGTTACTCTTTTTATGTTTTTGGAGGTGTGTCTGATATTTCTGCAACTGGAAGCAACAGTTTTACAAGTCACTAAAAATTGGGAAGAAGATTGTTTGCAAAAAGTAATTACTTTCACAATTTACATACGCATTAAAAAAAAACACGTAAGACGCATGATTTTATTAGCCACCTACTAATTACTAATCTTCAAACAATGGCCACTGTAAGAGCATGGTGTTTTGCCTGTTGCAGATACGAGAATTGTGGATCACATCCTCTCTGAACTTCATCTCATTTGCATTACACAGACTGCTCTGCTTTATTAACACTCAGTACCACGTGACACAATGCACCATGAGACTTTGGCTAAATAGCAGGTTAATGTGAACTCACTTGGAGGCTTGTCAGTGCACTTACCCTTAGGATTCATGCATTTTATTTAGTATAAACCTCACTAACAGAATATTATTTACATTGTTGGTGCGAAACATGCAAATCTACAAAAACTCTTCCAAATGCATGCATATCTGCCTCCTGCAAGGAACACCTTGAACGACGACTGTTTTGCTGAAACTAAATCCATCAGAAACACAGTTGATCTTTTTTACAAACAGACAAATATGATCTTCCTCATCGTTCACTTTCCACCCATGCTTGTCCTGCTACATTCACATGCACAAATGTTAGGAATTTAGTCAAGATCTTTGCTGGAAATCTGTCTTGTTAAAACAAACTGGTGTTGTGCTCAAATCATAACCATCACTTTCACTAAAGGATCTGGGCCTTATTTATGAGGCCCCTACGCCACCATTGCGTCACTTTCTGTGACGCTGTGGCGGCGTGAAAAATACCCCACACTCACTGCGCCATATTTACAAAGTCATGCATCTAGGCAGATGTGTCACTTTGTAAACCCCTGTGTTACATTATACCTGCGACAGGTATAATGTATGCAGGGTGGGCATTTCAGCCCAGAAAAGGCTCGCAGAAGTGTTGCAGTAAAGTGTATTAGATTAAACTCGGACACTTCTGCAGACTCACTGTGTCAAATCAATCAATTCGTCTTTATTCGATCATATTAAAAGGATCATAAAAGCACATAAAAAAAGTCACATTTAAAACTAATTTCATAATTCTATTTTAAAAAGATACAAATAATTCATCACAATTTCTAAGATAAAGACAAAAATACATATAATATTAAAAAGAAGAAGTGAGCCTTTTCATGTACTAACTCTGGGTACTTAGGTTATCATTTTTACATACTCATTGGCCTACATGATGGCCCTTTCCTCTTCCTCATGCAAGCCCACAGAAATGACGCAACTGAGTAGCAGACCAGAGGGTCGGGAAGTGTTTTCAGAAAATATAATGCTACCCAGCACTGCTTAAAATTCATTTTCATTAAAATTGGTTTGAGGTAGACATTTCTTTTCCTCTCTTATAGGCTGCATAATAGGACTATATGCAATTCTGTCTAAGGTGATAAATTGTCACAGGGGCACATACTTAAGTTAGCGTGGTTATATGTTTTTTCCGGATAGCCTATCATTAAAGGTATTAAGTTGGTACGAAACCTTAAAAATATAAATCTATGTTGCTACCTGTTTACATTAGTTAAATAGGAAAAATCTCCTCCAGTTAGAGGTGGGTTGAGGCTGTATGCCTGGGGTGTATATTTCTCATTTTGTTGTACCCTTTGTTTGTACTTGGTCATCGGCATAAACATGTCACTCATATTCTGTTTGGAAACCTTCTTACAGGCTTGGGGGTCTCTAAAGAGCTTATAAAGACCAATCTCCCTTTTCCTTGACTCTACTCTTCCATTTGTCCATTGCCAAACAGCTCTTTAGTATTGACTTGTTTAATGGAACTGTATCTCGCCTCCAAATTGAATACCAGAGGAGTGGGGCTAACTGGATATAGTCTGAAATATAAGGTATGTCCAGTTCCAAGTGTAAGATACCATTTGAGAAGGAGGAGGGTAAACCCACTACAGATTTAAAAAATAAATGTTCAATAGTTTGTAGTGGTGTCGTTGCTGCCATACCCCACACCCCAGCACCATAGGTCGTTGCTTCTTCAACTCTAGCCTGATAGATGTTTTTTATCGGTGTTAGTGGTGTAGCCCCCAATTTTCTGTTAAAACCTTTCAGAGCAACAATACCCCTCTCCATCACCATCTTCCTTCCCTCCATTAATTTTGCACATAACAATTCTTTGTCAAGGAGGATGCCCAGATATGGAAACAAATAGACTATCTCGATTTTTTGCACCCCTGCACAAAAGTGCAGTACCTTTTCTTTCTTTGCAGCCTTGCTATTAGTACAAGCTACTTGGATTGGTTCACTTTTAACTGAAGTGAATCCATAAATGAGACGTACGCAGTAATCGATCTTTGTAACCCAATCCCTGTTCTGGAGATTAAAACTGCATCGTCTGCATAACCTGATAAAGGTAGCATTTGATTGTCGAAGAGGGGGACATCCCTAGTAGCCACTGCCAATGCCTTTTCTACTCCATTTTTGTATAGGGAAAATAGAAAGTGGGTCAATACACAACCCTGCCTTACGCCCCGGGAGATTCTGAAAGAATGTGTATAGTCTCCGTTTTTGGTGTAGCGCACTGATGCCGCTGCATTTGCATACGATTGCCTGATAAAATGTAATATGGCAGGTTCATCCCACATCATTTCCATTATGGACCATAGCTTATCATGGGCCATGCAATCAAATGCTCCGCTAAGGTCCATGAAGGCCATGTATAATTTGCCCTCCTTCATTCTGGTATACTTTTCTATTGCCAGTGCTAGGTTTAGACACTGATCTACAGTCCCCCTTCCCTGCTGGAATCCGTACTGGGCCTGGATCAAGATCTTATTTTCTCTTCCCCAATCCTTTAAACGAGAAAGGAGAAGGCAGCCCATGAGCTTTGATGTTGTATCCAGCAGGGAAATAGGTCTGTAGTTTTTTGCGTCTGTCCTGTCACCTTTTTTGTATATAGGTACTATCACCCCTGTGGACCACGAAGGGGGGGGGTCTCCCAGTACTATACTATTTAAAACATTTGTTAGTAATGGGATCCATAAATCTGGGTTATCCTGAAAGAAGTCTATTGGGACTCCATCAGGTCCTGGGGCCTTTCCCGAACTACATGAGTCCAGCCCTACTTTAACTTCTGTAAGTGAGAATGATAAGGGAGCTTGGCTTAACTCCTGCATTGGCGCATGACAATTTGTTGTGCCTGGGTGTGAAGTAAAGATATTTTCAAAATGTAGTACCCATGCCTCCTCCTCAATGTGTGTGTCTAAAGATGGATCATTGGGGGTCTTAAAATGAGGCCCATTTACCAACTTCCAGAACTCAAAACTGTTTCCAGATTTAGCTGCTTCATCCAGATTTTCCCAAAGGTGCGCCCTTTTCTCTTTTTTTTCTTTCTAATTTACATGCGGTCCGCAATGTTCTTATTTCTTCATAGTTCCTCGGCTTAGCTTTTAGAGCTTATAGCAAAGCCTTCTTAGTTTTTGTGCAAACATGGTCAAACCAGCTCCCATTGTTGCCTCTATTTAGCACTTTTGTTTTAGTTAGGTAGTAGTGATTTTATATTTCCCAAGATATTACAGAAGGCTGGTACAACTTCATCTGCTTGAGCGTCTGGGTCTTAACATAGATAGATATCTTCCTGGGTATTTCCTATGATTTTTGGGACCAACTTAATTTTGTCAATGTGTGTCCATTTGAGCTGTACCCCATTTTTTCTAGCCACAATAGGTGTCTCTCAGGTACTAGTACATTCAGTTCCATTGAAACTATGGCATGGTCACTAAAAGTTGTGAAGGTGGTATCTACCTTTGCAACCCCTTGTTTAAGCGGGCCGTCAATAATATGTAATCGATCGTTGAACCCACCCCATTTCTTTGGAAGGTTTCCGGGAGAATATCTAAACTAAAATCTGGGTCCCTGATTATTTCCATATTTAGAGAAGCTAGTAGCTTATTTAGGCCATTACCATAGTCACTATGGACAAAGTATTGTATGGGATTACCACGCATATCGTCGAGTCCACAAACATGGGCTGTATTATTATTACTGGGATGTATGTTAAAATTACCTAACCATATAATGGTTGTGTTCTGAGACTTGTTCCTATGTACGATATCAGAGATGGCTTTGTCTAGTTCACCCACAATCGTATGCATAGTTGGGCCAAAATCGGTCATTATAAAATAAAAATTTACTAGGACCCATATCCCTTCCTGCTGTATTCCAGTACCAAAATATGGAAATTTGGGTTCGGTTGTAGTATTGTTTTTAACTTTTACCATTAGGTCGATCCTAATTAAGGTAAAAATGCCACCCTTTACCCTCCCAGAAGTAGATGGAATTGCTTCACTCTGAAAGGATCTAAATCCGTTAATGAAAATCGGGTCCAAGGCCCATGTTTCTTGAAAGCATATTATTTCCTGATCGTCCCATGACTGTAGCCAATTTGTATCAGTCAACTTGTGGGTGATGCCAGCCACATTCCATGAGGATATTTTCCATACGTTTCTTTGTTTCTCCTGTTGTGTAACAAATAAATGCGAACTAGGTACCTGTGAAGTAGGTGGCTGTGAGTTCTCTATGTTTACCCGGGTTTCGGGGGATTGCCTTTTTGGAATCTGTTGTGTGCTTTTGCAAACTGACTGTAGTCAGTCACAAGCATCAAGTTCAGAGAGGGGTCGTATCTATTCTCTAACCTCCAGTCAATAGTCCCACGATTTCCCCAGGATTGGCTCTCTAATGGTCTTTCCTTTGTTTGTAAATGTCCCGCAGATCTTAATAGTGTTAGTGGTCTATAGAAGTATCCTAGTGGTAAGGCAATAATGTGTGAATTTCTCATATAAACGTACCCAGGTGCTCCAGGATGAAGCCAACAAGATTGCTCTTAAGGTTTAAAACCACACAATCTCCCGTCAAATGTTTCCTAGCTGGGCTTACCCATGATACCATTCTTGCCATGATTAACTGGTTTTCAATATTCCTGCCTGTGGCCCCCACCATATCCAAATTTTGGTTTAACCAGTGGAGAGATTTTGTCATTATTTGTATTGTTGATTCTGATTGTCCCTTCCGTAATGGTGTGACATTCCCCAACACTACGGCCAAGGGAGCCGCTGCTAGGGGTAGATGTAGAATCTGTGCCTCATTTACCCCCCCCCCCAACCCCCTTCCAGAACCAGCGTGCTATTCTGGCCTATGGGAAATGTATTATAGCTTACCACTTCCTGGCTTGTTGTATCAGCCACTTATGTAGAATTTCTCGCACAGGGAGGCTTTGTGTTGCGGGGGTCAAACGGCTAGTTATAAGTGGAGCTGTATTAGAAGTAGTTACCTATTTACTAAACCAGGGAGTGTGTTTGGCATCATTGTGCTGCTAAAACACACAGGAAAGATAGATACGGGTCAGAGGCCAGGGTTTATAGACCAACTAGAACATGCAGCCCCATACAGACATGTAAATACAAAATATGTTCTAGCGTCTAGGATCTAATGGAACAAAAGGAAACAACAAACTCAACAAGAATCAAAGTGTGGTTTAGAAAAATGCATTAAATCTTGTGGGTGCGGATTCCCATCATACACCAAAAACGGTGATCAGCTTCATCATTTGGGTATCCTTTGTCTATAGAAGTGACAAATATGCTCTATAGAAATCAGAGCTTGCAAATGTCAAAGAGGTATAAAAACGAAGATGAGCAAGATAAAGTGTATGGGAACAGATATAAGTGCAGTGCCAGAGGGGAAGTGCAAAGCTAAAATTGGTGCATGAACAGACTGTGAATTTTATTAGTGTCTGTCACGATCAAAGGTTAAAAACGTGAATACTAGGACCAGTTTTAACAAATAGCTGTCCTAAACAAAAGTGGTTAACATGTTTCAGCACGTCAGGCCAAAGTTTAAGCCAAGTGCTTTCATCAGGACCTCTAAAGAAAAGACAAACAAACTATTGTTACTACTAAGTAATCATAAAGGATATAGTGTGAGATAGAATTCTCACAATCCAATATTCCTCCTGGTGTCAGCAAATTTCTGAAATAGATAAGAAAAAACACACAACACAAATGATTCTTAAAAAAGAAAAAAGAAAAAATGAATCGATAGTTCCATCAATACATGTGGGCAAACTAATTTATACCATCATGTAAGCCCATTGATTAGGGCAGAGCTCCATCTTACCTCAATGGTATGGAGGACCAAGCCTCACCCCACCTGGCAACAGCTCAGGATAAAGGAGGCACCGCTCTAAAAAAAGAATAATACACCAACCTAAAATTATTGTAGTGTACCACAATTTAACATTTAAAAACAGAATCAAGTGTCAACAGCACATGGTCTAACAAGACCCAACGCGGCGTGAAATACATGTACACTATTATTATGACACTATTATAATAACACTGTTAGGTTTTGTATTATATAAATAGTGTCTCCACAAGTTATCACATTCTAATCCATCAAAGCTGTAGTATTAATTCACATTTAGGAAATACATCATCATGTGCCACTTGTATCATTGTTATATACAGTGGACAGGGTTCAAAATTCCCTTTTTAGCTAATGGCTGAGCAATAAAACCTTGGGCAAGTCTGTAAGTTGGTGAGACACTAGTGGAATACTGTTTACTTCCTGTATTATACTGTATTATACTGGAGGAGTCCATATTGAAATCGTGACAGACACTAATAAAATTCACAGTCTGTACATGCACCAATTTTAGCTTTGCACTTCACCTCTGCAACTGCACTTATATCTGTTCCCATACACTTTATCTTGCTCATCTTGGTTTTTATACCTTTGTGACACTAGCAAGATCTGATTTCTATAGAGCATATTTGTCACTTCTATAGACAAAGGATACCCAAATGATGAAGCTGATCACCGTTTTTGGTGTATGATGGGAATCCGCACACACAAGATTTTATGCATTTTTCTAAACCACACTTTAATTCTTGTTGAGTTTGTTGTTTCCTTTTGTTCCATTAGATCCTAGACGCTAGAACATATTTTGTATTTACACATCATTGTGCTGCTGCCTAGTCCGATTATGGGCTTGTTCTGGGGGGGTCGATTTTACTGTCACTTGGGTGCACCTTTTTAGAACTACCTCTAATGCATGGGATTTTTCTTTAGTATGGAGTTCTAGGGCAGTTAGCTTTTCCTCTATCAGGTCTAATTTTTGTGAAATAGGGTTTAACATTGTGTAAACCAATGTTTCTAATCTCTGCCACAATGGTTCAGTCAACAGGGAGCATGAAGCCATGTCTCCTGTCTCTCTGTCAGTTAGTTCCTGCTGTGCTGTTCCCAACATTGCATTCCCCTCCCGATTATTTAGTCTCAGGGCTTTTGATGGTTTAGGTCTTTGCAAGCCCCCGCCCTTTTTCTCTTTACAGCAGTGTCATTACTACTCTTTAAACACAAAAATAGAAAAGGTCAAGGTACTCTAGACATGCACTGGTTTTACTTGTATTCTAGGCAATGTGAACAGAGCAGTGGTAGTGCATGAACTGGGAACCTGACCCCTCTGGCTCCCTTTGTATTTTGGAAAAACCAAAATTACTACTCTTTGGTAGTCCTTTCATTGCGGCCACCTTTGATGAAACTCTTTGCGAGGTGCCAGTCAATACCATGTCCTGAGGTTTAGGAACTAAGCTAGTGGCTTCTTCCTTGATCGAGTCTCTTAGCAGTGGTTCCATTAGGTTATGATTTGGCAGGGTCCCCCCAAAGATATTATTTTCTGATTTGGGGGCTTACGCCTGCTTGAAGCAAGCTTAAGGGGTTACGCAGACCTTTTCAATGGGGCTTGCCCCATGTGAAATCACACATTGCTGGAGTTGTGCCTGTTTCCAGACACACTTCAGCAAGATACGCCAGGATTCCTAGCGCATCTGTCAATCTTTGCGGCAAGGAGTGACGTACAGTAATTACGGCGAATCCATGGTGTCACAAGGAGGCACAATAAAAAGTGTTGCATTGCTGTTTTACCATAGCAAAGCAACACTTTTCATAAATGAGGCCCTCATTTTCACCTTTGTTTGACACACTTGAAATAAAAAAAACAGTTGTACGTTTTGTATGGCATTCTATTTAATTATCTCAGTTACCTTTTGTTAGACTTTCCTAGCAAGCTGAGAAGAGTTTAGCAACATACTGGGAGGAATGAGCTATTGGAAAGCCCTCGGTGTAAACTATCACCGATTAAAAGGAATTCCTTATATTGGGTAGGATGGGACACTTTGATTCACCTGAGTGATTATAAAGATCTAGTTCTACAGAGTATAATGAGCACTTTATTTGTCCCTGCTACCATCAATTTACAATAAATCAATACGCCGTCAAGCAGACAGACTGGAGTTCAGAAAAAAGCATGTTCCAATGTATCTGCATATACTGCAGGCATTACATGTTAAGCTTTAATCACAATTAGGGATCTTCTGATAAATTCCCATTTGTGTGAAATGGTGAGCACAACAATGTATCACCTTGTTATACCACTTTAGAAACAAACATGACATAAATGTGACATGCCCTCTAGACAGGGTAAAGGTTTATGTTAAATGCTATATGCACACAGCCAAACTGATATTTAGTGGCATTTATCATTCAAAAAGACTAACTACTAAACTGATGGAATTAAGTTCAAATGCTGATGTACCATATTTCAGGTCCGACCTATGAAGGCCATCTCTCAGCGTTGCAACCAGATGTAGAGGAGCAGAGATTAGTACTTGAGTTGGGAAGGAGGGGCTGGGACAATTCGTTTTCCTTCCAGTAACTGCGCCACGCCCCTAAGTGCTTTGTATCTTACCTTGTCAACACGTAGTGTGGGTCACTGGAGAGAACACGATCACCATTACAGGGCCCTAATGTAAGATGGAGTATAACTCATTTTAGCCCCTCCGGAGCTCACCCTCCTGCCTCTCCTGCATCCCTCTGCCCCACATGATCACATTTTAAATGTAACGAATGAGTAATAGATTATTAATGCTAAACAGCTCTAGGTTAGCGCACAATCTGCCTTTTAGTTTTCCAATGTTAGTCTGGGGTATGATGACTTTCCAGACGTTTCCATCAATGAAACCGTGCAGAATCAGAACCACCCGATGGGGTCACAGGGCTGCATGCTGCACATTCAGCTTTAAACCTGCAGCGTGAACAGCTGCTCTTCAACGCTTGCTGAGCAATGGAATATGCAAACAGGATTTTGTGCGCACCACCCATAAAAGCATGTTTCAAATCAGTGTTTTAAAACTTTAGCGTTTTTGTGAAAATAATAAGGTGTGACAAAGAGCCCAGCTGTGTTGGATGCACGTATAATGTGGGAAGAGCAATTACAAAGTGTTAATTCCACAAACGTATTTAGTATCAACAGTTGGGGCTGTGGCAAGGAGTGTATTGTCGATTAATCTGTTTAATGCACTGATTCCATCTCATTGCAAAACAGTTAACCGACTTCTGTGTAAATATATAAAAACAGAACTTTTTAGATCACCAATCTGACCTACAGATGAGCTGACTCATTCCAACAAGCAAAAAAATGTTTTAGATAATTTCGGGGCATGGGGAATTCATATGGTAACTGCTGGGTAAGCAACATACTTACACATTAACTCTTAGCACTCTGTGTTGCAAGCAAGCATTTAGGATCACAGTGATGCCTTCTTCTCTTTTGGCTTTTACTGACACAAAGACAGAAAAAAAGCAGGGGAGGTGTGCAT
Organism: Lissotriton vulgaris; assembly: GCF_964263255.1. Lineage (NCBI taxonomy): Eukaryota > Metazoa > Chordata > Amphibia > Caudata > Salamandridae > Lissotriton > Lissotriton vulgaris. Next base: position 2,029,139,743 of record NC_141685.1, read on the forward strand.
CCGACCGCAAAGTGAATACCGACTGCTGGTCAAACAAAAAACGTTTAGCTACTGCCTGGTGGGAGACAGCGAGATTCATGAATATGCGTGAACTATCTGACGAATACAACTTTATCCACACCATAGCATGTACCACTTCGTAAATACCTGTGAATGAATGAGTCATACAAAAGCAGCCCTTGGATTTCATGTTAGCTTCCAGCAACATAAGACTGGGGGAATTCTTGTGAAATGTTCATGGATGCACTTTCTATTTCTATGCAGCTATTTGAGGCTAGTCTAGAGAGCCTGATAACGGAATCAATGACTTTACATTTAATGTCGAGCCCAACACAGCCACCCACATTGTCTGCCACTGCCGGATGTCAGAGACCTTATAAAACAAGCGAAGCCGGCTCTATAACCGAAACACATCTGTTGAGGCACCACACGCGGGCCAGATTGTGGTACATTGCATTGGCAGCCTTTTCTTCATGAACACATGTTCAAGTTTAATAAAAACACTGAACGAGCGCGGGCCGCTGTCTCGCCATGCACCCTCCGAAAATACGGGCCTCTGCACCGTAAAGTGCTTAGAGATGATACACAGGCTCTGTATTGTGCAAGGAGGAAATGGCTTTCAGATGAAGTGCACTGTTAAAGAAATCTTCTTTTCTCACTTTGCCCACATGCCTTACTCTGCCGTTTGCCAGTCTTGTGTTTTGTTGCAGAGGTAGGCATGCAGGCAAAGGGAGAAAAGAAGACGCAATAAACAACACCAAAAGTTGACTATAGCCAATAAAACTTTGCAATTTTGTTGGTCCTGCTGAGCACGTTTCCACCTCTCTTTAACAAGAAGGCTCCTGCACTCATCGCAGAGTACCCACATCACAACAGCTCCAATCGGAGCACAACAGCTGTTCTTATCCTGCTTGGGAGGAGGTGGGAGGGACGAATGCTGCAATAAAAAGTAACCAGCTACGGGCCTGAAGCCCCCACAGTGTAACACGAGCAGGAAATAAATAATAAAGTAGTCCCCAAACCAAGAGATAAAATACCAAAGCATACCATTGCAGTACCTATTCCCTGCTCCATGGGAGTCAACGAAAGAGCAAAAGGAGGGACAAAGTTGGCCACTAGAAGCAAGGCTGTTTAAAAGACGCTGAAACAAACACATGAAAAGCCGGGGGATGTCTTTAAACTCACAAGAGAAATGTACTAAAGTATACAAGAGGTCTCAAATGCTCGACCTAAAAAGTGAGGGCCTGTTAAGGATCAGCAGTACATTTGCGTGAGAGAGTGCATGTCCTGTCAAATGTGTCTATGTACAAGTATATTTGTTTGCCTCTGAGCTTGTGCCAGTGTGTACATGCTATGCTATCCAGACACTAGTAATTGAGAATACTTGATGAAGATATCAAGATGATATTTGAGGGGGGCTAATTAATGTAGTTACTGAAAATGTAGAGCTGGGATTTGAGGAGTTTATTTTCAGTAAAAGACTAGTAGATGATGGAGAATAAAACGAGATACGTTTAATAGACCTCTAAATTGAGGATGCTCATTGCTGATGTTATGGCATCATTTCTTTCCTAGAAGATATTTCTTTTGGTAAAATGGATCCGCTATTTTTAAGATCACCTCAATCTATTATAGTTTTTACACTTGCGAACTGTTCTAAGTTACTGAAAGCACAGTAACCAAAGCCATTGCAATAATTGCTACGCGACGGCTGCCGACTCAGTGATTCATTCCGTCTGATGCAGATGCCGCCTGTACTCGTGTATGGTCTGAATTAGTTTACCGATTTTTGCGGACATCGTGATTCATTCCTTTTTGACGCAGATGCCGCCTGTACATCCATATGGCCCGAATTAGTTCACTGATTTCTCCTCCTGATACGGTGACCGACATTCATCTGCTGACCCACTTAGTGTGTAACAGGTTCATTGAGGTTTATAAGACTTGCTGATTTTCCCGCCATAAAGCATAATTATTGTAATAACCTCCATAGTAATTACGAAGTTGTCCAACCAGTTTTTTCAATTGCTGATGCATTTTGTACGTAGTATGATCACTGTGATTACAGTCCATAGGAGAATGCGTTGTGTTTAACCAGGAGAATACGTTGTTTATAACCAGAGACCTGCTGTTTCTTCCATGATTAATCTGGACCGGTACCATTATTTGTACCAGACACTGACTCAACCAACCATAACTACGTTCTTTCCAACATTCTTCAGTGGTTTTGAGACCAGACTTGTGCCTTCCATCTAGTCTTTGCATTTCTTTTGCTTTGTGGGAGTTTATCGCTCTCCACCTACAATAACAAGCATCTACGGTTGTGCCCCCTTCTTCTCGTCCTGATGAAGACCCCATTGCAAGGGATTAACTTCTTCCTGCGGTCACAATAGGGGTCGAAACGTCGACTGTTTTGTGTGTTTCTCAGCTTCATTCCATGAACAACGATATCTAATACCTGCATGAAGCATGTGTTGTTACAAATTATAATTTGGAACCTATGGTCATTACTAATGTGAACTAGCTTTAATTTCTTTGACTGTTCGTAGCCTTTGGCTCTGTTTGTTATGTCACTTACCCTTCCTACACTAACTGCACTACTCCCCCCCCCCCCCCCTTTACCAGGGCACTTTATAGCAATTATAAGTGTTATGTCAATTGCCTGAATAATATGGCTGAGCTACATTGAAAATAAAAACAATGGTAGCAAACTGTTGTTAATTGATTTTTGTTAATTACATTTAATTTTGTGGTTGTTTACTGGGACCCCTCTCTATCAGCAACATATGTACCCAGGTCCCAGTGACTTACTTGGGTGAACCCCCCTTTACTTAACCCATTGCAATAATAGGGCATACATGACTGTGTGATATTTTTTAAGTGGCTGTTTCCAATATCATAGCTTATTTTTTTTTTTCAGGTTTAAAGGCTATACTTTTCCTGATGGGGCCTTTGGATTTGATTTGCCAAGGCCAATGGCAATGAGCAGCATTGCTTTGCGCGTTTTGCACACTTATTACGACCATGTTTCTCAACGCAGTTCAACCTATGCCCCACCACCACCACGAAAATCAGCAGAAGAAAGCAAACAAAAGTCAAACCTACATTTGGAGAGTATTGGTGAAAATGTCAGTTACCCAGAGGGGGAGGAAGACAAAAATGAAGCTGAAATAATTCCATCATCTCTTGATGAAACACAAATTGATGGAAGAAAGGTAGGACCCTTCACTTCAATGTAAGCGCTGATCTGAGAATCAACTGCAAATATAAAATGCCCGACTGAACGTCTTTTACATAGATTCTGACATTTTATGTGGATGAAGCCATAAATAATTTTGCCAAATCACAGAAGATAATGTTTGAGTAATGCAATGTTTTTTTCCAAAGTTGATTTCTAATTTTCAGCTCAGTGTGGTAAAACTTCTTCCTGCACTCTTTCCAACCTCACAATGGAGAAGAGCAATTAGACAGACCTGAACATAAGTGTTGATGCACTGCATATTGAGAACAGATAGCTATCGTGGGGAAAGGTAATTATTTATGGCATCAATGGTTTCAAGACCAAGTGCGACCTCCAGTTGATAGTACCATGCTATAAAGCTTACTATTGATCAGCCAACAAGACTCTCCATGGAAATTTGTTCTTTTTTCACCCTATGTTCAAAAGAACACGTTTTGTTGTGGATGTTTGCTGTTTTCTATGAGGTGCCATAGGCCAAAATCCAATTGCTTCCTGTATGATGCATATTTGTTTATATTGGTCATAGAGGTGCATTCACTAGCAACTACATTGGTTTATATATGAAACTTATTGCGTGTCCCTTTGTGCATACTGCACTGGTTCAAACAAGGTGTATTGGTTTGCACACATCATACTGGTTGTGCACAGTAAAGCTGGTTTGAAGGAATCAATATGTTGGCTAATAAATAGACAAACTATTGGAATCAAGCACATTGGTTTATATATGTTTTTGAGCTGAACATATCAGTCTATGTTTCTAGTACACCGTATATAGCAACATCACGCAGCTGTGTCCTATTATTACATTGGTATATGCACAGCAAATACTGCTGTATCTATAAGACAGTTAGTGTGCTTGCACAGTGTGTATTGGTTTGCAGGTAAACACTATTGGTTTACCCTCATATTGGTTAATCTGTAAAATATTGTGGTTTGCCTGTTTAACCTACCAGCTACCCTACTGCCATGACATGGAACACACTGGGCCCGACGTGTAATGCATTTTTTGAGATGCATGACATATTTGAATACCCTCAAAATGTACCAGTTTTGTACGTATCACATTGATTTAAATGCATAACATACTGCGTTGCTTGATCAATACATGGGTGGAAATGTTTAATGCAATGTTTCATACACATACTATATTGGATCACTCTTGTAATGGACAAGTTTGCATTATTCTGTTATGTTATGGGTATTTGTAGAGCATACGATCGATTCATCTGGCAGGGTATCCTGGCACAGATAAGCTCATGCCGTCTAGGATATAACTTTGCCATGTCTCGGTGACAAGTCAGGTCTTCAGTGTTTTTTTCAAAATTCAAGAACTGAGGAGGTGTCTTTGATAGGAAGTGACAGGTTGTTCCAGGCTTTGGGAACAAAGTGGGAGAAGCATGACTTCCTGTTCTGGTTCTGCTTATGCGGGAATGTATACAAGTTGGATTCCGGCTTGTGGGAGTGTGGATGTTGATGAGATTATTGAGGAAGGCGGGCCAGGATTGAGCAGGGATTTGTATGTGTCTGTAAGGAGTTTGTGAGTTCATGATGAGCTGGTCACCCATCATTATGACGAGGTTCTTTGCTTGGTTTGCACAGGCTGGGTCCGAGTTCTGCCATCCAGCAGGTAGAGTTCCAAAGTAATATTTATTTGCAGAAGAGTAAAACTTCTGTTTTCTCTGCTTTGAGTTTGAAATAGTTAAGTTTCATACATCTGGTGATATCAGACATGCAGGAGGGAAAGTTGGCCTGGGTAGTTGGTGTTTTGTCGAACAGGATTAGCCTGAGCATCATCTGCATAGGAGACAACATTTATTTCATGGGTGCAGATGATGCAGGTGAGTGGGTTTATGTAGGTGTTAAAAAGTGTGGGGCTGAGCAAAGAACGTTGGGAACTCCGCAGATGAGGCTGGCGGCAGTGAAGTTGAAGGGAGTCAGGTTGACTGACAGGGTTCGATCTGTTAAGAAAGAGCAGATCTAGCAAAGTGCAGAACCTTGTACACTAGCTTTGTGAAGGTGTTGAAATAGTATGGGATGGGAGATCATGTAGAAGGCGGCAAATAGGTCTAGCATGATTAAGGCAGTGGTGTCTCCTAGGTCACAGGTGGATCTGAGAGTAGTCTTGGTGCGTTGGCTGGACCTGAATCTGGACTGGGTGTTGTTGGAGAGGTTGTTGTCATTGGGTTGGTCGGCTAGCTCTTGGTTGATTTTTTCCAGGACTTTTTCTGGGTATGATTTCACGAAGATCGGTCGATAAAAGGTTTCTTTAGGAGGGGAGTACTGTGATGCACTTCCTAGTGACTTGTAAGGTTGCTGTATTGATCGAGGCATTGTGAATCGAGGTAAGGGCAGCGCTGATTGGGCCCAGTCCTTTGGCAAAGCTGTGGTGCAGGCAGTGGTCCGTGGGCGTCCCAGTATGTATGGAATGCATGGTTGATGAAGTTTGTTCTGCCTTGATGGTATGCCACATAATCGAGGTGGATTTCTGCGAGTTGTTCTCGATGGGCTGGATGGCTGCAATAGTGGTAGAGTCCAACTGGTGTTTAAAGTTAGCATAGATGTCGCTGATCTTGCAGCTGATAAAGAGAGGTGCAGAGGTCCTGTGACGAGGCAATGCAGGTGGTGGTAGCTGCAAGAGAGGAGAGGTCCTTCACGATGACAAAAATCTCCTTGGTGTTGTTTTCAATACGGTTGGTGAGAGCTGCTCTTTTGGTGACTTTGATTTGTTGATGGTGTTCTCTGAGGGGTGTCTTGTATGTGCCCTTTTCCTTGTCGGCATGACTCTGCCTTCAATCTGCATTTGTGCTGATAGCAGTTGCATTTGATGGCGCTAAGTCCGTCTGTACACCAACTTACTTTTAGCCCGGTCCTATTAGTGTTGGTAGCTGTGAGTGGGGCAAGGGTGCCACTGGTTTTGAGCACCTCCTGTGTGGAAGTGATCCAAATGGTTTGAGCAAGGTTGTTCTGGTGTTGAGAAAGGTGGATTTGAAACTCTGATGACCTGGTTTCTTCTGAGCTCTTGTTCCAGGCTAGTTGTGTTGATTGGGCACAATGAAGTAGACAAGGGTGTGGTTGTTCTAATTCCAATTGCGTGTAGTATGAGAGGTCAGTAGATAAGGGTTACGTTCAGGGTGTAGTTGCTGAGGTGCAGATGAAGGTCAGGTGTTCCATACTGTTGTTAATGTTCATGGCTATGGTGGTGCACCGTATGTGCTCTTTAAAAAGTATGACAACTCCTCGTCGGGATCTGTTTGTCCTGTCTTAAGATCTTTTATTGTGGAAGTATTGCCATGGTGATGTTGGGGCTGATGTTGGGACCAGTCCCGTTTTGGTGAGGAAGAGCAAGTCTGGTGTGAGATCATGCAGGAAGTACCAAACGACTGAGCATATCTGGCGAGGGAACACGTGTTAAGGAGGAGGCAATATTGAGAATGGATGGGGTGAAATTTGGGGGTGTTAAAGGCTGCAGGATAGTGACTTTTGGTGGATATGGGTTAGGAGCATGTTTGGAGAGAGCAGGGGGAGGGAGAGCAGGATAAGTGGCAATCAATCCATGAAAATGCCCCTTCAGTGTTGGTTGGTGAGGCTCGACATAAGTGCTGGGAGGTGTGCCTGGGCTTTAGGGTGAAGAGAGTTGAATGGGTTATCATCGGGGGCTGTGGGTGGGATGGTAACTAGAGGTCTTGGTACTGGGCGCAGGTGGGCAAAATCAACTTTCCTTTAGCACACTTTAGGTGGGATCGCTGTGCATCGGTGAGCATCTGTGCTGCCGGTGCCATTAACTAGGAGTAGATGGGAGGGGAGCTATAGAGAGGTAAGTGGGGCTGGAACATGCAGCAGGAAGGGAATGTGGCACTGGAGCAAAGGTGGAAAAGGCTGTCACATGGGGATGAGGACATAAAGGGGAGCAAAGAGTAGGAAAAGGAAGACAAAGGAGGTAAGAGTGGCAAAAACGTTTGAGATAGTTCGAGATTAAAGAAAAAGAGCAAACGGGGAACAATCGGAAAGTCTCAGGAGCTATGGAAAAGCTGCAAAGAGTGAGTAAAAGGTCAAAAAGGTGAGGAGTGAGTGAGAAAATCAAGAAAATGTGGGAAAATAAGTGAGGAAATCTATGAAAAAGCAGCAAAGAATAAGTGAGAAAGTCAAAGTAAAGCAGCACAGAAAGAGTGAGAAACTCTTGAAGAAGAGACAGAGATGACTGTAAAAATCAAGAGAAGGCCGACAGGAGGCAAAGAATGATTGAGAAGCCAAAAAAAGGGCAAAGCAAATATTAGTAACCAAGAGATAAAGTGACAAAAGAGCTGAAGGCAGTAGGCCAAGAGTGGCAAAAAGTGGAGCACAGAGCGACAGAGATAGCATGAATGCAAGAGAGCAGAAGTTATAAGGAGAGAGAGAAAAGATATATTCAAGAGGGTATATTTGTAATATATTGGTTGAAATGTACAGCTTATTGGTTTGCAAACATTACATTATGGTTTTCCTTCATAACGTACTGGTAGACATTCATATATGAATGATTCACATACATGATTTATTGTGCTAGTTTGTACACATAATGTATAAGTGGGTATGTATAATATATTGTTAGGAATTTTGGTTGTTTTAAACCTTTTTGCTATATGTTTATCATAAATGATCCAAGTGGTTAGTGCTTGAAATGCATTTATATTAAATGGGATTGTACAATCCATGTATAAAAACCTGTCTCCAATTGTTTCATGATAAGCAACTTGTGACTCGCCCATCCACATTTTTTAAAGAAATAATGTAGCCGCTCATCTGTAATAACTTACGGCAGAGCACAGAAGCCAGAAACTGAGGGGAAGGGCTGGTCAGGTAATGGAGCATAAATAAAGCAGCTATTTAAAGAGGAAAACCGAACATTGCTTTTCTTAATTCTGCTCTGTTTTTCGAACTGCACTGTAATAGGCAGAAAGGAGATATTAATCACAAAGTGCCCGATTCACAGAACTAATCTGAAACAAAATCCTAAACTTACTACATTTGGTGATCACAGAAGGCACTAACTACTTTTGGTTAAACTTACTACTTTTGGTTAAACTTACTACTTTTGGTTAAACTTACTACTTTTGGTTAGACTTAATACTTTTGGTTAAACATATTACTTTTGGTATTCACAGAAGGCATTTAGTAGTAGTAAAGTTAGTTTACTACTAATAAATGCCTTCTGTGAATACCAAAAGTAGTAAGTTTAACCAAAAGTAGTAAGTTTAACCAAAAGTAGTAAGTGCATTCTGTGAATACCAAAAGTAGTAAGTTTGGGATTTTTGTCTCAAATTAGTTAAGTGAATCGGGCACAAAATGTTTGTTTTTTGCACTCCTTAGCTAATGTTAAAATCTTTCTGCATGTTTCCACACATTCGAGCTACTTCTCCTGAAGGAGGACGGAGGGGGAGGGTCTGAAATAAATACAGGATCTGGGGGAGGATGGTCATCTTAGTGGCTGCTATCCTGCCTAGCCAGGAGAGAGTATAGTGTTTCCACTGTCCAAGTTCCTTACGGATGTGTGTGCGGAGTATGCAGCAGTTGGTTTCAGTTGTGGCATGTATAGTGGGGCCTAACTGAATTCCCAGGTACGGAATCGATGATGTTGACCATTGTATGGGGTGTTCTTCTTGTAAGTGAGCTAAAGTGGGCGGGGAATGGGAGATGTTGAGTGCGATCGACTTGTCCATGTTGATCTTAAATCCCGAAGCCTGTGCGAAGCAATGCTTTCAATAAAGAGGGCTCGCAACGCAGGGATCAGGTTGGGCAGGGAAAACAGGATGTCATCCATGTACAGACTCATAGTATGTACATCTCCAGCAAACTTGAGCCCCAAGAGAAGAGAATCTCGCCTAATCCATAATTCTAATGGCTCCATATCGGGTGCCTCTTTTTATGGGAAAGCGAGATGACGTGTGACCATTCACCCGAACCGTTGCCTGGGGTGAGCGGTAGCAATTAAGGACCCGAGTGCGTAGCTTCTCACCAAAGCCGACGCGCTGCAGAACTTGCTCCAGGTAGGGCCAATGTATCCTATCGAAGGCCTTTTCCGCATCAATGGCCAGCAGCATGTATTCTCCCTCAGTGCGGGATGCATTCTAGATTAGGTGCAGAACTCGCTTGGTATTATCACTTGTCCGTCTCTGTGGGATAAAGCCTGCTTGATCCGGCTCAACTAGTTGGGGCATGTAACGTGCTAAACGGGTCACTAATATGCTAGTGTATAGTTTAATATCTATGTTTAGTAGGGAGATCAGCCTGTATGCGCCGCAGGATGTTTTGTCCTTCCCAGGTTTCGGGATAACCACTATCTACGCTTCTAGCATCTCCTCTGGAATGGCCCCAGTTTGTGCAAAGTTGTTAAACAGGTCCCATAGTATAGGGGATATCTGGGTGCAGAATGTTTTATAAAAGGCCGCTGAATAGCCATCTGGCCCGGGTGATTTGCTCACTTTGAGGCGGGAGATCGCTGCTATAACCTCTTCTGTCCCAATGTCCCTATCTAAATAGTCATCCTGCGTCTGTGTAAGGGAGGGTATATGTGCTGCGGCCAGATAGTCGGCGCTATGGTGAGCGTCTAGGTGGTCGCCCAAGTAGAGCTCTGTGTAGAAGTCTCGAAAGACTTCTGCTAATACCGCATCGTCAGTGACAAGTTCGCCGCTCGAAGAGCAGAGGGCCTGAACACCCCTGCCCCTGTCTGACCTCCCTCAATTTGTGGGCCAAGAGGTGACCGCACCTGTTGCCCCGGTGTAGTATGAGTGGCAAAGGCGGAGTGCAGCATATTCTGCCCTGTCCTGGTCTGATGCTGTGAGCTGCTTCCGTTCTATACACAGTTGGCGCCAGGTCCATGAGGTGCTAGTCCGCTGGTGCATCTGCTCTAGCTCTGCGACCCATTGGGAGAGCTCAGCCCTTTTACGACTTAGATCCAGGTTGCTGGCCGTGGATATAGCTATGAATTCCCCCCGTATGACTTCCTTTAATGCCAATCACTGTGTCGCTAAAGAGGTATCTGGGTTTGCGTTGAGGGCGAGGTAATTTGCAATGGCTTTTTGAATCTGTTTGACTGTGGAGGCTTGATGGATCAAGGCATCGCATAAGCGCCAATGTCTAGGAGGCTGCCGTATTGGCGGGAACTTAAAGGAGGCAACGACCGGAGAGTGGTCTGACAAGGAGGCTGTCAGAATCTCAGTATCAGTTGCAAGCGTATGCAATGGGGAAGAACTAAGAAGGTAGTCTAGCCTAGCGTATGTTTTGTGCGCTCCTGAATAAAAAGTGTAGGCTCGGCAGTGGGGGTGAAAGTGGGGCCAGAAATCTATAAACCCCAAGTCCTGCAGACGGGTCCGTCCAGCCGGGGAAAGAGCGCCTGTCTGGCCTGTCCGCTGGCACGAGCGATCATTAAGATTATCAAAGACTAGATTCAAGTCACCCCGCAGTAGTAAGTTTGGTTCTGCATTGGCTGTCGCCTCAGTGAGTGCGTCATGGAAAAACATGTCTTGCCCTTCATAAGGGTGCGTATATAGACCCTGCTATAAAGGACATCCCTCCCAGCAGGAATTGATATGTGAGCAGTCGGCCTCTTATCTCAGCTTCTTTCTGTAGCTCTCTACCCTGAAAGGATCGGGAGACCAGTATAGCAACCCCAGCTGACTTGGTGGGATTAGAGGAAAACATCTGTGTAGGGAAAGCACAATATTTCATCCCATGATGATCCTTGGGGAGGAGATGGGTCTCCTGTAGGAGGCAGTTGTCGGCTTTGGAGTGCTCAAAGTAGTGAAGGACAGCTCTAGGCTTAACTGGGTTATTCAAGCCTCGCACATTTAGAGTAAGGATTCTAAGAGGGGGTGTGTGGCATCTAGGTTTGAGAGAGTGTGAAAGCCATTACATTAGCTGCATTGCGTATCAAGGGATGGGGAACAGGGAGAAAAGGATCATGACCCTGTGTTGAGCATCCCTCACGGCAAAAGAAAGGGGGGTGGACGAGGGGACCCAAAACCCAAAAGACTTAAAAACCCTTCAGAAAATAAATCCAAAGTAATACCAAAACTAGAACATTTCGAATGAATAAGATTAGAAAAAATAGTCTGTCATCCCGAGATGACCAGGCATCAACAAAATGGGGTCCATAGTGTGACCATGAGGCCCCCAAGATCAATGGAAGGACATTTAGAAAGATCGATGACCCCTGGTCAGTTACTTGGTGCTGGAGCCCTCTCCAGTGAGGGCCTCTGACACAGAAATGAGGGCTGCTTGTTGACTCCAGGCTATTTCTGTCTTGTCTGGTTTCCGGGCGCGCCTCCGTCCGCCCTGTCTCTGCCACCCTGACAGGGAGATCTCAGGCCCCGAGCTGGTGCTGCGTTGGTCATCTTCATCACTCGGCACAGCATGACCCAATAATCAGCAAGAGTCTGCGAGTGATCGAAGCTGGTGGAGTTTGCCATTATAATGAAAGATAAGTCAGAAGGGATTACCCCAGGAATAGGGAATCCCCTGCTGTCAGAGGTGTTCAGTCACTGGGCGAAACTGCCGGCGTCGCTGAATTGTGATTAGGACCAGGTCCTGAAAAGCACCGGAGCGGAGAGTGTCCCTGAAAGGTGATGGGGTGGAGAGATTTCGCTCTGGTAAGGATGGCTTTTATTGTTCTGAAGTCCTGAACGCACACCAGAATGTCTACTGGGGAGCATTAGTCGCACGGGGTGGACCAACTCTGTGTACTCTGTCCAGAACGATCTGAGCTTCATGGGAGGCGCCTAGTATATGGTGGAAGAGGCCCTTGGCAAATGCAAACAGGCCTCTAGTGTCCTCTGATGTCTTTACTCCCAGGATACGGATGTTATGTCTGCGAAACCTGTTTTCCAAATCTTCCAGGTGCATTTGGATGTCCATATGCTGGTCTTGTAGCCATATTACCTCCTGTTGGAGCATGGTTGACTCCTTCGCTGCGGTGTCGCGCTTCTCCTCTAATGCGGCCACTCGATCCCCAACGTCGTCTACATCTCTGCGAATCTCCTTGATCTCTGCTGTGAAATCGTTCTTCACAGATTGCAGGTCATCCCGGAGGGTTAGTTTCAGCGACTCCAGAAATGGCTTTGTTATGGGTTTATCCCCGGGATTTGCAGAGTGCTTTGGGGCCTCGGCCTTGGGAGCTGCGGACGCCATGTTTCGTTTGATTGCTAGTGCCCAAAGATGTCATGAGGCGTAGGCAGCGCCGGAGAATCAGACTGGCGGTATGCCCGGTGGTGGGGCAGATGATCAGGCAACCCCTGGTTCCCGGGACTGGCTGCACGATGCTGTATGTAGGGGAGGCCTCCAGGAGATCCAAAAGTCTGCTTAGACCCCCATCTCGACTCTCCACTCCCCCGGCGGGCGATCCAAAATTCGAGGACAGGGATCCTCGCGGCCTAGTGTGCTACTGGGCCCACCCAGTGTGTGTGTGCAGCTCTTGGTTCAGGGCACAAAAACAACTCGCTTTGAGCCTTGAAAGCTGTCTGGTTAGGGCAGGAGGCGTCCGGTCTGTCTCCCGGAGGGCCGAGTGCCCCCACAGGCAGCACGAGGAGTATGGCCGGGCCATGCTTGTGTCTCTGGCTCCGGCGCCCGCAGGAATGGATCAGACTGGCGGTCACGGGTAGCCAACGATGGCGTTGGACACCCCGTGGGTCATCCGGGCTGTCTTCAGGGCAGCTGGGCTCCAAGCAGCTAGCCTCAATGGTGCTCCGGACCACCGCGTTGTTGAAGCCGCCTCTCGGCTCCGGCGAGGGGAGGTCAGGTCTACCTCCTCGTGGTCCTCACGGGGCAGCCGTGTGCGTCGGTTACATTGGGGTCTCAGAGCAGGTATGAGTAGATTGTCATCGGGGGGTATCCGAGGTCACCCCAAGCTAATTCAGGCCTCGCAGGGACCGATATGCGCTGAGTTGGGCAGATTGCGGGCAGGAGCTAAGAACAATGCGTCCTACCTCGCCGCCACCTTCGGATACATTTTATACATAAAAGCACAGATCATCATAGTAAAAAGGGAAATATAACAATCCATTGACAAGTGCCAGAAAAGAAAGAAGTCATGCATAACAATAAATATAACATAAAACCAATATATACAAAAAATCGCATAAATCAATTACTTTTACAGCTCATTCTCTATATAAAAACAGAACACCATAAAGTGCATATTGAATTGCGAGCGCGTACTGCCAATTTTAAAAAGATACCTACATGGGCCATTAACTCATCATTTTCTAACTTACGGATTGTTAAGTAAGCTTCTTCTAAATACATGGGTTGTTTGTGCTTAAAAAATGGGAGCAAAAACTGATCTGTCATCACATGGGCAAGGTAATTGACCCAGATTCGCAATGTACCCCTTGGTAGGGTATTTGATTCATTCACAACTGGCAAATAACTTTCTACAGATTTTTTCAGAATCTCCCTTTTGAATCTTGAAGTCCTGTAGTGATCATATAAACATCCCAAATCACTTTTTTATTCATGTTAGCAGGAATAAAATACTCCCGCTGTACAGAGTTCCACAACCTTATAAAGGAACTCAGTGTTCGGCCTCATTCCTCTATATGGTCATGGAACTCCTTGGTGATTTGTAATATCCTTATGTCTGACATGGTGTACTTTATCCCATATATAATAAACAAGTTATACATCAGGGTAAAAATGTACTTTGGTAAGAAAGGGCCAAGCAAAGAAAACCTGTACAACTATTGATCCCGTGTGTTCGACGGTAATTTAATTTGAATTCTCCCTGGAAGCCTAAGGTAAAAGGTTGTTCATTGCATGCTAGTACTAATTTAGTTTAGGCTTGCTTTTTAGGGGCGTGGGAGAAAGAGGGACCATATTATTTACTTCATACTCTGGTCATAAAGAACAATTTTATGAAGCATGGTAGGTATCCTTAACTCATCGTTTATTCAAAAAGTCCATGATCATATTCTATTTCTTTATTAGCTCTATGCAGTTCTTTGTTGTGCACCACTCATACAATAAGTAACATTATTCCCTGCCTCCATTTTTATTTAATTTCCACTCCTCTTTCTGATTTTTCTTTCAGCCAGTTCATCTGACTATTTTTCAGTGAAAAATATTGTAACCTTTAATTAGTTCTTATGCATTAGTGTCTTAACTTTGATGTTCCCAGTATTTACTGCTCACTCTCTGATCCCATCCCTTTCCTGGACTGCAGTGTTAATACTAGCTAAACTGTCTGTGCAGAGGCGAGAAACAAATCTCGTTGCTCCTGGTAGGCCTTTTTTAACACCGTGGTATGTTTGCCTTTCAGAAATACAGATATTCATAGTATTGTTCTTTCTGGGCGCAGGATATTCCCAACCAAGCTGCAATGGCGCCCATAATATCTTGGATTGTATGGTATTTGCCTGCAAATTCCATCTTTACTTCAGGTCTTTAAAGAGTAAAGGCTAGATGTGCAATAGTGTTTTGTAGCCTTAAAGCCCACACTTCACAAACTTACAGGGGTTGAAACCGCGAAACACCTTTGCACAATGTATAATGTATAATAGCCAGTAATAGCCAGTTTACTACTCACAACTCACAAAAGGGACACCCCACTCCTGTATGCAATGTATCAGTGGTATCTTTTTCATAAAGTTGAACCTGTCTTTTGGAACAGCTTCCTCTTTGAGAATCATGACTTCTGGCCTCTTTGGGAGCTTACAGTGGTCTACAGTCTGCTTCCATCTCCCCACAATGTCATCCCTGGATGCAAACGTGATTTTTAAAGCAGCACCTACCTCGTTAATGACCCAGGCTGTTTTACATTTTTTTTTTTATTTTTTTTTAATTTTTTTTTTGAAAGTTTTATATAGCGCGAACAAGATCCTTGCAGATATCAGAGCGCTTTACAGAGCATAGAATAACACCAGGGGGGTGAATAACAGGCCATAACACCAGGAGGGTGAATAACAGGCCATAAGGTACAGCACAGTTGTAGGTATAGGTGGGGTGGGGTATTTACTTGGGGGAGCATAGTAAACAGGTACATCAATAATGCAAGTAGTAAAAATAGTTGTAAGCATAGACAGTCTGGTAATTCAATAATGCAAGTAATACGAATAATCGAGGGATCATAGATAATACAGATCGGTGCAGAGACTTAAAATTCACGTTAATAGATCAAATGTGTTTAGCCATGAGGATAGCTTTTACTTCTTTCCCAAAAAGCGTGATGGAGGGGATGAGTCTAGCTTCAGGAGGGAGTGAGCTCCAGATCCTGGGCGCCACTACTGAGAAGGAGCGTCCACAAGTTCTTTCCTTCCGGAATCCTCGAGGCCCTAGCAGAAGATTATCTGTGCCTCTAGTGATTCAGATTCAGATTCAAAGAACTTTATTCAGTTAAAACAAGTAACCATAAAAGTAGCAGACATAAAAAACAGATTACAATGATTACAGCTCATGATGTGAGTTCACTTAAGGGAGATCATTAGAAGGTTATTCACTAAGCAAAAATTTTAAACCATTTCAGTTACCATTTGTTTCCGTAATTTGAGAACACTTTTTAAAAAACTTAAAACCACAGTTACAGTTAAAACCGTATCCATTCTCTGGACTTCTAAAAAAGCTGGGCGGCATCTGGTTAAATTCATTTCTTTTTTAAAAAAGGGACGATGATTTTTCTACGAGAGGCACTATAAAGTCTGCAGAAGAAAAGGATATGAATATCCGATTGATGTGACATGCCATCACACGAGCAAGTGGGCAATATACGCATCCATGAGTTCATACTAGGGAAAGATACCAATCTAAAAAATATACAAAATCTGAAACGAGTTAAAAGAAAGCGATCATAGTTTGTCATGGGCAGGGATAGGTATGGCTGTACAGACTTAGTCTCACATAGAGTAAGGAGGTGGGAATGTACTGAATGTTTCAGTTCTCCTCCTCTTATCCTCAAGATGGTCCAGGCAGAGGGTTTTCAGTGAACTCCTAGAGATGCTATCCAATGAAGATGGATCCGAGTAATAAGAATAGCACCCAATCTCAGTCAGGAAACACTTTACATATCCCAACCATTCTGATCTATCCACATGATCCAGGCTGAGGGTATCCTGTAATAGAGCCCGATTCATAACACATTCATTAGTGGTCCATACCCTGTGCCACAAAAGGATAGGTTGAATTTTAATAATATCTGTTATGTAGGGTTGAGCAAGTTCAGCGTGACAGTTAAATGTGGCAACACACTGTGGAACTGCAAGGACTTCCCTCATAAATTTGTTTTCCACCACCTGGATTGGATCAACATTTGCGTACCCCCACAAGCCTGAGTCATACACAGCCACGGATAAGCATGTTGCCTTATATATAGTTAACATTTCTTTTATCGGCTTCCTGCCCAATTTTCTAACAAAATTCTTTAGGGCCATGATCGTTTTCATAAATAGAAGAGTTCTGGCCTTAATTGCGCTTGTCCAAGAACCTGACTCATGGAATAAAATGCCCAAATAGGAAAAAGTTGGGGTGTTGTCTAATGGAACATTATTTAAAAACATCCGTTTCATCGGTTTACCTGATTTTGGACCACAGTTCATTGTGAAAGTTTTACTACAGTTTACTAGTAGGTCTAGATTCAGCATAAAGTTCTCAAAACTTACTACTAGTTTTTGCAAAGCCTGGGGAGTACGTGCCATAAGCACGGCATCATCCGCATACAAGAGCGCAGGGATTGCCCTCCTCCACACCCTGGGCATATCTCTGCACTCCTGCAGCAGGTGATGCTCAAGCCCATTAATGTAGAGGAGGAAAAGAAAAGGTGCTAAAACACAACCTTGACGCACTCCACGGCCCACACTAAATTGTCTGGAGCATTCGCCCCCCCCCTACCGTAACGAACAGAAGCTGTGGCTCCACTATATAGTTCCCTCAGGAAACAGATGATGGTGTTGTCCACTCCCAAACTTTTCATTATTGCCCACAATTTGGTGTGTGACACGCAGTCGAACGCTGATGAAAGGTCCACAAAGGTAAAATACAAGCGTTCCGTTTTTACTTCCACTGAATGGAATCCTGTTGTACCTGTCCAGCTTTCATATGTGAGCTTGCAGTAATTTGTAGTGGTGACAAAATGCCTCCTGACACAATAATATTGCAAATATACATTTTACGAATATACATTTTGCAATGCAAATGGCTATTATATCAGTTACATCACAAAGTGAAGCACCAGGTGTGTGAAATTTGCACATTTGCACATGCTGGTTTGTTAACAGGGCCTTGTCCAATAACCCCGAAGTAAGCTTAGGATGGAACCAAAACACACATTGATAGGACCTTGGAGATCATTTATAGTCCAGCGGTGGGCGGACATCTCTCCAAAATTGGCTGATGTCCCATCCACCCTATTTGCATTCTAAATAGGATGCACTGGACATACACCAACTTTGGTGGGGGTCCTGCATCCGCCAAACTCTAAATAATCCCTTGCATCTATAGAGAGGTTCTGCATTAGCACACCAGGCAGCTCACAAGCTTGTACTACTGACCATCTCTTCCCAGAGTTCTGTGCAGCTTTATAGAATAACAAGAAAGGAGGCAGTCCGGGAAGCTGCCCATTCCCTTTTTCATTGATGGTCCTGAACCTGACTGCTCCACTCCACCATCACAGATTTTTCAGTTCAACTGATTGTAAGCTGCAGATACTGGAGCAGAGATGGCACCACCTCACGGGTGCAGGAGATCCATGTAACCTGTAAACGGTCTATCCCAAGCACGCTTAATAGTCAAGATGCTGTACAGAGGTGCCAGCTTTATCAGTTGACCTGCAATAGCTTGCAATAGCTTGAGCACCCTCAACCATTGTAGAATTTGATTTTGGTGTTCAAACTATTCCTGAAGAATAAGGAAGACGTCAAGTCTTCAGGTCGGTTTGTTTAGGTTTTGACTACTGACATCTTTAGCTGTTTGTTGACGGAGAGATCTATTGTTGACAGAGATATCTATTGTATTCAGTATATATGCCTAGAGTGTGCTTTATGTCTATCCTGCTCATGATTCAGTGGCTTTTCTCCCTAGTTTTGTGTTTGTCCTCTTGAAGTAGCATTTTGGTCTCACAGTCTTTTGATTGGATTAGCTGTACCCTTTTACGCTTTTACAGCTGGCTTGAGAAGACTGTTTTTTTCCATTTAGCACTCCACAGTAGTTCATGCCCTTTTTCCACGCTCTCTACCTGTCTGAATCTTCTCCTTTGTTTACTTTTTACAAAAGGACACCTCACCCACTTTTTGATCGCTGCCCATCTTTGCTTAGGGTCTGGCAACCACAACGGGCTACTGGGCTTCTCCTCATTTAGTGTCACACCTTATTTTTTTATTTTCACTTTGCTGTTCTACAAAAGACACCTTCAATGTTGAAACTGTAAAGTGAAAAAAATCAAAAATGGCTCCTTGGGCATTACAGCGCAGGTGAACAAACAGCCGCCATCTTCGAATGTTTTTCTTCTTCTGAGAAAACCCTTTTCAAGATGGCCAGCTTTGAAGGCGCAACCTATTGGGTTTGCCAGTACTTGTTTTTTTTAATGAAGGTGAAATGCTTCTAAACGTCTAAAACCCTTTATGGTATGCTATTGCTAGCTAATGGGCACAATGCTTATATGCTTTCAAATCAGGAAGTAGGATGCATTTCTCTAAAGTCGGAGATATAGACAGGTAGGAAGAATATTCACACTATAAGATGGTTTCCAACAGTGATGAGCCCTCTCCTGAGCAGTTTGGGACCAATTTCTTTGACATTCTTTTCTTTCTAAATCTATCATCTTTTTTCAGAGTTCTACTTCTATGAATGTTATGTCAGCCAAAGAAGGGACAAATGGTTTAACAGAGAACAATGAGCAATTGAAAGAAGACTTGGATAACAAGACAGATGATCACAGAGAAGAGATTGCTAAAGGTACTGAATTAGTTAGTCTATAAGTATGATACAATAATGTGCGTGTAACGATTTGCATTCCAGCGATTAGGGATCGATAATTTTTCACAAACATAGGCCCATTTACACTACCCAACTAATCCCTTCATGCTGGGTGTCAGTGAGATGTAAGTTTATACCCAACTTACCAAAGTACATCACAGAACCTGTATTTCTCTTTATCACATGTATTAAATGTGCCAACAGACCTATTGGTTAATTAGTTGATGACAATAATTATGTAGTCATCTATACTACTAAATAACAGACTCAGTGTAAATTTTATAATTTTATCGTAAATATTGTGAAGTAAAAATAATGCTCATCAAGTACTTGTTATACAATACAAACCATGGATCATCACAGTGAAAATATGTTAGCAATCTACAGAAACAAACTCATAGCAAAAAACAATGCATTGAAGGAGTGGATAGGCGAAGAGAGAAACGTTACAGAGTCAAAATACATCTCCAAATGATAATGAAAATTCAAAATATCATCTATACTAACCCAAATAAGATATCAGGGAAATCTACCCTCTTGGCAAAAGAAGGACAGTGGGACCCCTCGAGAAGATTTGATTTTTTTAAACTCTTTTTTTATTGGATTTTGTACAACGAAAAGACAATACATCACATAAGACTACCCCCACCCCCCTCCCCACTGATCGGGCAGATTAAGTGTAGAACAAAAAGAATTTCAAGAACTTATAGAAAATAATAATACATGAAATAAATATTTAAATTAACACATGAATCAACGAGATACAGATAAACATTAGGGTAGATGGGTATACATTTCAACTAAGCAGTTTTAACCATGTTATTGTTAAATGAGTGTCTAAAGTTCAGACCATTCTATTAGAGGAGACCACATTTTTGAACCTTTTATTCTACGTTTCCTACCTTTAGTTTTATATATTGCCATTTCTAAATTAAAAATTGCTAACAATCTTGAAAACCACTTTTGATATGAGGGAGCGATAGGATCTAGCCAAGCCGATGCTATACAAATCCTTAATACTGCCATCGAAATAAAAATCAGTTCATGACCCGTATTCAGATTAGTACAGTTTGCTAAGCCTAATAGAGCTGTTTGATCAGATAGATTGACCACAGTTTTAAGGATTAATGAGAGGAAATGTTCAATTTTTGATTTGAGAAAAGTTAAAGCGGGACAAGATGAAAAGATATGTATTCAATCTGCATCTTGTAAGTAGCAACGAAAACAGCATGTTCCTCTCCCATTACCCCATTTGGCAATTCTATCTGGAGTATAGTACATGAAGAAGCATATTTTATAAAATTGTGTTTGTAATTTGGTTGACATGAGTACAGTTTGTGATAGCTCATTTACATACATACGTGCAGAGAGAGACTGGAGGAAGAGGTATGACAGCAGCAAAAAAACCCTGTATATGGCTGCGGTCAAGTCTTATCACCGCGCGGTTTGTAGAACCCGGGCTGAATACTACGCTCTGGAGTTTCGCAGTAGTGGGAACCCTGTTAAAACCATCTTTAAGGCCCTTAAAGACCTTGTGGCAAGGAAGCCTGCCGGTAATTCCATCAGCTCCAATACTCATTGTGAAGCACTGGCGGCTTTCTTCCTGGAGAAGGTCCAGACCATATATAGGGCCTTCCCCCCCTCCTCTGCACAAACCAGTATGGGGCCACCCATCCTGCCGGATCAGGTGGTGCTAGACTCTCTCCCCTCTCTCTCTTTGGAGTCTTACACGGCCTTGGCTCTCCCAGTTAAGTCTGGATCGCCGGACGACCCACTCAAGCCACCAATATTCAGAGACCAGATTTTTGCTCGCCCGGTTTGCGACTTAATCAACACGTCGCTATCATCAGGCCAGGTGCCTTTGAAATGGAAGCATGCGGTAGTAATGCCCATTTTGAAAAAACCATCTCTCGACCCTACAAAATCGGAGAACTACCGCCCGATTTCGCTTCTCCCGTGGCCAGCCAAACTCGCGGAGGCGCATGTTAACACCGCCCTCACTGGTCATCTGTCGCGTGCCAACATTCTGGACGACACCCAGAATGGTTTTCGGGCTGGCCACAGTACGGAGACAGCACTGCTCTCTATGATCGAGCACCTGCGGGTAGTTCTGGATGCAGGTCAAACGGCGGCGCTTGTTTTGTTAGACCTAAGCGCCGCCTTTGACACGGTCTCCCATGATATTCTCCTGCAACGTCTTGAGGAGATAGGGGTGATCGGCACTGCACACCAGTGGTTTCGTTCGTTTCTCAGGGATCGTTCCTTCTGTGTGGCGTCCCCGCCCTACCAGTCCAAATGTCATCCTCTGTCTCTTGGGGTCCCACAGGGTTCCTCGCTGAGCCCCACGTTGTTTAACATCTACGTGAGGCCGCTGGCTGAGGTTGTGAAGCTCTGTGGTATGACCATGGTGTCGTACGCAGATGACACCCAGCTAGCGGTCACGATCAGCGGGGACTCTGGTGTGGATGCCCCAAGATTCAGAGAAGGACTCAGGGCGGTGGCTGGTTGGATGACGTCCAACTGTCTCCAACTAAACGCCAAAAAAACGGAGGTGATGATCTTTGGGAAGCGGACGGACCTATGGGGAGATACTTGGTGGCCCTCTGAGCTGGGGCCGACCCCCACTCCGGTTGCGGAGATCAAAAATCTTGGTGTTTGGCTAGACCCTTCCCTCAACTTCGTTGGCCACACCAAAAGGACGGCGGCTTGTTGCTTCGGCATCTTGCGCAATCTGCGCCCTGCTCTTAAATACTTTGATGCCGCAACTCGTCAATTGGTGGTGCAAGCAACGGTTTTGGCTCGGCTGGACTATGCCAGCTCCCTTTTTATAGGATTAAACCAGGCCGAGTTAACCCGACTTCAAAGAGTGCAGAACGCTGCGGCCAGAGCAATCGTAGGTCTTCCTAGGTTTTGCTCGGCCGGTCCATCTCTGCGAGCCCTGCATTGGTTACCCGTTAGGCAGCGGATCCACTTTAAAGTTTTGTGCCTTTCCTTCAAGATTCTGAAGGGCCTATCGCCTCCCTTACTGCGCCAACTGTTGTGCCCTTATATCCCGGGCCGCACTTTGCGCTCGCTGGACCAAGAAC
Source organism: Lissotriton vulgaris (assembly GCF_964263255.1). Classification (NCBI taxonomy): domain Eukaryota; kingdom Metazoa; phylum Chordata; class Amphibia; order Caudata; family Salamandridae; genus Lissotriton; species Lissotriton vulgaris. Next base: position 2,029,162,000 of record NC_141685.1, read on the forward strand.
TAGCGGTAGCCCCTCGGTTCAAACTCAGTCGGGTGGGGGGTCGCTCTTTTAAGGTGCGGGCAGCCGCACTCTGGAACGCTCTCCCTTTGAAACTTCGGACCCTTGGTGACCTGCTTTCCTTCCGCAAGGCCGCTAAAACCCATTTATTTTCTGAGCTCTGTTAAATCCATCACTCCTCCATTTTTAGGTCGAGCCTTTACCATTCCGCAGGAATGGGAAATGGGGAGAATTCAAGTCGGCTATTTTCTCTTCAAACCAAAGGGCTTTCAGCCGCGGTTTTCTTGCAGTGCCCGTGAACCACGTGATAACATGCACGCGCATTCAGGGCCAGCCAGCCCAGCACATCAAAGGGCTTCTCCTCCCCTAATTATTCATGGCCGGCCGCAGGCCGGCCGTACTTTCAGTTTCCCCAGAACGGCTAATTAGGGGAGGAGAAGCCCTTTGATGTGCTTCACACCAATGCGCCTCAGTCTTTCCTCGTCTTTGTATTTGCTTCCAGACTCCGATCTGCTCATGTGCACAAGACGCTTTACACATTACACTCATCTGCCTGAAGTGGGAGTTTTAAACAAGCAAAGCTGGTCCTTCTGTACTTGCAGTTTCACTTCTAATGTGTGTTGTTATTTATCATGATTTTTAGCTGAGGTGTATCACGCTTGTTCATGAGTTTGATCTCTTCATACTGTCAAATGTTTTCTAAGTTGTTTTTGATTGTCTTACCACTGGAGGTCTCCCTGTGCTACATTTAGCCTCTGACACATGCAACGCCACTCAACCACGCAACGCCACTCAACCACGCAACACCACTCAACCACGCAACGCCACTCAACCACGCAACGCCACGCAACTACGCAACGCCACGCAACTACGCAACGCCACTCAACTACGCAACGCCACTCAACTACGCAACGCCGCTCAACTACGCAACACCGCGCAACTACGCAACGCCGCAATGCTACGCAACGCCACGCAACAACGCAACGCCACTCACACATGCAACGCTACGCAACGCCACTCAACTACACAACGCCACTCAACTACGCAACGCCACTCAACTACGCAACGCCACTCAACTACGCAACGCTGCGCAACTACGCAACGCCGCAACGCCACGCAACTACGCAACGCCACGCAACTACGCAACGCCACGCAACTACGCAACGCCACTCACACATGCAATGCCACGCAACTACGCAACGCCACGCAACTACGCAACGCCACGCAACTACGCAACGCCACGCAACAACGCAACACCACGCAACAACGCAACGCCACTCAACTACGCAACGCCACTCAACTACGCAACGCCACTCAACTACGCAACGCCACTCAACTACGCAACGCCGCACAACTACGCAACGCTGCGCAACTACGCAACGCCGCAACGCCATGCAACTACGCAACGCCACGCAACTACGCAACGCCACGCAACTACGCAACGCCACTCACACATGCAACGCCACGCAACTACGCAACGCCACGCAACTACGCAACGCCACGCAACTACGCAACGCCACGCAACTACGCAACGCCACGCAACAACGCAATGCCACGCAACAACGCAACGCCACTCAACTACGCAACGCCACTCAACTACGCAACGCCACTCAACTACGCAACGCCACTCAACTACGCAATGCCACTCAACTACGCAACGCCAATCAACTACGCCACGCCACTCAACTACGCAACGCCGCGCAACTACGCAACGCCGCAATGCCACGCAACTACGCAACGCCACGCAACAACGCAACGCCACTCACACATGCAACACCACTCAACTACGCAACGCCACTCAACTACGCAACGCCACTCAACTACGCAACGCCGCTCCACTACGCAACGCCGCTCAACTACGCAACGCCGCTCAACTACGCAACGCCGCTCAACTACGCAACGCCGCTCAACTATGCAACGCCGCTCAACTACGCAACGCCGCTCAACTACGCAACGCCGCGCAACTACGCAACGCCGCAATGCCACGCAACTACGCAACGCCACGCAACAACGCAACGCCACTCACACATGCAACGCCACTCACACATGCAACGCCACTCACACATGCAACGCCACTCAACTACGCAACGCCACTCAACTACGCAACGCCACTCAACTACGCAATGCCACTCAACTACGCAACGCCACGCAACTACGCAACGCCACGCAACTACGCAACGCCACGCAACTACGCAACGCCACGCAACTACGCAACGCCACGCAACTACACAACGCCACGCAACTACACGCAACGCCGCTCAACTACGCAACGCCGCGCAACTACGCAACGCCATGCAACTACGCAACACCACGCAACAACGCAACGCCACTCAACTACGCAACGCCACTCAACTACGCAACGCCACTCAACTACGCAACGCCACTCAACTACGCAACGCCACTCAACTACGCAACGCCACTCAACTACGCACACATGCAACGCCACTCACACATGCAAGGCCACTCACACATGCAACGCCACTCACACACGCAACACCACTCACACACGCAACGCCACTCACACACGCAACGCCACTCACACACGCAACGCCACTCACACACGCAACGCCACTCACACACACAACGCCACTCACACACACAACGCCACTCACACACGAAAAACCACTCACGTTGCCAATAGGTCTCGCAGTACGACAGTTGGAGCCATTACAATTGCAAATAACAATGCCTTTCACTTTGGTTATCATTTTAAATACATAAAGGGCTTTGTCATTTACAAAACCAATAGCTCCAACTTTCCTACTGCGAGACCTATTGGCAACGCCAGTGCTTGTTTAGTAATATTTTCTGTTCCCCTGTTGTGTTGTGTTCGCCACCTTGTCGGTGCGCCAGGACGCTCCTTCGCTGGAGCAGCCGTGCGCAATACAAATAGCACTAACATAACATAACATAACATACTCAAATTCATCTGTTGAAATTGTAAACTTATTTTGCCATTTCTGAATGATCTTCTGCCTATCATCAGGTAAGTGTGTTAGTAATAATTGGTAGAACCCCCAATCCGTATTTTTTCCTGATAATGGCTAAGAGTTTCAGCTATGATGTTTTTAGGCATAATGTCTTCACTCCTCACTCTTCACAATAGAAAATCTCTAATTTAAAGATATTTAAAAAAATCTCTCCATTCAAGATGATATTTGTCTTTCAAAAATTCGAAAGAATATATCCCTTCTGCAGAGAAGAAGCAACCTATATAAGTAATTCCAGCTATGATCCATCTATCAATATAGGAATCTTTAAATATGTCTGGTAAGAGGGGGTTATTTTGTATTGGTGTATAAAAAGATAACCATCCCAAACCTATTATTTTCCTCACAGATTTCCAAACTCTGAACACAGCTATGAGTGTTTTTAATTTTACTTTTTTATGATAGCTATCAAAGAGATATCTCCAAAGATAGCCGATACTTCTGTGATCTAATATTATTTGATGAATAGTTGGTGCGTCTTTATCCTGAGATATCCCTGTTCCATCAAGGAGAAAAAGCTCATGATTGTATAGCAAAACTGTTGTCCAGTAGTATAACCTGAGGTTTGGGAGACTTAACCCTCCTCTTTCTTTGGGACGTGTGAGGAGTTTATAGGCGCGGCGGGGCTGAGTATATGACCAAATAAAATCCTTAAAAATACGTTCCATTATTTTAAACCATTGATCTGCGATTTTCAAATTAATCGCTCTAACTAAATACAAATGTTTTGGAAAGTAGACCCTTTTTAGGGCATTTATCCGTCCTATCAAAGAAAGATGTAAATTATTGATGCGGCGAAGGTCTTTTTGAATCTTGTTTGAGATAGGTTTGAGGTTCAGGTCGACTAGATTCTCTAATTCTGAAGTTATTGTAACCCCTAAATAGGTAGCTGAGTTTGTTATACGGGAGTCTGTCATAAGACATTTGTTGTTGATAATTATTTGAGTTTTCCCTCGATTCAGAGCGTATCCTGAGATAGTGCCAAATATTAGTGCCTCTAGTTCAATAATTGGCATAGCCAAATTTGGGTTGGCGGTGACAATGGCAATATCGTCTGCATAGGCGAGAACTTTTGTTGAGTATTCATTTGTCCGGATGGGAGTTATAGAGCTATTATTTTGTAGTCTCCTAATAAAGGGATCAATATAAAGAGCAAACAACAGCGGGAAGCAGGGGCATCCATGCCGTGTTCCTCTCGAAATCTTTAATACTTTTGAATTCCCTCCATTAACCATCACCATCGCCTGAGGATTAATGTAAAGTTTTTGTATTGCCTGTATAAATGTATGATTGAAGCCGACCCTGGACATTGCCTGCCACAAGAATGGCCAAGAGACTCGATCAAATGCTTTCTCGGCATCAAGTAAGATAAGTGCCATCGGGTCTCCTGCCATCTGGGTGTAGTCAAACAAGCTAATTACTCTCTGTATATGGTCGGTGGTGTCTCTCCCAGGGATAAAGCCGTGTTGAACTTTAGATGTGACTTTATGAATTATTAACGAGATACGATTAGCGAGTAGTTTGGAGTAGATTTTAGAGTCTACATTTATTAAGGTGATGGCGCGATAAGATCTCATCTGGTCGGGAGGTTTATTTTTCTTAGGAAATATCACAATTTTAGCCGTAGACCATGAGTTGGGGGGTTGTCCTCCTCTAAATAAGTGTAAGCATAGATTCAGGGAAATCTACCCTCTTGGCAAAAGAAGGACAGTGGGACCCCTCGAGAAGATTTGAGTGGCAAAAGAACAAGTCAGGGAGAAGAGATTGCTAAAGGTACTGAATTAGTTAGTCTATAAGTATGATGCAATAATGTGTGTGTAACGATTTGCATTCCTCTGTGATTGTGATGTTGATCCAGCGATTAGGGATCGATAATTTTTCACAAACATAGGCCCATTTACACTACCCAACTAATCCCTTCATGCTGGGTGTCCGTGAGATGTAAGTTTATACCCAACTTACCAAAGTACATCACAGAACCTGTATTTCTCTTTATCACATGTATTAAATGTGCCGACAGACCTATTGGTTAATTAGTTGATGACAATAATTATGTAGTCATCTATACTACTAAATAACAGACTCAGTGTATATTTTATAATTTTATCCTAAATATTGTGAAGTAAAAATAATGCTCATCAAGTACTTGTTATACAATACAAACCATGGATCATCACAGTGAATATATGTTAGCAATCTACAGAAAAAAACTCATAGCAAATAACAATGCATTGAAGGAGTGGATAGGCGAAGAGAGAAACGTTACAGAGTCAAAATACATCTCCAAATGATAATGAATTAAAAATATCATCTATACTGACCCAAATAAGATATCAGGGAAATCTACCCTCTTGGCAAAAGAAGGACAGTGGGACCCCTCGAGAAGATTTGAGTGGCAAAAGAATAAGTCAGGGATCAGGATCAGAAAACAGGTAGGCCTCTATCTGGAAACAGCAAAACCGATGACAGCGATGATCTCCAGCTAGCTCACAAACACCTACTTAAACCACACCCACGGGGCGCCTCAATTATACTCTAAAATGTAAATGTCCAACACACATTTGTTTCAGTATTCGTAAAATATCCGACTCTCATTGGCTAAGAACGTGGTTGTTCTCTCACACCACTCTCTGTGTGATCTCTTAATCAGATGTCCCATTGTCTTGAACATTCTGCATGACAACTGATTCTACCCTGGAAACAATTTCGAAAACAAACACAGCACATATTTCCTGAAGAGTATTGTATGTATCAAATGAATCAAGGCTTTGCCATCTTATGAGGATGTTGCATCGTTTGTACTTGCTTTTCAAAAATGTCTTCCAGAGCTTGGCAGTCAATCAGCACACTGTGAAGGTTGGATTCATGCATTTTCATTTTCTGCTCTCATTTCAAACTCATTTTATTTCACTTCTTCTAGCAAACATTTAACCCCAAACTAGCATGCAGGAAAGTAGGCCCATGCTTGCCTTTTCTACAGTAAAAACAAACACATAACATTATTATTTTCATGAAATGTAATTTCATTGCACACCATCCCAGCATCGCACTAATCGAAACACAACCCATGTTAATCCTAGCAAAATATTATTAACATGCACAAAAGCAACATTAGTCATTATTTTTCTTAAAGCGTAACAGAATGCAGCTTTGTTTTCATGCATTAGTACACACATTAGTTTGCACATGCGCATAAGCATTTCCCCTTATTTTAACGTTTATTAATAAATTATTCACTGCACACTGTTAATAAATGTTACTGAGGGTTCAATCCGTTCTGGTTTTTATTTTTGCAAAGACCCTGCTCCATCAATCCCCCTTTGATGGCATTTTTGAGCCATCATAAAATACCCAAGACAATATTATTTGCCACTTAATTTTTAAAAGGCTGTACTCCTTTCTCATTTTATCATTCTTCCATCTAAGTCTTTCATGAGCTAATAGTAATTTCCTCTCTTATCCTCTAATTCTATCTCTTCTCTCTTCCTTTTTCTAGCTCTACGTTTAAGATTTGTCTCTTTCTTCAGTTACATTTGCAACATTTATAAATTACAAGAATCATTAATATCACCGCAACTAGTGAAGTAATACGTATTAATATTTTTCATAATATGCTATTCCCATAAGTAGAAAAGCAATTTCCCACTGAGGAAAAACTCTTACCAAGTTTCTCCCAAACACCATCAACTTTCAGTTGTATCAAATCTTCATGAAGTTCAGTAATATTTTTTTATTATACCCGTCAAGTTTGTTACTTTTGTCAGGGATATAAGTACAGCATTGATATATATTCAACATGCTACAGACTCCACCCTCTTTTGACAATAATATATCAAGGGCAAGTCGAGTCTGTAAAACCATTGACCTAATTGCAACCATTTCAGTATCAATCATCAAGAACCCACCAGCAGTATCAGGTGATAAACGATCAACCACTGTAGACAATTTTCTAATTTTGTGTGAATTCAGAATAACTCCAACTGAAGGTATCAGTGCTCCAAAAATATCCCTTATTATCTCTGAATAACTCGCTCCTCTCTTATTATGTATTAGTGTTTGTTTCATTTCATTAATCTTATTATTCTTATTTATGTGATAAACTTTAGGAAAGAATATGCCTAAATAACAATATCCATACCACCTTGCAGCTAACCTGTAATAGGTATTCTTAGAACACACATAGTAAATTCCCAGGTAAACAGGATCATTTCCTCCTTTCAATTACCAACTTCCTTTTATTAAGAAAGTATGCTCACATTCACAAGAACCAATGAAGTAACTATAAAGTTTAGTCTTTTCTCTAAATACACAAAGTTTTTCTCTATGTAGAAAATCTAGAGTCATGGCAGCGTAAGCCTCACCCTTTTTATAATCACCCTCTGTGAAAGCCCATGGAGGTACAAAAGACTTTTGCTCAGCAGCTTTCGTTTTGAAATCTCGTCTTCTTTTTTCTACCATATTTATAAATTCAATCTCTTCATGCCGTAATTTACAAGTTAAATTATTTCTATGTTTGTTACTAATGTAAAAATCTCCCATGTCTGCTCCATAAATAGGGAGAAAATTACAAAAAACAATTTGATGGACAGAATGTAGATCAATGTCTTACATTCACCCCAGTACAAGGATCTGGGCCTAAATCCATCGTTTTTTGCACTCCACACCACCCTGGGTCAGATAATGGCTTTATGCAAATCAGCTCTGACCCTGTGCCCCATGGGAACAGGCCAGTCCGAACTACAACAGCCATATCTTTCCCTGACCGGAATCAAGCATCCGAGGACCGGACCGGTTTCGAGGTAACACCTCTCATCAGCCCGGCTAGCTTGACTCCAGTGGTGTGGAGGCTCTGGGACCCACGTCTGAGCTACCCCAGTACACTCAGGGAGAAAATTACAAAAAACAATTTGATGGACAGAATGTAGATCAATGTCTTACATTCACCCCAGTACAAGGATCTGGGCCTAAATCCATCGTTTTTTGCACTCCACACCACCCTGGGTCAGATAATGGCTTTATGCAAATCAGCTCTGACCCTGTGCCCCATGGGAACAGTCCAGTCCGAACTACAACAGCCATATCTTTCCCAGACCGGAATCAAGCATCCGAGGACCGGACCGGTTTCAAGGTAACACCTCTCATCAGCCCGGCTAGCTTGACTTCAGTGGTGTGGAGGCTCTGGGACCCACGTCTGAGCTACCCCAGTACACTCAGGGAGAAAATGACAAAAAACAATTTGATGGACAGAATGTAGATCAATGTCTTACATTCACCCCAGTACAAGGATCTGGGCCTAAATCCATAGTTTTTTGCACTCCACACCACCCTGGGTCAGATAATGGCTTTATGCAAATCAGCTCTGACCCTGTGCCCCATGGGAACAGTCCAGTCCGAACTACAACAGCCATATCTTTCCCAGACCGGAATCAAGCATCCGAGGACCGGACCGGTTTCGAGGTAACACCTCTCATCAGCCCGGCTAGCTTGACTCCAGTGGTGTGGAGGCTCTGGGACCCACGTCTGAGCTACCCCAGTACACTCAGGGAGAAAATTACAAAAAACAATTTGATGGACAGAATGTAGATCAATGTCTTACATTCACCCCAGTACAAGGATCTGGGCCTAAATCCATCGTTTTTTGCACTCCACACCACCCTGGGTCAGATAATGGCTTTATGCAAATCAGCTCTGACCCTGTGCCCCATGGGAACACTACATAGGCAAGTATTAATACATTACGTTTATTTTGCTCCATAAATAGGTACATAAACAACCTTCAAATGTCTCCTAATAGGATTCTCTGAAAATTAATATATTAATATTCTAATCCTTCCCTCTCTAGTAAAATCAATACAAGACACACCATAGGTTAAAGGTAGGTGATGATATGTCACCCCCTCTGAGAGAGACAATGGTAATTGCATACACACATAACAATCTCACGCGTTCATTGTATTAACATACTCCTACAACAATTTAGTAAAAACCTTTAACGAGAAGTCCTGAATTGATTTATCATGATGAAAACCACTTTCATCATCTATCTTCTCTATATTAGTTTTTAAATTTTCTTTAGAAACAGAATCTGCTTAAAACATTATTAGTATTATTTTTGTGATTAGTCACTATTAGAACAGGCACAATAACATTCAGTGTTAACCACACCAAAGGTAGTAGTAAAACACTACATAGGCAAGTATTAATACATTTACGTTTAAAACCATGAATTTGATATCTAGTCTCTGTTGCTTTTGCCATTTTTAAATACTATAAAAAAGTATTAAAAACCTAAATATTTAAAAAACGTTTAAATGAAAAAATGTATCCAAAAATCATCTAGAGCAGTGTATTCTAAAAACTTGAATTGAAAAAATGTATCCAAAAGCCACCTAGATCAGTGTATTGCTACACTTTAGGCCTCTCCTCTGTACCCTATCTTGTTCTTTTCTATTTTTATATATTTTCTTATTCTTCAATCTTTTGTAATTTTCAAAATAACCTTTATTGAATTTGTCATACCTTAATTTTCACAGTTCCTTTTAAGGTGGTCTTAATTTACTTTCAGCAACTTGATCTGTACCAGCTTCCTCTTCGATTTGATTTGTGTCCTCAATTTCTTCCAACACCACATATGTTTATTCTGGAGCTGTGTATTTTTAATTTGGAATTCTTATTCTCTTTGTTTTTCGTACCAGTTCTTCTTCTGAATCACCTTCTTCAGTTTGACTCCATATTTCATTTATTTAATCTGGCTTTTTCTTTTCAAGAGTGTATTTCAGCCTTTTTACGCCTTTTGGCCACACATCACTTTTTCTTGCTTTCTTAACTTGAACACTTCATTTTCAAGTTTGCAAGCTCTTTTATTCAGTTCTTTACATTGTTGTACTTGCTCTTGATTCTCTTCTTTCGCTTTTTCCTTGTCTTTCTCAACACAGTCTTTTGAGACCCAGTACTTGGTGCTAACTTTATTCAACTTGTGCTTGGTTCTTCTTCATGTTCAGCTTTTTCAGAATCTGTAACACTAGATTCTATAGCTTCATGTCCTTCAGCTTCTGATTCTTTTCTTTGCTTTACCAGTAGCTGCTCTTCTTCTTATCATTCAAGTGGACTTGGGACTCTTCTTGCATGACTTGCATGTATCCAGTTTGGCAAACCACCACACTTCACTGCTGTTGTTGTCACCAGTATAATCTGGTTTGGTCCATGCCACCTGGGTTCTAAACACGGCTTCCTCAGATATTTCTTCACCAGCACCCACTCTCCTGTAGTCAAATCATGTGCTTGATCCGGCTGTGATGTAGTTGCATTTTCTCCAACCTAGTAAGACACAGAACGCACACTATCGGCCAATCCTTTGCAATAATCAAGCACTAGATCAACACTTATATTCATCAGTTTGTTTGCTGGTACAATTGCTTATTTAATTGCTCTTCCCATCAAAACTTCATGAGGACTCAATCCAGTCTTTTTATCAGGTATGCTTCTAAGACTCATCAATACTAAGGGTAAAGCATCTGGCCATTTCAGTGTTGTAGACGCACATACTTTTGACAGTCTGGACTTCATAGTGCCATTAATTTGCTCAACCATACCTGAGGCTTCTGGTCGATAGAAAACAATGCAGCTTTTGCTCTATTTGTAATGCTGTGCAAATCATACAAATTATCTCATTGTTAAAGTGTGTCCCTCTATCGTTTCTAAAGAGACTGGAAATCCAAACCTAGAAATGATCCCCCTCGAAAGCAGTTTAGCAACAGTCAAGCTATCATTCCTTCTTGTTAGATAAGCCTCTACCCATCGAGAAAACAAAAAACAACCACCAATACATGTTTTAGTCCATTACAAGGGGGAAGCTCTATAAAATTCAGCTGGAAACTAGTAAATGGTCTTGCTGCTTTTCCAATTCGTCCCCAACTAACAACTGTCTTTCTACCTGGATTTTGCTGCTGGCACACTGTGCATCTCTGGCATAGACTCTCTTCAGTGACCCTAAACTTTGGGTTATATCATGACTGCTTGAAGAGTCTGATCATAGCATCTCTTCCATTATGATGGATACTTCTGCCTGTGGATTCCTCACTTTATGAATACCCCCTGCACCAGCATTCTGCTGAATTTCTTTCCTAGCTCTTCCACGTCCACGAGGACGTCACAATAGGTAGGCTCCGCTCGCGAGACCTTATGACGTCATCGGGCCACAAAAGGACCTTATTGGCGTGCTGACGTCAGTTCCCTTTTTTCCGCGCCGTCGATGCTTAACAGTTTTTCTAGGGGCTTTCCATTTTCTTCGAAGAAAACTTTGTATCACTTGTTGTTTCAGATGGCTTCTTCCAGGAAGACGGGGTTTCAAACTCTGCAGAGACTGTGGCAGGCATATGTCGATCTCGGACCCGCATGAAGATTGCCTCTTGTGCTTATCTTCGGATCATGACGTTTAATAATGTTTAAGATGCAGGAAGATGAATCCCAAGGCCATTAAGGAGCGTGAAGCTAAGCTGTCCATGGCTAAAGCCAAAAAGGAGAAGTGGGGTCGAAAGAGGGCGAAGTCTTCATCTTCACATACTTTAAAGTAAAAAAAATATAAGAAGTCTAAAAGAAGACATGGCTTTCGGCACCGTTATTTGAAGGCAAGAGCTTAGAGGTCAGGTTGCCGACTCCGGCTGAGCGACCTCGAAGAAAGGACTTAGTTTCTCCAGCTCATTCTCCTCGGGTGACGCAGGTTCCATCTCAGGTTCCGGGTCGCCAGCTTCGCAAGGCACTTCCCTGCATGAAGACTCACGGGCTCCAGCAATGTCCCCGGTGCCTAGGAAGCCGTCTCCAGGCCGGTTGGCTTCACCTGTGTGGGCGCGGTCCTCCGGTTCAACATCAGATGGTTCCTCTTCAGGAAGGTATAGATCTATATCCTGCTTTTCCTGCTCCTGGTTCAGATTCTTCGCATTTTCTTAACGCAATGTTTGGCATGTTTGCCCGGGCCTCTGCTCCATCTGATGCGCCTTTGGGCCCCGTGGGTCCTTTGTCCTTTAACCTGGTTGTTCCTAATTTCCTAATTTCAATTTCTAAGTTCCTAATTTCACCCTTTATGCCATTCTTGCCGTCGACTTCGGCTTGGCATTTCCCGGCGCCAAGGTCCTCCACTCCGGCCACTCGGACTCCTTCGGCTGCTGAGTCAGCGCCACCTCAAGTTCGATCGACGTCGAGGTTCGAAGCATAGGTTCCTCCATCGATGTCGTTGATGTCTTCACCGGCGCGTCGTGTGGCGCCATGGATGCTGATTCCTAAACAACGCTCTAGAATCAGGAGGAAGGAGAGATTGTTGATTCTATGGATGAGTTTCAGGGTCTTCATGAAGCTATTGGCTTGGAGTATAATCTCCCATCTGCAAGTGCTGGGGTTGTGCAAGACGCTGCTCCTTATCATGCGGTCATAAGGAAGGCAGCTGATTTATTTGGTCTACAGCTTCCTTCAGCTGAAGTGAAATCTAATATTCTTACAGAGGTGCTAAATACATCTTCTTCAACTTCTGAACGGTTGCTTTCCTTTAAGGATGCTTTGACAGAACCAATCTTGGAAGTGTGGCAGAAACCTTTATCTGCTCCTGCGTTTTCTCGTTTCATCTCTAGAAGGTACAGACCCGCTCCTGGGGATCCAGCTTTTGTATCATCACATCCTACGCCAGAAAGTTTGGTTGTTCAGGCTTCATGTTCAAAGCAATCTTCTGGTTCTGTCCCTACCATTCTTGGTGATAGGGATTCTATAGAGCAGGCGGAAAAGAAGGTGTTCTCTTCTGCAAGTATGGTTCTTAAAACCACTAATGCAACCTGCCTTCTTGGGAGGTATATTCATGCTTTGATGGACTCAGTCATGCAGCTAGCTCCGAAGTTGCCTGAGGAGAATCGGGGAAAGTTCCTTTTGTGGCCGCTAACAATCTTATCAGAGCCAGCAACAGCAGAATCCCTTGTACAAGTTGTACAGAGGGAAGAATAAAAGAGGCATTAGGGGAGCAGCTCGACAACAATACTCCTCCTTTTCCTCTACTTCCCCTCCCGCCACCGTTGGTGTATCAGGAAAGCAGTTCTAGATCTCCCATCTAAGAACAAGTTGGTCCGGTTGGAGGTCGGGTCTCCCACTTTCAATAAGAATGGAGACTGATTATGTCTAATTGTTGGGTCTTGAATCTTGTAGAGAATGGGTACGCCCTTCCCTTTTTGTAGTTTCCTCCTACTTACCCTCCTGGCCAGGGTTGGTGCTCTGAGGACCACTTACTGCTTTTACAGCAGGATGTTTCTACCTTGCTGCAGAAAGGTGAAATAGAGGTGGTTCCGGAGCAGGAAAGGGGTCAGGGTTGCTACTCCGGTATTTCCTGATCCCCAAAAAGGAATTTTGCTTAAGACCAATCTAAGACCTCAGGATTTTGAACCTTTACCTCAGACAGTAGAAGTTCAAAATGTTGACCTTGACTCATTTTCTTCTTGCGCTGCAACAGGAAGACTGGATGGTGTCCATCGATCTACAGGATGCGTATTTTTATCTTATCTCCGGTTCACGGTAGGGTCGCAAAATTATCAGTTTGCAATTCTTCCGTTCGGTCTTGCTTCCGCACCTCGAGTCTTAATAAAGGTGATAGTGGTGGTAGCAGCTCATCTCAGAAGGTCAGGGGTTCCTGTTTTCCCCAACCTCGACGACTGGCTGTTGAAAGTGGGGTCTCCTGAGTTGGTTTCGCTCCACTTGCAGGTAACAGCTCATCAGTTGTTCAGATTGGGTTTCTCAATAAATGTACCCAAATCTCCCCTGGTGCCTTCTCAGCGCAGCCTGTTCATAGGGGCAATACTGGACACTTCTGTGTGTCAAGCTTACCCTCCACCGCAGAGGATTCTCAACATTCAGGAAATTATTCCTTTATTTCACGATGGAGTGGTTGTTCCAGTCCTGAAGGTTCTTCGCCTGCTCGGTCTGTTCACTTTTTGCATTCTGTTGGTCAACCATGAACGCTGGCACATGAGGGCACTCCAGTGGTGCCTCCGCAGGCAGTGGTATCAGCACAACGGAGATCTTGTGGAGAAGATCAGAATCTCCAGAGAAGCTGCAGCAGAGCTGACTTGGTGGAGTGTGCAGGGCAACCTGTCTCAAGGAAAGCTCTTTCAGCCTCCTTCGCCGGTGGCCACAGTGATCATAGATGACTCCACTCTATGGTGGGGTGCTTATCGGGGGGGATCGGGAGGTCAAAGGTCTTTGGTCTCCAGAAGAAAGGTTGCTTCATATCAACCTGCTGGAATTGCGGCCAATAACTTTGGCACTAAAGGCTTTCCTTCCTTCCCTTTGCGGTCAGTTGGTTCAGGTCCTGATGGACAACACTACCGCGATATGGTACATCAACAAACAGGGAAGTGTAGGGTTGTATTGTCTCTGTCGAGAGGCTCTGCGACTCTGGTCCTGGGCTCAGGGCTATCGGATTTGTGTGTTTGCAAATCATCTGCCCGTTGAGCTGAATGTTCATGCGGACAGTCTCAGTTGGCATTACTCGGCCGATCACGAGTGGCGGCTTCATCCGGAGGTGGCTCTTTGCATCTTTCAGATGTGGAGGTCTCCTCGGTTGGACCTGTTTGCCACTCGGGAGAACGCGCACTGCCCGTTGTTCTGCAGTCTCCAATATCCAATGCAGGGAGCGTTGGGGGACGCGTTTCAGATCGATTGGAGTTCACAACTCCTTTATGCGTTTCCTCTGATACCATTGATTCCTCGGGTTCTGAGGAAGATTCGCCAAGACCGGGCCCAAGTTAGATTGATCATACCGGATTGGCCAAGAAGGGTGTGGTACACAGATCTACTTCACCACTCATCGTACCCGCCACTCCGTCTCCCTCTCAGGGCAGACCTCCCATCGCAGTCGCAGGGGCAGGTTGTACACCCTCACCTCCAGACCTTGCACCTTCATGCCTGGAGATTGAACGAGGCAACCTGAGTTTTTTCTCTCTCCCTCCGTATATAGTGGATGTTATTTTATCGTCCAGGCGACACTCCACTAAGTCTGTTTACTCTTCCAGATGGTCCAGGTTTGTTAAGTGGTGCGGAGAGAGAGACATTGACCCTTTGAAGGCCTGTTTGTCTAATATTCTGGAGTTTTCACTTTCTTTGGCACAGCAAGGTTGTGCTGTAGCCACTGTTAAGGGCTATTTGTTGGCTTTTTCGGCCTTTCTATGTTTACCGGACCAGCCGTCTTTTTTTAAGTCCCCAATTGTCATGAGGTTTATTAAGGGCCTCACAAATAAGTTCCCTCCCACACCTTTTATTATACCTCAATGGGATTTGAATCTGGTTTTTATCTTTTTAATGAGTTCTCGGTTTGAGCCTCTTTATACTTGCCCGTTGAGGCTTCTTTCTTTTAAAACGGTTTTCTTGATTGCCATTACCTCGGCTCGGAGGGTAAGTGAGCTTCACGCTCTTAGTTTGAAACCTCCTTTCCAGACCATTCATGCGGATAAATTGGTTCTAAGGACCAGGGCTGCTTTTCTTCCCTGGGTGGCTACCCCTTTCCTTGTGGGACAGTCCATTACTTTACCTACCTTCTATCCTCCCCCTCAACCATCCAAGGAAGAGGAAAGACTGCATCGTTTCGACCCTAAGAGAGCCGTCAGCTTTTATTTGGATTGGACGAGAGATCTGAGGCTGGACGATCAGCTCTTTGTGGGCTATGTTGGGAAAATGTAAGGCAAGGCTGTGCACAAGAGGATTCTTTCCAGGTGGATTATCTTGTGCATCAAGATTTGCTACACCCTGGCCAAGAAAGACCCTCCTAAAGGTATCAGAGCTCATTCCACCAGAGCTAAGTTTACTTCTTCTGCTTTGGCTAGAGGTGTTCCTGTTCTTGATATCTGTAAAGCAGCAACTTGAGCCTCCCTAAGAGGCCCAAGCAAAGCAATGCAAAGCATTGCTACTTGGACTCTGAGGTTAGGAGGGATGGCCATTTTGCCCGTTCTGTTTTGCAAGATTTTATGGTCTAGTCAGGTGGACACCCTCCTCCAGGAGAGGTACAGCTTTGGGAGTCTATTCATAAGGTGAGGAATCCACAGGCATAAGTATCCATCAGAAGAACAAGTTACTCACCTTTGGTAACACTTTTTCTGGTGGATACAGTATCTGCCTGTTGTTTCCTCACTGTCCCGCCCACCTCCCCGTTGTCCACCTGTTTCTACCCAAAAATGTTTTATTTTACTCAAGTTTATATTTTATTAATGAGAAATGCTTATTATGTATACATTTGAAAATGTGTTGGTACACCCGTTTGCCTCGTGGTACAGAAAAAATGGGTGGAACTGATGTCAGCACTCTGACGAGGTCCTTTTGTGGCTCTGATGACGTCTAACGGTGTGGCGAGCGGAGCCTACCTATTGTGACCTTCTCGTCCACGTGGGAGAGCTAGGAAAAAAATTCTGCGGAATGCTGGCGCAGGGGGTATTCATAAGGTGAGGAATCCACAGGCACATACTGTATCCACCAGAAAAAGCGTTACCGAAGGTACGTAAATTGTTCATATGTGCAATTCCATGGTACATCCTTGCCATCTGAGAAAGTGAACAATCGGGCATTACTGGTCTTTCATCAACATACACCCACACTTCGTCTTCTGCTCTCTTTTTACAACCTGATTTAATCCAAACTTCTTTTTCTTCCTCATTTGCTTCATCCTACAGTTGTCTAATTTCCTCCCATGTTTCCATAGAAGAAAACATCAAGTGGCAATTTGTATTTTTTTTCTTTTCCAACCCTCTGTTGATTGAAATTGAATTTTGTGCACAGAAACGAGCCACTTGGTCTGCGTATCTGTTTCCTTTCATCACATAGTCATTTCCTGACTTATGTGCTGAACATTTAACCACAGCAATCTTTTTGGGCAATTGTAATGCATTCAATAAATCCTTCACATTTTTGCTGTTCCAGATTGGGGATCCTAAAGAAGTCAGAAATCCTCATTGCATCCACAACTGACCAAAATCATGCACCACCCCAAAACCATATCGACTGTCAGTGAATATGGTTACTCTCAGATTTTGGCCAATTATTCATGCTCTTGTCAGAGCTATTACCTCGGAAATTTGAGCAGAATTGATCCCCTTCAGACAGGATACTTCAAGAACCATAGCCACTGTACATACTGCATAAGCAGCAGTCAACACACCTTTTTCATCTCTCAGACAAGATCCATCCACAAACATTACACTATCTGATTCCTCTAAATATGTGTCTTTAATGTCTGGTCTGGGTTTTGTGCATAATTCTGTCACATCCAAACAATCATGATCTGCTTCATCTTTCACTTCCTCACAATTTGAAATCTGCAACAATGTTGCTGGATTCAATTTCGTGCATCTCGTCACTGTCACATTTTCAGCACCCAAAATCACTCTTTCATATCTAGTCAGCCGACTGTACATCATCATATGCTGAGTCTGGGTCCTTGTTAATAGAATCTCAACAGAGTGTGGCACATGAACTTTCATTGGTTGTCCCATCTCAATTGCTTCACTTTGCTCAAGACTCACTCATGTAGCAGCCACTGCTTCAAACAGCCTGGTAATGCTGCAGCCACTGAATCCAAAGCAGCAGAAAAATATGCCACACCTGAACGTGCCATTCCATGTTTTTGTGTGAAGTCTGATATTGCACACCCATCTCTCTCACAACAGAACAATGCAAAATCTTTTATGTAATCTGGCATTCCCAATGCATGTTCCCGGCCAAGAGTGTCTCGCATTTCAAAAAAAGCTTTCCTACACAATTCAGCCAATTCAATCGGATCAATGACATCTTTATGAGTCAACCTCTGTAAAGGTATTGTAATCGGTGAACACCCACTGATCCACTGTCTGCAATATCCAACCATTCCCAAAAACATTTGAACTTCTTTTTGAGTCCTAGGAGGACCCATCTGTAAAATCACAGTAATCCTGTCTTGAGTTACTTTCCTAACTCCTTTCTCAATTTTGTGTCCCAAATATTGAACCTCTCTTTGACAAACTGTAATTTTGCTGGTGACACTTTATGCCCACCTTTTGCCAAATGATTCAGAAGGGCAATTGTATCTGTCATACAAGCTTTTCGAGTTTTTGATGCCACAAGCAGGTCGTCAATATACTGCACAAACACTGAATTCCCTGGCATAATAAATGACCCCAAACACTTTTTCAAAATCTGATTAAAAATCGAAGGACTCTCGCCATATCCTTGAGGAACTCGGCACCATGCCAAAACACGGTGTCCGAACCGGAAAGCAAATAAATACTGGCTATACAGATATAAAGGTATCGAGAAAAATGCTTGACACAGCTCAATCACTGTGTACCATTCTGCATCACAAGGAATTTGATGAAGAATCACTGCTGGGTTTGGTACTATTGGACAGGAAGGTACCACAATCTTATTTTAAGGTCAAAGAGGTTTATTGCATAATTAATTAAAATCATTACAATTTCCACATGTCAATATTGTGATATGAAAAATAAATGCTACTAAAAAGAAGATTGAACTCTTCCATTGTTAAAATGATTACACAATTTTAAAACAAGGTTCCTCAGGTAAGCTCCCACCGGCATTAAGAGGTCAGAATGTTTGGTACATATTAATGCAGGGTTTACCGGTCTTAGGGATCAGGGCAGAGTTATTACACCGCTTATTTCATCATGTCTTTGTTCCACAAGACTCAGGCATTTATTCACTTCTGTCAGGAATTTTGTTCCCCGGCATGCTAAAATGATTGAACTCCCTCCTAGCCAGCAAGTTACCGCTTGCCAACAGGTGCAGATTTTTAACTCGTTACAGATCTGTTTCAATATTCTTCGACGTTGCACCAGGAGAGCCGGACAAACGCACAAAAAATGGGCTAATGATTCCGTTTTGTAGCCACAAAGTCTACAGCTCTCGGTCTGGTGTTTCTCTTTCCAAGAAGGTGCTAAGTCTTTCGAACTGTGCATACCCATCCTGTAGGCTGTAAAGGCTCTTTTTATGTGTACATTAAAATGCGAGGTTAAATATGCGTGTGGTCGACCAGCTGTGAAGGAGTTGATTATGGTCCAACCATGTCGCCGCTTGAGCAGTAACGCTTAGTCCTCTTGAAAAGATTTCGACCTTGCTGCCTTATTGGCTAGTCTACTTATTGTTGCTTTGTCCGTCACAGATTCTCAAATTCCTTCCAGCCCCCGCTCTTTCATGCAGGTTTTCAGGTATTTTCCCCAAGGACAAGGGGTTCCAGTTGCTCCTTGATTTTTTATGGCTTCCCAGTTTAACCAATCCATCGAATCCGGATCTGCAGATCTTAATTTGTGACACAGTTTTATGAAGCCGCTCATGCTCCTATATTTCTGGTTTTGCAGACCGTATTCAAGCCTTACTTGCGGAGCTGAAGCACTCTTAGGGAGGTTAAAAACTGCTTTATAAATTTTTGTTTGGAGCTCGTTGAGCAGGTCTACTTCCTTGCCACACCAGGTGACAAGACCGTAAGATAATGATGGTAATATTTGTGCTGACATGACCTTCAGGAGGTGACTGTAATTTGGGCAATTCATTTTTGCTTTTAGCAATCGGTACGCAAAGATTAGTTTTTGTGCTTTTGCTCGAATTGCAGTTTTGTGCTCCGTTAGATTTGCTCCCTGGGATATTGTTACTCCAAGATATTTATACGAGCCTTGTTCGTTCACCTTTGTCCCGTTAAATGACCATGTGTAACTTAGTTTTTTTGGGTCCACTAATCGTACTACTTTTGTTTTTTCTTTGTTTAAGTCCAATCCTTCTTGTCTTAGGTACTCTGCTAAGATGTTTAAAGCTCTTTGTAAACCCACTGGGGTTTTACTCAACAGGACAATGTCATCTGCATATTGCAGACAGGGAATTCGCCGGTTTGCCAATGAAGGTGGATGCACCTCATCTGTGTCCAACACTGTTGCGAGATCAGAAAGGAATAGATTAAAAAGGGTAGGCGCTAGAACACAGCCTTGTTTTAGACCCTGGAATGTTGGTATGTTCCTCGTTGTATACGCTCTGTCTCCCAATTTAACCTTTGCCCATGTATCTTCGTGCAAAGCTTTTATTGCCAGTATTAATTTTAAAGGCGTCCCCCAAAGCTGCAATTTTTCCCATAGGCGCTCTCGATTTACTCTGTCAAATGCAGATTTGATGTCAACAAAAGAGGCGTATAATCGTGCGCCCTTTTCTGCTATTCTGTCCATTAATACTGACAGGCAAGTTAAGTTGGTGATTGTCCCCATGTCCCTCCTAAATCCCGTCTGGAACCAGGGGATTCTCTGAGATTCTTCTATCCAATCTTGCAGCTTAAGGAGGATACAAGAGGCATAGAGCTTGGCTTCCACATCTATCAATGATATAAGTCGGTAATTTGTTGGGTTGCCATGGTCACCTTGTTTAAATATTGGGTGAATCACGTTCCCCTTCCATGATGCAGGAACCTGTATATCACGATAGATTTGGTTAAACAATGGTGTCAGGTTTTCTGCCCAAAATGCTGGGTCATGTTTAAAAATGGCATTGGGCAGACCATTCGAACCTGGTGCTCCTTCAGCCTTTAGCCTAATAATGATTTTACACAGTTCCACTCTAGTTGTCAATTCTGGGACTATCATTTCCTCTTTCGCGCAGTCCTTTATCCCCGGTCCTTCTGAGCCTGTGCTGTAGATTTCCAACTGGCCATTCTCTGCTTTATTTGTTACCTGCGCATTATTTGGAAGACCTACTGTTCTTGTGCAGTAAAGGGATTGCACATGTTGAGACCAAGCGTCAGCTCCTACTCCCGCTTCCTGAAAGAGTTTTTGTCCTTTATTTAGGTCGTTGATGATGCCCCAAAATTCACGACTATTGGGTTGTTTTCCGGCACTTAACAATCTATTCCATAACTTCTCCTTGTAGGCTGATTTTGCAATGTATAAAGCCTTCCTGTAGGTACTTCTGGCTTCTGTCAGAACCCCTTTGTTTGTTGGTAACCCCAGCTTTTTATTCCACGCAAGGTGACGGACAACATTTGCTACCCTCCTTTTCTTAGTTCTCAGTTCGTTGGAAAACCAGGGCTCCTTTTTAGCGGTGGACTTACTCCGTACACCTGAGGTTGCAGGAAATTTGTGAAGAAGGTCCAGGACCAGTAGCTCCCAATTTTTTACAAGGTCCTCCTTTTTTTGCATCCCTAACTCAGATTTTCTAGCCATTGCGGCACGAAGAATTTGTTCCAACATTTGTCCTCTCCATTTTAGTTTCTTTAAGTTTAATTTAGTGGCTTGGTGAAGCAGACTTACTAATTTCGGTGCCAAGTTTAGCACAATGTTTAGGGAGGTTATTTGGGGGAAATTGTCGCTTTCTGATCGTTGGACAATTTTGAAGGTCTCAATGGCTGGGATTAATTTGTCGCTTACTATTGTATAGTCTATTGTTGAGTGGACCCTACCACTCAGGAACGTAACGCCTGCCGGCCTGTCCCCTGTCGTGTTGCCGTTTAGAACTGTCAGACCCAGAGCTTTTGGGTCAAAGGCTAACCTAAGGCCTCCTTTGGGCAGTCGCTTGACTTCTTTTGCCCTCAATTTTCCATTGAGATCACAGTTAAAGTCCCCTGAGATTAATAGAGGACATCCTTTGTGAGTTTTTTTTATCGTTTTAATCAGCGACGTCAGGCACGTTTGTTTTCCTTGTTGTAGCTTACGGTCAGGATGGATATAAACATTAAGGATTATAATTTGACATATTTTGTGCCCGGCTGACGTAGATTCCGTGATTCTGATCACTTGTACCCAGTTTAGTCCTACATCCAGTGCTTCTGAAGACCAGTCAAATTTTTGAGTGATGTAAGTTGATAAACCACCCCGAGGGTGTCCAAACTTTGAGTGTCTTTCTGCAGGGATGTAGTGGGTCTTGAAACCTGGTATTACACTTGGTGCTAGTTTCCATGTCTCCTGAATCAGGATTATGTCTTGGTTGGAAAAAAAGATTTGGGTATCATGGTCCAGCTCCATTTCGTGGAAACCATGTATGTTCCATGTGCATACCGAGACTTTTGTTGAAGTAGTTTTAGCACTCTGCACTTCCTCCCTCCTACATGGAGACCGGGAAGAATTTTTCTCCGTGTTAGGGTCTCTTTTTACACAGAACATTGGGACCCAGGACCAATCTGTTGTGTCCCGACCGGGCTGCCTATTTGGGTGATTGTGGTCTGTCAGATTTACCACTTCAGCTACACTTGCTCCGGCTGGAGAGGTGGCGCGGGCTCCTAGTAGGCAAGAAAACGGAGGGCGTTTATCCCCTTCATCCTTTGTTTCTTTATAGGTGATTTTTTGTAACGGAAATGGATATTTTGGGATTATATTTCTTAAAAGCGAAATTCCCCATGATTCAAAGTGATCTCTTGTGGAGAATATTTTGTCAGCAATTGCTTTTGACGCCCACGTTGTGACGGTGACTTCAGATTCTATGTGCTGGGGGATTCTTTTGAATTCAACGGACAGGAGGTCCTGAGAAGTTATCTCTTTTAACTCCTCTATTTCCTGGAATAATCTTAGCAGATTGCCCCGGTTTAGGAAGTCCTGGAGCCCCTTTGATGAATATTCCGGAATGAATGTTAGTTTGTGGGGTGTTATTTCAGAATGAGAAAGGATTTTTTTATCAACTTTAGACTGTTGAGGCTTTATAAATCCGTTGGATTTCGGAGATAATGCGGAGGACTCTTGCCCATGGTCCGTAATTGCTAACAACGTCGGATTGGTTGTGCTTTGATTTGTACCTGGGTTGTGATAACCGTTTGAAGGAGTATTATGCCGAGTTTGAGTTAGGGCACAAGTGCAGTGTTTTTCCGTAATGGTAACACACATGCGGGTAGGTGTGGTTTTTAGCTGTGGTTAAAAAGTAAAGGAGGACCCCGCACAGGCTTATAGGGGACTGGGGGGATAGTGAATCTTAAAAGACAGGGATGTCCCCACGAGAGAACAGTCTTAGACTGAGTTTCACACCTGGTTCTTGAGTTCTAGGGTGAACATTTCATTCTAAAAGAAAAATATTTATGAAGCATGCCATTAATATGGCGGGAGAGGTAAAGTTACAATGATTTGTACTCGACTTCTATCAGTGTATGATAAGACCAAATACTTGCTTGTATCCCTAAAGATGCCAAATTCATAAGGAGATGACTGTTATACACCCTTGTTCAAACTGCAGTTATTAAGTACTCCCCACCATGAACACAATATTTGGTTTTAAACAAAGTGAATAAACAAGATACAATGTCAATAATGTAAAAGATAAAATAAAATAAAATAAAAATTTTCACACCATGAGTTACTCTGTCAAACATTTATTGTATATACACATTGTTAAAAATTTCATTGTTGCACAGTATAAAATTTTTCAAAAAACATCATTAAATACATTTGAATAAACACAGTTAAAAACAAAGAATCACAGGTCGACGCGGCGTTTCGGTTTCTTGGATTAGTACCTTCTTCAGGACAGATTCTTAAAACCAATGGAATAAATTCCCCACCGGACAGCGTTTTCTGTTCAAAATCTTTTTGCCGTCTTACTTATGGGCTTAATAATAGTTTCTGTTTGGTATTTCACCTTTCATTTACACTTGGTATGCTTTGTCTTTGACTACCAGGAGGAGCCACCGTATTTTTCGTATTTGGGTTTCTTCAATGACCCAGAGAAGTGCTTCTGCTTGTTGCAGTGCCTTGAATGTTCTGATTCCCAGTCCCTTTTGTGGATATCAGAGTTCGTGGCTTTTAATTAGCAATCGGCCTCCCTGCTCCTTGGTCCTGGCAGTCTATTCTGGCGTCTCTGCGTCGGTCTGCTCCGATCCGATAACAAGTTCTTGTTATCTGGTCTTATCATACACTGATAGAAGTCGAGTACAAATCATTGTAACTTTACCTCTCCCGCCATATTAATGGCATGCTTCATAAATATTTTTCTTTTAGAATGAAATGTTCACCCTAGAACTCAAGAACCAGGTGTGAAACTCAGTCTAAGACTCTTCTCTCGTGGGGACATCCCTGTCTTTTAAGTTTTTAGCTGTGGTCCATTAGATTCTCCTGGGTTATTTTTTAGAAAGGGTCCAGATTTCTGACAACCAGGCTGTTTTCCGGTGGGCTGCGGACTCTTATTGATGGCCAGGTTAGACTGACCTTGTACCCCAGTGTGGTCGCCCATGTTTTTTCTGGGCTTTGTTTGCTCAGGTGTTCCATTTTCGGCTGTTCCTTCCGTATGAATCCAGATGTTTTTCCGTACTGACGGATTTTTCGTTGGGCCACTGGGAGCTTCAAATAAAACCAAATTTGTTTTGCTCTGATGGTTAACGGATGTTGTGGGTGAATTCTGCCTGGAGTTGTCCACCCTCAGTGGGAGTTGGGACTCTTGATTCACTGGCGTCTGAGTTGAGCCTATCTTGCTGTCTTGAGGCGTGGCGGAACAATCGGAATTTAAGACCTGGGCAGAGTTTACGTTGAAAATTGAAAACAGCTTCCCTGGATCTAAGGATTGTTGCTGTTTGTACTTTAGCCTAGCTTTCCTGGCCTTTTTCTTTTGTCTCTTTGTTACTGTTTTGTCCTCTTTGACGGCAATTTTTTCCCCTTCACTTATGATTTGGGAAGACAATACTAGTTCCTGTACTTGTGCTGATTTTTCTAGCCCCACTTCCCCTGAGATGTGGTCTGAGACCTTCAGGTAATTACTGGTGGAATGCTCCTTTGAAATTGACCTACTGCGGAAATGTAATTTCTCTGGGGAGAGTTTTGTGATCTTTTCAGCTGAGTTGTGATGTTGTCTTACTTCCCGCAGAATATCCGTCAGGATTGCTGGCAAACTTGCTCGTTTTTCAATTATTGAACCACAACCGCAGCATGGCTGTTTTTTATTAAACTCTGGTTGGGCTACTAGTTTCCCTTGGCTTCTTAATAGGGAGGTAAGTGCATCCATTTTTGAGTTTAAGCCCGCAATGGGGCCTGCCACCAAAGTGATTAGGTCTATCTGCACCTCCATTTTATTTGATTGAAAATTCAGAGCTTTTATAGCTTGGTCTAGAGAGTTTAATAAGGACTTAGTCCAAATGGGCGATTGATCTTCTTGAGACTCAATTGCGACTTTCGAATTAGTGTCCATCAGACTTCCTGATGAGATGGTGATTGGTACAGAGTTATTTATGTAAGGATCATTTTTTGACTTGTTGCTACTGTTGTTTATGGTGCAGTCTTGGAGGTTTCTTTTTTCTACTGGCCCTCGAGGGGTAGACATCGCCGGACCTAGACTCGGGTGTAAATTTTTCGGACTTGCCTCAGATTGCAATGCTCTACCTTGGGTTTCTAGGTACATTGAGATCCTTTCCGTTAATTCTTCCAGTTCTGTGTCATTAAATAAAAACAATGGTTTTTGCCATGGATCAGTATCAAACATGGATTCTGCGTGTAGATTAGCCTGGTCTTTTGAGCCCTCCTTAAGACTTTTCGAACTGTTAGGATCTTTTACTTCCACCACGTCGGATGATGTTGGGCTGTCCTGAGGTCTTATTGGACCTTTAGGATTTTTTGCTTCCACCACCTCATTTGGTATTGTAATATCAGTTGGTGTCCTACTTTGGACCTTTGTGGAGTCTACCACCATAGTGTGCTTATGTGTTTCTAAGGGATCGCTCTCCCCTGCGTGGGCATTTGAAATGTGTACTTGTGCGGCAATTGTCAATTTGCTTCCCTTAGGAGAGAAACCCTTGGATAGTGTACAGGGGTCGCTCATACTTGACTTGTTGTTGTCCCGGGAGGGTAGCAAACAAAACAGGTGATGGACCGAATGTGGATCAATGTCACACATTCATCCCAGTCCAAAGATCTGGGCCCAAATCCATCGTTTTTTTGCACTCCACACCACCCTGGGTTAGACAATGGCGATTTGCAAATCAGCTCTGACCCTGTGCCCCATGGGAACAGTCCAGTCCGAACTACAAAAGCCATGTCCTTCCCAGGACGGAATCAAGCATCCGAGGACCGGACCGGTTTCGAGGTAACACCTCTCATCAGCCCGGCTAGCTTGACTCCAGTGGTGTGGAGTGCCTGGGACCCACGTCTGGGCATCCCCAGCGCACTTAGGTCGGCAATTGCAAACAAAACAGGTGATGGACCAAATGTGGATCAATGTCACACATTCATCCCAGTCCAAAGATCTGGGCCCAAATCCATCGTTTTTTTTGCACTCCACCCCACCCTGGGTTAGACAATGGCGATATGAAAATCAGCTCTGACCCTGTGCCCCATGGGAACAGTCCAGTCCGAACTACAAAAGCCATGTCCTTCCCAGAACGGAATCAAGCATCCGAGGACCGGACCGGTTTCGAGGTAACACCTCTCATCAGCCCGGCTAGCTTGACTCCAGTGGTGTGGAGTGCCTGGGACCCACGTCTGGGCATCCCCAGCGCACTTAGGGCGGCAATTGCAAACAAAACAGGTGATGGACCGAATGTGGATCAATGTCACACATTCATCCCAGTCCAAAGATCTGGGCCCAAATCCATCGTTTTTTTGCACTCCACACCACCCTGGGTTAGACAATGGCGATATGCAAATCAGCTCTGACCCTGTGCCCCATGGGAACAGTCCAGTCCGAACTACAAAAGCCATGTCCTTCCCAGAACGGAATCAAGCATCCGAGGACCGGACCGGTTTCGAGGTAACACCTCTCATCAGCCCGGCTAGCTTGACTCCAGTGGTGTGGAGTGCCTGGGACCCACGTCTGGGCATCCCCAGCGCACTTAGGGCGGCAATTGCAAACAAAACAGGTGATGGACCGAATGTGGATCAATGTCACACATTCATCCCAGTCCAAAGATCTGGGCCCAAATCCATCGTTTTTTTGCACTCCACACCACCCTGGGTTAGACAATGGCGATATGCAAATCAGCTCTGACCCTGTGCCCCATGGGAACAGTCCAGTCCGAACTACAAAAGCCATGTCCTTCCCAGAACGGAATCAAGCATCCGAGGACCGGACCGGTTTCGAGGTAACACCTCTCATCAGCCCGGCTAGCTTGACTCCAGTGGTTGTTTGCAAGTCCCGGGAGGGTAGAGCTCTAATTGGCGAAATTGGCTTTGGTAAATTGCTTGCTTCGACTGATGACGTGTAGATCGCTGCAATTGGATCCTTTAAGTAGAAGAATTTTAAGAGACCTGACTTATTTGAGAATTTTGACGTTGTTTCCGGGGTGGGTGCTGAGACCAACCTCTCCCTTTGGTTGGCTTGTGCCCCCGAAGGCATATCCTCTACGTTTAACTTCTTTAATTTTTTCGTGGTTTTCTTATTTTCCACCGGGTGCTGCATTCTCCCCGACCTCATTATGCCCTGGTTGGAGGTCTTTGTCTGCTTCTCTATTCGGCACAAATTTTCCCTTAATCGCCCTCTTCCTGCGTGGGTGGACTACAGGAACTCGCCGTCTGGGTACCTCTGATGGGCACGCCGCAGTGGTGAGTCTGCGGCTGCGTGGGTACCGTGTTGGATTATTATCTTAGCACAGAACGGCGCTAACACGCCGCGGTGGTGCGACAGCGTGGGAACCTTGTTGGATTATGATCCCAGCTCAGTACAGCTCTAACACCACGTCAGCTCTCCCACCACGCAATTACACCTGCTCACTTGCGCAGTCCAATAGCCAGAACCACCGCTTCCTTCCTTCTGTTCGCTCGTAATCAGCTCCCTCGCTGTGTGTTCCCGCTGTGTGGTCCCGCTGGTTACACAATGCTGGGTTTTACATGGGGGGAGGGGGGTGAGGCTCACAGCTCACAAGGCTCACCGTCCAGATCTGCTGCCTCGGTCCGCTGTGCTCCGCTGTGCTCCGCTCCTCTCCGGTACTGCTGTAGCTTCTATATACTGCCACTTGAGCACACAGCACAACACAGCTCTGCTCACACAGCTTGCGCCGAGCCCCCGCAGGCCCCCGCTGGCCCCACAGAACCGTGAGACTAACAGGCACTGGCGGAGCCGCTGACTCTTCTCTCCTGCTCACGGTTCGCGGCTCCCGAAACTCAGCGTCTCGATCTCCCTCGTTTACTGCTCTCTGCTGCCACCAAGCGGATCCTTGGAGCATTAGTAATTTTCTCCAGTGTATTGCACAATCTTATTAATTTTCCTCAAATCTTGCACTATTCTGTATTTTCCTCTTGTTTTTTTAATCTCCATAATAGGTGAATTACAAGGACTACTTAGTATTTCTTTTAGAATACCTTGCATAATCATTTGATCAATTACAAAAATCACTTCTGCTGTAATTTCAGGACTCATTTTATACTGAGGTGTGTTTGGATATATTGCACCTGGTTTAACTGTAACCTGAATAGAATCCACACCTTTCATTAAACCAAAGCCTTTTCCTGTAAAAGCCCACACATCAGATCTTACTGTATTTCTTAACTCTGCAGGTAAGTCTTCTTCAGTAAGCAATGAACATAAGTCATTCACTTCAGTCCCTTGCTTTGCTAACATCATTTTAAAAGTAACATCCTGATCTGGTGTCTGAAAAGCAATACCATTTGCAGTACAATAGATGGTGCCGTTCCTTTTACACAACAAGTCCCATCTTAAAAGGTTCACCGGACTTGTATCTTGTACCACAAACCAATGCATGTCTCTGAATTTTCCAATATTAACTTCTATTGGTCTTGTGTTCGGAGTCTTAGTATATTAATTTGAAACTCCCACAACTTGGATAGTTTCTCCTGAGAGGGGTAGGTTTAGAATTTCTGCTGCTCTCACAATAGAATGGGTAGCACTAGTGTCCACAATTACCTTCCACTTTTCCATCAACAAAAGGACCTGATTAATCTACCTCTAGAGATGCACCAAGCACGCACTCTTCCTCCCCCCTCAGGCCCCGTCATTGAGATGAGTCTGAGTCACTCTCTGAACATTGCAACAAATATTGTGAAACCATTTGCACATTTTGATTCTTAAACTTGTTCACCTGCGTGAAAACCAGCATTTGCACTGTATCTCTGTACTTGAGCATTCACAATATTTGGCATAGGAGCTTGAGGCACCTGTACTTGTTGTACATGTGGTGTAAGTACCTGCTGCCGTTGTTGCTGTTGTTGTTTCACAACCACTTCATTCTGCATCTGTGAATTGAAATTTTGATATGTTTCAATATTCTTCAAGATCTATGCTCATTCCTCCAATGTCCAAACTTTCCTCACTCATGACAAGGATATTTCTTTTTCAATTCTTCCCCACTCATTTTACCTCTACCTCCATTTTGCACCGGACCATTTTGATTTTGTTCTTTCATCTGAAAATCTGTTTGAGAACCCTTATTCCCATCTTTCTGTTCTGCCACTTTCACCAGTGCCCACATCATTTTCTCTTTCAGCTTCTTATGACTTGACTTAATATCATCACTACGATATTTAGCAAATCTCAAAATCTCATCAACCATCTTACTCTGCCAACTAATTAAATGTTGCTGAATCATGTTACTAATTTCAGGTTTCAGTCTAAAAACAAAGCTATATACAAAATGTCCCATATCTTTATCACCTATACTTTCAAAACCACTATACTGCTTAAACACCTGTAACAACCTTTCGTAATAGGCATGTACCGATTCTTTGGGCTCTTGTGCCGTCCTGTCAATTTAAAGCCAATCTGTTTCTTTTGAAGAAATCTTACTTTTTAAGAAAGTAATCACTTGATTATATTTTTTCATCACTTCTTCTAATGGTGCTCATGTTTTTACTTTTCTAGGATATTCTTCTTTAGGCCAATCATCAGTAATTTAACACTTAGCCCACAAATTAGCTGGAACTACAATCTCAAACAAACCATCTAAATCTTTTGACAAAACCTTTGGAACCTTCACAAACCTTTCCACGTGTTTGTACCACTCAACAGGTTTCTTCCTAAACCAGGGAAAACCATTCGTAAAGGATAATATATCCTGTCTTGTCCAAGAAACGTGAACATATCCACCACTTGGAACTTCTCTCACCGGACACACCATTTCAGCCTGTGCTGTTTCTCTTAATGGAAACAAAGACGCATTTTTATTTGCCAGCATTTCTTCCTTCTTTTTCGCCTATCTACCTTTCCAGTATTCTAAATCACCCCATTTCTTCAAGGTATTCATTAATTCTTTAATTTGCAATCATTTGCCAGAAGTATTCAAACCCTCCAAATCCTTATCAGTAAAATCCAGTCTATATGTTTTCTGTAAAACCTTAGACTTCTCTGTCTACTCTATAATCTTGTGCCGCATCTGCAAACCTTTCATGCAAATTTGTTGCTTTCCATGTAATATTCTTACACAAAAACAACAACCCTTCATCACCGTACTTACTCAACCTCTCTGTACTTATTGTACCAATAATTATTGCTTCCAAATCAACTCTCAATCTACCTACATCTATACCTGTTTGGGACTTATTATTTGCCATTCCTCTAATTCAATCATCTAACTCTTCTGACGAAGGACCCACTGAACTCTCTGACATTGGAGTTGCACCTTAACATTCTGCACTATTCTCCTATGATCCATCTGTACAATTCTTTTGGGTGTTTAAGTCACATTCTCACTAACTGGAAGATCAGTCAATGAAGCATTCATCTCAACTTGTTCTAATCCACTAACGTTCTTGGCATTATTCACAGGAATTGTCAATGCATGTAATCTCAATATATTTTGACTCTCACTATACAATGGAACTATAGGACCAATTCTTACTGGTATCGATAATGCTTCTGAATTCAGACTCATTTGAATAATTCTTTGAGTTAATTCTTCTCTTGCTTTATTTTACAAATCAACCTCACTTTCTTGCAGCACTCAAGTACCTGATGAAACTTTTGAAGCTACTGGAGTTTGTGTAACTTGTGAAGTTTGAGAAGTTTGCGGAACTTGTGGAACCTGAGCGTCTTGTATTTCAATTAGTGGTCCACTTGGAATTGTCTCTACTGATCTCTACTGATATGATGGAGTTCTTTTCATTAATATTTCATCCATTAGCTCATCATCTATGTCATTCAAGTCTGTTTCTAATTCTGAAGACTCTGTGTTTTTCTTTTTCTCTTTATATTTGCCTCCAGTCTGATCCTCAGCAACTATTACCGGATATAATCCATCTGTATTTACATCTCTCCTCCATCTCTTCATTTGTTCATCCCATCTAGCCTCAGAATACCTCAATATTATATTCCTGTATTTTATTCCATTCCTGTCTCTCTCTCGTTTATGTGCCTCATGTTCCCATTCCTCAAGGGCTTCATACTGCATAGGTCTAGGATTAGTTTTTAATGATTTCATTCTATCTCTCATCTGCTGAAGCCTTACGAGACGAAAGAGCTAATGTGTCATGGTAGACATTGAAAAGTTTGGCAGAAATGGATATTTTAATTTCCGTGTAAGTTATCAATGATGGACAGAAACTCTTCTCTTTTCTCTTCTATTTACACATACATCATGCAACCCCAAGTCTTGCTTCCGTAATCTTATTTCACATGGGCTACACTGGTACGAGAGTGCAAGCTGCCAGAGCACAACCAACAAGATGCTTACATTGTAAAAATGCTAAAGGTAGAGCACAAAGAACCATGAAAATCCTACATCACTGTAGAGGGAAAACTAAATATAAGCAACAATGCTGGAGCTGCTCGGACTTGCCTCTGGAAAATGAGTAGTAGCTTAGAGGGTTAAAATGTCTCCTGCAGAGTACATTACATAAAAACCAGATGACAGATTTTATTTAATGTAAATGGGTTACTGCTTTTAAGATAGAGATCCCTTTGTTACTTGAAAATCATAAATTGTAATCCTTCTAATAAAGCACAGTGAGGTGGGAAAGCCAGTCACCATTCAGCACAAGCTGGATAGTGATATGGGAATACTTCACAGTGGTTTCACAGCTCACACCCCATCGGAGTCTACCAAACGGTTCTCTTCTGCCTATCCCAGCAGCACTCTTTAATGACCCCAAGTTGACATGTTGGCTTTATTAAATCCCTAGAATAAATATGTTGACTTGACATGAGTCAGTTGGTCTCAGTACTTCTCCAATGGGTGCGCAATGCCTGTTGTGAAGGAGAGGGCTGACCTTGATGAGAACAATTTAATCAGTTTTGCACTTATTGAGCTCCAATGGAAAGGGCTGGCAGGACAGCTTCCTCTTTGTTCCCAGTAAATAGGCCATTCCCATAACTCTTCAGTTTTTGGAGCAAAGTAGAAAGGGCACTGAGCAGAGTGGATAGTGCCAATAGCACCAAGAATGAATGTGTGTAGTCCTGATTGGGGTTAGTATTAATAAGCTGACTTGTGGCAGGCAAATAATTCAAAATGTTTCTCACTCCTCTCGTTTTGGTAGCCAGGGAACTGAAACACAAGGAGATAAATTAATGTGAGGGATGACACAATTCTTTCACATAGGAGAGCATAGATCTCATGTTGCCCCTTGTCAGACCTAATTAGCTTATATCTCTTTAGTTCTTTGTGTTATGTTATGTTATGTTATGTTACAAAAATCTTATATAGCGCACGGCTACTCCTAGGAGTGTCCCGGCGCTTTAATGTAAACATGTAGTAGAAAACACAACACAACAAATAATCGGAAACGTAGATCAGAAAAAAAGAGAGTATCTAAAGATCATAGAGCCAGGTTTTAAGGCCCTTCCTAAAGGTCAACCGATTGGAAATACTCCGCAGTGCCACAGGCAGAGTGTTCCAAAACGGTGGCGCCAACAGCCTGAAAGACCGGCCCCCAATGCGTGCCTTTTTTACTCAAGGGACCACGGCCAGGAAAAGTGACTCAGATCTGAGGGAACAGGTCGGGCGATAGAAGGCTAGCCTCTTCTGGAGATATTTCGCCCCATGTGGCATGAAGAGCCTTGTGGGCCAAGGTCAAGGCCTTAAAAACTATCCGCTTCCGGACAGGCAGCCAATGAAGTGACTGCAGGAGGCCGGAAGTTCTGACTCGCCTGTGGAGGCCAAAAATGGCCCGTGCTGCCGAGTTCTGGACCACCTGCAGCCGTTGCAAGAGATACTCCGGCAGGCCGAGATAAAGGACGTTGGAGTAGTCCAATCTCGAGCCAATTAAGGCCTGGACCGTAATCTTCCTATGATCTTCCGGAAGCAATGGCAGAAACTTGCGGAGCATCTTCACGAGGCCAAAACATGTTCCTGTAAGGCCCAAGATCTGTGATCTCAGCGTCAGACCATTGTCGATCTTGATCCCCAGATTCTTGGCTAACTGGGAAGATCCTGCTGGTGGAAACATGTTGGCAGGCCACCACTCCTGCCAGTCAGGGTCCGACCGGCAGACGAAGAAGAGTACCTCAGATTTATCCGAGTTGCACTTGAGGCTGTTGAACTGGAACCAGTTAAAAACAGCCTCAATGCACCCACGAATACTCTCTCCATCAAAATCTGCTCCTTTCTCACACGTAAAGAGGAGCTGGGTATCATCGGCATAGGAAACGATCTGGGCCCCAAACGTCTCCACCAGTGCCGCCAGTGGGGTCATGAAGATGTTAAAAAGAGTTGGGCTCAATACTGAGCCCTGCGGGACTCCGACTCCAAGTGGTGGCATGATGGCAGAGCAATGGGGGGCCCAGACCGTTTGTCGGCGGCCAGCCAAAAAAGATCTAAACCAGCTGAGCACCGTCCCCCTCAGACCTATCTCATGAAGTCTGACGAGGAGACCCTCATGGGGGACGGTGTCGAAGGCCACCGACAAATCAAGCATCACAAGCATAGCTTTGCCTCCTGAATCCAGAACCTCCTTGATTGCCTCCGACACTTCCAAAAGCGCCGTTTCGGTGCTTAAGTTGGTACGGAAGCGGGATTGGGTGGAGTGCAGCAAATTGTAGGATTCTAAAAAGCTGGAGAGCACGGTATGTACATGCTTCTCCAAGATCTTAGCAAAAGCGGGCAGGAGAGAGATGGGCCTGTAGTTGGAAAAAGCCTCAGGGTCTAAGCCGGGCTTCTTGAGTAGAGGAATGATCATTGCCTGCTTCCAGGCCTGCGGAACCACCCCCTCACTCAAGGAGAGATTAAGAATGGGGTTCACCAAAGGATTAATGACTTCTGCCACTTTCGCTAGAAATTTGGCGGGGCACGGGTCAAGGGGCGATGCAGATTTAAGTTTGGCCATCAGTTCCAGAGACGAGGAAACAGAGAGTGGCGGGAAGTCCGCCAGAACGGGCTCCGAACAGGCTGTTAAATTTGATCCACCCATGGTGCTGGGAGATAATCCAGCCACCCTCAGGGGGAAGAATCCTGGATCAATTTAATCTTCGTAGTAAAAAAATTGGCAAGGGCGCTTACCCATGAGCTGCCTGGGTCGCAGTAGTACGTGGAGCCGTAAATTCCCTCACAACAGTGAAGATCTCTTTGCTCGAGTTAGAGGCAGTCTCAATCCTTTTTGCAAAGTAACCTTTTTTTTTCAAGGAGGATGTCACAATGGTAGGCTTTAACAGAAGTCCTATAGGCAAGCTTGGCCGTGGAATCATACTGTGAGCTCCAGGCCCTCTCTGCCACCTTGCACTGCCGTCGTGAAGCCGCCAGTGCTTCAGTAAACCAAGGGGCAGAAACCCGTTTAGCTGTTTTACGGGGGGCAGTCACAGGGGCAAGATCGTCCAGCCTCTTCGTTAGCCAAGCTTGCAAAGACTCTAAATCCCTTTCTAGTTCTCCTGTCATAGGGCAGGGATGATCCAAACATGCCTGTGCCAGCATGTCCGGGGTCACCCGGTGGTATGCCCTGGGTGCTTGACATGGCTGCTGAGAGGCGGTACTGGATGGTTTTATAGTCCCAAACACATGAAATTTGACCAGCCTGTGATCCGACCAGAGCACCGGCAGAGGAGTCAGCATTTCTATAGAAGTAGTGGAAAAGACCTGATCCAGGGTATGGCCTTTTTCATGCGTTGAACCAGAAAGATAGGGAGAGAGGCCTAGAGGAGCCGTGACATCAAGCATTGTAATTGTGTCTGGGTCCAAACTATCCTCCATATGGAAATTGAAGTCCCCGGCCAGCACACACTGCTCAGATCTCAATACCAGTGCGGAGACTACCGACTGGAGATCTTCAAAGAAGGGGCCTACCGATCCCGGGAGCCTATAAACAAGAAGCCCTTTAAAAGACTGATGGGGTGATATTGCTAAAGAAAAGGCAAGGGATTCACAGCCTGTGATGGTATCCATGGGAATAATGGAACAAGTGGCGCAATCATTCACCACCAGTGCCACCCCTCCGACCCTCTCCTTCAGTCTATCTTGCCTGAAGGTATTATAATCAGGAGGAATTGCTGTAGCAATATCGGGATTATAATACTCCCCTAACTTCGTCTCTGTCAGCATCAAGCATAGAGGCTTTTCCGTGACCAGGAGATCCTAAATATCCAAAGCATGTCTGCTCAATGATCGAGTGTTTAAGAGCAGACAGAGATGCTTCACGCGGTCTGCCTCCCTGTCAGAGATAGTGACCGGGGCATTGCCTGGCGACCATCCGCAGCCTGGACAACGCCTCTTACCCCTAAATTGACCCGGGAAGACTTTATGACAGGAACATGCAAACTTTTGCAGGGACCGAAGCTCCGCTGACGTATATCGAATCATGAGGGCAGCTGAAGTGGATATCACAGATAGAACAGCCTGACCTGTCGCACCGGGAGCCTCCGGGACGCTGACGGGCGCAGACGGGCTGGACTCTGGCGTGACTCCGGCGTTAGTCCGGCGCATCCGCAAGACGCGTCTGCTACTCGGAGAACGACTATCGCCTTTTATAGAAGCTAGAGCGCAGCAGAGCGCTTACTCCCACCCAAGATGGCTGCTGTCTGTGCTTCAACTCCCCGGGACCACGCTCTCAGCGTCAGTACTCAGCTGAGAGCGGGCCCAGGCAGCGGGAAAGAGCGTCAGAGGTAAATGCCAGGAAACCGCCTTTTAATCAAGCGGAAAGGTCCCACAGATCAAGAGGCCCTAAAACGCTCTGTTAATCGAGCGAAATGTGGCGGTGGTAACAAGTTTAAAAGCAGGTTTAAAACACACAGGTAAAGTGATAGGAGAGAACCTCCCGGGTTCAGCCTCAGGAGGGAGAAAAAAATGCACAGCTTACACGGGCGCAGACAGCAAAGAAGCCCCTTTTATAGAAGCTAGAGCGCAGCAGAGCGCTTGCTCCCTCCCAAGATGGCCGCTGTCTGTGTTTCAACTCCCCGGGACCACGCTCTCAGGGTCAGTACTCAGCTGAGAGCGGGCCCAGGCAGCGGGAAGGAGTGTCGGAGGTAAATGCCAGGAAACCGCCTTTTAATCAAGCGGAAAGGTCCCACAGGTCAAGAGGCCCTAAAACGCTCTGTTAATCGAGCAAAATACGGCGGTGGTAACAAGTTTAAAAGCAGGTTTAAAACACACAGGTAAAGTGATAGGAGAGAACCTCCCGGGTTCAGCCTCAGGAGGGAGAAAAAAATGCACAGCTTACATGGGCGCAGACAGCAAAGAAGCCCTTTTTATAGAAGCTAGAGCGCAGCAGAGCGCTTACTCCCACCCAAGATGGCTGCTGTCTGTGCTTCAACTCCCCGGGACCACGCTCTCAGCGTCAGTACTCAGCTGAGAGCGGGCCCAGGCAGCGGGAAGGAGCATCGGAGGTAAATGCCAGGAAACCGCCTTTTAATCAAGCGGAAAGGTCCCACAGATCAAGTGGCCCTAAAACGCTCTGTTAATCGAGCGAAATACGGCAGTGGTAACAAGTTTAAAAGCAGGTTTAAAACACACAGGTAAAGTGATAGGAGAGAACCTCCCGGCTTCCGCCTCAGGAGGGAGAAAAAAAATGCACAGCTTACACGGGCGCAGACAGCAAAGCATCCCCTTTTATAGAAGCTAGAGCACAGCAGAGAGCTTGCTCCCACCCAAGATGGCCGCTGTCTGTGCTTCAACTCCCCTGGACCATGCTCTCAGCGTCAGTACTCAGCTGAGAGCGGGCCCAGGCAGCGGGAAGGAGCGTTGGAGGTAAATGCCAGGAAACCGCCTTTTAATCAAGTGGAAAGGTCCCACAGATCAAGAGGCCCTAAAACACTCTGTTAATGGAGCTAAATACGGCGGTGGTAACAAGTTTAAAAGCAGGTTTAAGACACACACAGGTAAAGTGATAGGAGAGAACCTCCCGGCTTCCGCCTCAGGAGGGAAAAAAAATGTTTTCTACTAGAGAAGCAAAACTACAGGTACCACAATGTAATGGGGAAAACAGGACATGCACTGCGATCTAACAAGTTAAGCTTAGATCTGAGGATGGACCACTAGATGCAAACTTGAAGCAATTCATAGGTAGTGGCAAGATGAAGACCAATCCCCTTGTTGCACCATTATGTAAATTGTAACAATTAATTGGTAGTGTTTCAGAGATATCACACAATAATAAGCAGCATGCAGAGTAAAAGGCTGCGCCTAAACAAACTCTCAAAGGAATTCGAAGTAGCACTTAAATACAAAATAAAACTGCAGGGAGCAGTGTAAAAAGAAGTTGAAAGAAGAGTTCCAATGTGGCACCTCACAAATGTAGCATTTCCCTGACGGCAATGAAGAGCTGTATAACATACTTGACGTACCTGCAGGGGGCTCCGGGCAGCTGCGCGGGATATCCGGGCTGCAGAGGGGCTCTGAGGCAGCAGGGGGTTGAGGGGCAACAGAGCACAAAGCTACGGGACAACTGGGTGTGGCAGGGGAATTTGGGTTGCAGGGGAGACCAGCAGAGTGGCTCGGAAAATCCTAGAGGAAAAAGAATGGCTCGTCTGAGAAAAGCTGAGGCTGGAAGGGAGTCAATAGACCATGGGGGGGCTGCAAAAAATTGAGAGGAAGACTGAGCCTGGGTGGGTCTGTATAGTGCTCGGAGGGCCCTAGAGCAACTATGCTGCTGGGGGTGTGATTTGAGGAGCCCTGAGGCTGTATGGGGGGCAAGGCCGTCAGGCACTGGGGCTGCCCATTCATACCTGGGCATATGGAGCAACAAGACTGCAGCACACTTTCTGAGCACCACTAAAACTATTGGAGAGGAAGTAGAGAGTATTGCGCCCAAGTTTGGGCTGAGGAGGGTGAATCAGAGGTTGAAAGAATGAGGCACCAGGCCAGAATCAGTGGCCATGAAGTTAGTCCTCAACTGTTCCACATATGTCTGAATCAGCCGAAGAGGGATCAAACTTTGCATAATTAATAAAACCTAAGAGGTCTGGAAATGCAATAAAATCCTCAGCGTGCCAGCAGATAGATATTTCTACAAGGCCGCAGCGGGTGATACCCACCCAGACCTCCAGACTAGTCCAACCCCTCGCCTGAGCCGCATCTTACCATGTGAAGCCCAGGAAGAAGATTGCCCTTATCTGAGCTTCGGATCATCATTTCTTTTGTCATTACATCACTCAGCCACTCCTGTATATAGTAAACTCTGTGCACTAATCACGTAGGTATCTCCGTACTCAAAATATTATGCAGCGACATAAGTGATTCAATGGACCAGCCAGACAATAAAACAAGAAAAAATAACAAAGCTCTATGATGTGACCAGTGTTGACTGTGTCATAGTGTTTTTTTCTTTAAGCTATGTAAAAACAGAGTGGGGAAGGGATTAAGAAACAACAGGCAGTGTAGGAGAAAGGAAAGGCAAAAGAACAGGGGGGAGCAACAGTAGGAAGTTACGGGGAAGGGGGGAGTTCAAAAAGTATGTGGTGGAGCTGTACAGGTGGGCCTCAGCCAGGCCTACCAGTGCTAGGGGTTCGCTCTTCTCTGCACGCAAGTCCTCAGACAAGTAAATAGAAGTTGGCACGGAAACTGAAAGGTTAAAGGAAAGATTTATTAAACCTCATGGGGTGGAACTACATTCACACAACACCCTTCCGTAGTGTATGAAGTAGTACAAGAAGTAGAAGAACCATGGGTCTTTTATACCCACACAGGAGCTCAAAAGAAGGCGGTACAAGCACACATAGGAGAGTTACATACATAAATGGTCATACAGAAATGCACAGTCAACAGTAAGGGAGGAGCTAGCAGTTGCTGACATCGGTAAAATCAACCTGACAGTTACAGACTAAAGCAAGTGTATGAACAGTTACAGATTCCTCTGCGCATATGCATAGTGGCAGAGTCTAAGTATAGCTAGTCCTCTAAGCAGAGCACAAGGGTAAACGACAGAGAAGCAGGAAAAAGCACATGGTGAGCACATGGCAGACAAAATGGCTGCTGAAAACAAGATTGCTTCAGCTAAATGCTAACACTGATCGCTGTCAATTTTCTACATAGCCTGTGCGGGCAAAACCTCTGGTTAAACACATGAATATTTACCTGAAATTAGGAGTCCAGTCTATGTCAAATGCTTAATACCCAAAAATATCACCCCTTTCACGCATCCGGTGCTGCTGCTGCAGGGCACATGCAATTGTGTGTGCAACATGCAGTTCTGTAGGAGACTGGGCTGGGGACGTGTTGAGAGCTGCCTGCTATGTACATCAAAAAAAGAGTTTTGCTTCAAAAGTGGATTAAAACAGTACTTAGACAGTGGGAAACTGATAAGAGCAAACACAAAGAAAAAACATGCTATAGCAAACAGAAAGGGAGGGAAAATAAGTGGCAAGTACAGAAACCAATGAAAAGCTAGGGGCAGGAGTAAGCTCCTTTTAAGATATATATTAACAATTGATTACAAAGCACAGCGCAAGACCTGTGCAGGCGAAACCTAAAATCCTCAAGTAGAATGCCTAGGCTAAGGAATGGAGGTGGTTATAAATGAAGGCTAGATCGAATACACCAATATGATGCAGAAGCACTGACCCAAGCATTTCTAGTTTGTTTTAACATTAAGAAAGTAATATTGGGAAATAATATGCCAACTTTATATAGTGTAATTTGACTCAATTTTCGCCCCCAAAATATGACATATTGGAAAACACTATAGAAACTTTCATTTTCAGTCTCTATAAATGGAGACCTGGGGATATGAGTGCATTCCAAGAGGGAACACCATTAAAGATGTATTACCCTTTCAAGATAACAAAAACTAGGACAAAGTTATTTGATGATATCCTGGACAATATATTTAGACATCTGGAAGAGCATTTTTAGTAATAGTACAGTATTTTGGTACTCTGGGATTTCACAAACATAAGTAATCCCTCTACCATTCAGCAACCGAGGATTGGTTATAAACATTATGTGCTTCAGGACTGTATTCGGGTGACAGCCACTTTGCACTGAGCCAAACCTTCTGTTTAATTATATTGGCCCTTCCTAATCATTAAAGAGAATAGCAGTTGGGTCCGATCCCCTGCCAAAGTGGTGGGGGCACGAAAGGAGAGAGGTGGGGAGGGGAGAGGGTTTTTGGGACAAAGGAATAAAAACAAAACGTTCCTAAACACAGCCAATGCCGCCGTCGCCTGCTGCGTTGCGCTCTTCCTTTTTCTGGGCACAGGCTCCCAGATCCTGCGGCCAATCCTGCGGCCAATCCTGATGCTGTATGAATACAGCACCAGGATTGGCCTGAGCACTGCCTACGCGCTCCCAGGCAGACTGGGAGCCTGGTCCTGCTCTCTCCAGCCCCAGAAATGCACCTGGGGCTGGAGAGAGCTTAACTGCGCATGAGGGTTTGCCAACTTGAGACGGTCTGCAAAAACCCTCCTGTGCAGTGAAAGTAGGGCACTACCTCTCCCACACCAGCAGTATCGTCCCCTGGACCCGCCTCCAAGACTCATCCAGGGGGCAGGTCCAGAGGATTAAAATAAAGCGATAATAAAACGGGTTTAAAACGTGTTTTATTATGATTTTTATTTGAGGGTGGTGGCGAGGGCGACGCTCCTCTGCCTTAATGGAGGGGCAGCCGGTGGAAAATACGTTTTTTAAGCAGCGCTAGCAAATGCCAAATTGTTCCTCCATGCGTCTCTTGCTTCAAGGCAAGGATTGTCAAACAGGTCTATCAACATCTACCACTGACTCAAAGGTTGCATCTGAGTAACTTTCACACAACGCTTGGCAATCACCTGATGTGCCATCCCCACGTTCCTTTGGATTTAGGACTTTCTCTGGTCTGGGATCGGTTGAGAGCTCAGCGGGGTGAGCCAGGACTCATCTGGACAATGCCGTCCAGGGGCACATAGGGTTGAAGGGTCTGTTGTTTGGTTTCCCATTCCCAGACCGCCTCAGAATCAAAGAAGTGGCAGTGAGACCCATGAATGACCCTCAGCCGTGTGGAGGAGAGCAGCATATATTGAAGTGACATTGCCCTGATCTTCTGCTTAAGCACATGTTGTCGTGGGGCGAGTGCGGGCCGGAAAAACAGGCGTGGAGGCCGTATATAGTGGGCTATGTCTGTTTATTGGGTTGTGCACAAAGTCAAGGGTAGACAAGAGTCTGGGAGTGGTGTCTCCGACACAGAAGGTCCTTAGGTGCAGGTCCCACAGATGGCTCCTGGATGTGGTTGATGTCACGGGTGGATGTAGAGGGAGCGTCGTCCACCAGGGCACTCCGGCTCCTTCCACGGATGGTGGTTCCTCGGAGGCGTGCAAGGAGACATAGAAAAAGGACCGTTAGTCTGACCGTTCCCAACGGTACGAGTACCTAATGCCGTCACCGGGAGTGCGTAAGAAAAAGCGGACAGTGAGGGAGGTGGGGAGGGGAGTATACGGTCGGGAAGAAGAGGAGGGTGTCGGAGGATAGAGTCAGTGCAAGGCGTATCATAGAGGTGGCAGATCGTGAAGAAGTGCTTTACGCTAATTTACAGTGGTCAGGGTGGCTTTCTTCTATATACAGTGCTCCGTGAGTCCTAGAAGGGGTTGTGGGGGCAGTTTACACTAGGATTATTCACACTCTAAGTACACAGGAGGGGTTTGTTACTCACATGGTCCCGTCGTAGCTCTCCCTCGAGCTACGGCCGCTCTCCAGCGTCCTCCACAGGACTCCACCAGTCCTCCGTCCAGACCTCGTTGTCTTCTCCTTCTTCGTTCCGCTCTACAGGGGTGCCGCCGTCCGTCTTCTGCCACGAGTCGAACTCTCTGCACACACCGCCGCCGTTGTTTCCTCCTTTTCTTTTGTCCGCCGCTGGGTAGAGGGAGGGACTTCCGGGGTCACTTTGGAATCCTTCCGGTTTCCGGTCCTCCCGGATTGGGTCCTGCAATGAGGAAGAAAACAATGGTGTCCGGGTTGCCAGGAACGCCGTTGGCTCGGTCCGGGAGTCTCGGGACCTTGGGGGAAGCATCGGGGTACTCAAGGTAGGGACCGCCTTTGGTTCACATCCCCTTTCCCTAGCTGTCCTTCCTGTAGGGGGAGGGTATCTTGATAGGTAGTCGGCGTTACCCTGTTCAACGCCTTTCCTGTGCAATGTCTTGAACCTATAGGGTTGGAGGGACAAGAACCAACGTAACACCCGGTCATTATGTCCTTTGTTGGGGGCCATCCATTCCAAGGGGGCGTGGTCGGTTTACAGGATGAATTCCCGTCCATCTAGATAGTAGCGGAGGCTTTCTATTGCCCATTTAATGGCCAGTGCCTCTTTTTCTACGACCGCGTAGTTCATCTCCCTTGGAAACAATTTGCGGCTTAGAAACAGGATGGGTCGTTCGTCTCCATTGTGGTCGGGTTGGGACAGAACAGCCCCCGAACCTTGATCAGACGCATCAGTCTGGAGGATGAACGGCCGGGTATTATCCGGACTGATAAGGACAGGATCCGACAGCAAGGAATGTTGAAAATGAAAATGAAAATGATGGAAGGCTTTTAACATACGCGAGTCAGGGTGTTTCAGCGCCTCTTCGGCCTTTGTCGATTTTTTCAAAAGATCGGTTAGTGGGGCAGCCGTTTGGGAAAAGTCAGGGATAAATCTCCTGTAGTATCCCAAGAGACCGAGGAATGCACGTAGCTCTTTTCTTGTTCTTGGAAAGGGGATTGCTTGGATGGCTGTGATTTTATTGTTCTGGGGTCGGATTACTCCCTCACCTAACAGATAACCCAGGTACTTCACGGTTTGAGCCGCAAGGGTGGTTTTTGCTGGGTTAATGCTGAACCCATAAGAACCCAGGGATGAGATGACTTTATGTAGGTGATGTAGGTGTTGCCGCCAGTCATCGCTGTAGATGATTATATCATCCAAATATGCTCCTGCATACCGGGAATGCGGTTGCAGGACGAGGTTCATGGCTCTTTGAAAAGTAGCGGGAGCGCCATGAAGGCCGAAGGGCATCATTGTGAATTGATATAGTCCGTCGGGAGTAGAAAAGGCTGTTTTCTTCTTATCTTCTTCCCTCAATGGGATCTGCCAGTACCCCTTACAGAGGTCCAGGGTACTGATGTATTTTGCCTTTCCTATTCGTTCGATCATCTCGTCGACACGAGGGAGGGGGTACGTATCAAAGGAGGAGATTTTATTTACCTCTCGAAAGTCGATACAGAATCTGATCGAACCGTCCGGCTTAGGGACCAGTACAATGGGTGAATTCCAGCTACTGACGGATGGTTCGATGACCGGAAGGCGCATCATCTGTACTATCTCTTCTTGAATGACGGCTCTACGCGCTTCCGGAACCTGATAGGGTTGTTGACGTACCGTTTTTCCGGGCTCGGTTATGATGGCATGTTCGATTACCGAGGTGCGACCCGGGTAGGTAGAGAAGATCTTTTGTAACGAGCGTAAGGATGTCCGTAGATCCTGTCTTTGGTTTTCGGGGAGATCCGGATCAATGCAGACCTCATAAGACAAAGCTAGTTCGGGATTGGTACCTGTTAGTACAGGGAGAGGACCGACCCAGGCCTTTAGCAGATTCACATGGTAAATCTGGGTGATATGTCTGTTAGGGTCTGTTTCCACCTCATAGGTGACCGGTGTTACTTGTCGCAGGACAGTAAACGGGCCCTGCCATTGTCCCAGTAGTTTGTGATCCGAGGATGGGATTAAGAGAAGGACCAGGTCGCCTGGGGCAAAAGACCGGGGTTTGGTGCCTTTATCGTACTGGTGCTTCTGATTGGCTTGTGCAGTCGTCATATTCTGCCTGACTATATCCCGTATTTGTCCCAAATGTGTCTTGAGGTTTTCTACGTACTCAGTGAGCGGTCTGGTCTGGTCGGGTTCGGCCTCCCAGGCTTCTTTAGCCATATCCAACAGGGTTCGTGGGGGTCGCCCATATAGGAGCTCATAGGGCGAATATCCAGTGCTGCTCTGAACCTTGCAGCGGATCTCAAACAGAGCCAGGGGTAGCATCTCCTCCCACCTTCTGCTCTCAAGGTCCAACAGTTTTTTAGGGTAGTCTTTAGAGTGGCGTTGTAGCGCTCCACCAACCAATCTGTCTGGGGGTGGTAAGCGGAGGTCCTTATCTGCTTAATACCGAGTCGTGAACATACCTGCCTCATCAAGGTCGACACGAAGGGGGTCCCCTGGTCAGTCAAAATTTCTCTAGGGAAGCCTACCCTAGAGAAAATCGAGATCAAGGCTTTAGCAATGTTCTGAGTTGTAGGTTGTCTTAGGGGTACTGCTTCAGGGAAGCGGGTGGCGTAATCGACCAGTACTAAAGCGTATTGACAACCGGTTCTGGAGGGCAACAGGGGGCCTATAATGTCTATCCCTACTCTACTGAAGGGTATATCGATCAGGGGTAGAGGCTGTAAGGGCGCTCTCGGG
This sequence comes from Lissotriton vulgaris, assembly GCF_964263255.1. NCBI lineage: Eukaryota > Metazoa > Chordata > Amphibia > Caudata > Salamandridae > Lissotriton > Lissotriton vulgaris. Next base: position 2,029,206,620 of record NC_141685.1, read on the forward strand.
GCTCGATACCTACTATTCTTTTGGCACAGCGGGCAGGTACGGCAGTACAGTTTTATTTGCTGGTAGACCCCTGGCCAATAGAATTTCTCCAAAATAGCCTGTACTGTCTTCTCGTCGCTAAAGTGGCCTCCCAGCAGATGGCTATGGGCGAGAAACAACACCTTGTCTCGGAAGGGTCCCGGGATCAGCAGCTGGGGTGGTTGTTGTGCCCCTCCCTTCCTGTACAAAAGGCCGTTCTTACTAAAGAAATAGGGACCTACTTGTAAAGGGTCTTCGTGGTCGAGATCACGACTCCAGGCATCTTGGAGGACAGGATCCTCCTGTTGGGCGGCTCGGAACTCCCTGTCGGTTTCCCAGGGGTGTTCTTCCACTCTGACGGGAAGGACAATGGCATGGTTCCTTTTCTCTTTCTTCTTTTGGGTTTTCGATTTGTATGGTTTGCCCGAAGCCTCTTGACTTAGTTGGTCGTGTGGAAATGAGGCATCCCACCACCATTTTTCCAGGGAATCAGTGGTCTCATGGAGAAGACGAGGTAGTCCAGGGTAATCACTGCCCAGTATCACTTGCTCCGGGAGGGACGGAATGAGGCCAACGGTGAGCGTAGTACCCTGATCAGTCGGGTGTTGAACACGAACCCTGGCGGTGGGGTACAGTTTTGTGTCTCAATGTACACACTGGATGGCTACCGTACCGGTCACTGGTCCCACAGGGTTTGGGAGCTCTTGTGGACGGAGTACACTTTGTCTGCAGCCTGTATCAGCAAGGGCTAGAACAGGGTGTCCCTCAATCCGTACTGGGCAATGAAATCTAGGAGGGCTAGGATCTGTGGGGAGGCATACGTAATTCCTGGCGAGACCCACCTCCATTGGTTCGTCTTTCTGGGGACACACTCGTGCAATGTGTCCATATCCTCCACAGTGATAGCACTGGGGACCGGGTGGGGGTGCCCGCGGTACAACCGGGTATGGGAACAAAGGGGGTAGTTCTGGCTTCTTGGGTAGTGGAGGTCTCGGTGTTCGGATCCCGGTGTGGGGCTGAGAACGATGTGTATGATCTTCTTTGGGCCTCTGAAAGTCTTGGGCGCGGCTGTAAGCGCTGGCGATTTCAACCGCACTCTCAAGGGTGAGACGGACGTGTTGGCGAACCCATTTTTGAGTTGAGGGATGCAGGGAAGCAAGGAATTGTTCCAAATATATTTTAGAGAGGATTTCTTCTTTCGTGGAGGAGGCAGGACGATCAGTCAGGTCCCGGATGCGAAAAGAGAGAGCCCTTGGTGTTTCCTGTGGCCCGTCTTTGGCTTGGCGGAGTCTCACCCTGTAAGTCTCATCATCTATACCAAGCCGTTCCAGGATACAAGTTTTTATATCGGCATAAGGGGTTTGGCCCTGTACGTTGGCCTGTTGATAGGCTGCTTGTAATTCACCGGTCAGTAGGGGTCTTAGATAATGTCCCCATCGATCAGGGGGCC